>NC_064621.1:633531072-634150917 GCF_023898315.1 Schistocerca nitens
ATCCTCTCTACGTCGACCATCATCAGTTATTTTGCTCCCCAAATAGAAAAACTCCTTTACTACTTTAAGTGTCTCATTTCCTAATCTAATTCCCTCGACTACATTCCATTATCATCGTTTTTCTTTTGTTGATGTTCATCTTATACCCTCCTTTCAAGACACAATCCATTCCGTTCAACTGCTCTTCCAAGTCCTTTGCTGTCTCTGACAGAATGACAATGTCATCGGCAAACCTCAACGTTTTTATTTCTTCTCCATGGATTTTAATACCTACTCCGAACATTTCTTTTGTTTCCTTTATTGCTTGCTCAATATACAGATTGAATAACATCGGGGATAGGCTACAACCCTGTCTCACTCCCTTCCCAACCACTGCTTCCCTTTCATATCCCTCGACTCTTATAACAGCCATCTGCTATCTGTACAAATTGTAAATAGCCTTTCGCTCCCTGTATTTTACCCCTGCCACCTTCAGAATTTGAAAGAGAGTGTTCCAATCAACATTGTCAAAAGCTTTCTCTCAGTTTACAAATGCTAGAAACGTAGGTTTGCCTTTCCTTAATCTTTCTCCTAAGATAAGTCGTAGAGTCAGCATTGCCTCAGGTGTTCCAACATTTCTACGCAATCCAAACTGATCTTCCCCGAGGTTGGCTTCTACTAGTTTTTCCATTTGTCTGTAAAGAATTCGCGGTAGTATTTTGCAACTGTGACTTATTAAACTGATAGTTCGATAATTTTCACATCTGTCAACACCTGCTTTCTTTGGGATTGGAATTACTATATTCTTCTTGAAGTCTGAGGGAATTTCGCCTGTCTCATATATCTTGCTCACCAGATGGTAAAGTTTTGTCAGGACTGGGTCTCCCAAGGCTGTCAGTAGTTCTAATGGAATGTTGTGTTCTCCAGGGACCTTGTTTCGACTTAGGTCTTTCAGTGCTCTGTCAAACTCTTCACGCCAGGAAAATACACTGTTATCAGATTATAAGATAAAGTACGTCGTCATTCTACACTGATCAGCCAGAACACTATGATCACCCAACATTACGATCACTGACCTCCTATCGATATGAACCCGCCCACGCGATAGCAGCGGCACCTGCGGAGGAACGACTGCACGCACGGTGCATGTGGTATCAGCAAGCGTGCTATCCGTTTGTAGAATGAGGCAGGCGCGCGATCTATCTCAGTTTGACCGAGGCCACATTGTGATGGCCTGGAGGCTAGGCTCGAGCATTGCGGAAACCGCACTTTTTGTGTGGTGTTCGAGGAGTGCTGTGGTGTCTTCAGCACGTGGCGAAACCAACGTGAATCCACTTCCGGGTGTCGTGGCGTTGGGCGGCCACCTCTCATTACAGATGCCGGAGGTCTTAGGCTGGGAAAACAGGACAGGCGGCGAACTGTGGTGGAACCAACACCAGATTTTAATGCTGGGCTGAATAGAAGTGTGAATGAACAAACAGTGCACCGAAAAGTCCTAACGATCGGCCCCCGCAGTTGAAGACCCATGTGTGTGCCAATATAAACACGACATCGGCAACTACTACTGAAATGGGCACTTGACCATCGGCACTGGACGTTGTAGCAGTGGCAGAGCGTTGCATGATCTGAAGAATCCCGATATCTTCTTCATCAGGCCGACGGGAGTGCACGAATCCGTCGTCTTCCAGGGGAACAGCTCCTTGACACCCGTGTGGGTTGAAGACTACCTGGCAGCGCCTCCATTTTGCACTGGGGAACATACATGTGGGAACCCATGCATCCAGTGGAGCTTGTGCAAGGCACCATAACGACCAAGAAGTATCATACATAGGTTGAAGACCACTGGCACCCCATCATGACGCCCATATTTCTCGAGGCAGTGGCATTTTTCAAGAAGGTAATGCGCGATGTCACAAGGACAGGAGTGTGGTGGAGTGGTTCGAGGAACACAGTGGCAGTTTCAGTGGGCCCCCAAATCGCCAGATCTGAACCCAATCGAACTTATCGGGGAAGTGATTGAATGTGGCCTCATAGCCCATCGCTCCCCCCCCCCCCACCCCCCCATCCCGGAATGTATGGCAATTAGGTGACTCGTGTGAGCAGATGTGGTGCCAACTCCCTCCAGCTACCTACTAAGGCCCCACTGCTCCCGCATCACGACGCATCCTCGCCGTTATCCGTTCAAAGAGGAGAAAGAGGAACATACCGGCTTTTAGATAGGTGGCCATTTAGTTCTGGTTGACCAGTGTACAAAAACTGTGCACACCCCCTAGTACGATTTTGGCATGATAAAAGTGTTTCTCCCCCCATGAACCATGGACCTTGCCGTTGGTGGGGAGGCTTGCGTGCCTCAGCGATACACATAGCCGTACCGTAGGTGCAACCACAACGGAGGGGTATCTGTTGAGAGGCCAGACAAACGTGTGGTTCCTGAAGAGGGGCAGCAGCCTTTTCAGTAGTTGCAGGGGCAACAGTCTGGATGATTGACTGATCTGGCCTTGTAACAATAACCAAAACGGCCTTGCTGTGCTGGTACTACGAACGGCTGATAGCAAGGGGAAACTACGGCCGTAATTTTTCCCGAGGGCATGCAGCTTTACTGTATGATTAAATGATGATGGCGTCCTCTTGGGTAAAATATTCCGGAGGTAAAATAGTCCCCCATTCGGATCTCCGGGCGGGGACTACTCAGGAGGACGTCGTTATCAGGAGAAAGAAAACTGGCGTTCTACGGATCGGAGCGTGGAATGTCAGATCCCTTAATCAGGCAGGTAGGTTAGAAAATTTAAAAAGGGAAATGGATAGGTTAAAGTTCGATATAGTGGGAATTAGTGAAGTTCGGTGGCAGGAGGAACAAGACTTCTGGTCAGGTGACTACAGGGTTATAAACACAAAATCAAATAGGGGTAATGAAGGAGAAGGTTTAATAATCAATAGGAAAATAGGAATGCGGGTAAGCTACTACAAACAGCATAGTGAACGCATTATTGTGGCCAAGATAGATACGAAGCCCACACAGACTACAGTAGTACAAGTTTATATGCCAACTAGCTCTTCAGATGACGAAGAAATTGCAGAAATGTATGATGAAATAAAAGAAACTATTCAGATAGTGAAATGTGAGGAAAATTTAATAGTCATGGGTGACTGGAATTCATTAGTAGGAAAAGGGAGAGAAGGAAACGTAGCAGGTGAATACGGATTGGGGCTAAGAAATGAAAGAGGAAGCCGTCTGGTAGAATTTTGCACAGAGCACAACTTAATCATAGCTAACACTTGGTTCAAGAATCATAAAAGAAGGTTGTATACATGGAAGAAGCCTGGAGATACTAAAAGGTTTCAGATAGATTATATAATGGTAAGACAGTGATTTAGGAACCAGATTTTAAATTGTAAGACATTTCGAGGGGCAGATGTAGACTCTGACCACAATCTATTGGTTATGAGCTGTAGATTAAAACTGAAGAAACTGCAAAAAGATGGGAATTTAAGGAGATGGGACCTGGATAAACTGAAAGAACCAGAGGATGTACAGAGTTTCAGGGAGAGCATAAGGGAACAATTGACAGGAATGGGGGAAAGAAGTACAGTAGAAGAAGAATGGGTAGCCTTGAGGAATGAAATAATGAAGGCAGCAGAGGATCAAGTAAGTAAAAAGCCGAGGGCTAGTAGAAATCCTTGGGTAACAGAAGAAATATTGAATTTAATTGATGAAAGGAGAAAATACAAAAATGCAGTAACTGAAGCAGGCAAAAGGGAGATCGACAGGAAGTGCAAAATGGCTAAGCAGGGATGGCTAGAGGACAAATGTAAGGATGTAGAGGCTTATCTCACTAGGGGTAAGATAGATACTGCCTACAGGAAAATTAAAGAGACCTTTGTAGATAAGAGAACCACTTATATGAATATCAAGAGCTCAGATGGAAACCCAGTTCTAAGGAAAGAAGGGAAAGCAGAAAGGTGGAAGGAGTATATACGATGTAATTGAGGACAATATTATGGAAATGGAAGAGGATGTAGATGAAGATGTAATGAGAGATACGATACTGCGTGAAGAGTTTGACAGAGCACTGAAAGACCTGAGTCGAAACAAGGCCCCCGGAGTAGACAACATTCCATTGGAACTACTGACAGCCTTGGGAGAGCCAGTCCTGACAAAACTCTACCATCTGGTGAGCAAGATGTATGAAACAGGCGAAATACCCTCAGACTTCAAGAAGAATATAATAATTCCAATCCCAAAGAAAGCAGGTGTTGACAGATGTGAAAATTACTGAACTATCAGTTTAATAAGTCACAGCTGCAAAATAATAACGCGAATTCTTTACAGACGAATGGAAAAACTAGTAGAAGCCGACCTCGGGGAAGATCAGTTTGGATTGCGTAGAAATGTTGGAACACGTGAGGCAATACTGACCCTACGACTTATCTTAGAAGCTAGATTAAGGAAGGGCAAACTTACGTTTCTAGCATTTGTAGACTTAGAGAAAGCTTTTGACAATATTGACTGGAATACTCTCTTTCAAATTCTGAAGGTGGCAGGGGTAAAATACAGGGAGAGAAAGGCTATTTACAATTTGTACAGAAACCAGATGGCAGTTATAAGAGTGGAGTGACATGAAAGGGGAGCAGTAGTTGGGAAGGGAGTGAGACAGGGTTGTAGTCTCTCCCCGATGTTATTCAATCTGTATATTGAGCAAGCAGTGAAGGAAACAGAAGAAAAATTCAGAGTAGGTATTAAAATCCATGGAGAAGAAATAAAAACTTTGAGGTTCGCCGATGACATCGTAATTCTGTCAGAGACAGCAAAGGACGTGGAAGAGCAGTTGAACGGAATGGATAGTGTCTTGAAAGGAGGGTATAAGATGAACATCAACAAAAGCAAAACGAGGATAATGGAATGTAGTCGAATTATGTCGGGTGATGCTGAGGGAATTAGAGTAGGAAATGAGACACTTAAAGTAGTAAAGGAGTTTTGCTATTTGGGGAGCAAAATAACTGATGATGGTCGAAGTAGAGAGGATATAAAATGTAGACTGGCAATGGCAAGGAAAGCGTTTCTGAAGGAGAGAAATTTGTTAACATAGAGTATAGATTTAAGTGTCAGGAAGTCATTTCTGAAAGTATTTGTATGGAGTGTAGCCATGTATGGAAGTGAAACATGGACGATAAGTAGTTTGGACAAGAAGAGAATAGAAGCTTTCGAAATGTGGTGCTACAGAAGAATGCTGAAGATTAGATGGGTAGATCACATAACTAATGAGGAAGTATTGAATAGGATTGGGGAGAAGAGAAGTTTGTGGCACAACTTGACTAGAAGAAGGGATCGGTTGGTAGGACTTGTTCTGAGGCATCAAGGGATCACCAATTTAGTATTGAAGGGCAGTGTGGAGGGTAAAAGTCGTAGAGGGAGTCCAAGAGATGAATACACTAAGCAAATTCAGAAGGATGTAGGTTGCAGTAGGTACTGGGAGATGAAGAAGCTTGCACCGGATAGAGTAGCATGGAGAGCTGCATCAAATCAGTCTCAGGACTGAAGACCACAACAACAACAAGAACAAAAGTGTGTTATTCATAGTTTTAACACCTGACGATAACGATTTTATATTTCACCTAATATGATGCTACGAATACTTTTATGGGGCTGTATGGTCAGATGACATAAACTGGTTGTATAAATAAAGTATTTGACCAGTAGCTCAAGGTGGTAATACGACATTCTTCGAGCATACTGCTGCTTCTAAGTCCAGTTTGTCGACCTGGCGTCTCCCATGTTGTGGGCTATTTCCAGGCTCGCTTCAGCCAAAACCAGCTGGAGACCAGGGAGATTCAGCCATAACACAGCCCGCACTTTCTCCATTCGACGTAGCGGACTCTGTTAGTGGGGGCTGTTTTGTTCTACAAGAATCATGGTGGGGTGTCTACATCTTCCAGCATGGCCTGTCCAGAGCTTCAGAGCTGCGCGAAGATGGTCACGCGCCAGCATTCTGGCCCAGCTGCCAGCAGGCCACCTGCTGGATCAGCACCAGCGCGCTCTCTGCTGTCAGATCGTTCCAGAGGAGCATTGCCCCCACTGGAGTCCTGCAGCTTGTTTTCTAATAAAATGCCTGACAGATGATGCTTCCTTGAGCCACCATCGGTCAACATCCTGGTGACAACACACCACCCTGTCGTGTCCTGCGGCCGTCAGGAAAGAACTAACGATCAAGTCTGAGCGCTTTTTATTTAACTAAAACGTCTTCTTAGTGTTCACTAATTTCCAAACGCATGAACAACAAGAAGTACAACAGTTCTTCTGGTGGCAAAAGCCAGATAAGAGTACAAGGCAATGAAAAAGAAATAACAATCAAGATACTTCTCCACACAATTACAAAGAGGCGTTACGCACAACAAAAACAACTTTCTGCTGAAGGCTATGGTGAGTGTCTACTAGGCTAGGGTCGGCGTAGGTATTGGCTGGAGCTGTCCTAGTTGTAGGTGCCGGCCGCGGTGGCCGTGCGGTTCTGGCGCTGCAGTCCGGAACCGCGGGGCTACTACGGTCGCAGGTTCCAATCCTGCCTCGGGCATGGGTGTGTGTGATGTCCTTAGGTTAGTTAGGTTTAAGTAGTTCTAAGTTCTAGGGGACTTATGACCTGAGATGTTGAGTCCCATAGTGCTCAGAGCCATTTGAACCTAGTTGTAGGTGCACACTGCCGGTCTGACTCTGCTGGCGTGCTTGTAACCTCGATTCGGCGGAGTGCTGCACGTAGTTAGATTAGTTCCAATTGGTATCAGGATGCGGCAACGTGAGGAAGGTATCACGAGGGAAATAGTTTTGGCCTCAGCGTACCCCCCTTACGAGGGTCAGCTCTCCTCCTCCTTTGGAGGTGAGGAGATTGACAGAAGCTTGCTATCGGCAAGGTGATCAACTGTTTGTTGGATTTGACGCCAAGTGTGGGACAGCAAGGACACCAATACTACAGGTGAGTACCTTCTTGAATTTCTCTTGTCTAACAACTTGGAGGTCCTGAATAGGGGTGATGTACCTACATTCAGGAATAGCAGAAGGGAAGAAGTAATTGACTTAACCATTGGTTCCATGATGATGGGCAGCTATGTCAAACAACGGCATGCGGTGCAAGAGCCATCCTCATCGGACCACATGTACATTAAATTCAAGGTTGAAATTGGAATCAGACAGAGCACCGCCGATAGGAATCCCAGGAAAACAGACAGGAAGACATATAGGAGGGCCCTTGACTCAAGCTTATCGGAAATTAAAACCTCAACAAGGAATCCAGTAGAATTTGAGGATGTAGCAGAGGCTGTAACCTCTACCATAGTGACCTTATACCAGGACAACTGCTGAATCACCAAGAAGTGGACAAATAGAAGTGTGCCTTGGTGCAACAATAACTTGGAAATGGAAAGAAAACAGGTGCGAAGACTGTTTAACCTTCCAAGATGTAAAGGAAAATGGTAAAAATATCGTGAGGCCCTTGTCAACTACAACCTTGAAATTCTGTGAGCAAGTGGAGGGCATGGCTGCTCAAGCGAGACCTCAAAAATCCCTCCCTAGAGTACCAACCAATCCAGGAGGTATGTTGAGGAAGGAGGATGGAGAACATTCAAAGACAGCATATGAGACACCGTAACTGCTCCTCAAAAATCACTTTCCTCAATATGCTCTGGCGGATGACACCACAGACCACAATGCGATCCCTGAGACACAATGGTTCTCAGGTACTCGAAGAGAGGACTGGGATTCGGCCAACGAGTGTGTCGACTTCAGTAAAATGCTATACGTGGTGGGAACATTGCAACCATTCAAGTCACCTGGCCCAGATGGAATCTTTCCAGCTCTCCTGCAACAGGCAGGAGAGAATCTTATAAGAGTCCTATGCAGGTTATTCAGGTTTAGCCTAGCACCAGGAACCATTTCCAATGCCAAGAGGGCAGTGAACGTTGTCTTTATTCCAAAGCCAGGGAGAACTGATTATACCAAGGCCAAGGATACGAGACCAATCAGTATGTCCACCTTCATTCTTAAAACATTGGAAAACTCGTTATTGTACATGTTGGAGAGAGGAGGCTACGTAGGGCTCCTCTAAATTTAAACAAACATGCACATCAACCAGGTAAATCACGTGAGACAGCTCTCCACCAACTCGTTGGGAGGGTGGAGAAAGCACTTCACTTCAAAGAAATAGCAGTCTGCATCTTCCTGGATATCGAGGGGGCTTCAATAACACAACCCTCGATTCCATGGTAAGGGCAGCAGAGGTGCATGACCTGGGGACCACTATATGTAGGTGGACCAGGGCCATTCTTAGTGGAAGGAAGGTAGGGGCTACCATGATGAATGAAAAGATGGTTATTAACACCACTAAAGGCTATCCACAAGAAGGAGTTCTGTCCCCACCATTGTGGAATCTAGTGGTCAACGAACTCATTGAGGAACTAAATTCCAAACAATGCTTCTACCAAGGCTATGCAGACGACCTTGTCATAGTAATGCTTGGCAAATTTATGACACAGGAATATGGCACAAGGTGCGCTGGATATTTTGGAAAACTGGTGCTTGAAACAGGATCTAAGGGTTAATCCTAAGAAGACTGTTGTGGTGCCATTCGCAAAGAAGCATACCCAACATTCAAGTTCGAATCTTTTCATCTTTTCGATGAAACACTACACGTGAAGGGGATAGTGAAATACCTAGGGATAACCTCAGATGAGAAACTAACATGGACCCTTCACATTAAGAGCATCTGCTCCAAGGCGAAAGATACTCTAGTGAGTACCAGAATGGCTTGTGGCAAAAAATCGGGCCTAAGCCCCAGAGGTATTCACTGGATACACACCACGGTGTTTAGACCTAGGATCTCCTATGGGGCAGTACTGTGGTGGAAGAAGGTAGAACAGCAGTTTGCAGCTAAGGAGCTTGCTAAGGTGTAGAGACGGGCCTGCTTAGCCTTAGCAGGCTTAATTAGCAGCACACCAACTGCTGAGATGGAAGCCATGCTGGACATTCCTCCACAAAAAAAAAAAAAAAGGTTCAAATGGCTCTGAGCACTATGGGACTCAACATCTTAGGTCATAAGTCCCCTAGAACTTAGAACTACTTAAACCTAACTAACCTAAGGACATCACACACACCCATGCCCGAGGCAGGATTCGAACCTGCGACCGTAGCAGCCCCGCGGTTCCGGACTGCAGCGCCAGAACCGCATGGCCACCGCGGCCGGCTCCTCCACTACACCTTTGGGTCAAGATGAAGGGAGCATCTGGTGCATACACTCAAAACTGGTAAAAACTGGAACCCATTTGCACGTCCAGAATCACACGCTAAAATAGTGAGTGAGGTAAATATAGGAATGGCTGGGGAAATACCAGCCGACTATGTAATAACTCCCAACTGCTTCAACCGGCCTTACAATATAATAATTGGAAACAGGGAACACTGGGAAAAATCAGTTCGATACCATACGGGGGATATTGTCTGTTACACTGATGGGTCGAAATCAGACCACGGTGCTAGGACATGGTTCAGCCAAGGCTGAAGGACGTCATCTCTCTAGGAAAACTGGCCTCCGTATTCCAAGCTGAAACTGAATCGCAGTATCTACATCTGTTCAGACATCCAGGCACCCCCGATATCGTAGCTCCTGCAAGAAGATCTAAGATTGTTGCAGAATGCCACAGGGCTCTGGTCTAGCTAGGGGAAGCAATGGGGTGAACCTAGTGTGGATCCCTGGCGATTCAGGTATCGGTGGCAATGAACAAGACGACAGATTAGCCAGGATGGGGGCAAAGATTCCATTCATTGGACTGGAACCTGTCCTGACAATCACCAAGGCTATGATCAAACTAGAACTATGGAACTGGCTTAGAAGACAGCAGCTGGACCAATGTCCATAAACAATAATATGGTAAGATAATGATGCCAAAGCTGTGTTTTAAAAGAAGCTCTGTAATTCTGGGCTTACACAGGAAAGAGGTTAAACCCATGGTTGGACTGATGAGCAGCCATGAGAATTTCAAAAAACACCTACATATAATGGGTATAACGGAAGAAGACCCTAAATGTAGGATGTGTTATGAGAGTGAAGAAACTGCGTCACACCTAATCTTCGAATGCAGGACACTGGAGAGCAAGAGAGACAGAATTTTCGGGGCAACTAGACCTGAAGAGATTTTGTCTAACAAAGAACTGGTAAAGGGACTCCTTGCACTATTTAAGGGCATTGGTAGGCTTTACTAGATATACAGGGAGTGGTACCGCACAATGAACTCGGTTTCGGTGTGGGCATTGGTGGGTTGGACCAAAGTTCTTTTAGCTTCCCTGACAAAATTAAATCAAATCAATCAAATCCGATTGGTGGATCTCGGTCACATGGCTTTTCACGAAGTACTGCCGTGTTTATGCGGAATGTCTGTTGATGTTTACATACCCCAAACCTCTAGAGAACAAAAGCTCTCCTCTAAATCATCTTCAGTATTGAAACATCTTGGACCCCAACCTGCAAGTTTACCAAAATGTTTCGTAACTGACGATATTAAACAAGCAATATGTACGCCAAAGGCCGTTTTCCTTTCGAAATGTAACTTTCAAAAGGATCAGCTGAAATGATTCAAAAATGTGCTTCACCACCTCAGAATTCTTGATCAGAGCCAACTGAGAACTGATATTATTAAAATCTTTCATTAAATACAAGGAATTTGATGAAGAGGCCTAAAGTGGTAAACAATTCTCTCAAATATGAGCAAGTTTCTTTTGTGTATTTCGATAATACTCTGCAAATCAAAGTGAAGACAAGCATACTTCAAAAATTTCAGGCCGAAGTAGAAATCAGTCACGACTATTCTGATGACATGTTTGTATCTCGAACAACGTTCATCACATATTTTTTCCACCTGTAATTTTGTTTAAGATATTCGAGGGCGATACAGGATTTTTGTAAACACCGACGGCAATAATGTATAAATCAACATTAAGTAAAAACTAAAAAAACAGTGAATAGCTCGAATATTGTTAACAGAATCGATAAAAGGGATGCAGGTTGAAGCCATGGCTTCAGCAATGGCAGTTTCTTTAACAAGTTGTAGAAAAATTTTTACTGACTATTTTATGTGGGTCCTTGCCATCTTAACCCAAAAAGTTTAAATAATATGAACTTAATATCTATGTTGAGTACTTTAATAATACAATTAATAAAACGCATTTTTACACTGTATGTTATTATTTTTACACTACCCATTCTATTCATTTCGCCTAAGTCCTTGAGTAACATCTTCCATTTCTTTGTATTTAGCTTTGAAAATACGCCCTAATAAGGTTTATAAATAATACGAAAACTAAAGGTCTATTAATAAAACGTAGTTGAATGTTGAAATGGTTTGACATTAGCATGAACACTCACTTGTGAGGGTATAAATCACTACCTGACTTAAAAAATGCCAAACACCGGTAAAACTGCGTGTTTCAGTAAAAAAGCAACAAATTCCGCCAGCAAGCGAGATCAAAATCAGGTTTCTTCGACGAATGGTATACATTTTATGGAGAAAAAGCTGTGATTTTAAAATAAACTTCTCAACATCTCAAAAGATTTACCCCAAAAAAGACTCACTGACACTCTCAGGTTGGGCTGAAACGTTGTGCCAATCATGTACACTAGATAACTTCTGCTTTTAGAGTGGTCCTATGTTTTAAAAAATCGATGAATTGCTGGCATACTGTCTGGATCTGCTTTTCCCAATTCACCCCGGTGCTCCTGTTTGGGTCCGCATTAGTTGTTTCCAGCTTCCTGTAGTCAACCTATTCTGTTAACCAACCATGTCATCGCCGTTGGGCAGTGATGCTCGATGGAGGTCGCATCTGATACTATCAGAAACATTTTTGCCACGGCAGCCCCCAGCTGCCGCTAGCTTTGCCTCTGTCAGAGCAACCAAACTCGTTCCGGCCACACCAAGCAGACGAGGCTGCGGCACGCTGAGACAGTAGACGCATTCCTGTCAGCTGTGCCTCCCAAGATCATACCTAGCGAGGACAGTAACGATACTACGCATGATAAGTTAGCTCAGTATTGAGGCGAGCAGCAGAGGGTTGGTTTCTGCTTTCTGCCGCCGGGCAAGGTGAGTCAGGAGCGCAGAGAACAGAAGTAAATAGAGGGGCCTTTACTGTGGCGTCCCCACACTCTTTGGATACCCACCGCGCCAACTCAGTATATCCCGCTGCTGTTTTCTACGTATTCACGTGTTTACTCACTACTTCGTCTCACCTTCCTGTCAGGTTTGCTTTAGATTTGTTAGTTTTCAAGTTAACTATAACCTGTCCATTTTACAACTGGTGATGGCAGAGAGCAGGACTACACTTTGTTTACGTACAGATGGGAGGGAAGGTGTCCCATATTACTCGGCCTCGTCATTGTAAAGTCACTTTGCAATGATTGTGGATTACTATTTCTGCGTATTCTTAGCGTTTGCTGAAATGAAAAGTCCTCTCGCATATATAATTTATCGAAGAATATGCCCAGATGAAAAAGTGTTGGCACGTGACGTAGTACAGTTCTGTGCGAAGAAACCTGCAACTGTGATCTGAACACCAACTCCAGTTATTAGATCACAAAACAACAGTTTCATTTTAATTTCGTACACTTCTCTCTAGAAGACAAAATTAACAGCCAACGTATTACACGTTCGTTTCGATTATTAGATAGTAACATAACTCTTATAGCAGTTTTTTTTAATTTCCTTCCCTTTCATGTAGAAAAATGTATTAAAAGCGAAAGTACCGTTGGCTGCTAAAGGCACAGCTGCATTGTTCAATAGTAAAGAATAGATCCGTTGCTCGACAGTAAAACAAGTTTTATTTTCCTAACGTTAATCCCCCCCCCCCCTCCCCCCCCCCCCCCCAATGAAGCATGGACCTTGCCGTTGGTTGGGAGGCTTGCGTGCCTCAACGACACAGATAGCCGTACCGTAGGTGCAACCACAACGGAGGGGTATCTGTTGAGAGGCCAGACAAACGTGTGGTTCCTGAATAGGGGCAGCAGCCTATCCAGTAGTTGCAGGGGCAACAGTCTGGATGATTGACTGATCTGGCATTGTAACATTAACCAAAACGGCCTTGCTGTTATGGTACTGCGGACGGCTGAAAGCAATGGGAAACTACAGCCGTAATTTTTCCCGAGGGCATGCAGCTTTACTGTATCATTAAATGATGATGGCCTCCTCCTGGGTAAAATATTCCGGAGGTAAAATAGTCCCCCATTCGGATCTCCGGGCGGGGAATACTCAAGAGGATGTCGTTATCAGGAGAAAGAAAACTGGCGTTCTACGGATCGGAGCGTGGAACGCCCGATCCCTTAATCGGGCAGGTAGGTTAGAAAATTTAAAAACGCAAGTGGATAGGTTAAAGTTAGATATAGTGGGAATTAGTGAAGTTCGGTGGCAGGAGAAACAAGACTTTTGGTCAGGTGAATACAGGGTTATAAATACAATATCAAATACGGGTAATGCAGGAGTAGGTTTACTAATGAATAAGAAAAATAGAAGTGCGGGTAAGCTACTACTAACAGCATAGTGAACGCATTATTGTGGTCAAGATAGACACGAAGCCCACGCCTACTACAGTAGTACAAGTTTATATGCCAACTAGCTCTGCAGATGGTGAAGAAATTGATGAGATGTATGATGAGATAAAAGAAATTATTCAGGTAGTCAAGGGAGACGCAAATTAAATAGTAATGGGTGACTGGAATTCAGCAGTAGGAAAAGGAAGAGAAGGAAACGTAGTAGGTGAATATGGATTGGGGCTAAGAAATGATAGAGGAAGCCGCCTGGTAGAATTTTGCACGGAGCTTAACTTAATAATAGCTAACACTTGGTTCAAGAAACATGAAAAAAGGTTGTATACATGGCAGAACCCTGGAGATACTAAAAGGTTTCCGATAGATTATATAATGGTAAGACAGAGATTTAGGAACCAGATTTTAAACTGTAAGACATTTCCAGGGGCAGATGTGGACTCTGACCACAATCTATTGGTTATGAACTGTAGACTAAACTGAAGAAACTGCAAAAAGGTGGGAATTTAAGGAGATGGGACTTGGATAAACTGAAAGAACCAGAGGTTGTACAGAATTTCAGGGAGAGCATAAGGGAACTATTGACAGGAATGGGGGAAAGAAGTACAGTAGAAGAAGAATGGGTAGCCTTGAGGAATGAAATAGTGAAGGCAGCAGAGGATCAAGTAGGTAAAAAGACGAGAGCTAGTAGAAATCCTTGGGTAACAGAAGAAATATTGAATTTAATTGATGAAAGGAGAAAATACAAAAATGCAGTAACTGAAGCAGGCAAAAAGGAATACAAACGTCTCAAAAATGAGATCGAAGGGAAGTGCAAAATGGCTAAGTAGGGATGGCTAGAGGACAAATGTAAGGATGTAGAGGTTTATCTCACTAAGGGTAAGATAGATACTGCCTACATGAAAATTAAAGAGACCTTTGGATAAAAGAGAACCACTTGCATGAATATCAAGAGCTCAGATGGAAACCCAGTTCTAAGCAAAGAAGGGAAAGCAGAAAGGTGGAAGGAGGATATTGAGGGTCTATACGGGGGCGATGTTCTTGAGGACAATATTATGGAAATGGAAGAAGATGTAGATGAAGATGAAATGGGAGATATGATACTGCGTGAAGAGTTTGACAGAACACTGAAAGACCTAAGTCGAAACAAGGGCCCGGGAGTAGACAATATTCCATTAGAAATATTGACAGCCTTGGGAGAGCCAGTCCTGACAAAACTCTACCATCTGGTGAGCAAGATGTATGAGACAGGCGAAATACCCTCAGACTTCAAGAAGAATATAATAATTCCAATACCAAAGAAATCAGGTGTTGACACATGTGAAAATTACGGAACTATCAGTTTAATAAGTCACAGTTGCCAAATACTAACGCGAATTCTTTACAGACGAATGGAAAAACTGATGGAAGCCGACCTCGGGGAAGATCAGTTTCGATTCCGTAGAAATGTTGGAACACGTGAGGCAGTACTGACCCTACGACTTCTCTTAGAAGTTAGGTTCGGGAAAGGCAAACCTATATTTCTAGCATTTGTAGACTGAGAGAAGGCTTTTGACAATGTTGACTGGAATACTCTCTTTCAAATACTGAAGATTGCAGGGGTAAAATACAGAGAGCGAATGGGTATTTAAAATTAGTACAGAAAGCAGATGGCAGTTATAAGAGTCGAGGGGCATGAAAGGGAAGCAGTGGCTGGGAAGGGAGTGAGACAGGGTTGTAACCTCTCCCCGATGCTATTCAATCTGTATATTGAGCAAGCAGTAAAGGAAACAAAAGAAAAGTTCAAGTAGGTATTAAAATCCATGGAGAAGAAATTAAAACTTTGCGGTGCGCCGATGACATTGTTATTCTGTCAGAGACAGCAAAGGACTTGGAAGAGCAGTTGAACGGAATGGACAGTGTCTTGAAAGGAGGATATAAGATGAACACAACGAAAGCAAAACGAGGATAACGGAATGTAGTCGAATTAAGTCGGGTGATGCTGAGGGAATTAGATTAGGAAATGAGACACATAAAGTAGTAAAGGAGTTTTGCTATTTGGGGAGCAAAATAACTGATGATGGTCGAAGTAGAGAGGATATAAAATGTAGACTGGGAATGGCAAGGAAAGCGTTTCTGAAGAAGAGAAATTTGTTATCATCGAGTATTGATTTAAGTGTCAGGAAGTCGTTTCTGAAGGTATTTGTATGGAGTGTGGCCATGTATGGAAGTGAAACATGGGCGATAAATAGTGTAGACAAGAAGAGAATAGAAGCTTTTGAAATGCGGTGCTACAGAAGAATGCTGAAGATTAGATGGGTATAGCACATATCTAATGAGGAGGTATTGAATAGAATTGGGGAGAAGAGGAGTTTGCGGCACAACTTGACTAGAAGAAGGGATCGGTTGGTGGGACATGTTCTGAGGCATCAAGAGATCACCAATTTAGCACTGGAGGGCAGCGTGGAGAGTAAAAATCGTAGAGGGAGACCAAGAGATGAATACACTAAGCAGATTCAGAAGTATGTAGGCTGCAGTAGGTACTTGGAGATGAAGAAGCTTGGACATAATAGATTAGCATGGAGAGCTGCATCAAACCAGTCTCAGGACTGAAGACAACAACATCAACAACAACAACGATCGTTCAAATGGTTCAAATGGCTCTGAGCACTATGCGACTTAACAGCTTAGTCCATCAGTCCCCTAGAACTTAGAACTACTTAAATCTAACTAACCTAAGGAGATCACACACATCCACGCTGAGGCAGGATTCAAACCTACGACCGTAGCAGTCCCGCGGTTCCGGACTGCAGCGCCTAGAACCGCACGGCCCAACGCGGCCGGCAACGATCGTTCATTTCGATTTTTTTGCTGTAGAAGTGTGCTAACAGAGTGTATGTTTGATTTATTTTCTACAAATACAGCAACTACTGTTCAGGAAGAGTGTTATGTTTTGATTGAGCCCAGTTACGTCCCTTCTGCATCATGCTGAACAACCGGTACAGAACATGTCAACAGTTCGCAGTGCGCTCAGCTAAAACAGAAACTGTAATGTGAACACGGTGAAAAGAAAAGTTGTCCGGACGAGTGGGTACGATTGGACTTGTATGTATGCATATAGCCACAGCCCGTGACTCGCACACCATGTGTACGCCTGCCACATGATCCACGGTGGTTCAGAGCATAGTGTAGGCTGTGTCAGTGTGAGTGGAGGAGTGGGTGTTCGTTGTCGAAAGTTACGTGACAACAAAGTCGTGGAAACGATGTAGTGAGTTTTTGCTGAGAAGTTTAATAGTGTCAAAGTGAAAGCAAATAATGCCGTGCAACACTTAGTTCGAATATGGGTTCAGACAGTGTCTGTTTTGAACAAGTCAAAAAAGCGGTCCGAAATATGCCCGCACGCCAGAAAATGTGGCGGCATACCCCAGAAAATGCTTCAGAGTCCTACCAAATGAACCTGACCACGTTCACATTAGACTGGCATATCAAGTCGATCATTCGAAATAATATTCCACCTGGATCTGCATTTGCAGTTGAAAGGTGGCTACACTGAGCCACAGCGCCAGAGATCGCGCTAGAGAGTATTGTTCCGCCGCCTCCACTGGCAGTGATTATTGAGATGTCGTAGTGGGCAGTGCTTGGGGAGAGCTCGTGGCAGTCAGTGCTTGTTAAGAACTCGTAGCAGAGAGTGTTTGTTGAGATGTGCTAGTAGGGAGTGCTTGCTGAGATGTGATACTGAAAAGTTCTTGTTGAGATGTGGTAATAGCGAGTCGGTGTGGAGATATATTGTAATGATTAGAGTGATTTTGGTCAATATATGAAGGTAACGAAACTTGATTTATTTTTCATTGTTTAATGTCGTAAGTAATGCTTCATTACAGGTTCAGTCAACAAAGCATCTGGCTTGTGTTCTTGGATTAGAGTGTAATTCTGGTTCTCTTGAGTAATTATGGTATTTTTATTTTCTTTAATTAATTCAGTATAAATGATATTTAAAATTTCTTGCGTTATTGAAGAAGAACCGTGCCAGATGCGTACGTTGAATCACACTTCCACACACAGAACAGTTATACTTGTGCTTTGGTTTCGTAGGTTTTATAGTTGCTGGGGACTTAATTAATTAATTGTGTTAATGAAAATTTCCATTTCATCTTTGTTGTTGTTCTATGCAGTCAGATTGCGTAATAATACTAGTCAGGGCCAACCGTTTACGAGACTGCGTAAACGGACAGACAGCAACTAAAGCAAAAAAATTAAAATTATTTGCATTTCATAATAATTAAGCCCCCATGCACGTGGCGACCGCTGTTTTGGATCGTCCCTTGGAATCTTCTGATTGTAAAAATAGTAGACAGTAGTATTGTTGTAGTAATTTGTAGTTTAGCAATTGTAGTCTATTTTGCATGTGTAGATTTGGTAATTGTCATTCTTCTAATGGTATTTTTTTTTTTTTGCAAAATTTCATTTCTGTTGTCTTGTCTACGGGTTTGACAATTAGTGCAATTATTTCAATTGTTCCATTAATCGTGTTTGAGGGAAACATTTCGTGTGAATGGTATTGTTGGAGATAAAGTGTCATTGTGTGTAATTTTCATATAGTGACGAGTTTTGTATGTTTTGTAAATGATTACACGATCGATGAAAAAGGCAAAAATGATGGATAGTGAGAATGACGAAATTGTTAACATGGCGAACTCGCCAACAGAGGAAAACAGTATCATGAATAATGAAGTGGAAAACAATTTAATAAGTCGGGAAAATAGTCCGGAACCAATTCAAAATTTTTCTCAATCAGAAAATTCACAGAATACGAGATTAACGATAGAAGATTCTGAAATAGTATCGAACACAGATAGCTTTACAGCCATGACGAAAGAAGTTGGTTTCGCGGGAAATGTTAGGGGCGAAACGAATTTCGAACCGGCTATTATGGAGCAGTTGATGGGTGCAATATTAAATTTGGGATCTGAATCAAAAACAGTGACAACACGGTTAGACTTACAAAGGGGAACAATGTAAACACGGTTAGACTCACTGGGATCACAGTTGGGATCACAAATAGGAACAATTAAAACAGAGATAGGAACAATTAAAACCGAGATGGGAACTTTGGGATCTGAATTAAAAACTGATATGGGAACTTTACGATCTGAATTAAAAACTGATATGGGAACAATGGAAACACGGTTTGGATCTGAATTAAAGACAGAGATGGAAACAATGGAAACACGGTTAGACTCACGAATAGGGACATGTTTCAAAAATATGAAAGATGAATTAAAGAAAGAAATCAGAGAAGAAGTACAACCGATTTTGAATGCTCACAATAATAGATTAATTGCAGTAGAGATTAGACAAAGGGAACAGGATAGAGAACAGGAGGAAAGAGATCGCGTGATAGTTCAAAAATTTTCAGAGTTAAATTTACAACGAGCACACGATAAGGAAGAAATATTTGAGAGAATCGAGGAATCCGTACCAAATGACAGAATAAATAATCTAACACAACAATATGAACAGTCAACTACTAAATGTGACAATACCGAAACCCGAGTTGCGATACTTACGGAAGACGTAAACTTATTGGAAAGAGTTGAGGAAATTTCAGATAAATTGACAAATCTTGGTTTACATGGGGACAGAGATTCGGATGATACAGCTCCATTACCATTTGCAGAAACTGAAGAGTATCAGAACATAAATAAACATGTTGAAAATCAGGGAAAAATTAATGAACGCGTTAAAAGGGAAGTTGAGGCATTACAAAAGCAAGACAAATATATTGAAAGCGAAATCGTAGGAAAAGACAGCAGACGAATTTTAGTACCACAGATAGCAGAGGGCTTTGAAGAAAGTAATTTGTTTCATTTACGGGATGTAACAAGAGAGCGCCAGGCGCGGGAACTTGACAATAATCGACATTGGGACTGGGACAGACGCGGTAGGTCTTTGTCGCCACGAGGCGAAAACTTTGACTATAAACACTTTTTGACTGTTCGGAAATTTAAGATCTTCCGTAATTCTAAGAATGACATACATCCGCCAAATTTGCCACTAATGCACAAACTGAAATTTATGTGCAGCTATTAAAGTCCTCAGGGGATTCACTACACTAAGTGAATATGTGCCGTAGCGTTCACAGGGCCCCGAGCTGTAGTGGTGCTATTTCCCTTTTAGTTTTCTGCACCGCTGCCTACTCTTTCCCTATTCTTTGCATCTATAAAAACAATTCTTCTACTTTCCTCTATCTAGACAGTAGGTAAAGATTAACCGGATTTGACTGTTTTACCCAAAAGTGAGTTTGGAAATTACCGTTTCGACTTACTATATTTTCTGCAGCATTCATTCATAATTTAAACGAAATTTTACCTGTTTATCTTCGTGACAATATTACTTCATATGTTGACGATATTCTTATTGCTAAACGTTCTCGGAGTGAGCACAACAAAATTTTGGATTCATTATTACGTATTTTTGCAAGAGTTGGCATTACAGAGAACTTGGAAAAATCTGAATTTGGTTGTTCTCAGGTGAAATTTCTCGGTCACATTATTTCTACAGAAGGTATTCTTCCCGATCCAGAGAAGCTAGACGCAATTCGTAATTTTACTGTTCCTACCACAAAACGTGATGTTCGTAGTTTCCTTTGTGTCTGTAATTTTCTTAGACGCTTTGTTAGATTGGATGATTTGGCCACACCTGGTTTACACATTTCAGTTATGAGCACTTTGGTCCCAGAAAATGCTTTCATAAATTACGAGAAAATTGTTACTTCAGTAATATGGAAAAACGTATTCGATCTGTTCTTGCCAAATGCAAATTATGTCAAAGGCCACTATTCTCACAGAGCACCGTTGTTTCCTATCATTCCAGCGAAATTAAAGGAGATGGCTGCAGTTGATTTGTTCGGTCCAGTGGTTCGTTCTACTAATGGTTTTGCGTACATTTTCGTAGCAGTGGAATTGACATCAAAATACGTGTGTTTTACACCGTTACGTAAAGCAACAGCTCGTTCAGTATCTAATGCTTTCATCAAACATTTTCCTAAAGAAGTTGGTCATGTTGATAAGGTTATATCAGATAATGGATCACAGTTTCGCTCTAAAATTTGGCTTCGTACTCTACGGCGTCGTAAAATTAAACCAATTTTTATTTCACTTTTTCACCCTCAATCTAATGCTTCAGAGAGATGGATGAAGGAAATCAATAAATTGTGCCGTCTTTATTGTCATCAGAATCACAGAACTTGGGATCAGTATCTTCATATTTTTCAAAACATTCTGAATGAACTTCCTAATGACTCAACTTCTTTACCGCCTATACTGATATTAAAAAATAAAGCACCGACAAATCGCATTTCTGAAATCGTTCCTTTTCCGCCTTCACGAAAACTGCGGCATTCTGAAGTTGTCAACCTGGCTCTACGAAATATTGCGTCTGCGGCTGCAAGAAGAGAGAAATCAGCTAAACGTCCTGGTCGTTTAAAAATCTTGTCAGTTGGTCAGAAGGTGTTAATTAAGTCTCATCGTTTGTCTCATAAAGGAAAAGGCTTGTGTCGCAAATTTTTTCTGCTTTATAACGGTCCGTATAGAGTTCGCAAAATTATTCATGATAACACTATTGAAGTAGAAACTCTTAAATCACGACGCTCTAAAGGAATACATCATATATCAAACGTTAAAATTTTTGTGGAATGACATACTTTAGAGAAACTAACAGCTACATGTAAACATGCGGAGAGTACAAGGATACCGCGCTGTGTTTTGGCGGCGGCACATACTCAAACCTACAGTCAGTCTGCGCGCCGCACAAGGCAGTCGTTGACCGCAAACAATTACTTCCTACGTCACGCGCCTACAGCTGATCGAGCGCTCAGTGCGAATGCACTGACAGCCGTAAACAAATACACAGTCTAATTTCTCCGACTAAATTCTGTATAAAGCTATGGTGACTTTATAAATTATGTTATTAACGTTCAGTATTTTTCAGGATACGGTTGTGTAAAATATTTAAGACCTTCAGGTAAATTCTGTGCATGTCCGACGTTAAGACGACTTACTATGGAGAAAATTTCAGGAAGAATGTAATTTCGAAGAAAAAAGTAATAAACTAAAAAGGGTAACTATTAATCGAGTTTATTTTTCAGGTAACATATTTCCATTTAGGTACGTACTTTAGACGTAATTTGCTGCTTGCGATTACGTGATTCATACTTTGTGCTAATTTCATGTTCTATGAATTTACTTGTGAAGCGACGTGCTTGTGTACATTTACTGATTTTGACAATTATTGATTAATGAACAGTGTTATTACTTGTGTATATTATGCATCGCTTGGCTGCTATGCTTTTTCACTGATGTTATATTTTTTTATTATGTGCCTGCTGTGCTTATTTATTTAAATTATAATTGTCAACTGATTAATTGTGCTGACTATGGTTATGTATGTAAGTTATACTTTGTGATTTATCTGCTTGCGCCTTCATGTTTACTTATTAAGATGACATATGAACATTTATTTGCTTATGCTGATATGATGCTAATGACCTGTTTATTACGTAAGATATATGTTTGCTGCTATGCGTATGGATTACATATTTACACAGTTCTGTTTGTTGTCATAACTATTCTTTAATTTGCTATATATACAAATGCTGACATGGAGTTTAGGTCACACTATGGTATTAATTATAGATTGTTCGCTTGGCAGAGCCTTGTTGTAGGAATTGTGTTGCATCCACTTGTTGACATTCTGTTCTCTACTGGTATATTTACTCGCTATTGCATGTTCTGCTTACGCTCAGTGCCTGATATTTTTAAGATAAGAAAATGAACTGCAGTAATTCGACGAACGACATTAGTACAAGAAACTTCATAGAAGTCACATGAGCTGGAGGTTTTATGGAAGCTGTATAAATTTATGCTAATAGGAAGGAAGCTAACGACATGACATACCAACACTAGGTTTAGACCATTGACAGTTATTACACTGCATTCTTCGTGAGCAATTGAAATAGGAAGTGACACTTGACACAAGAAATACTCCACATGTTTGCTTCTGTTTGCCATAATTTTTGAAGTGGTGTACACACTGAAATATCACGATCATTAACACTTCGTAATCGTACTTAAGTACTGAGAGTTATTCGAACTAAGTCTGTTAGAGGTCATGTATGCATTTCTTTTATTTAATGATGGACAAGGAACCAAAATGTATCTTATAATTTATAATGAGTAGAAAATTTGGGTCAGATGGATTACACAGAGGTTGTGTGTGGACACTGTGTCTTCGGATTGTATGGGATGCTGAATTAAAATTTGCATTAGGATTTTATCTGTACTTGTTCGAGGAGACTGACTAGAGGAAAGAGTTCTTATGGAAGTGACATGATATTGGTGCTGAGGTTTATATGTATTGACGTATTGAAGAGGTATTCTTGAAGTATTGAGATTATGTGATGCTGATGATTATTGGAGTTTTGGTGGATAAGAGGTAAAGTAAGTGAGGAGCATATTTTTTTTGTTGGTCTATATGGAACAAGGAGGATGAAGATGGCAGACTAGAACACTCAAGTAGAAGGAAGATTGTCTACACACACACTTTGTTAAATCACTAAGCAGTATATACTTTTTCTTTGGAGAGAGGAAGCATTTGCATATCTTGGTACACTGACAGTTGTTCAGCAACCGTACATTTGATTTGGCTTGGTAAACATTGGTCTTGACATGATGACTATGACTGTTATACATTGCTGCCACTACTACTTGATACACATGATGAACATAAAATTTTGACAGAATTGCATTCACACAGTTAACACTATTCAATTACACAGTAGCACTAATATGGATGAAAGATGAGTGAGTGTGTTTTGTGTGTTTTCCTTTTATAATCCCAGAGAAGTGATCCCAACCTATCTCCTAAATATTATTTTACTTGTTTGTTGTGGCTTGCACTGACACCCATAAATATTATAGGTTTACTGGTATTTGTGTATTGTAATAGTTAATAGGACAATTATCTGATATCATTCGTGTGTTTATTATGATTTGTATGTTTAGTGTAAAAGCATTGTATGTGTATTCAAACTATTGTTCATGCCTGAACTGTCTGATTAGTGATGGTGCTGCACTTTTCAACATGATGTGTGACATTTAGTCATGTTTAATTTCTGCTGATGAACTGTGTGATTAGTGATAGGGAATATTATGGACTGTTATTTGCACTTTTTCTACATGATTGGTGCCACTAGAACATGTTTAATTTCTGCTGATGAACAGTGTGATTAGTGAAAGTGAATATTATGGACTGCGGTCTGCACCTATTCAACATTGCTGGTGCCACTAATGGAACTGCTTATACTGAATTGGTGTTACTTGTTGGTGTCTGCACCTGCTCCACATTGCTGGGTGCCACTGGTGGACAGCTTCTACTGAAAAGATGTCACCTGTTGATGTCTGCACCTGCTCAACATTGCTGGGTGCCACTGATGGACTGCTTCTACCGAAATGGTGTTACTTGTTGGTGTCTGCACCTATTCAACATTACTGGGTGCCACTGATGGACTGCTTCTACTGAAAAGATGTCACTTGTTGGTGTCTGCACCTGCTCAACATTGCTGGGTGCCACTGATGGACTGCTTCTACTGAAATGATGTCACTTGTTGGTGTCTGCACCTGCTCAACATTGCTGGTGCCACTAATGGAACTGCTTATACTGAAATTGTGTTACTTGTTGGTGTCTGCACCTATTCAACATTACTGGGTGCCACTGATGGACTGTTTCTACTGAAAAAATGTCACTTGTTGGTTTTTGCACCTGTTGACCATTGCTGGGTGCTACTGCTGGAACTGTCAACTACTTGTTTCTCGGGTTATGGAAAGCGTTTATGTGAATATTTGTATAAACTGATTTTTTGTGTATTACTGTTTGTGAAAAGTTATGAGACTCTTACCTGCACATACTCGTCATTGCTGACGCTATTGATTGAACTGTTTAACCACATAATACTTGTGTAAACTATTATGTAAAGTCACATGTATGAAAGAATTTGTATTGCTTACTGTATTTTATATATTAGGTTATTGAAAGGTCAGTGCAAAGCCAAAATTTTATCTAGTTATATGATATTTACGCATTAATATTATCTTCTATTTTTGTCTGTATTTTTTTGACGAATTTGGTGGTATTTTCACCACCAATGCTGGCAAAAATACCATCAAATTCTAGCCCGTGGAGGAAGGGCATATGAAAGGTGGCTACACTGAGCCACAGCGCCAGAGATCGCGCTAGAGAGTATTGTTCCGCCGCCTCCACTGGCAGTGATTATTGAGATGTCGTAGTGGGCAGTGCTTGGGGGAGAGCTCGTGGTAGTCAGTGCTTGTTAAGAACTCGTAGCAGAGAGTGTTTGTTGAGATGTGCTAGTAGGGAGTGCTTGCTGAGATGTGATACTGAAAAGTTCTTGTTGAGATGTGGTAATAGCGAGTCGGTGTGGAGATATATTGTAATGATTAGAGTGATTTTGGTCAATATATGAAGGTAACGAAACTTGATTTATTTTTCATTGTTTAATGTCGTAAGTAATGCTTCATTACAGGTTCAGTCAACAAAGCATCTGGCTTGTGTTCTTGGATTGGAGTGTAATTCTGGTTCTCTTGAGTAATTATGGTATTTTTATTTTCTTTAACTAATTCAGTATAAATGATATTTAAAATTTCTTGCGTTATTGAAGAAGAACCGTGCCAGATGCGAACGTTGAATCACACTTCCACACACAGAACAGTTATACTTGTGCTTTGGTTTCGTAGGTTTTATAGTTGCTGGGGACTTAATTAATTAATTGTGTTAATGAAAATTTCCATTTCATTCTTTGTTGTTGTTCTATGCAGTCAGATTGCGTAATAATACTAGTCAGGGCCAACCGTTTACGAGACTGCGTAAACGGACAGACAGCAACTAAAGCAAAAAAATTAAAATTATTTGCATTTCATAATAATTAAGCCCCCATGCACAGTGTGTCTGCGCACCGCATTATTGGTCCCATCTTTTTTCGTCACACGCTGATTTCGGTGACATTTTGAAACCAATGGCGTCAGCATTAACGGAGTAGGAAAAAGGCGTACAGTTACTTCCATCAGGGTGGAGCGACTGTCCATACCGCCAGCCGAACCTTGGAGCAGTTTTACACAATTTTATTAGCAGAGATGAGTCTGGTTGCCGTCCTATCTGATCCCAGTTCAGGTCACCTGATCTATTAATGTCCGATTATTTTTTGTGGGGAGCCCTCAAGTCTAAGTTGTATTGCAACATCCCTCATAGTCTTAAAGACCTTCAGCAGAACATTTCAGATGAGACTGGAGCAATTCCACCAACCCAGCTTGCTGACCAGGGCCTCCAAAGTCCCGCGAGACGAATGGTGGGCACTTTCAACATCTGCTATAATCAGGTTAGATCTGTACTTTCGTTCCTCTGCTACGTTTCTTTGCACCCTGAAACACTGTTCCCTGGGCTACTTTCATTTTCCGCATCCTGTAAATAAATGAGCCAATAAATGCAATAATATAGACTCCAACGAGCGACGAAATGGTGTAAACTGCCCTGAAGATGTCCCCATCGCGGGTTGAAACCGGTTTACGGCAAAATAAATAATGCGATTGTGACTGTCATTTTGAATAATTGATTGTAAGTAAACTAATCGCTGTTACCTCCACACAACTATGTTGTCTAAAAAAACAAAACCTTCAGCGTGTTTAATCTGTATCTCCAAACTATTTGTTGCATAATGTACATGTTGTATAATGTATAGCTACTTCAGTAGCACAGTGCAAAGGTCCACGCTCCTCCCCATCCCCTCTGTACCACAGACATGCATTCCTAGAGTGGCAGCACCGTATACGCTATCTTTAGTGTCACTGAAGCCAGCTCTTTAGAATCGCAATATGGGCTGTGCGCAAAGTACGCGTATATAGCTTTTTATTTACTGATGTAACAGTAGTAATAAATGGAGATAAACTGATATAAGTAAATTACCTTAAGAGTTTTTAAATAACGCTCAATACATGTGTCGTGTGTGGCTGTAATTTTTCATATATCAGATGGAAGATTCAAGGAAAGGATTATGTCTCAGTGCAAGCATAACTAGAAACATCTTACTTATTTTTGCTTTTGTGGTGTATGGAAGCCTAAATAATTACATTACGTTTTATCTTGTATGATATACCGGCAGTGTTTAAATAGTTTACCAGATGTGGAAGTATGAAAACTGCTGTTTGATACTCATAAACAATATTTTACTCAAAATAATCTCCATTGCCATTTATACTTTTCCCCCACCTCTCCAGCAGGCTATGAATGCCACGCCAAAAAATAGTTCTCCTTTTGAATCGAACCAGTCAACAAAACCATTTTCGTACATTTTCAAACGAACTGAAGCCTTTTTCAGCGAGAGCGCGTCTCAGTGATGCAAACAGATGATAATCGGACGGAGCCAAGTCTGGAGAATAAGCCCTGCATGCCCCAGTGTTTCCCAACTGCACGCCTCGATCGTTTCTCTGACACGTTTTGCAGTGTCTGATGGGGCGTTATCACGCAGCAGTAAGACTTTCTGTTGCCTTTTTCATTATTCTGGTCATTTTAACATAATACTCGATTTAATTCGTTCATTATCCGTAGGTAGCGAACAGTGTTAACGGTTTCACCATGTTTTGGTAGTTCATAATAGTTGACACCCTTCTGATCCCACAAAACACAGAGCATTTTCTTCTTTTCAAAGCGATTTGGTCTTGCAGTGGATGTCGATGGTTTACCTGGATTCACCCATAATTTACTACTCGTAGGATTCTCAAACTGTGTCCATTTTTCATGACCTGTTACTCTTCGATGGAGAAACGACTTTCTTTTGTATCTGACGAGCAGCATTTCACAAGTGGTCCGTCGACTTGCTTGCTGTCTTTCGTTCAGTGCATGTGGAACCCATTTTCTCACTTTCTGCACCTTTCCCATAGCTTTCAACCGAAGAGAAATAGGTTTTTGCGTCACATTCAACTGTTCCGCGAACTCCTGTTGAGTTTGGGTATCATATTCATCCAATGAAGCCGGCAATTCGTTGTCTTCGAACTTTCTCGTTGGTTTCCCGCGTTCCTCGTTTCTCACGTCAGAATTTTTTTTTTTTGCTTTATTGTAATTTTAAACACCTATACAGGCAGGCTGTCAGCAGCAGAGTACGCTGCTCTTCAGCCTTAAGTGGAACAATAAACATGACAGAGAGGTGATATATACAATACAAAAAACGGCGGGCAAAAAATGGAGATACAAAAAAACAATAAACAAGAAGCTGTTCACGTTGGACGAAAAAAAACACTAACACTTGGAGACACGGCGCACAAAACACAGAGAACGGCGACGGCACAGGTGAACAGTTGAGTTGTAACTGCACGAAACACAAAACGATGCACACACACTAAACACTGATGGCGATGATCTCCGGCGCGCGAATGTTCACTGAGCGTGTACGAGTCCGGGGACCTGCCAAGAGAGGAGGTGGAGGAGGAGGAAGGGGAAATGGGAGAGGGGAGAGCAGAGAGGCCATGGGCAAAGGAGAGAGGGGGAGGGAGGAAGGGGGAGGGGAAGCCCGGGGGAGAGGGTAGGAGGGAGGGGGAAAGGAAAGAGAAGGGAAGGGAAAGGGGGGAGGGAGGGTGCCTAAAGGAAAGGACACAGGAGGTGGGGGGGAGGATCAAAGTTGATAGGAGGGGTAGATGCAGGGGAGCAGGACATCATCAGGGAGGGGGAGCTGGCGGAAGCCACCTAGGGAGAGGGTAAGGAGGGTTGAGAGATGGAGACCGGGTGGGACATGGGAATACAGGCACGGCAGCGGGCGGGGGTGGGTGAGGATCGGGGAGACGAGCGGGTGAGGAGGGTCGAGTTTACGGGAGGTGTACAGGATCCGTATCCTTTCAAGGAAAAGGAGGAGGTGGGGGAAGGGGATGAGATCATACAGGATCCGCGTGGGGGAGGGGAGATGGATGCGATAGGCGAGGCGGAGAGCATGGCGTTCAAGGATTTGGAGGGATTTATAAAAGGGAGGGGGGGCGGAGATCCAAGCCAGATGGGCATAACAAAGGATAGGGCGGATGAGGGATTTATAGGTGTGTAGGATGGTGGAGGGGTCCAGACCCCACGTACGGCCGGAGAGGAGCTTGAGGAGACTGAGTCGGGAGCGTGCCTGGGCTTGGATTGTCCGGAGGTGGGGAGTCCAGGAGAGGCGACGGTCGAGGGTGATGCCAAGGTACTTAAGGGTGGAAGTGAGGGCGATAGGACGGCCATAGATGCTGATGTAGAAATCAAGGAGGCGGAAGGAAGGGGTGGTTTTGCCTACAATGATCGCCTGGGTTTTGGAGGGATTGACCTTGAGCAACCACTGGTTGCACCAAGCAGTGAACCGGTCAAGATGGGATTGGAGAAGGTGTTGGGAGCGCTGTAGGGTGGGGGCAAGGGCAAGGAAGGCGGTGTCATCGGCAAAGTGGAGAAGGTGGACGGGGGGTGACGGCGGCGGCATGTCCGCCGTGTATAAAAGGTACAGAAGGGGGGAGAGGACGGAGCCTTGGGGCACACCGGCAGAGGGGAAAAAGGTGTAGGAATCTGAGTTATGGATGGTGACATAGGAAGGACGGCGGGAGAGAAAGGAGCCGATCAGACGGACGTAGTTAATGGGAAGGGCGAAGGTTTGGAGCTTGAAGAGGAGACCGGAATGCCATACGCGGTCATAGGCACGTTCGAGGTCCAGGGAGAGGAAGATTGCGGAGCGACGGGAATTAAGCTGTTCGGAAAGGAGATGAGTGAGGTGAAGGAGAAGGTCGTCGGAAGAGAAGGACGGCCGAAAGCCACCCTGGGTGACGGGAAGGAGGCGGTGCTGGCGGAGATGCTGGTGGATGCGTCGGGTGAGGATAGATTCCAGGACGGTAGGTGACACGATCGTGACCAGGAGCGGTGTTGCGTTTTGTGCGAAGTGTAGCAATGAGATCCTCTGTAGCGATAGGGGCATTGAGTTCCGTGTGTGCAATGCTGTCCAAGTACTGGAAACCAGGAGCGAGGGGAGGGGAAGAGGTGTCAGTTCGATCGCGGATATCCGGGAAGAGAGAGTAATCGAACTGGGGATCATCGGGGACACGTCAGAATCAACTTTTGAATTTTTGAACCACTCGAAACACTGTTTTTTCCCAAGCGCATGTTCGCCGAAAGCTTCGACAAGCATTCGATGTGATTTTGCAGCGGTTTCCTTCAAGTGATAGTAAACCAATGCTGCCGCAAATCCTAGTTGCTAGGCACAAAACTCGACATGTTTACGTGTTTGGAACAGATATCGATGTATGGAACTTGGATTACTCTGTGTTGACATTCGTCGTCAGCCGTAACAGGGAGTAGATGGCGCTGCAGACGCGCTCTCACGGCCCTACACTGACGGCTAGCACCATCTACAGGGAAATTCCTGTTTCATACTTCTACACCTGGTATGTAAATTTTAAGGGGTATAAGAACTCTAGTATTAACAGACTGACACGTGTACGCAGCCGTGGGTGACAGCTACTGATAAAGAAATACATATTTAATGTGGCCAGGGAAAACGTTGCCATAAAATATGTCGACATACTCTTGACTGATTTACTTCATATTTATACATGATACTCTAATGAACATTTGGACGGACATAAGCTATATATTTTGATACATATAATAAGCATATGTGCAATATTGTAAGTAGGCTGTTTAGGTTTTTCTGTGGGTAACGCCACGTAGCCCTCTGCATGAAAATCACTGACTTTGCTGTGTGCAGTGTATGGGTTGTTGGACTCATTGTTGGAATATTCGCTTGTGTAGTGTTGGACAGTTGCAGGTGAGCCGCCAGCAGTGGTGGATGTGGGGAGAGAGATGCCAGAGTTTTGAGAGCGGACGATATGGACGTGTGTCCGTCAGAAAGATGAAATTTGTAAGACTGGATATCATGAACTGATATGTATATTATGACTTTTGAACATCAAAATCTTTTATTTGCTAACTATGCCTATCAGCAGTTAGTGCCTTCAGTAGTTAGAATCTTTTATTTAGCTGGCAGTAGTGGCGCTCGCTGTATTGCAGTTGTTCGAGTAACGAAGATTTTTGTGAGGTAAGTGATTTATGAAAGGTATAGGTTATTGTTAGCCAGGGCCATTCTTTTGTAGGGATTGTTGAAAGTCAGATTGCGTTGCGCTAAAAATATCGTGTGTCAGTTTAGTGTTGATCAGAATAAGTAAAGAGAGAAATGTCTGAGTACGTTCAGTTCTGCTCAGCTGTTTGAAAATCAAATAACGTAAGAGGTTTATCAGCATAGTAATTCATTAATTTTTCTAAGGGGACGTTTCAATATTTAAAGAGGAAATGTTGTTACCAAAAATCACGAAAAGTTCATGACTGATATACTTCTACCGTATTCCCCAATAAACATTTTGATGCGCATAAGCTACATTCTTTTAATGTATATAATATATAAGCATGAATGTAAGATTGAAAGGGGAAATTTTTCCAAAAACCTCGAAATGCCCTTGACTGATTTTCTTCAAATTTTTACAGCCCAGTCTAATAACCATTGATATGGATATACGCTATATAACATAGGCTAGTTATTTTTTTCAAACAACATTGTACAGATCTTCTGTGAAAAAGGAATGCAGCAAAGATAATGCTGTCCTTTGGCTCTGCTGTAAATACGTGCGGCTTTGATTTTTTTTCTCGCAATCTGTTTTAACTACGGTGGTAGAGCATTGACGCATTAACAAAATTGTTTCTCCCATACACGTTCTTTCTCATTATACATATTTTAAGCAAAAACTGTATATACAACAATGTTATGTTTTGTTTTCTCCCTCGCAGTCGGTTTTCATAGACAACAGAAAAGACATATTTGTGGCTCATGAACGTATGACTAGAATACTGCTATGGAGTCTGAATTTGCAACACCGACAGACAATGATAAAGATCAGAGAGGGAGGGTGGCCTAGATGGGCAGGGAATAGGATAGACATAGAAAGGGGGAAGGAGGGGGTGAACCGAGGGAGGGGTGGCGAGGAGGGGTTGGGTTGGGTTGTTTTGGGGAAGAGACCAAACAGTGAGGTCATCGGTCTCATCGGATTAGGGAAGGGCGAGGAAAGAAGTCGGCCGTGCCCTTTCAAAGGAACCATTCCGGTATTTGCCTGGAGGGATTTAGGGAAATCACGGAAAACCTAAATTACGATGGCCAGACGCGGGATTGAACCGTCGTCCTCCCGAATGCGAGTCCAGTGTGCTAACCACTGCGCCACCTCGCTCGGTAGGTGGCGAGGAGATGTAGAGAGAGAGACGAAGATAGAAGGAGAAAGAGGACATGGACAAAAAAGGAGGAGGAGAAGGAGACGGAGAGAGAGTGAGATATGAATAAGAAGATTAGGACGTAAACTGATCAGCCAGACTGTGACCACCCACCTCATGCCGGTATGTCCAACTTTGGCAAGGATAACAGGCGCGACGCATTGTGCCATGGAAGCAATGACGCCTTGGTAGGGAGTTTTCACCACATCTGCTGCGCACACAAGTCGCCTTATTCCCGTAAATTCAGGGGAGGAACTCTATGAGCTCTTACGCCACGCCGGCCGCGGTGGCCGTGCGCTCCTAGGTGCTCCAGTCCGGAGCCGCGCTGCTGCTACGGCCGCAGGTTCGAATCCTGCCTCGGGCATGGATGTGTGTGATGTCCTTAGGTTAGTTAGGTTTAAGTAGTTCTAAGTTCTAGGGGACTGATGACCACAGCAGTTGAGTCCCATAGTGCTTAGAGCCATTTGAACCAATCTTACGCCACGTTCAGTGACATCCCAGATGTGTTCCATCGAGTTCAGATCTGGCGAGATTGGGGGGGGGGGGGGAGACAGAACATCAATTGGAATATGCCAGTGTGTTCCTCGAACGACTCTATCGCACTTCTGGCCATATGACATGGTGCATTATCTTGTTGAAATATGCCTCTACTATCGGGAGCTTCATCGGCATGCAGGGGTGTACGTGGTCTGCAACCAGTATACCAGACTTCTTGGCTGTCATGGTGCCTTGCACCAGCTCCTCTGGGCTCATAGATGACCACCTGAACGTTCCCCAGAGCATAGCGGAGCCGCCTTCACCTTCTCCGTCCCACAGTACAGGTGTCAATGAGCTGTTCCCCTGGAAAACGACGAATTCGTGGCCCCGCATGGACACGATGAATAAGATATCGGGATTCTTCAGATCATGCAACGCTCTGCCACTGTGACAACGTCCAGTGCCGATGGTGAAGTGCCCATTTCAGCCGTAGTTGCCGACGTCGTGGTGTCAATATTGGCCGATGCATGGGTTGTCGCCTGCGGAAGACTGTCGTTAGGAGTATGAATGCAGAGACTCGCGGCGATAACATGGAATAAAATGTTCTCGGGTTTCCAAGCGCATCATTTGCTTAAAACTACACGAGCTTTCGGCCGAGTGGTATGACTGCCAGCTGGCTGTTGGTGCGCCCTTATATACGCCAGCTGCCGGCTGTGACGTCACTGGTGCCCGTGACATTGCCATATATAATCCACGTTTTGAGTGCCCTCTTCAACCGGGCGATCGCTGGATCCCACGCAGCGCTCAGCTGCAAGCCACCGTCTCTATTCAGGGTGTTTGCGGTAATTTTTATTTCAATAGCTTCCTTTATTAAACTGTCCTTGTGGCCAAATGACGAACAGTGATACACTTCGGCTTCAATGGCGCAGTATCTATGACAACATCCTCAAAATTCACCATGAAGAGGTTTGCGACATGACCAGCAGGACTAGGGCTGAGCGCAACGGCCCTCGAGCACTACGTAACGGTGAAAGCATTGAGGTACGTCCTGCTGACAAAGGGCAATACCACCGTAATTATGGAGCTCGAGGACTATGATACGAAGATCTGTGTGCTACTGAACGAAGATACTTATCGGAAGCTCCCACGCGACCCGACATCAATAATAGTAAGAAAAACATCAGAACATCTTAAGCGATCTTCAGTGGAAGACGCCGGCCGGAGTGGCCGTGCGGTTCTAGGCGCTACAGTCTGCAGCCGAGCGACCGCTACGGTCGCAGGTTCGAATCCTGTCTCGGGCATGGATGTGTGTGATGTCCTTAGGTTAGTTAGGTTTAATTAGTTCTAAGTTCTACGCTACTGATGACCTCAGAAGTAAAGTCGCATAGTGCTCAGAGCCATTTGAACCATTTGAGCCATCAGTGGAAGACAGTGTGCTTAAGAATCTTCTCCCACAGGCGCCTAGACCACCTACTGCTTATGGTTTACCGAAGATACACAAGGACGGGACACCATTTCGCCTTATTGTGTCCACCATAGGTTCTCCAACATACAAGCTGGTGAAGTACTTGGCCAAGCTCCTCCCTCCACATGTGGGACACTGCGAACTTCTTATAAAAACTCATCAGAATTTATCAGCAGAATCAACCGTCTACACCTTAAAGAGGATGATATTATGGTCAGTTTTTATGTAGTGGCACTGCTTACGAATGTGCCTATCAAAGACGCTTTGGACATAATTTGCCAGTACTTTGTAAGTGACGTGGTCGAGCTATTTAGGCACACTCTTACGTCCTCCTATTTCGTGTACAACGGCCAGAATTACGATCAGACAGACGGTGTGGCGTAGCCCGTTGGCTCCAGCTCTTGCAATCCTCTTCGTGGAGAATTTTGAGGATACTGCCATAGATACTGCGCCATTGAAGCCGAAGTGTTTCTTTCGATACGTTGACGACACGTTCGTCATTTGGCCACACGGACGACAAGGAACTAGAGGCATCAACAGTAATATCCAGTTCACCATGGAGGTGGAAAGAGATAATTCATTGCACTTCCTCGACGTCCTTGTCCACCGTAAATGAAGTGGGTGCCTTGTCCACAGCGTCTACAGGAAGCCCACCCACACAGACCTGTACCTGCACGCCACCAGCCATCATCATTCAGCACAAGAGCGCACAGTATTACAAACATTGGTGCATCGTGCAGGAGTAATACCAGACGACGACAACCTGCCCCACGAACTGAGCCACCTACGCAAGGTTTTCAGGAATAACGGCTACAGCGCCCATCAAGTGAAAGAAGTAGTTTCTGGGAAATATCAGAATAAGACCACAGACGCTGAGCAGGAAAAGAAACTTGCTTTGCTGCCAATCTGTGGCTCTGTGTCGGGCAACATAAGCCGCCTGTTGAAAAGACAAAAGATCAAATCAATCTGCAGGCCTCCAACGGAAATCCGTCAATTACTGAGACCAGTTAAAGACGCAGTAGGACTCAGAACACCTGGAGTCTAGAAAATACCTTGTGAGTGTGGCCAGAAGTACATCGGAAAAACAGTGCGCACTGGGGAACAACGCAAGAAAGAACACAAGAGGTATTATCGCCTACGCTATCCAGAGAAATATGCGTTAGCTGAGCGTGCGTTGGAAAACGGTCACCACCTAAAATTTGACGATACCTCTGTCGTGGCTCGTACTAACGGCTTGTGGGACAGTTTAATAAAGGAAGCTATTGAAATAAAAATTACCGCAAACACCCTGAATAGAGACGGTGGCTTGCAGCCCATCGCTGCGTGGGATCCAGCGATCGCGCTTCTGAAGAGGGCACATCGAACGCCGACTCAAAACATGCCCATATATGGCAATGTCACGGGCACCAGTGACGTCACAGCCGGCAGCTAGCGTATATAAGGGCGCACTAAGCAATTGACGCGGCTGGAAACCCGAGAATATTTTATTCATCATTAGGAGTGTTTGGTGCCCTGTGTTATGAGTGACACTTGTTCTCTGTCCAGAATTAAAATCATCAAGTGTGGGGAAACTGCAGAAGATTGTAATCGAAGAGTTTAAGATGTGATGTCACAGAAGGATTCTGAAAATGAAGTAGACTGTTGAGAAATGGTTGCGTTGTCCGCAGAATCGGCAAGGAAAGAAACATAAGAATAGCTAGAAGAAGGGACAGGACGACACAACTTGGCTTATAACATCTCGGAACAACTTCTACGCCAATAGATGAAGAAATAAACTTTATGCATAATGGATGCTGTGGAATTCCGTGACTGTTCCTTTAAAGGGTAATGTCAAAGAAAATCCTCTGCAAGTCACAACACAAATTCACAGTGGCCATCGTGCTTACACTCGAATCATAAATTGTGTAAACATGTTGGGTGCCGTAGGTTCACGTTTCGCACACTGTTTATAACCTTCAAAGTGGAATTAGTGTGTGAACGTAGAAATACAGTGGTTCAAATTATTACCTTGGAGTGGAATACGATATTACTATAGGGATAAGCGACCTGTATCTAAGTACATTAGTGTATTCAGCTCTTGACGCTTTATCAGTCCCAATGCACTAATTTACGTCTTCTTTGACAACATCTCATGATTTTGCTTTTTATGTTATACAGTGAACTTCAGCATTGGAATGTGTAAATACAAAAGTGAATGTATCGCCTGAAGATGGGCATAAACGTGCTTCAATTGTGATTGTTGGCGGATTTTCTTCAACATTACCTGACAAAAAGGTTGACGGAAGAAATTGAGATTACGTTTTAACGTCCCAAATACCCGCCTCCGATTACAAAACCATACTAAAGATTACAGTTTGACGGTGTGCAACCAAGTGAAGGTAAAGCGAATCTTCACTTTCCAAGTCTGATGACAACTCATATAAACAGATGTGACAACAGACAAGGAATAAATTCTAATATCGTGTCGGACCTCCTTTTACGCGGCATAATGGAGCAGCTTCACGTGCCATGGAGTCAACAAGTCACTGGATGTCCCCGGCAGAAACACTGAGCCGCGCTGCCTCTATAACTGTCCATAATTGTGAAAGTGTTGCTGGAGCAGGATTTTGTGCGCCAGTTGTCAGATCGATTACGTTCCACAAATTTTCGATGGGATTCATGTCGGGCGATCTGGGTGGTCAAATAAAATAAAAAAAGAGGTTCAAATGGTTCTGAGCACTATGGGACTTAATATCTGACGGCATCAGTCCCCTAGAACTTAGAACTACTTAAACCTAACTAACCTAAGGACATCACACACATCCATGCCCGAGGCAGGATTCGAACCTGCGACCGTAGTGGTCGCGCGGTTCCGGACTGAAGCGCCTAGAACCGCTCGGTCACAGCGACCGGCATGGTCAAATCATTCGCTCGAATTCCCCAGAATGTTCTTCAAGCCAATTGCGATCAATTTTGGCCCGTAGAAATAGTGCGTTGTGGTGCATAAAAATTCCATCGACGTTTGGGAACATGAAGTTCATTAAGGCTGCAAATAGTCTCCAAGTAGACGAACATAACAATTTTCAGTCTATGATCGGTGCAGTTTGACAAGAAAACCAAGTCTATTCCAGTGCACGCTATTATGGAACCACCACCAGCTTGCACACTTTCTCGTTGACAGCTTGGATCCATTGCTTCGTGGGGCCTGCCTCAAATTCCAATCCTACCAACAGCTCTTACCAACTGAAATCTGGAATCGTCTGACAGGGTAACGCTTTGCCAGTCGCCTTGGGTCCAACCAATATGGTCACAAGCCCAGGAGAGGCGCTGCGGGCGATGCCGTGCTGATTTTCGCTGCTGCCATTGCCCAGTGACACCATATTTCCACGCACTGCTCTAACGGATAAATTGGTAGTACGTCTCACATTTATTTCTGCGCTTATCTAACCGAGAGATGCTGCTCTCAGTCGTTAAGTGAAGGCTAGCGGCCACTGTATTATCTGTGATGAGAGGTAATGATTGAAATTTGGTCTTCTCGGCACACTGTCACCGCTGTGAATCTCAGAATACTCAATTCCCTAACCATTTCCGAAATGTAATGCCCTATGCGTCTACCTCCAATTACCATACCGCGTTCAAAGTCTGTTAGTTACCGTCGTAAGGCCTTAGTCACGTCGGAAAGATTTTCACTTGAGTCAGCTGAGGACAAATGGCAGTTGCGCCACCAGTGCACTGCGTACGCTATTCTGCCGCCATCTGTATACTTTCATATAGCTGTGCTATGCCTTTCGTCACCTCAGTGAATATGAGTCGCTTAGATGCAAAACCGTCCATGTCCACTTTTTAAAAAAAATGAGTTGGCAACTCTGGATTGTAGACCATGACATTTTACACATGCTTGAAATGCTATTTATGCTCAAAGATCTCCATGTACTATGGAAAACAGCTCATGAAAAGTGTGGTTAGATTCAAAACTGTCCATGTCCATCAATAAGTTGGGTGCAAAACTTGCCTTGTCCCTTTTGACAAATCACATTGAAGCCAGGGGTCATGTGACTGCAATGCAATATGGCTACCATAAGCATTTAAACATTGTACTTGTGTGGTCTCTTACAGCTGTTTATTCTGAAAGTTATACACATTTTTCATCTAAATAAATTATAAATTATGGAACATGACAGAAAGACAATCTGATCGTTTTAGGAAGGAGGTACGTTGTGGAGACAGTGGAAACGAAATATGGCAAAATTGAAGAGGTATGTATTATTTTTGTCTTTACATCATGCAGTAAATGGTGGAAATCTGAACATTAGAATAACAGTTCAGGGTGTTAAGAAAAAATGTATACCCTATTAACCGTATTTGTATGAAAGTAAAAGATACGTGTGTTAACTGTTATTATTGACATGACCTAACATTGATCTATGAATAACTTTTTGTTTATATGTGTGATTTCAGATATTCGTCAAAAGGACTTCCTGAGTATCCAAAATGTGGTCATCGAGTCGGATGGGACTGTGCTAGCCTGACAATGACAGATATTAAGTCGTTTCATATCAGATATTATGCAAAGTGTGATAAAATTTAACAAGATAATTTCTTTCTGAAATACGTGAGTATCAAGACACATTCGAGATCTCGTTGTAGGGAAAAAAGACAAATCAACAGTGGACAGACAATCTCTTATTTCGTACGAAAAAAAGTACCTGATGGGTCAGTGAATAGTGAAAGTATGTCGTGAAACATTTTTGAACATTCTTCGTGTTTCAAAAGTAAGAGCGCAAAACATCGCACGCCATCATCTCAAGACTGGAGATATTGCTGAGGAGAGAAGAGGAGGTGATCGCCAGACGATGAAGAATGAGCCCAAACGACAGGAAGTAATTGCTCATATAAAAAGGTTTGTTCCAACTGAGTCACATTAGTGCAGGGAGAAAAGCTGTCGCGTGTATTTACCTGCGACTCTCAACATTAGAAAGATGTGGCGATATTACAATTCCGTGGTTACTCCTGAAAAGCGAGTCATGCAGATTTTTTTTAGGAACACATTTAGTACAAAATTTAACATTGGGTTTAGATCTCCAAAAACAGATGTTTGTTCCATGTGCCTCAGACTTTTGGAGCAGATCAAAATTGAAAAGTGTGATGTTAAGAAAGCTCAACTTATGGGTCGAAAGAGACTTCATAACCTTAAAGCAAACAGTTTCTATTCACTGCTGAAGGAAAAGCAAGAAAACCTTTTTACAATGTCCTTTGACTGCCAAAAGAATTTACCCTTGCCAAAAATACCTGATCAGAGTGTCTATTACAGTAGGCAATTATACTTATACAATTTTGTCATTGTAGTAGGTTCCTCTAAATCAAAGTTAACCACTAACTGTCTTCATGTACACTTGGCTTGAACATGAAAGTAAGAAGGGCTCAAATGAAATATGTTCATCTCTTTACCACCGTTTGTGCCATACAGACATGAGCAACGTACAAACCTTGAGATTAATTGCTGATGGATGCCCTGGGCAAAATAAGAACACAGTAGTTTTCTCAATGCTGTGTCACTGGATGTAGAAATATGCGCCAGGAGTAAACAAAATAGAAGTTGTTTATCCCGTAACTGGACATTCATTCATGCCTCCTGATAGAGTTTTTGGGCTCATCGAAAGGCAACTGCGGAAACGAGAAGTGATAGTTCAGCCATCGGAGTATCATACCATCTTGGAACATTATGGCACCCTTCACATTCTAGGAAGAGACTGGAAGGTAGTTGACTGGAAAGGAGCCATTCAAAACATCGCTAAACCCGCAGCATCATTCCCCTTCCAGATAACGAAAGTAAAACCAGTGATCATCGTCCGTCATTCTCAGAAGTCCAAGGGGAGCCTAATTATACACTCCTGGAAATTGAAATAAGAACACTGTGAATTCATTGTCCCAGGAAGGGGAAACTTTTTTGACACATTCCTGGGGTCAGATACATCACATGATCACACTGACAGAACCACAGGCACATAGACACAGGCAACAGAGCATGCACAATGTCGGCACTAGTACAGTGTATATCCACCTTTCGCAGCAATGCAGGCTGCTATTCTCCCATGGAGACGATCGTAGAGATGCTGGATGTAGTCCTGTGGAACGGCTTGCCATGCCATTTCCACCTGGCGCCTCAGTTGGACCAGCGTTCGTGCTGGACGTGCAGACCGCGTGAGACGACGCTTCATCCAGTCCCAAACATGCTCAATGGGGGACAGATCCGGAGATCTTGCTGGCCAGGGTAGTTGACTTACACCTTCTAGAGCACGTTTGGTGGCACGGGATACATGCGGACGTGCATTGTCCTGTTGGAGCAGCAAGTTCCCTTGCCGGTCTAGGAATGGTAGAACGATGGGTTCGATGACGGTTTGGATGTACCGTGCACTATTCAGTGTCCCCTCGACGATCACCAGTGGTGTACGGCCAGTGTAGGAGATGGCTCCCCACACCATGATGCCGGGTGTTGGCCCTGTGTGCCTCGGTCGTATGCAGTCCTGATTGTGGCGCTCACCTGCACGGCGCCAAACACGCATACGACCATCATTGGCACCAAGGCAGAAGCGACTCTCATCGCTGAAGACGACACGTCTCCATTCGTCCCTCCATTCACGCCTGTCGCGACACCACTGGAGGCGGGCTGCACGAGGTTGGGGCGTGAGCGGAAGACGGCCTAACGGTGTGCGGGACCGTAGCCCAGCTTCATGGAGACGGTTGCGAATGGTCCTCGCCGATACCCCAGGAGCAACAGTGTCCCCAATTTGCTGGGAAGTGGCGGTGCGGTCCCCTACGGCACTGCGTAGGATCCTACGGTCTTGGCGTGCAGCCGTGCGTCGCTGCGGTCCGGTCCCAGGTCGACGGGCACGTGCACCTTCCGCCGACCACTGGCGACAACATCGATGTACTGTGGATACCTCACGCCCCACGTGTTGAGCAATTCGGCGGTACGTCCACCCGGCCTCCCGCATGCCCACTATACGCCCTCGCTCAAAGTCCGTCAACTGCACATACGGTTCACGTCCACGCTGTCGCGGCATGCTACCAGTGTTAAAGACTGCGATGGAGCTCCGTATGCCACGGCAAACTGGCTGACACTGACGGCGGCGGTGCACAAATGCTGCGCAGCTAGCGCCATTCGACGGCCAACACCGCGGTTCCTGGTGTGTCCGCTGTGCCGTGCGTGTGATCATTGCTTGTACAGCCCTCTCGCAGTGTCCGGAGCAAGTATGGTGGGTCTGACACACCGGTGTCAATGTGTTCTTTTTTCCATTTCCAGGAGTGTAATTCTGAAATCAACCTAACAGTGTCCGTATGCAAACGTGGGAAACACTTAGGACACATAAACTCGAGCTGCATTACGAACACGGTTGTTCCTATTAATGAAAAGAAACTGGAGGATGTTTCAAAACTCCTCGAGAAACACTATGGTGAGTCCTGGAGGGAACGTGAATCCCTGTCATGGTACATGACATTACTAGGTTCCAGCGTGTCAGGTTGAATCAGAATGCCTAGCAGGATAAGATGAAGACATTATTCGAAATATGATGTATTAAAAAGATTGCAGTTTGTCAGTTGTTGCACCATGTACCTTCAGAAATATTAAAAGAAATTAAAACTGATTACACAGTTTTATGATCACCCCATATCCTCTCGTCATGTACAACTAGTCAGGTTCAAAACTGTCCATGTCCATTTCAGTTGCACGCAAAAGTGGCCATCTGCAAAGTCAGATGCAAAACTGCCCAAGTCCATTTTTATTTGGCATATATCTTACATGCATTGAGTTCCGATTTTTTTTCAGTAGCCCAAATGGTTTTGTACTAATCCATACTTATGTATACAACATACAGTGTAGGGCAGTGTGTATTTACCCAGTGAAAACAGTTTTTCCACTTTATCTCAAAACCGGTTATAGAGGACACGGACAGTTTTGCATCTAGGCGACTCATCCTTCTTGCAGGACAAATCAGAATATAGAGCAATCGATTTTTAAAAAAAAAATTGTCTATTTACTCGATTTCCATTGAAATATAGTACAGTACTACGTATGACTGGTGCTTTAACCATCCTTTCATATTAATGAACGTAGCCTATTTTAAATTTGTTAAGGTCATGTTCTTAATTCAACTTAAATGAATGTAATGGATAATTATTGCTGGTTTATGATTCACATTCTGAGGCGGACTCTGTGGAAGATGCCCAAAGTAATTAAAGAAAGTAAAAATTAAGGAAACGGAACTACCAACGAGCAGCCATTGTTGCCAAATTCTGCTACCTAGTCGGATGCATATCAGCAACACATGTTCCTGTGGTCATCGGTCCTCAAGAGCACGGAAATTAGCAGTTACGTAGTTTCATGGCCACTTAATGCTCTAATTAAGTAAAACTTTTACCAGAAGTGGTAGTTTGCGGCACACACACAAAATTCAGGGCACCTGGTAACCGTGACAGTCGACACACATTGCATGCAGCAGAGCACCAGTGAGTTATTAGGTTGAGGTGTTCTCGCGTGGCTGATGAAAGAGGGCGCTGGTCCGCGCCTGGTACGCCTGCTGTTTCTCGTGGCTGAACGACACAAGGTTCTCCAAGTCTTCAGCGGCGGCATGCTTCAATGACATCTTTGCAATTGTGTCTGTCATACCGATAACAATGAATATTGTTCGTCTTATGCAAATGAATCTTTATTATTGTTTACAGTCTAACTTGTTTCACCGAGACGTGTTAGGCATCATCAATGATTTACAATAATGTGATTGTTCAACTACAAACCATTTGTAGTTTTTACTGCTTCCTGAGGGCACATTCAGATCAGTGTAGTATTTAGATCTAAAAATTTCGTATCGGAAACCACCACAATATACTCAAATGTGAATTAATTCACAGACAACCAGTTTCGCTCAAGTGCTCATTTCCAAGTCAGTAGCAGAATTTATCACATACTTATGTATCCATTATGTTATAGATTTCTCTATCAGTTACTAAATTTAAAAATCGATAGACCTTTCCATTTCGCATCATATTATCTGACCAAAGTGCTACGTTTTTGCCACCTTTTAGTAGTTTCCAAACTTTAAATAAACTAGAGTTGAATAGCACAGTTTACAGGAAATATTGTTACTATTTATATACAGTTATATGTTGCTATGTAGCACTTAATTTTATGCCTCCCATTCTCTCCTCGTCTCCACTGGCTCGAGTTGAATAGCACAGTTTACAAGAAATATTGTTACTATTTATATATAGTTATATGTTGCTATGTAGCACTTAATTTTATGCCTCCCATTCTCTCCTCGTCTCCACTGGCTCTTCTGTAAGCACTAGATGATCATAAGTTTCGTAATGATTGATATCACAATTAGGCATTTCAATGGAGATAATCATGCTAGCTCTACACAGCACTTTTAACTCGCTGCTCGCTTAGCTCATTGGTCTGCGAAACTGTAAAGGATGTCAGTGGAGTAGGATGTTGCGGAAAATAGAGAGGAAATACAGTGATCAAAAAGGATGTGTTAGTGTAGGAATTCTGTGTGTGTGTGTGTGTGTGTGCCCGCTCCCTCTCATTTGCATGTATTTATCACACACAACCACGTCATTTTTTTGTCACTGAGCATCCTTCTTCCCATCCGCAACACCCTACTTCTGTGCCACCCTCTACAGTTGCCTCAATCCCCCAATGTTTGGAAATTTGTGTTGTGTTCCTATGAAACCAAACTGCTGAGGTCATCAGTCCCTATGCTTACACACAAATTAATCTAACTTCAATTAACTCACGCTAATGACAACACACACAAACCCGGAACCTAGAGAGGACTCTAACCTCCGGCGGGGAGGGCCGCGCTAACCGTGGCAAGGCGCCCGAGACTGCGCGGCCACCACGTGCGACCCCTCGGTGTTCAGTCAGGGTGCGACAAGCAAGTTTATGTCCACTAAAATGCCGAACTGTGACATACAAGTACAAATGCTACACCAAGAAGAAATGCAGAAGATAAACGGGTATTCATGGGCAAATATATTATACTAGAACTGATATGTGACTACATTTTCACGCAATCTGGGTGCATAGATCCTGAGAAATCAGTACCCAGAACAACCGCCTCTTGCTTTAATAACGGCCTTGATGCGCCTGGGCATTGAGTCAAACAGACCTTGGATGGCGTGTACAGGTACAGCTGCCCATACAGTTTCAACACGATACCACAGTTCATCAAGATTAGTGACTGGCAGGCAGCATCAAACCAATCAGGAGACTGATGACAAAAAAAGGAGAAAACTGTTACTGGACGTCCCTCGTGTCTTCAAGAGTAGTGACTGGCGTATTGTGACGAGCCAGTTGCTCGCCCACCATTGACCAGACGTTTTCAATTGGTGAGAGATCTGGAGAATGTTCTGGTCAGGGCAGCAGGCGAACATTTTCTGTATCCAATAAGGCCCGTACAGGACCTGCAACATGCGGTCGTGCATTATCCTGCTGAAATGTAACGTTTCGCAGGGATGGAATGAAGGGTAGAGCCACGGATCGTAACACATCTGAAACGTAACGTCCACTGTTCAAAGTGCCGTCAATGCGAACAAGAGGTGACCGAGACGTGTAACCAATGACACCCCGTACCATCACGCCGGGTGATACGCCAGTATGACGATGACGAATACACGCTTCCAATGTGCGTTCACTGCGATGTCGCCAAAGACGGATGCGACCATCATTATGCTGTAAATAGAACCTGGATTCATCCGAAAAAATGACGTTTTGCCATTCGTGCATCCAGGTTCGTCGTTGAGTACACCATCGCAGGCACTCCTGTCTGTGATGCAGCGTCAAGGGTAATCGCAGCCATGGTCACCGAGCTGAAAATCCATGCTGCTGCAAACGTCGTCGAGCTGTTCGTACAAATGGTTGTTGTCTTGCAAACGTCCCCATCTGTTGACCCAGGGATCGAGACGTGGCTGCACGATCCGTTACAGCCATGCGGATAAGATGCCTGTCATCTCGACTCCTAGTGATACGAGGCCGTTGGGATCCAGCACGGCGTTTCGTATTACCCTCCTGAAACCACCGATTCCATATTCTGCCAACAGTCATTGGATCTCGACCAACGCGAGCAGCAATGTCGCGATAGGATAAACCGCAATCGCGATAGGTTACAATCCGACCTTTAGCAAAGTCGTAAACATTTCTCCTCCTTACACGAGGCATCACAGCAACGTTTCACCAGGCAACGCCGGTCAACTGCTGTTTGTGTATGGGAAATCGGTTGGAAACTTTCCTCATGTCAGCACGGTGTAGGTGTCGCCACCGGCGCCAACCTTGTGTGAAAGCTCTAAAAACCTAATCATTTGCATATCACAGAATTTCTTCCTGTCGGTTAAATTTCGCGTCTGTAGCACGTCATCTTCGTGATGTAGGAATTTTAATGGCCAGTAGTGTATGATCATGTATTGTTTACACATGACGTAGTGGCCACACAAACACAACAGAAGATATAAAAGTATGTGTTAAATCACAGTCTGGTAACTGATGAATACCAGCAGCACTTAAGAGGCTGAGTGGCCAGTGGTAACCGGTAAATACACTGATGACGGACAAACATGACTTCATTAGGTTCAGTACACATTACATCATCAGCAGTGCGCGACAGATTCGCCGCACTCAGCGACCCAGGCCGGAGAAGGCTCGCAGATATCACGAGAGGGATCAGTGTCAGCGCCCCAGGAAGCTCACGTGAGACAGAGCGGCGGCTGATGGCGTGACAGTCGTTAACGTTCCGTGTTAAGACGCTGTAGCGTCCTGCATTGGCAGACGCCCGCACTCAGGTAAGTCAGGACCGCCGATGACGTCGATCGTGCACACGAAGGAAGGCTGCTCTGCACGGGACATCACCGAATGCCCTCTGGCAGGAATCGAATGGTGGCAAGTGTGGATGGGTGGATGGTAGGACAGCAGCGCTGTGGCACTAAGTACCACAAGGAGGCTCAATGCTGGCTGTTGGTGACATCTGGCCTGCCCTTGTCTCGAATCCACGGCAGCAGCTGCTGGTTCCCAGTCCTATCATTACCAGTTGGACCTGGCGCATCCATTGTTGCAGTTGGCAGTGCTCACTCCTCTCGTTGTCTGGCGTGGACCCGGCGGACCCATTGCTGCACCTCGTGGCATCCAGTCCTCTCGTTCTCAGGCGTGCACCCGGTGATGCCATGATTTCAGCTGGTGGCACCCTGATCTCTTGTTGTCCGACATGGATCTGGGAAACTCATTACAGTAGCTGATGGCGCCCAGTGCTCTCATTGTCCAGAGTGAAGCCGATGAAGTCATTGCTGCAGCTGGCAGCGCCCAGCCCTCACTTTGTCCGACATGGATCCAGTGAAGCAACTGCTGCAGCTTGATGTTTTAAGTCCTCCCGTTACCTGATGTGGACCCAGGAAAACCATTGCTGCAGCTGGCAGCGCCCAGTCCTCTCGCAGTCTGGCGTGGACCTGGCGAGCTCGTTGCTGCAGCTTGTGGCACCCAATCTTTTCTTCGTCTGACCTAGTGAACCCACTGCAGAAGCTGGCAGCACCCACTCCTCTAGTTGTCCGATGTGGACCCAGCAAACTCATTGCAACAGCTGGCAGCGCCCAGTCCTCTCGTTATCTAGCGTGAACCTGGTAAATCCATTGCTGTAGCTGTTGACACCCAGTTCTCTTGTTGTCTGGTGTACATCTGGCGAACCCATGGCTTCAGCCTGCGGCACCCAGTCTTTTTGTTATCCAACGTGGATATCGCGAATTCATTTCTGCAGCTGGCAGCGCCCAGTCGTCTTGTCATCTGACATGGTCCTGGTCAACCAGATACTACAGGTGGCAGTGGTAAGTCCTCTCGTTAGCTGATGTGGACCCAGATAAACCATCGCTGCAGCTGGCACCGTCCAGTCCTCCCATTGTCTGGTTTGGGCCTGGCGAACCCAATGCTGCAGCTAGCATCATCCAGTCCTCTTGTTGTCCCATAAGGACCCAGTTAATGCACTGCTGCAGCTGGCAGTGCCCAATGCTATAGTTATCTCAAGTGGACCCAACGAACCAACTGCTGTAGCTGGAAGTGCTACTTCCTCTCATTGTCTGATGTGGACCTAGTGGACCCATTACTGAAGATAGCACCTGCCCAGTCCCCTTGTTGTCAGGCATCGACTGTACTAATCCACTGCTGCAGCTGGTGGTGCCCAGCTCTCTCACTGTCTGATGTGAGTCCAATGAACCCATTTCTAGAGCAGGTAGCATCCAGTCCTCTTGTTGTGGAACATGGTCACAGCGAACCCACTGCTGCAGCTGGCAGTGCCCAGTCCTATCTTTGCCCAGTGTGGACCCAGATAATCCACTGCTGCAGCTGGGGACACCCAGGTCTCTTGTTGCCCAGCGTGCACCTGGCGAACCCACTGCTGCAGCTGGTGGCATCCAGTCCTCCCATTGGCCACTGTGGATCTTGCGAACCCATGACTGCAGCTGGTGGCGCCCAGTCCTTTTGTCGTCCGCCTTGGACACATCATACAAGTGTCTGACCACAAGTGGATGTAGCGTGTCTGCCAGGCACTTAATTGCGAATTACAGAGTAGTCATGTACATGTAAAAGTACTTTTTCATTTTGAAAAAAGCATAGTGAAAACTAGGTCCTTGTTATATATAGTGCGAACAAAATGCACTACTTATCAGTATGAGTAAAATTAAAATTCCTTAAAAGAAGTCCTTTGTCTGTTTAGGCTGTCGCTTTTCATTTTTAATAAATACTTCATTTTTATTAACGATTAGCTAATTTGTCAACTTGGCTCTCATGCCTGCCGTAGTATGTTTGTTTTTGCCACACTAGTGCATATCGTAACATGCTGTCAGCGTAACTTAATATTTCGTGTAACTTAGCTCAATAGCGTGGTCAGTTCAAACGAAGATAGAGCCTACTCAGGAAACTGACCTTCCCTAAGAAACTGAATCCAGCAGCGCCCCTATGCATAAGAAATACTGTTGAAAATTAAAATTACTGCTATAAAAAGTTTCCAGAACAAAGCGGTTCGATGTCTAACATTTTTATTTGCGTTTTGTGCTCATATTGACATTGCTCGCTGTCATAAAAATGTCAGTTCATACCATTTTTGGAAAATGACATGTCGGCTGTAGTTACTATATGTTCAGGTGATGTATAAGACACTCGAAAGAGTCATGATTGCACAATTCTCTGAAAATTTTATTTAACGTAGTTGTATACAAACATACTGCACAAAAGAGTGAGTTCGTCTGGTAACCGCTGAAAAATCTCTCTTCTAAATTTTCCACAACATAGGTTTCTGTAAACATGAGATATTCGAAATGGTAATAGCACAATGGATATTTGTGACGAGGGAATCAGTTTGCGTACAACTGCATTACGAATTACTCGAAATCACAAAAAAGTATGGAACGCTTCGAATGTATGGCTCTGAGCACTATGGGACTCAACTGCTGAGGTCATAAGTCCCCTAGAACTTAGAACTACTTAAACCTAACTAACCTAAGGACATCACACACATCCATGCCCGAGGCAGGATTCGAACCTGCGACCGTAGCAGTTGCGCAGTTCCAGACTGTAGCGCCTAGAACCACTCGGCCACTCTAGCCGGCTTCCGAATGTATGATTCAATGTAATTTGCACTCTGATGCATCTGAACTGCAGTGTTTGTTCTGACAGACGTGACCAGATTACTTTTGATGCATCTACAGGCGTATTGGTGTGCAGCTCTGGTCTGGGAATTGAGTAAAACAGCGGAAAAATTGGTTTTCTAACTGATACGGCGAACTCGAAAAAGCCCCACACTGCAGAAATATCAGCTCTGTAGGTAGTCCATCACAACGTAGCTGCACCGCTTCACCTCAAGACCGCTGAAATCGCTTTTCCACGTGAAGTAATTTCTATTCTCATCTTGTCTGAACTGTTTATCGTCCACGTTTGACATGCGTCCGTGGTTGCTCTCCGGATAAATTTCCTTCAGGAAAGACTTCAAAACGCTTAAATTCGTGTTCAATATATCCTCTTTTTAAGGAACGCTGCTTTCGTTTCTGCCAGTATAAGTTTTATATTTTCTCTGGTTCGCCCATTACGTTAATTTGCTGCACAAATAGCAAAACGCATCTACCTCCCTTCGTTTCTCATTTAATAATCTAAGTCGCTCAGCATCACGTAACTCAAATCCGCTATATTTCATTATCCTTTGTTTTACTGTTGTTGATGTTCATCTTAAAACGTCCTTTCAAGACACTGTCCATTCCGTTAAGCTGTTTTTCAAAGTCCTCTGACAGAATTACAGCGTCATCATTACGTACTGAAGTCTTTGTTTTTTTTCCAAGGCTTTAGCTCCCTTTCGGGAATTTCTCCTTGGTTTCCTTTGCTGCTTGCTTAATGTACAGATTGAATAACATCTTGGATAGAGTCCTATCCTCTCTTGCTCCTTTCTCAACTACTACTTTCCTTTCACATCCTTAGAATGTAAATTTGATTTCTGAAAAAGTCGTGCCGAAATTTTCGTTAGCTGTATTCTATCACCGTTGCCTTCTCAGTTTCATAGTATATTACAGTCAACATTGTCTAAAGATTTCTTTAAATCTGCAAATGTTATAAATAAAGCATTGCGTTCTAAGACAGTGGTTTCCAACCTGGGGGTAATTAACCTCTGAGGAGTAAAATGAAATTTTCTGATGGATAAAAACTAAACGAATCGTTTCGGTTTCAGTCACGAAACTAAATTATTTTCAAAAGATAATTACCATTACCAAAGTTTTTTAAGACTGTAATATTGATTATGTAATTTATCAATAATTACTTTTTCTCAATTAGTAGCAATAATCCCGTTGTGGTTACAGGTTCCTCACGTACTCAACCCACTAGACACGTGTGTTATTCTTTGTGCCGTACATCGCCGGTGATCAAAGTGAGACAGATACGCAGCAAGTGCTAAATATCTCAGGAAGCTGTCTTTTCAAAGTTGTAGACAGTACCTCTAGTAGTCCAGAAATTGCCTCATTACTCGTTTTGAAACAGACAAATGAAGTGATTGACAGCACGACACAGTACATAAGGAATACTATAGTGGTGTCACAATTTTATTATTATTGTTGCTATTATTATTGTTGTTAGATGGTCAGACACAAGACATTAAAAGCCCTAAGTCGTCCAGAGTCTGCCACTTCAGAAGTATGGAGTGCAGCAATTAAGTGGAAACGGAAATGATCGTGTGGCATCGTTGGCCGGGAGGCCCCTATTCCGCCACCAAGTGCAAGTGTAATTACATTCGACGCCACAATGGGTAACTTGGGCGCCGGGATGAGGATGAAATGTTGATGAGGACAACACAACAACCCAATTCACGAGCGGAGAAAATCTGCAACCCGACCGGGAATCGAATCCGGGCCCGTTTCTATGGGAGGCGAGAACGTTACCACCCAGCTAAGCAGGCGGACAGCAATAAAGTTATTTATGACAGTGACTATAGTGCACAAACTTCAACTTGATTGAATTTAAATGCGGTTGCAGTGTGCAGGTCAAGCAAGTGGCGCAATGAAGAGGAGTAATGCCGGGGAACCACGTTTTGTAACAAGTGTCTACACTCACTGTGGATAGTTAGCTCTGTTGGTTGGGAAGGGGCTGTGTGTAGCACTTGTGATTCACTACAGATTCCATCGTCATTCATTCTAACACACACACAAACAAACAAACAAAATATCATTCATCTTTAATCATTTTGAAAACTTAAGTATTCCATGAAAAGTCTTCCATTCTACAGTTTAGTTAGGTGCTTAAGTTGGTAATCATGGTGCAACAAATGGCTGGAGGGGAGGAAGATAACGTCTTGGGTAATGGTCTAAGAAAGATTGGGATACAGAGTTCTAAGGCAGTTCCACCTACTAGGTGCAGTTTGTGAGACAGGCTGCGACGGAACCGTCTCTGTGCCCATTGTCACTGAAGCAAGCTGCAGATTGATATTTTGAAAGGGTACAGTACCACCCGACATTGAAAATAGGTACAACATTCTTCGTTATTCTTGTCAGAACAACATTTTTTTTCTAATAATAACTCAATTTCAATTAATACAACGAAGCCGGATACCAGTGTGGGAAAGAATGACAATTTATTTATTTAATTGATCACATGTGGACTCCCACAAAATAAATCCCTACATCCAGTTTGGTGAGATCTGTGAAATGAATGAATGTATGGTCATCTGCTAACCGCAGATAGTGAATGTGAGTATATGATCATCTTTGAGACGGTACTTGGGTCACCTTTGGTGGGACCAAAGAGATGAAATTTACCTGAGCTTTGAGCGCCTGAAATGTGGCTGATCAATACGGTAGCAAGGTGCTCCCCCACTTTGGCAGAGGTGCGAGAGGACCTGAATAACGGCCATGTTTCAGCACTCTGCCGCTGGATCTAGTGTAGCTAAGACCTGTCTTAGGCGTGCTCCGTAAGGATAAAAGAGTGGAGACATGGTATGCATGTGGAATACTTAAGAGTAGTTTGGAATAGTTATTTCTCTGTTTCAGGAACTTTTGTGGGGAGAATTAAATGACAGGCAGATAATATTAAGGGGATCGTAGTAATCTTCGGAAGCGACCAACGGTCACAATGAAACCACGTGTAGCAATAAGTTGAAATACTTCCGAGTGCTTAAGTTAAGCTGAATTACTGGCGTGTGTACTATAAGTTGGAAATATTTAATAAATGGCGTGTGCAGGACTTGAAATTATTGACGAGTACTTCCACGTGGTGAGTACTGTGTGAGTCTCAATCTGTGTATGAGACAAAGGATAAAGAGAAGTACTCGTCCATGGTATCAGTTGAGGACTCGCGTGTGTGATGAATATGTTCTTAATATTACTTTGCGTGTTATGTTTCCGTGTGACGCTTGATTCAAACTATAATACTCTGAGAGAGAAACAAGGTGAGTCAGCCGTCTATCCAGCAACGCCACTTGGCTTGCATTGCACAGGAAGACGTGCATATATCCTCGAGAGTTCGTAGTAGGAAAGAAAAGTTACGAAGTGGGGCAGTGTCGTGTGAAACTGGGATGAATACTAATTGAAGTGGGAAAGCTGAAAGTGATGTGATTATAATGTTGTGACTATTCCTTATGTTGTATTCCATGTTGCAGTGTGGTGTTTGTCATGTAATTTAAGTACGTGTGGTTTGCATGGGAGAGTAGCAAGGTAGTTTCAGAGGTAGTGGGTCATGCGTGTTCCTTTTGTACCGCTCGGTCTGGAGGAAAGCTTCGTGATGATGGTTATGAGAGTCGAAGTGTGAGATATAGCAAAAGATCCACCATCCTATCCAGAAAGTGCACTGTAGCATTAAGTAATTACGAGACCATAAGATAGAGAATCAACAATGTAAAGCCATGCCCACTGGGCGGAATTTCTCATGTGTTATTGTTGTAGGTTATAGAATTTGTGTGTTTAGGTTATAGAATTTATCGGAATAAATAAGATAGTGAAAAGAAAAAGATTGGTGGCCTTTTCCTTCGAATTGTATGTTGTCATGATATCCAGAATTTATAATGTGTGCGCCACTCATATTCAGTGCGATGGCCACGTGTTGATAAAAGCCGTTAAATAAAAAGAGAAAATGTGGTATTGCCAGTGCGTAGTGAACAGTCAGAGTAGTGTAAATTACTAATAGTCAGATGTGCGTTTCCGTTGCGTAATATTCATGCAGGAGAATAATTTGTAACTTAATTGTGAGTACTAGAGTTCATGTTACTCGACAAATAAGAATGAATCCACTAGCTTGGCAGACCACTCATCTTGCAGGCCTGACTGCTTGATGCCACAGTATGAGCAAGGCATGTGGGTGCCTCTCAATTTACCTACCTCAGATAGACGTCTGCTCAGTGTCCCTTCACTCTGCACCGTAGATACTTACAAGCTGGTGTAAAAGCAGCGTTGATGAAAACAGAACCTCATATCTACAATTACTGAGGCCGTGTCAATTTCATTATGATTGTTCCTGCAAACACTCATAATAAATTTTCGGCTGAAAAAACGGAGTCCTGATCTTCATTGAAAGTTAGGAAATATGGTAAAAGTAGGTTTTATTTTCTTTGAAATGTGTCATCAGCCCACATCTAATATGCAAAACTGCTATTATAAGGTCCCAGTTTGTCAAATGTAAAGCAGGCAGAATTCTCCTAAATCCATTCCGAAAATAATCAAGCGAATACACAGTCACTTCCTACACATAACGTTGATTTCTTATCTAAGTCATTCAGTGGATTTCGTTCACAAAGATTTCTCACTGAATATATTCTGTAGTAGAACACAGAACATCGCCACGCGGAATTTACAAAGTCCAACAAGTCACACGGGTATATCTCCCAAACCAAATATCCGACGACTCTCAAACTTTTACAAAACGTTCGTAGCAACAAAAGCTACCATTTCAAATTCATCTGAACGTGAAGGATCGAACATTTCTTCACCTTATACATTTTACGGACGGACACGTTTAACATGACCTTCCCGTCTGAAAAACTAGTGCACGTTTCCTTCCCTCCAGCTACTGATGCAACCTAAGTGTCTCGCAGTGCGCGGGAACCATACTGACTTCATATTGGCTGTTCGAAAAGATCAGCCAATTCCATCACACCTTCTAGATCTTACTAGCCCCAAAACTGTTCTGAGCCAATCATTACATCAGATTCATTGGCGTCACTTCGACAAGCAAATTATTACTATAATGTTTATTAATCGAAACTAAACGAAACTTCATCTTGAGATAACTTAAGAAAACTGATTATATCGTTACCGACTGTCTGGCTGCTTTATTACACAAGCAAACACTCACAGACATACGTCACCTGCCAGTTAGGGGCATTTACAATTTTCATGACACCCTAGTGGCGTAACGCAACGGCCTTGCCGCAGTGGATACATCGGTTCCCGTGATATCACCGAAGTTAAGCGCTGTCGGGGGTGGCCAGCACTTGGATGGGTGACCATCCAGCCGCCATGCGCTGTTGCCATTTTTCGGGGTGCACTCAGCCTCCTGATGCCAGTTGAGGAGCTACTCGACCGAATAGTAGCGGCTCCGGTCAAAGAAAACCATCATTACGGCTGGGAGAGCGGTGTGCTGACCACACGCCCCTCCTATCCGCATCCTCAACTGAGGATGACACGGCGGTCGGATGGTCCCGATGGGCCACTTGTGGCCTGAACACGGAGTGCTGCTGCTGCTAGTGGCGTAAGACTTGCTAGTTACGTGAGATGTATTACCATATAAATTTGAAATTAGACGTATGTCTCCCATACACACATTCACTCTCATTTACTCTCACCCTAACACAAAATATAAAAATTAACTTTTAAACTTCTATTTTCATTACGAAAGAAAATTTTTCGAAAGTTTGGAATTGAAAATCTTTATAAGATAAATCGGCACACTGAGGGTGGTATTACTGTTCTCAGATAACAAAAGAAATAGAAACTGTTATGATTCCTATCTGAAATTACTTTCTTAAGTTTCGATCAAGTACTTTTTTAATGGGTTTTTCATATCTCCGAAACTATTATAGGTAGCAGCATCAAATTTTGTAACACTGTTCTTCTGAATAACAAAAGCTCCTGTACCACTTTTGGAATAAAACAGATAATATTTAACATAGTTATTTAGTTTCTTAGGTGAGGTGAATAAGTGGACTCTATACGCGGCACACAAAAGCATTCCCACGCTCGGCTAGAAGGGCAGGTGGCTGATGACCCAAAGACTGGAAAGGTAGTAGGACTAATTCACTAAATTACAGGACCATATCGTTAACGTCGATATGCAGCAGGATTTTAGAACATATATTGTGTTCGAACATTATGAACTACCTCGAAGGAAACGGTCTATTGACACACAGTCAACATGGGTTTAGAAAACATCGTTCCTGTGATACACCACTAGCTCCTTATTCACACGAGGTGCTGAGTGCTATTGACAAGAAATTTCAGATCGATTTCGTATTTTTGGATTTCCGGAAGGCTTTTGACACTGTACCACACAAGCGGCTCATGGTAAAATTGGGTGTTGTATTTTAACTAAAGTTCAGTCTTGATCACAACACTTACGTCTCAATAACATAGGTGAGCGGTTTCGGTTACATTTATATAACCATCTTCAGACCCACGGCTTCCTTGGAGGGTGGTAGGCGGAGCTCTCCTCAGCTGCTACGAACTGACGGGGGCTCCGCCTACCATCCTCCAAGGAGGCCATGGGTCTGAAGATGGTTGTATAAATATAACCGAAACCGGTCACCTATGTTATTGAGACATAAGTGTTTTGATCAAGACTGAACTTTAGTTAAAATATAATACTCTATTGATCACTGTTTCCAAAAATGTTTACCAAAATTGTAAAATTGCGTGCTTATGGAATATCGTTTCAGTTATGTCACTGGCGTTGTGATTTCCTGTCAGAGAGGCCACAATTAGTAATTACTGACGGAAAGTCATATAGTAAAACAAAAGTGATTTCTGGCGTTCCCCAAGATAGTGTTATAGGCCCTTTACTGTTCCTTATGTATATAAACGATTTGGGAAACAATGTGAGCAGCCGTCTTCGGTTGTTTGCAGATGACGCTGTCGTTGATCGACTAATAAAGTCATCAGAAGATCAAAACAAACTGCAAAACGATTTAGAAAAAATATCTGAATGGTTCGAAAAGTGGCAGTTGACCCCAAATAACGAAAAGTGTGAGGTCATCCACATGAGTGCTAAAAGAAACTCGTTAAACTTCGGTTACACAGTAAATCAGTCTAACCTAAGAGCCGTAAATTCAACTAAATACCTAGGTATTACAGTTACGAACAACTTAACTTGGATAGAACACATAGAAAATGTTGTGGGGAAGGCTAACCAAAGGCTGCGTTTTATTGGAAGGACACTTAGAAAATGTAACAGACCTACTAAGGAGACTGCCTACACTACGCTTGTCCGTCCTCTTTTAGAATACTGCTGTGCGGTGTGGGATCCTTACCAGGTAGGACTGAAGGAGTATATCGAAAAAGTTCAAAGAAAGGCAGGACGTTTTGTATTATCGCGAAATACGGGAGAGAGTGTCACAGAAATGATACAGGATTTGGGCTGGAAATCATTAAAAGAAAGTTGTTTTTCGTTGCGACGGAATCTTCTCACGAAATTCCAATCACCAACTTTTTCCTGCGAATACGAAAATATTTTGTTGACACCGACCTAAATAGGGCGGAACGATCACCACGATAAAATAAGGGAAATCAGAGCTCGTACGGAAAGATATAGGTGTTCATTCTTTCCGCGCGCTGTACGAGATTGGAATAATAGAGAATTGGGAAGGTGGTTCGATGAACCCTCTGCCAGGCACTTAAATGTGATTTTCAGAGTATCCATGTAGATGTAGATGTAGACGCAATCGGCATGCCACAAGTCGGCCGCCTCTGGGTGCTACTATACTGCAGGCTTCCAATACAGTTTGTCATAACGTAACAAAACTTACTCGAAAAACGGCGATCGTGGATTAACTCGCGACGCTACAAGGCTTCAAAAATTATCTAATAAATCTAATTTCCCAGAACGCATGTGCTCCCAGGTGTGAATATGACCGAAGTATCTGTTCCATAACTCATAGCTACGAAATACTGACACAAATTGCTTTAGAAGAATGGCGAGAGATACCATGTCAATCGGAGGCTTACCAGCACTCGCTCTTCCCGCGAACTTCACGCAAATGTAACACGAAACGGAAAAGTGAAAGTGGTACACAAAATAACCGCCGCCACACGCTGGGATGTGGCACGTGGAGTATAGATAAAGATGCAGATGTAGCTATAGATGTAGAAATTCAGTTTGGGTTATGGAGAAATGTAGGAACATCTGAAGTAATATGGACGACTCAAAAATACTCGAATAAAACATTAACATAAATGCATAGATACAACTAAAACCCGAATGTCCGCTATTTCAGCTTCAAAATAATATAAGGCCAAAATAATTCTATGCATTGATCGGGTGAAGTGACTCAGTGGCAAGACAATGGACGCATTTCGGAACGACGGTGGTGTAAATCCACGTCCGACTATCCAGATTTTGGATTTCCGCGATTTCCCACATCGCTTAAGATAAATGCCGGGATGATTCCTTCAAAGAGAAGAGGCGACTTGCTTGCCTAGCCTTCCGTGATGTCAGTCTCTCCACGGTCTCTGAGGGCATCATCGCCTTCCGTCCTGATGGATTGAGTCATGCAAAAGCAAAGAAATATCCACAAAACATGTAACTAAATCCATTACCGACGATACATTGACACATTTTGGAATGATCAAAGATTCACTTTTAATTTTGTACCTAGGTTCTTTGTCCTTCTCAAAATGTGATTGATAATTTATAGCGAATTTCGCTAGCGACTATATGTATTGTGAAGGCAATGTTAAAATGCCTATCTGCTTGATGAGATACCTACATGACGTCCTTGGGTGAACACAACATACTATTCTCACTGCTCGCTTTTGTGCAATCGATACTTTTTTCTGAGTGATGAGTTACCCCAAAAATATTGAAACATTCCCTTTTTGATGAATTATACAAGACTGTGCTTTAACTGACACACAATATTTTTAGCGCAACGCAATCTGACTTTCAATAATCCCTACAAAAGATGGCCCTGTCTAATATTAACCTATACGTTTCACAAATCACTTACCTCACAAAAATCTTCGTTACTCGAACTACTGCAATACAGCGAGCGCCACTACTGCCAGCTAAATAAAAGATTCAAACTAAGGAAGGCACTAACTACTGATAGGGATAGTTAGCAAATGAAAGATATTAATAGAGAGCAAACAATGTATTTACCTTAATAGTCATAATATATATAGCAGTTCATGACAAATTACAAAACTCCGCCATCTCTCTCCCCACATCCACCACTGCTGGCGGCTCACCTCCAACTGCGCAACGCTACGCGCTGTTCACATCCAGCTGCCGCTGCCCAACACTACAATGGCAGACAACAATGCAAACTGCACACAGCACAGCAAGTGATTTTCCATACAGAGCGCTACGTGGCGTTACCAATAAGAAAAACTAAACAGCCTACTTACATAGCCCCCATGCTCCCCACAAAAAAATTTACAAATTGTTTTGGGCACTGGCCAATACAGATTTGAAAAAAATTTTCATAATTACAGTAAGAAAGATATCAAATGCACACACTTATTAATACAATGTTGGTCAAAAGCTAAAATTTTCTCACAGTCCATAAAGACAGTCCTGATCATTCATCACAGTAAAACTGCCGTTTCTTTTCTCAAAGTCTGAGCAGTAAAAGAAAATGCACACGGAAGTAGTGGATTTCCATGCAGTCTTGAAGAAGTAGTGTTGTCCTTCCAACGGAAACACAGTGCTGACTCTTGACATGCTGACAGGTAATGGGCCACAACAGAGCAAACCCACAGCATTTGACGTTTTGAAGAATATTGGTAGGTAGGTCATCACAGAGCAGACCCACTGTAGTCCTGGTAAAGACTACAGTATTGGTGGGCCACCAGAGGTGCAGACCCACTGCAGTCCTTGTAGAGATAATGGTATTGTTGGCTCATCAAAGATGCAGACCCACTGTAGTCCTTGTAGAGATGGCCAGCAGCCATCTGTTGTGACTGTGCAGGTGCACAATCACCATTGAAGAGTCTTGCGGATAATATAGCAAGTCCATAACCACCACTTGTGCACTCACAAAGTTTTTGGAATTGTCCTTACAACCAGCAATGCTGTTATCCAGTCTCTTGCTGAATTATTAACACACGTGCAAACACTATCAGTCCCTACTTCTCACATATTGTCCATATACTATGACCAACAGAAACGTGTGCAGTGAAATGTAACTTACAAGTTACTTAATTTGATGAACTGGTGTCAATTACAATTTTATAACATAAGAATACAATAACAAAGGTACAAAATACATCATTAAAAACATAATAATACAGATAACATTTGTAGTAATACAGGCTTTACAAAAGAATAGAAATATACATATACATCAGTGTTACAGGAATTATGAAATAAGTAAATATATAAAATAATGAGAATAGTTTTCGAAACATTAATTTCACACATGAGCATTGAAACAGAACAGAATTAATAATGTCTAAACATCTTTACGAAGAAAATAACACAGTATTTGAAAAATTCTACAACATAAATCTTATTAGCTAAACACATAAAGACAGAAAAAACACAAATATACAAGAGTACACAAACACATAGCAGAATAACACAGGGGGAAAGGACAGGGTTTGTTTACAGTGTAACATTTGGTACTGCAGTATTTTGCAAGCAAAACCTTTTTTTTTCTTGGAGATCTCCCTTCATTCATCATTATTCCCAAAAAGTCCTATCTATACCTGCTTTCTGTACTTTTTTCATATAACTGCTCAATGCATTTCTTCCAATTCACCATAGCTAGTTTCTTATATAGTCTACCCCCTCTTAAGCTAACTTAAATCTACTGAGCTCAGATGCTAAACTAAGGGGCGAGGCAATGCAGCAGCACAAAACAATTAACACAAACAGCAATGACAAAAAAATGCAGATTTGCAAAGGAAGCAGCATTACAGAAATTAGCAAAGCAATTGCAATATTACAACTAATATAAGGCAATGTGCAGCAAACAAGAAAAATAAATCTGGCTTAGCAGAGTAACACAAAGTCAAATTCAGTAACACTATGCCTGGCAAACAGCAGCAGCAAATGCTATAACTAATACCTAAGCATGGCAAAGTTCAAGCAGAAAAAATATTACACTAAAGACAACAATGCAGAAAAAGGGAAATGTCTATTCACATCTTAATATCAATGTCATTAAAGTGGTGCACCACAACTTATTCTACAAAATAAATTACCAAGTACTTGAAAAGAAAATTATGAATGCAGTTCCTGTGAAGGTAAATGTCTTTTTGTGCTCCCTCATTTTTTTGAAAAAAATTATTATTTACTCGATCTGTAGACAGAAAATATTTATATTAGTACATCTATAAATTTTATTTTAACCAATGCTGCAGTGCAGCTAGAAACTAGATATTAAACAAATTGAGTACATAAATACATAAAGCAAGCCATATGGCATTTCTCTCAATTAGCATGGCATTTCTCTCAATTAGCAAGATAATAGCCGTGAAATTTTTCTCATCGTTTCATTAGGCATTTTAGTAAATATCATAAATTAAGAGCTCCACAATATAATCATATGTTTTCAAGTTCGACCGTGTCGTTTTTTGCGATGCTTTCTACAAAGGAATGTCAATAGCGAGGATAATGGCCTTTTTTTTTCTCCACCTAATGGCTTTCTTTTGTCAGACGACTACCTCTCAGCTGGGCGTCCAAAGCGCATTACGTCAAGGTCACTTACCTTTCTTACTGAAATATTTACGACAGCAGTTTCCGCTACAGTGGCAGTCTCATACAAAAAATTTCACAGGTCAAGAATTTGCGTTACAAATCTGTAGAAACAAAATCCTATTGATATAACAGTGTCAAAAAAATTTTTGTCGGCAATGTAATACATTCATGCATTTACATACATTTCATAACTCTTAAAGTACGATTCTTGGTTTCCAACAACCTTTTTCACAAACCAGAGTCCCTAACCACTACTCATTATTCCTTACCTTATTCGTCGACAATTCTTCAATATTTCATCATAACAGATACATAGCATAATCAAATAACTCATACAGCATCAGTTTATTAATCATAAACATACCGCAACAGCATAATACACATAGTCACCGTAATAATAGCATCATAGCACCACAGTCAAGTCTCGAAAATCGTCGTAGCTTTCTGCAATAATTTCAAAACCTAAAAAGAATTCTCTGCTCATTTCAATAGTGTCATCTACCTCAAACGTACTTTAAAATCATGCTCCCTTACCAAATATATCATTCAAAGCTCTCATAGTATCACAATGGTTCCGAAAAAATATGAACAGTTTACAAAGTACAGACAAAATACAGTTTCATAAGTGTGAAGTTATCCAACTGTGTAATTGCGTGCCGGCTGGAGTGGCCGTGCGTTTCTGGGCACTACAGTCTGGAACCGAGCGACCGCTACGGTCGCAGGTTCGAATCCTGCCTCGGGCATGGATGTGTGTGATGTCCTTAGGTTAGTTAGGTTTAATTAGTTCTAAGTTCTAGGCGACTGATGACCTCAGAAGTTAAGTCGCATAGTGCTCAGAGCCATTTGAACCATTTGTAATTGCGTTAACATCTGTCACTGACGTAGTAAAAAGAATGTTTGTTTCTCTGTCAAATAATCAGATAGCTGTGTAATTCTGTGTTAGAGAAATATGGTACCGATGTGTAAAGTTGTATAAGCAAATACCATATTAGCTAGGGCTCCTTGTGCTTGCCAAACACATGGTACACAAAGTAAGCGTGTACCCCCCTGAGGATTAATGTAATTATACCCTCAGGTGTTACAGATTACAGCAATGGAATGAAATGTATCACGGAAAACCTTTGTATCATTGTACTTCAAATATCTTTAAAAATAAATGATTTAAGTACAAAATTAATCACTCAAATATGTGTACTGTAGCGCTAAACTGTGCGTCTTGTTGCAACATAATCTCTGTGGAAGTGTCGTAGTTATCGTCCTCCGAAAGCTAAGTTCTGCAGAAGCCAATGTACTTACCTCATGATACACCAAATTTCAAGTAAACCAAAATGTTGCATTAAAATCTCATTAGCAGTACTGGTAAATGTTCTAAGTATGTGAGCCTTATAGTCGTTATGTAATCGTGCAACTAACAAGCAAGAATGTACAAATAACAACATTGTGTCGTCTGTTCACTATAACAATGCATTCGTAATTCCTGTTGAAATAAGTTCTCTTGGTTCTTGACTGGATATTTAACTTCAAACATTGTTGCATGTTAACAGTTTCTCAGTGTGACAAGCATACTAGTAATGTAAAGTGAAAAGTTTTATGGCAAAGACTAAGTTAAAAAACAGATTATCTTTCAATAAACGGTTTTATATGTGAAATGTGGTGTAAACCTTTACTCTTCCTAGTATGCAGAGTTTCAACTTCAACGCAATTATCATGCGGTATACGTCGGTAAAGAATAATGGAATTTTTCACAAGGTTAGCGTCTATGTTATTTTTCTCTGAACCAGCCGGCGCATGCGGCTGCCTGCGGTGCGAGTCATTGCCTGTCCCTTTGTTGGCGCGTGTCGTTACTGGGGTTAGGAGACCTAACTTCTACAAATTCACCTTGTCGAGAAGGCCCTGCCCTGTTTAAATCCCGCCAGTTCTGATACAATTCAGGTCTGTCGTTACGAATATATCGTCTGTCGTCATGTCGGTAGGTTCCGTAGTTTCTTCCTTGTCCGTCACGTGGTGGAGAATTTCTCCCTGAATCGTAACTGTGCGCTGAACTGTTGCGTCTGAAGTTATTCTGTCTCCCTTGATAATAATTATTTTGGTTCCCATATTGTCTGTTTCTATGGTAATCTCTGTCATATTCGTTACTACGGAAATGCGATCTTTCTCTGTAACTACTATTCTGCCAACGGTTGGCATACGGGTGGTGTCTGTTTTGGTCACGATTTACGTTGTAAGAATAGCCTTGTCGTGTCCAGTTATTATTTCTTTCATCGCGGAATTGCGACGGATGTGACCTGTAATTGTTGTGTTCCTGTTTTCGCGTTCCGCGATTGTCAGTGTCAATTTCTAATTCTTGTAAGAGTCCCTGAAAAGCTTCAATGTCGTCTTTGCAACGTCCTGCCAAAATAATGTGTCGTAAATGTTCAGGTAATTTGATTAAGCAAATGCGGATGAGTTCTGAGGGGCTGTATGGGTTTGACAGGTACTGATTCTTGTGCAACATGTCTTCAAAATATTTCACAAGACTGGAGAATTCAGATTGTTCGAAATGTTTCGTCATTATGATGCTATGTTTTACTCGGTCTTGTGTAGCTTGAGACCAATACGCTGAGAGGAAGGCATGATAAAATTCTCCTTCACTGTGACAATCGTGAATGACCGATCGCATTCTTACAGCTGGTTCATTCTCTAAGTAGCCACACATAAATTCTAATCTGTGTTCTAACGACCAGTTGGGAGGAAAACAATGAGAGAATTGATGGAGCCACGCTTGTGGATGAATGTCGTTGCCAGAATTCTTAAATGTTTTGAATTTACGTGTAGTAATGAACAGCTTATAGTCAAAATCATCGTGTCGGCGAGTAGCATATCGGTCATTGTTACGTCGTGTCAGCGGTTCCATTTCAAAATTCGGTGCACCTTGCCAATTTCTTTCATAACTTCCGAAATGCTCTGTGTTATTATTTCGCGGCTTTTCCGTATTTCCAAGTCCCTCTTCCCGTGTTGGAGCGCGAGTGTCCTCTGAACTTTGTAATTTTTGTATTACTTGTGCCAACTGATCTTGTACTTCCCGGATTTCTCTTTTGTACTGTATATTGATTTGATTTTGATTGAATTTCCTAATTTGTTCGCACTCTTCTGTGTCATTAAAGACTACCGGTTTTGTGTCATTCAGATTATCATCTACCTTCGTAGATAAATTAGTGAACTGATCCGAAAGTTCGGCTACTTTCTCCGATAGTGTACTTATTTCCTCAGTGTGTTTTTCTGAACCAAGTTTCAGAGTATCTACTGTGTCCTTTAAGTTTTCCTGAGTTTTTGCAAGTTGCGTAACCGAATCGGTAGATGCACCTGAGTCAAATTTAGCTTGCAAGGTCTCATGATTTTCAGGAACAATAATTTGTAGTTCTTTTATGGCTGCTTCGTGATTCTGTAATGCATTTTCATGCCGCGAAAAAATAGGTAGAAAATGCTCACAAATTTGTGTTTTTACGTCATTACAGGCTTTTTGACATTTCGATTCAATGTTATGTAACTCAGTAGTTAAATCTTCACGTGTTTGTTCAAGCGTATGTTCCACTGAGTCTAACTTTTGAAGCTTTTCTTCCATTGCGTCTAACTGTTGCTGTGTTTGTCTCTGGTGTTGTTCCATTGTGTCTAACTTTTGAAGATTTTGTTCCATTGTGTCTAACTGTTGCTGTGTTTGTCTCTGGTGTTGTTCCATGGTGTCTAACTTTTGATGCGTTTGTCCCATTTGTCTCTGATTTTGTTCCATTTGTTGCATTAATTGCAATAATAATGTATTAGTGTCTGGAATCTGTTTCTCTATGCTTTTTGGCAGTGCATTTTCACCGGCAACATTCACATTTTGACAAGCAGAAAATGTGTCTTGACTCATTTGAGAAAACGGTGAGGACCCAAAACCTAAGTCTACAGTATTTGCAATATTGTGTTCTGTCATTTCTGATTCCTGAGGCGAGCTGTTGCCGACCGATCGATCGATAATGCTTCCCTGTTCGCTAATTGTTTCACTGTCTACACCATTGTTTGCAGCCCGCTCCATTTCCCTATGCACAATTACCAAATTACTACTTTGAACATCAGTTAATTCATTACTCGGTGGCGCTAACACACTGCTTTCGTTTTCACTGTCATTTCTCAGTTTACTTTGGAGCCTAGTATTACGTTTTTCACACGCCATTATTGTCACAATATTTCACATGATAACACAGAAAAGCACAATTTGAAGAGCAAAATAAGAGAACACATTAACATAAGACTGAAAATAATATCTAGTTAATTGCAGCTGCGAAATACTTGGTGCAAATCTACATGCATGCCACAACTGTTTTACTGTACAACAATGAAAGACTGCAACTACAAAGGAGATTTTCTCTACAATTACACGCTAGCAATAAACAAAAGCTATACTAATTACACAAACTACAAGAAAAAATCAGAAGATTCCAGTGAGGTATCCTAGGCTAAGGGTCGACATATGAAACGTCCCCTATTAACAATTTATACAAGACTGTGCTTTAACTGACACACAATATTTTTAGCGCAACGCAATCTGACTTTCAATAATCCCTACAAAAGAATGGCCCTGTCTAATCTTAACCTATACGTTTCACAAATCGCTTACCTCACAAAAATCTTGGTTACTCGAACTACTGCAATACAGCGAGCGCCACTACTGCCAGCTAAATAAAAGATTCAAACTAAGGAAGGCACTAACTACTGATAGGGATAATTAGCAAATGAAAGATATTAATAGAGAACAAACAATGTATTTACCTTAATAGTCATAATATATATAGCAGTTCATGACAAATTACAAAACTCCGCCATCTCTCTCCCCACATCCACCACTGCTGGCGGCTCACCTCCAACTGCGCAACGCTACGCGCTGTTCACATCCAGCTGCCGCTGCCCAACACTACAATGGCAGACAACAATGCAAACTGCACACAGCACAGCCAGTGATTTTCCATACAGAGCGCTACGTGGCGTTACCAATAAGAAAACCTAAACAGCCTACTTACATATTTGTTGTGGACCATTACCTGTCTGCATGTCAAGAGTCAGCACTGTCTTTTCGTTGGAAGGACAACACTACTTCTTCAAGACTGCATGGAAATCCACTACTTCCGTGTGCATTTTCTTTTACTGCTCAGACTTTGAGAAAAACACTGCTATTTTACTGTGATGAACGATTAGGACTGTCTTTATGGACTGTGAGAAAGTTTAGCTTTGGACCAACAATGTATCAATAAGTGTGTGCATTTGATATCTTTGTTATTGTAATTATGGAAAATTTTATCAAATCATTAGTGGCCACTGCCCAAAACAATTTGTAAAATTTTTTGTGGGGAGCATGGGGGCTATGTAAGTAGGCTGTTTATGTTTTCTTATTGGCAACGTTACGTAGCGCTCTGTATGAAAATCACTGGCTGTGCTGTTTTATATTTTCTTATTGGCAACGTTACGTAGCGCTCTGTATGAAAATCACTGGCTGTGCGGTGTGCAGTTTGCATTGTTGTCTGCCATTGTAGTGTTGGACAGCGGCAGCTGGATGTGAACAGCGCGTAGCGTTGCGCAGTTGGAGGTGAGCCGCCAGCAGTGGTGGATGTGGGGAGAGAAATGGCGGAGTTTTGATATTTGTAAGAATGGATGTTATGAACTCCTATGTATATTATGATCTTTCAACACTATTAAGGTAAATACATTGTTTGTTCTCTACTAAAATCTTTCATTTCCTAACTGTGCCTATCAGTAGTTAGTGCCTTCCGTAGTTTGAATCTTTTATTTAGCTGGCGGTAGTGGCGCTCGCTGTTTTGCAGTAGTTCGAGTAACCAAGATTTTTGTGAGGTAAGCGATTTGTGAAACGTATAGGTTAATATTAGACAGGGCCATTCTTTTGTAGGGATTATTGAAAGTCAGATTGCGTTGCGCTAAAAATATTGTGTGTCAGTTAAAGCACAGTCTTGTATAATTCATCAAAAAGGGTATGTTTCAATATTATTCCATAAGACATAAGTGAGCGGAAATACGCAAAATATGTTTCAAAGATTAGTAATTACGTGAAGAGCAAAAGTGCCTGGACGTAATTGTTTGATGTACCCAATAATGTGGTTCTCCCTGTTCAAGATTTTATGAAATAAGTATAATTAAAAATTTTTAGCATCCTACCCTATTTACTCACCACGCTCGTGTGGTTCATCAGTTGCTGGTATGACTGTCGTGCAGAACTGAACGTCGTGTGTTTTTCAAAACATAGGGAGAGTCCATTTTCAGAGAACCACTGAGTAGTTCCTTAGAAAATATCATTTACTCACTCTCCTTTTGGTCTCTCTCTCTCTCTCTCTGATGGTATTTATTATAAAACTAGCATCGGCTTTGAAGAGTTCCAGTTCTGCTTGTTGAATGTTTAGTGGAGGGTCATCTGCATGTATAAGGAATACGAGTGGACCCAGAATTGATCCCTGTGGGACTTCCTGTGTGATATCGCTAAAACCGAGCTGCAGTTAATACAAACTTAATGATGTATGTAGAGAGGCAGGCACTTTGGAATGCATCAGTGGAATGTTGTGATGATATGTTCATGATTCTCTTTTATTGCGCCGATTTATAGAAATCTTTATGATGTTATCAAGGATAATGACAATAATAGAGAACGTCAAGCAGCCAAGAGCAATCTCATTTTTCCACCTGCTACTTAGTTGGATGCTCTTGGTATAATGCAGCCCCCATAGAGGAAGGAGATGAGCCATGGATCAGGTGTTGTGGGAATCCATTTATGGCCCCCCCGACGCGACGTTACGGATGGCATGAATTCCAAACTGAAGCCGCTCGCACCGAGTCCGATGCCCTGAGAACCTGTGCCCACGTTGTGCTTCACGCCCAGAGCACCAGGGTGTCGTGTGCCAATGCAAGTCTTTAGATTTGCGCTTTCCGTCCTGTGCAACAGGGATCACTTTATAAAAGAACACCGTTTGGGAATAAAGTAGCACGCTAGCGTAATGACAAATAAACATTGTATCTCGTAGGTTCTTTTAACGCCGAAATGCATGCGATGTGCTGAACATTCCTTCTGGAACGGTATAATGATTTACATTAGTTCGGTTGATGGCTGCACAAAGAACTCATGTATTCAAAAGAAATATTGCGAATGCTAATAAGAAAAATGTGTGGCCCTAACACTCATACTCTAATCATTCAATATTAATGAACTACATAACAAAGGGATTCACTGACTATGAAATCAAAACCGTGTCTCACTTGAACCCTTTATTACAATATATTCAACTGTCACAAATTAACAAGGACATTACATTGAATTTAAGGAGCACATGACAAAGAACAATTAACTGAGGCATAAAATTAAACTGTAACAAACACTGATAAGTATGGCAATGACATCTGACGTAGAAAGGGAGCTGGTCGCAATCAGTATCATATTAATTAATTCAGCACACACAGCTGTGGATGCATTACAGCGATTGTCTTATCACACCAGACACGGAAATGAAATTAAACATAGAACTATGCGTGTCAGCCTGGTCATGGATGAGCCTAAGTGAATTTACTAAAGTATTCAAAAATCCCTAATTTAGTTCTGAAATAACCAGCCGATGGCGCTAGATATTCTAATTGTGGTGTTGGTGAGCAGACTCAGAATGGTGCAGATGCATGCCAACGGAACTCGTCCGCTAATTCACGCTACCTCATAAAGGGCGACAAGTATAAAGTGACAACCTCCTCCTCCGAGTCTAAAGTGCGAGTCTTCCTCCTCCATCTCTCTGCTGCAAATTGAAGTCACCGGGTCCCTACGGCGAAGCGAAGTTAGAATTGTGTCTCTCGTGGTAGCTCTGCTCAGTGTCTGCGTCTAAAACTCGCTCACAAATGAGAAAAGTTCGCCTTGCCCTAACGAATGGGGTAATTGTTACGTTACTGTTTTTCTACCACAAAAAATTGCGTAATAATAGTTCTCCAGTGAGCCGACTTTCCGCCTCCACTATTCAGAGAATTCCGCACTCGCGAGCCTACGTCATCGTCTCACTTCTTTATTTTATTAATGTACAGCCTTGCTAGGTTCAGAAATTCAGAAAACGGCTCCTTACCTCCCACTCTAGCGCCTTCTAAGAACATCGGCCGCGCTTATTTCTTGCCCGTGGGTGAAGAAAAAAAAAATTCTCTCATCCCAACATTTCTTGCGCCTGTTTGTCACAACGCGCTTTCGTCAGATGGTAAAAAACACGGGGAATGAGTTGCAATGCCTTGGCTACTTGCAGGAGACGCAGGCAGATAGCGTTCTGTTCAAATGGTCCCTCTAAGGTCAATAAAATATCGATATTTCCCCCTAAATGTATCAGTATATGAATATGAATATCAAGAGCTCAGATGGAAAAACAATTCTCAGCAAAGAAGGGAAAGCAGAAACGTGGGGGGTTATATAGAGGGTCTAAACAAGGGCGACGTACTTGAGGGCAATATTATGGAAATGGAAGAGGATGTAGATGAAGATGAAATGGGAGATATGATACTGTGTGAAGAGTTTGACAGAGCACTGAAAGACCCAAGTCCAAACAAGGCCCCTAGGAGAAGATTACATTCCATTAGAACTACTGACAGCCTTGCGTGAGCCAGTCCTGACAAATCTCTACCATCCGATGAGCAAAATGTATGAGACAGACGAAATACCCTCAGACTTCAAGAAGTCCCAAAGAAATCAGGTGTTGACACATGTGAAAATTACGGAACTATCAGTTTAATAAGTCAAGGCTGCAAAATACAAACGCAAATTCTTTACAGACGAATGGAAAAACTGATAGAAGCCAACCTCGGGGAAGATCAGTTTGGATTCCGTAGAAATGTTGGAACACGTGAGGCAATACTGACCCTACGGCTTATCTTAGAAGCTAGATTAAGGAAAGGCAAACCTACGTTTCTAGCATTTGTAGACTTAGAGAAAGCTTATGACAATGTTGACTGTAACACACACAATGGTTACCGTTACTACATGCCACACCACAAGTTGGGAAACGGGGCCAAATTTCTAGTAGTTTACTGTCGAGTTGAGATTTTCACAGATGTTTGATTCGTATCTTACAGAAACCAGCAGTATGGCAATAAACAGCCTTTTAAACACACCGCTAACGGCAATCAAGTAATTTATAGCAATACAACAATTTAAAAAAATTTAAAGAACATTAGTAAACAGGCTACTAAAGTAAATACAGAACTTTGTTGATAAAGTACGGTGAGGTAGTGAAGCTACCAACACCGCCATTAAAAAAATTAAACAGGTCTCAGCAAACACACAATTAATGGCAATAAAAGGAATTTACAAACTTAGAGGAATTTAAAAAAAAATTAAACTAAAGTGTCCTGGAATATCATTAGAACATAACAGACATGACGGATCCGTGTAAGGGGGCCACAAATCACCCACTCAGGGATGCTCAGGCTAGATAGAATACTGACCAATTTAAATACGCCCGTATACACAATTGCCACTCTCAGGCTGGTCACTGCGCCGACTTTTAGCCAGCGAAAACTTGCAATAAGATGGCTTAACTTGCTGACAGAATTAGAGCGAACCTCGTGCAAGGAAACATTACACCACACAGTCCTGAATGAAGGACCACATGATCAACCAACAAGAAGCATGAATTTACTCATAACCCACGACAGAATAGCGAAACAATTAAACTGCCAAAACTACACCTCCCATTGGACAATAACGAGAGGAGGAGGAAAGATCACTGTCTGCAATTACACCGGTGCCAGGGACAGGAAACCCGGTCGCCGGAAGCCACACGGCAGAAGAGACGCTGGTTACACAAAATTACTACTTAATGATTAAACCTTCCACTAACTTAACTTGCAATTATGCTCGAACAGGCAGTACACGACCTCCGATGGCAAGGATCTACACATCAGACCGCGCACGCGTCGCCAGCGTACCCAACACGCCACGGTCACGCTTTGTCACCGGAGTTCACGTCTTCTCTGCAACGTTGACCGGTAGTGACGGCTCCTTCACGTTAGGTATCTCCTTTTAAACTCCAGTGTTGAAACGGAGGATTTAAAGAAGCTTGTTAACGTCCCACCAAGGCGGAATGAACAGCAACTACTCGTGGGGCGATTCTGTATACAATAGAGATGGGGGATCCGCTCTTGAACTAATTCATAGAGTTGAATCTTTCAAAGGATTGAACAATCAGTGATTCAGAAAAAAAGAACGGTAGCTCCAAACGTTTCCCACGGCAGAGAGAGAGAGAGAGAGAGAGAGAGAGAGAGAGAGAGAGAGAGAGACGGAGCATATCAGCAGCGCGTCTGCTGGTCAGAGCACACTGCACGCCACACAACACAGCCAGCGCCGGCCTCTGCCCTGCTTCTACCTTGGCTGCCTGCATTGTGCAGTGCCCCATTGGATTTTGTGTTTCACATATGCCGTGCCGTCTCTGTGCGTCGTCTGCCGCGTGCAGTGTCTGGCGCAGCTTAACTTCGCATCGCACTCTGTCGGCGATCGTTTCAGTCGCAGGTCCTGCCCTCTGGGCAGTTGATGCGAGCAACAGGACAGAGAGCCACCTAGCGGATAACATAGGAACTACTTGCAAAAACCTGCTCGCAATGGAACGGACGATTTGGCTCCGAGCGGGTGAGCTCCCCCCACCCTCGGAACTCGCCCGCTCAACGCTCACCCCACCATCTCGACTCTAGCCAGAGCGTTGAGCAAAGCGACTCAGGTGTCACTCTGGTCTCTGCGGTCTCAGCTCATGCAGCAATACAGCTCGCGGCTCGACCTGCTCGACTCAGCGCCTCTGCATCGGAGTTTGTCCCCACTGGATATTGTTCTTCGTAGTAATACCGCTATGTATATTACATTATTATGTTATGTATACATCAATCGTTTTTATTTTATTTTTATTTGTTTAAACTGATTAGATTAGGTTGCTGATGACTCCTCTTACCATAGGATTTTTATTATGGACACTCGAATTTACGCTTTAATTACGAGCGAACCGATAAACGTATCGCAAAATGTGATATACCAATATTTTCCTTGTTTTATTCTGCGTAAGGCTATATGCAGCACTTTCGTTTTACAGTCAAATTTATATATTTTTTTCTTATTCTGCTACGGATTTTGCGATTTTAGGCGTCTTCGGAAGGAAACGTTCACTTTAAAAATATATGGCTTGCGATGTATTTGTATGAGGTTAATGAAATTTTAATACATTATAGCCAAATATATTGTTAATGTAAATCTCAAGTTACAACATTTTCCGATCACCCAAAAAACCACGATAGTGCAAAATAAATCAATAATCAAAAACTTTGTCATATCGTGGAAATTTCAATAAACAATACAAAATTCTTACTCATTATCTGTGTTACTTCAAAATAGGATCAAATAAGATCAAAATACAGGTGTAGTACTGGAATAAACCAAGTTTAAAGGGCAATGTGCCTTCCATTTATTTTCTATTGTAAATGAGTGGTGAGTCATGAAAAAGAGCTAATTCATTTCAGGGAGTGAACAGTTCTGATCCAATCTCTGAAAAGAACAGTTTTGCCCATCTCTAGTATACAACCAACACGCGGGGAGCTCTTCCGTCAACTTGACCCGCTCGTTACACTCAACCGACATACATCACGTGGCGACTCGGTACAACCGACCACAACTGGTTCGCACTGGAGACACACTGCCCCCCCCCCCCCCCCCCCGTGTCCACCACACTCTCTGTGCTTAACGCCCCTACTTCCGCGCCACCACACGAGGTTACAACCGGTCAAATATCTCACTTCCTCCATAGCAGTTTCCCGGAAGCAAAAGCGCAGATATCGATAGCAGAGGGAAAAGACAACCAAGCAGCCAATGACAGACAACATATCAAACAAACATGTCAGGGGAAGAAAAGGAAAACCAATGCAATCTAAACACAAGGTGTAGCACGAGTCGATACATAGCTCATCTCTCTGTCAAATTCTGAAGGTGGCAGGGGTAAAATAGAGGGAGCGAAAGGCTATTTACAATTTGTAAAGACACCAGATGGCAGTTATAAGAGTCGAGGGACACGAAAGGGAAGCAGTGATTGGGAAGGGAGTGAGACAGGGTTGTAGCCTCTCCCCGATGTTATTCAATCTGTATACTGAGCAAGCTGTGAAGGAAACAAAAGAAAAATTCTGAGTAGGTATTAAAATCCATGGGGAAGAAATAAAAACTGTAAGGTTCGCCGATGACATTGTAATTCTGTCAGAGGCAGCAAAGGACTTGGAAGAGCAGTCGAAGTAGATAGGATATAAAATGTAGACTGGCAATGGCAAGGAAAGCGTTTCTGAAGAAGAGGAATTTGGTAACATCGAGTATTTGTATGGAGTGTAGCCATCTATGGAAGTGAAACATGGACGATAAATAGTTTGGACAAGAAGAGAAACAAGCTTTTGAAATGTGGTGCTACAGAAGAATGCTGAAGATTAGATGGGTAGATCACATAACTAATGAGGAGGTATTGAACAGAATTGGGGAGAAGAGGAGTTTGTGGCACAACTTGGCTAGAAGAAGGGATCGGTTGGTAGGAAATGTTCTGAGGCATCAAGTGATCACCAATTTAGTATTGCAGGGCAGCGTGGAGGGTAAAAATCGTAGAGGGAGACCAAGAGATGAATACACTAAGCAGATTCAGAAGGATGTAGGCTGCAGTACGTACTGGGAGATGAAGCAGCTTGCACAGGATAGAGTAGCATGGAGAGTTGTATCAAACAAGTCTCAGGAATGAAGACCGCAACAACAACAACATATCAATATATATCGGGGATATTTTCTTCCCCGATACATCGATATCTCAGGATCAATGCGGCACTATTTTTATACACGTATTATATTTTTTTCACAGTTTTCGGTAAATATTTGAAATAGTAATAGAACATAACTTCTAAATATTTGAAATAGTAGTAGAACATACTTCAATTATACTGTGTGGAGGAGTCTTACTAATTTCTGAGCTTTCATCACGTCCAGGCTTTCTCTTTGACTGTGTGAAGCAAGTATAGGTGGCACAAATGAAGAAGGTCGATTGCACCGAGGGGTGGTGGTGTGAATGGAATAAAGAGATTTTCGATGTGAAGAAGTAGCATACGAGTTGCGTTAAAAACAATTTTTAACGCAACTGTTGTGCTATTTATTCACAGCGGCGGTCTTAAAATACAGTTGCTGAAAATGATGAACAAAAATCTAAATGACAAGATTGGTCTTTGCGGCTGGTGGAGACGTGTGAGGAAGAAATGCTGACGTAATCGGCGCACAGTGCTGCCAACAGATACTGCAGCGTTTAGCTTCACGACGCAATTCTCTTACATCAGCGTGAAACAAGGTTTATTTCGACAAGAAGCCAATGACAAATTAAGAAAATAAGGCATTAGAGGTTAACTGGAATGAAATATTGCATGACAATGCACCACGAACACAGTTGTCAATTAACAACACAACAGTCGACCAAAAAAGTATAGTCATACAAGCTTTTCATCAGTACAAAGTACCATTATTGACTTACAAATTCTCAGATTGTTTTCCTTTCAATGCTTGGTCCAAGGGAGGGAGGCAGGCTGCTAGCTTCTTTATGTACAGAGTATCTAATAATAAATCAAATATACAACTCTAAAACCTGCAGTATATTAACAATGTACAGCCAATATTTTTATCGGCCGATATGTCGATATTTTTTCCTTCCACATGCCGGTAACTTCTGTGGATATATCGAGGGCCGGTAATGATATTTCTTTAAATAACGCTATCGGATTCCTGATATTTTTAAGTGTGTCAACAGTCTAGTCCCTCTTCCGCCGCCTCCAGAGAACTCACTGGGTAACGTAAAATGGCCTCGGCTGAAGGTGCTTTCGTGGAAGGGCCTAGCTGTCAAATGACCATTTATATGCTGGGGCTCTTCTCCATGGGTCACTGTTTTTAGCGTACTGCAAGACACTTGCAGCTACATTTACAGCTACATCAGTACTCCTCAAGCCACCTGACGGTATATGGCAGAGGGTACATCTTACGCCATTTGCTGAGCCTCCCTTTCCCTGTTCCACTCGTGACTGGCGCGTGGGAAGAATGACTGTCGGTAATCCCCTGTATTAAATCTTACTTCTTGAATTTTTTGTCGTGGTGCTCTTTCTAAAGCACAAGGTATCAGTTTGCTATGAGTGTCAGAGTAGCGCCACATTAGACCAATATAGGCCGGCAGCCTACCTGCTATGCCTGACTGCAGTCAACACCTCATCTCCTGTTTGGCGACTTCTTCACCGGTCAGGTCCCTAGACAGTAACACGGAGCGGCGTCTCGGCTTACGTCCCCTAGTCTGTCTAACCGCTGGCTTTGCAAAACCTCACCTAACACAGACGAAAAATCAACCACTACATGCACAGAAGCCCAGTTAGCACGTAGAGAATAAGTTTTTTAAAAAAAGCTTCTACTTTAGGATTACTGTTGTTAATCGCTTAACCTGAATTTATAAAAGTTAATAGGTCTAAACATGACTTTAAACGAAGATCGATTACACTTACTTATTAAAAATGAGTCGTCAGGTCAGGAAAGGCTTCATGCCTCTCATCACACCCGAATCGGAATGAAAAATTTTTGCAGGTGGTGTTACACTAAGAAATATGCCGGGTCTCCAACAAGCAATTTTTTTCACCTTCACTTATCCTCGCTTTGTTTCGCACATTTTGCATCGTACTACAAGTTGAAATGGTTGTATTAAGATACAGAAACAGGATAACTTCCCCAACCCATAAAACCTAAAAAATATTTCACTTACATTTGTGGGAACAAAGAAAATCCATTCATTTGATGGTATTGTCGCTGAGACTTTTATTTACTGTTTTGGTTTCCTTTGAGTATAGGTGTTCCTGATAAATTTCTTTCATGAATATTTACCGCTCGAAAAACTCATTTATTCTGAGTTCACACAGCTTAACATTAAGTTTTAAACACAACTATTATTACTATATATGATGGTAGTATCTGTTCCCGAAAGAACAGTTACCGTGGATGACCATGCAGCTTTGCGTACGGGACTTGGTAGATTAATCTGCCACGAGTAATGAGTATGATGGGCAAACATCTATTAGGCGCACTACGAATGTAGTGGTGTGGACATGTTGGGAATGAGGATCCCACGGGGAGCGTGCAAGGGATAAGTCCCTGCAGACGCACTATCCTCTGTGCCCTCGGTGGCTCAGATGGATAAAGAGTCTGCCATGTAAGCAGGAGATCCCGGGTTCGAATCCCGGGAGGGGCACACATTTTCAACATGTCCCCAATGAAGTACATAAACGCCTTTTGCAGCTAGGGTGTCCATTTAATCATCATTTCACAACTATTATTAATTCAGTTTCATCTTCGTTGTTAACACTCAAGCTCCAGCAAAAGCAACTTAATAATTATTGGGGATATTAAGTGAGTTGCAAATCAGAGTGAACAGTAACTGCAGACAATTGTTTCACAGAAACTATCAACGAGAACTGAAATTTACTTTACAAATTACGATGACGCCGAGACATGTTGCCTGTTTACCGATGCACTGTGTAACGCTAATGTAAAATTTTGTGCATTATAAGCCAATAAAGCTTTTACTAAAATTTTTGCTTGATACGACAAGAAGTTTCTTCTAAAATGTTTTATGTAAATTTATGAAGTTATAATAATTGTATTTTTGTCTGTTGATCGCTGGAGACAAATTTGCCAAATATAAGTAAGAAAATCGATCTTCGATTGAAGTCATTTTTGTACAATGTAAGTGTGTGAGTGTTATGCTGATGAGTTGCACAACGGATTGATCTGACAAATACCCTTTGGGTCCTGCAAGAAACAATATCCACCCCACACATACTACAGAAGTCAGACAGATGCTCCTAACGTACCAAAAAGAAATGCCTGAAAAACTTTCGGCAATAAATATCTTCGGGAGTCGTCCGCTGTAAGGAAAAAGACACAAAAATATTCTATTTTCTTATGTAACTAATGAGATTCTTGGGTACTGGAGTATTGCTAGTGAGTGTAAGAAAAGCATTAAAATAACGGATAAGAACCACTGGCTTTTATTGCAAAATCAGAAAAAATGAAGTAAAATTTCTATTTATAAACTGATACACAAATTTCTGGGTTCTTTTTGGAATAGGAGGTTACCTCTTATGGATAGGAAACCTGTTAATGAAATTTATATACAAAGTGTGGGAAAGCTCTTTTATCCCTTTTCTTTATGAATGTTATTTACTCAGCAGAATGGCTGAGAGCCGCACCTACTCAACTTGAATAATTATCCAATTGAATTATTCTAAGTACGGTCGAGGATATTGCGTGAGAAATGTAGTGGAGTGACGTGAATGAAGTATGTTATTTCTAATGGAGGAAGGATGGGGCTCGCTTATGCTGTAGCTCACAGTACCGGGCGCTGCAACGACTGCTGCCTGCGTCGTTCGCCGCTGAAAAATAACAAAACTGTCTCTTTCTATCTGGACTGACCTTTGGCAATCGAACTCTCACTACGCTTTGATGAATCCAAGGACTCCTATCTGCCCCTAGTCTAACTATTGATCGCTCAGATAACCAGTCCACTGCAATGCCACTCAATTTTCCCTCGCAGGCGCTAACTAACACTCTGTCCGTGTGCACGCCACACATTAAGTGTTGTGGCCAACACAGTGAACAAACGCTTAATCGCAAGGGCTCATTATAGAGTACCACTCCGCTAGCGACAGACGTGCTCTCTCAGTTCAGTCCTGAGTAGAGACTTTGTTCCACGCTCTCTGCATACACGCGCGAGCGCACTCGCTCCCGCTATGTGTTCCCACTTCAAGAGCGACAACGGAACGACCCCTCTCCAAGCAAAAAGCGAAAGGGTATATCGTCTGCTGTCTTTCCCTCATTCCTCCAGCTCATTGTGTAAGAAATAGTCCACCAATCAGCGTTACTATTACAAACGGGAGAATGGCGCTCCGTTTAAGCCGACCAATCCGGAAATATATAGCATCTGCATTAGGCGTTTACTGTCCACCTATGAGAATTCTGAAACTGTGCACTAGGTCCATCAAAAAATGCGTATGCTGGGGCTCTCCCAAACAATACTGCGGGTTTTGCTTTTAAGGTGAACATGCAGGCCATTACCCCTTTTCTCTGGCAAAAACTGTTTTGGTCCCTAGGCGGTCGGCCAGCCAGCGCAGCTGGGTGCTAACTCACCCTCCTACGGACTTTCCAGCAGGCTGGTTGCCTCAGCCGAACAAAAACTCCTGTGGCCGTCGTGTATTGAATGTTTGTGTACGCCAGCCTCGACTTTTTAATCTCGGTGCGTACTTGTGATTTATTTATTACATTTGCATATCGATTAAATGGAAATATGTAAAACTGACTCTACCCTATCGAGTTGGGGCTCGAATGAAACGTCTTGATACGCAGAATACGATGGTGTGGTCGGAATATGTAAGAAATAAAGGTCAGGAGACCACACCACCTTACAAGAAACTATATGCACTAGTGATCACAAAAGTTGAAAGCGCTATAGGGCGTGGCCGGCACTCCGATGGGTGACCATCTGGGGCACCAAGCGCTGTTGCCATTTTTCAGTGTGCACCCACCATCCTTGTGATGCCAATTGAGGAGTTACTCAACCGAATAGTATTGGCTCCGGTCAAATAAAACCGTCATAACGACCGGGAGAGCGGTGTGCTGACCACACGCCCCTCCTATCCGCATCCTCTGCTGAGGATGACACGACTTTTGAATTGTCCCGATGGGCTACTTGTGGCCAGAAGATGGAGTGCTTTATATACACTGGTGCTCAAAATTAAAGCACCAAACGGTAAATTTGCAAGGTTGCGTTTATTTTGCCACAAAACAGTACAAATAGGTGATAGCAATGTAGAAACAATCTAAGGAATATGGAAAGTAAAAAACTTCCATATGTATAAAAGTAGACAAAAATGTTCTTCGTTTTTTCCAATTTAACGTAATTGCAGACATATTCCGACAACTGGTTAATGTGCTCAGTATGGGACGTGACACTGTCTGTAAGCAATACAGGACCAACGATGATGGGACATGTTGTGAATGATGTTATCAGTCTCATTGTAACACTTATGTTGATTAGAAGTAGGTTTGTGTTATGTAACTCTGTGTATCTGCTGTTATTAAGTATGTATTCTATGTTATGTAAACTCCTTTATCTGTGGCAAGAAAATTAGAAGTTTGTAATTTATATATGAAAAAATCAAAAGGATATGTTAAAATGATAAATTACTATAGTATGTGTATGTTCATAATAAGAAAATATTTATTGGAAGCTGGTTCATACTTAGGGTACTTGTATTTGTAACATGTAAAACCTGTAGGGAAGGAAGTCCCTCCGCAACGGAAGTGGCATGGCGCGATGTAAAAGGTGGCTCTGGCAGTCGAACTGAGCGGCTCCTTTGTGTGAACGGCACGCAGTGTGTGGCTGGCCGTAGCACGGTACACTTCGACAGTGTTAAGAGAGGCAATTGGAAGCTGCTTTATAAAGGATTTGCCTCGGATGTGTATCTGGCTATTATTTGGTTTTCACGGCATAGCAGAATGGCTCTAATATATGTGGAAAACGCGACGCCAAGAAGAGATTTTATAGAGCATTCGAACATCAAGAGCCGTGAGTACAGCTAGTCGCCATGTCGTTTGCCAGTAACCTTTGCCACTTCTTCACTAACTTTATACACTCAGTAATGTATATGGACATGGACCATTTACTTTTGTGTGTTGTTTTAATAATAATCACAAAAACATTAATTCGTGTTTGGAACCATATTTTCTATCCTGATCATGAAACTATGCAGGGTCCTCACCTAAGTGCTACTAAAACCGAGTATTCTGATTTAAATGAACAAGTGTTTAAAAGTGATTTTTTGTCTAATGTAAAAGCAGTAGTAAAAGTTAAAGTTAGAAACACAAAGTTGGATAAGCTTTTGCTAAAGTATCCTCAGTTTATTAGAAAATATAGATTTGTAGGATTACTGTGCAACATTGTGTAAATATTATTGTCTAAAATACCTGCTTCACAGCTGATAAAAAGGGAAATAAGTTAAGCTTATTTTCAAAAATAGGGTGGTTATGACTCCTATCATGAATGGGTCCATTTTTTTAAGTTAAGCCCAGTGCTGAATTCTATTGTCTTGCAAAGTAAATTGTGAACTACTCCAAGCGAAGTGGATGATTAGCGTTTTGAATTAGTCTTTCCTGCTGTAATAATCAAAGAGCGTTGACGAGTGAAACTATACTAGTTTATGGGTCTCCGTCATATTGTCCACCTATTAGGAAAAAATTGAACTATTACCGTTGCTAAGGAAAACTGATATATGTAGAGGAGTTTAAACAGTGGACTTATGATGTTATTTATCATTATTTGTTTTTTCACGTCAGTTCAGATAAAAACCCCCCATGTCCAAATTTAGTTCTGCAATTTATGCAGTAACATTTCAGTATTTGATTAAGTAATGATCTTGAGTGTAGCTGTCATTACTATGAGCTTGGTGCAAAATTTAGTTCCTATAATTTACTGGTGTGGGCGTTATTAGTAACTGCTGCTACACATAGTTCAGAGTGCACTGTGTCAGTTTGTATTATGTTTGCTATTCAAAGGGAAATATCAACGAAAATAACTTCAGTAACCAATGTTCAATTTTCTTGAACATATATTTCCAAATTAATGTGCCTAACTGGGCTGGTGACCACTCATTTTTTCATTCATTTATGATTTTACCACTTTCAGTAACACCGTTTGGTTTTTCTGTTAATTTCACTAAATTCAAAATTATAATCCCATACCTTTGTCCATTAGACAGACGTGCGGTCAATCTTCGAAATCCTCTCAGAGGGTAACATTAGCGTCTTTTACGTTAGAGCGATATACTTCAGTGTTATATCATATTGAGGCAATAACGCTCATTCGTCTTGCACAACTGCTCACAAATATTAGGGAGTTCTTTGGTGGATGCTGACGTGATGTAACCCGTCGTCCTAGTGCGTCGCAGACATCCTCTGTGGCCGGCCGGTGTGGCCGTGCGGTTCTAGGCGCTTCAGTTTGGAACCGCGTGACCGCTACGTTCGCAGGTTCGAATCCTGCCTCGGCCATGGATGTGTGTGATGTCCTTAGGTTAGTTAGGTTTAAGTAGTTCTAAGTTCTAGGGGACTGTTGACCTCAGACGTTAAGTCCCATAGTGCTCAGAGCCCGAGGCATCCTCTGTGGCATTTAAATCGGGAGAGCGAGCAGGACACGCCATGTGTGCAACATCTTCCGTCTACAGGAAAACATCATTATCGACCAGCACTACGAAGCCCGGGTCCACATCACCTCGCAACAATTGCGAATGACGTCCCAAGATATCGTCACGATACATGGCAGCAGTTAAACCATGCCGATTCACACCTACAATCTCATGAAGAGAGGTTGGAGTGATAAACATAATCCCTGCGCATATTCTTGGGGATCTTCCTCGATATCGCTTTCTTTCCACAATGTTTGAGTCCCGAAATCTGTTCCACGTTTGCAACAGATGCGAATACATCGAGAATCACTCTTTATCCAAAATCGGGACCCATCTGTGAAAACAACATTGGCCTACTGTTCGTCTGTTCAGGTGGCGTATTAATGACTCCACTCTAGACGTTCCCTTCTGTGAAAGCGCATCAGAGGTAGTAGTGTAGCAGATCTCCGACAATAAAGCCCACTCCGCCGAAGCCTCCTGCATACCGTTTGCCTCGACACAACAAGTCCAGTGGATGCTGCGACCTCACATGCCAGTTGCCATGCAGTACTAAGGCGGTATTTTCGTGTCCTTACAGCCAAATAACAGTACTCTCTTCTGAAGTCACACGTGGTCGGCCCTTCCTGGTCTTAGGGATGCACTTTATATCTTTATAAAACGTCGCCACCTCCGAGACAGAACAACAGATTAAGCCATGGGGCCAAATCAGTTTGCGACTGCCCTGTTTCCATTCTTTCTATGGCCCTCCACTGCAGAGACTCTGGTAGACCTCTTCTCTGTGCCATACTGCACCGTCTGTGACTGTATACACAGCAGTTGGGTGGGTGCTGGATTTGAATTAGGCACAGGACGGGGAAATACAGGTTTGTTGCTTTAATTTTGGACACCAGTGTTGTATATTATATTAATGTCCAAAGAGATTGCATGAATACATCTTAGTTGTAATAATAGTGTTGTACAGTTAGTATGAGCGTATCGATGACGAGGAGCGCTCCAAAAGTTAGAAGCGCGCACAACCACAGCATAAAGAAAGGCGAATAATGTAGCCAGTATGGCGTGGTTGCGTTAACATCTTTTCACTGCATGTCCATAGTTCAAACAGAACTGTGTAGTAAGACCTCTCAGAAAGTTCTGCAAACAGCGTGGAGGAATCCAGTATATATCTGAGAAGTAATAAAAGTAATTGTTCTGATAATGAAGTGAAATTCAGTGCTTGAAGCTGTGTAAATTGTATGCACGAGGGCGCAAGGAAATAGTGAAAGCACTATCGCTATGTAAAGAATAATTACCAGCAGAAAATGGACGTTTGCATAAGAATAGTTCAAGCGGAATGTAAACGGTATAGCTGGTACGTCAAGAGGAATATGAGCAAAAAAGTTTTAGCTTTCTCATCCAGCAGCCTTCAGTTTCATCTTCATCGTTATGTGAGCACTGCTATATAGTCAAATATTACGTCGCCAACCAAGGCAAGAAGTTTGTTCTATTTATCTGCAAAGGTGGATTTCGTTTTCATAATAATTGCGGTTTGGAAAATATAAACTAAAAGGTTACATCCATCATTATTTAGCAGCCACCTTAATTAGAATCATTGTTAAATATGTAAAGGTTTCTTGTCAAAATTGAATTCATTATCTCCTGTAATATTTAAGCAATTAAACCTGAAATTAGGATACAGGAGAAAGATCCATTTGCGTTGACTTGAGTGCATCAGCTGAAAAAAATGAACTGTCAATTATACACACTCCTTACATAGAACATTTAAACAGTAAAACTGTGTTAACTCCTGAGCTCATAGTAGACTGGTATTATTGAATGCCGGCAAATGGCAGTTTCTAGATTTGCCAGACAAAAACTTCATTACACTTGAAAGTAACAGTGATAATAATAATAATAAATGAATAATTATGCTATTTAATTAAAGGGTCGCGTAATATGATATTAGTTCACAACTTGAGTAACAAACTACTTTCTGTTCAGAACATTACTGAAATAATATACATTTCTGCCAGCTCAACATTTAGCATCAGCATTTCATAAAGTCATTGTACGCATCCATATAGTCTAAAGTTGTACACATAATATCGTTATGCGTTGCATTACAGCAAAAGCACTACTTAAATCTAGATTGTGCGTAATTTCCCTCAAGCATTCATAACAGCAGTAGCAAACAGACAGCAAGGTAGCTGATATCTAGTCACTATGATATAAAGTAACCGACGCTACAGAAAAGCAGAATTAGCTTCCTGATCTCGCAGCTGAATTTAGTAATACATTATTTGTTTAGTACGTATAAGGCTGCTCCCAGAAGACTTCGAGGTTATGCTTGTTTTACAGAACAATTATTATTTCTATTAAAGAGCTTTCTAGATTAACAATCCGAAAGCGTAGGTTATTCAGAATTGTAGGTAGAAACATTTGTGATGAGCAACTTTTTCTGCTTAAGCCGTGGTTGCTGCATTGTCCGAGTAAGGTGTAGCTTTGAAGAAGAAATTAATGAGCAGGCGGGAAGTGATATTCGTGTGGAATCACAACGTCCGTACAGGGTGTCGAGTCTTCGGATTATGACAGCCTCCTGGTTAGCTAGGTCACAGCGAAGACACACTGTAACTGTTTAGTTATTATGGTTACTGATTGTGATCTTTGCTGAACTGAATTTTGTTAATGTCATTATTCGAAAACAAAACAGTTTTCTGGACTATTTTTTGTATTTTACATACAAAAACATGCAAATAAATATTACCAAGGAGACCGTTTTGTTAAGTTTACTAGTCAGATTAGCATTTTTAACAGCACACTGAGCATATTAGGTAATTGTTCTTTAGATATTCTTTCCAAAGTATTTAGTGAACATTAACAGAAAACTCGGTATTCAACAGCACAGTACAGTATAGACGAAAAGGGTAAGGGCTGTTGTAGCTGTTATCCAAGGATATGTGCCTGCCATGAGCATGCACATTCCACTACAGATCCGATAGAGGTTTCCAATTCTCAAGTCACTTGACGTGCTACGAATTTGGAAATGTTCAACATTTTTAAACACTTTCAGTGCGTATTAGCTGCTAAAATTTTGCCAGGGCCTTTCTTTGTGTGTATTCTTCCTGCGTAAAAAGATTTCAGAGCATGTTCCGACATGTCGGATTGGACCATTCCCTTGTCAGTTGGATATGACGAACATGAATTAAATTGAGGAATCTGTTCATCTCCAATGAAAAAGACCGACCGTGGCTCGATAATCGTGTTATAAAGATGCTACGTAAGCAAAGAGATCTTCACTGCACATTTAATCTTAGCAGAAACCTCAGAGACTAAGAAAACTAAACAAAAACAAAACTGGCATAAGGATACCTATGCGTGAAGGCTCAACGAATTCGAAAGTAAAATTCAATCTACCCGCTTGACAGAAAACCATAAGAAGTTTTGGTCGTATGCTAAATCAATAACCGGTTCGGAGCCATCTAACCACACACTCTGGGAACATAATGACATTGAAATAGAGGGTGGCACACTAAAGGCTTGAAAAACTGAACGCCGTGTTCCGAAACTGTTTCATGGAAAGAGTTGCACTTTAAATCGCCGCGCGAGCGACAAAATGACAGCTATCGAAATAAATGACGAAAGTACAGAAAAATAAATTTAAACGCTCAACAGAGGAAAGGCCACTGTACTTGACGGAATGCCAGTTCGATTCTAGACAGAGTATGCGAAACAATGTGCCCCTTTTCTAGTAGCAGTGTACCGTAGGTCTTTAGAGGAGTGAAGCGTTCCTAGCGATTGGGAAAAAAAGAAACACGGACCATTCCCATTTTCAAGTAGGGTCGTCGAAAGAACGTAGAAAACAATAGGTGTGTTGATGTTGACCTGTTGTAGAATATTGGAACATGTTTTGCACTTGCGTGTTATATTTCTGGAGCCAGAAAATAGCGTCTGTGGAAATCAACATCAGTTCCTAAAGCAACAACATTGCAAAACGTACCTCACTGTTCGTGCACGGGCTCCAGAAAGACGTAGATACAGGGACCCAGGTATCTACTGTGTTCCTTGACTTCCCGATGACGTTCTATACAGTTCTGCACTGCTGCCTAATGAACAAAGTACCAGCATACGGTATGTCAGATCAAAATTAAAAAATTCCTAACAAACCGAACACAGCATTTCATTCTGAACGGAGAGAAGTCTTCAGATGTAAAAGTAATTTCGGGCATCCCCTAGGAAGGTCTCATAGGACAATTACTTTTCACAATATGTATGAATTACCAAGTAGATAAAGTTGAAAGTTCCATGAGGCGTTTCGCGAATGATGCTGTTGTGCACAGAGAACTCACAGAATTGCACCGAAATCCAGAAAGACCTGCGGAGGACCGAACTTTTGGTGCCGGAAATGGCAAATGACCCTCAACTTATCCAAATGTAACGTACTGCGCACACATAGGGAGAAAGAATTTCCATTGTAGGATTACGCGATTGCTGAATAATCACTGGAAGGAGCTACTTCCGTAAAATATGTAAGAGTATGCATACGGAGCGATTTGAAATGGAAGGAGCACAAAAAATAATTTCGGGTAAAGCCGATGCCAGACTGAGGGAGGAATCTCAGGTAGTGTAGTCTATCAGAAAAGGAAGTAGCTTATAAAACACTCGTTCGACTGCTCGTCGTTCTGGGATTCGCAACACATAGGACTGATAGCGGAAACACAGAAGATCCAAAGGGGAGCAGCGCGTTTCGTTGCAGGTTTGAGTGGTAAGGGCGACATCGTCACGGAGATTCTAAGTCAATCCGGTTTTACAGACGGTGCAAGAAACGCTTTCTGCATCACGGTATGCCCTACCGAGCGTGCGTTCCTAGAACAATCAACTCATGTATTGATTCCTCCAGTGTATACGTTGCGAAAAGACTATGAAGATATAAAACACAACATAATGTGGCTTGCCAAGTGTAGGTTTAGCTGTAGACTTAGATGCAGAGGTTGGAGGCGGGGTTCAAGGTATTAGCACGATATCACCTAATGGCGTGGGGGATAGTTGTCTTTAGGATTAAAGTAAGACATCGAAGCAGTTCAGAGGCGGGCTGCTAGATTCGTTACAGGTAGGTTCCAACAACACGAAAGTGTTACGGAGATGTTTCGGGATGTCCCATGGGAATCCCTGTACGGAAGGCGACGTTCTTTTCGAGGAACACCACTTGAAGCTGACTGCAGAACGACTGTACTGCCGTCAACAGACATTTCGCGTAACGACCACGAGGATAAGATATGCGAGAAGTAAACAATATTTTTTAAGCCATCACTCATCTGAGCAGTATTATGAGATCCGCCAAGAATTCCTCTCCTTTGCCAATCTCTGTTTTCCTTTATAGTTTTTACCCTCTACAGCTCCTTTTAGTAGCACGGAAGTTAGTCCCTGATGTAAGAGATGACCTACCATCCTGTCCCTCCTTGTTGTCAATGTTTTCCACGTGTTCCTTTCCTCGCCTCTTCTCCGGAAAACCTTTTCATTCTTCATCTTACCAGTCCACCCAATTTTCAGGATTCTTCTGTAGCACCCCATGTCAAATACCTCGATTCTCTTCTTTTCCTTACCTTCATCTACTTCGTGATCACCAATTCTGATGTTAAGTTTCCCGTCGTCCTCATTTCTGCTACTTATCATTGCTTCCCTCTTTCTTCTATTTAATCTCAGTCCATATTCTGTACTCATTAGATCGTTCATTCCATTCAACACGTCCCGTAATTCTTTCTCAATTTCTCTGAGGATAACAATCTCATCAGTAAATCTTATCATTGATATGCTTTCACCTGAAGTTTAATTCCACTCTTTAACGTTTCTTTTATTTTCGTCATTACTTCTTCGATGTATAGATTGAACAGTGGGATCTGAAAGACTACATCCCTGTCTTGTTGTTGTTGTTGTGGTCTTCAGTCCTAAGACAGGTTTGATGCAGCTCTCCGTGCTACTCTATCCTGTGCAAGCTTCTTCATCTCCCAGTACCTACTGCAACCTACATCCTTCTGAATCTGTTTAGTGTATTCATTTCTTGGTCTCCCTCTATGATTTTTACCCTCCACGCTGCCCTCCAATACTAAATTTGTGATCGCTTGATGCCTCAGAACATGTTCTACCAGCCGATCCCTTCTTCTAGTCAAATTGTGCCACAAACTCCTCTTCTCCCCAATTCTATTCAATACCTCCTCATTAGTCATGTGGTCTACCCATCTAATCTTCAGTATTCTTCTGTAGAACCACATTTTGAAAGCTTCTATTCTCTTCCTGTCCAAACAATTTATTGTCCATGTTTCACTTCCATACATGGCTACATTCGATACATATAGTTTCAGAAACGACTTCCTGACACCTAAATCTATATTCGACATTAACAATTTTCACTTCGTCAAAAACGCATTCCTTGCCATTGCCAGTCTAGATTTTATCTCCTCTCTATTTCGACCAGCATTAGTTATTTTGCTCCCCAAATAGCAAAACTCCTTTACTACTTTAAGTGTCTCAAAATGGCCCTGAGCACTATGGGACTCAACTGCTGAGGTCATTAGTCCCCTAGAACTTAGAACTAGTTAAACCTAACTAACCTAAGGACATCACAAACACCCATGCCCGAGGCAGGATTCGAACCTGCGACCGTAGCGGCCTTGCGGTTCCAGACTGCAGCGCCTTTAACCGCACGGCCACTTCGGCCGGCTAAGTGTCTCATTTCCTAATCTAATTCCCTCAGCATCACCCGATTTAATTCGACTACATTCTATTAACCTCGTTTTGCTTTTGTTGTGTTCATCTTATATCCTCCCTTTAAGACACTGGCCATTTCGTTCAACTGTTCTTCCAGGTCTTTTGCTATCTCTGACAGAATTACAATGTCATCGGCAAACCTCAAAGTTTTTATTTCTTCGCCATGGATTTTAATTACTACTCCGGATTTTTCTTCTGCTGCTCAATATACAGATTGAATGACATCGGGTATAGGCTACAACCCTGTCTCGCTCCCTTTCCTACTACTGCATTCCTTTCATGCCTCTCGTATCTTATAACAGCCATTTGGTTTCTGTACAAATTGTAAATAGCCTTTTGCTCCCTGTATTTGATTCCTGCTATCTTTCCTGTCTTATCCCCTTTTTAATCCGAACATTTCGTACTTGGCCTTCCACTCTTATTGGTCCCTCTTGGCTCCTGTACGTATTATATGTTATCTGTCTTTACCTATAGCTTACCCTTATTTTTCTCAGAATTTCGAATATATTTCACTATTTGACATTGTCGAACGCTTTGTCCAAGTCTACAAATCCTGTGATCTTGTATTGATTTTTCTTCAGTCCTCGTTCCATTATCAACCCCATTGCCAGATTTCGTTGTCTGGTGCCTTTATCTTTTCTAAATTCAAACTGATCGTCATCTAACGTATCTTCAATTGTCTTTTCCATTCACAAGCTGCGACATCGTCACGAAAAAACACTGTGACCCGTATATGTAATATGATTCCTTTAATTTACGTCTATGGTCACAATCTTTTTTGTTTAACAGATTACCGGTTTCGGTCTTTAATGACCATCATCAGATCTGTTTCATAAAAACAAAGTCTTAATGTACTGCAGCCAGTATGCAGTACTGCAGTACATTAGGACTTTGTTTTTATGAAACAGATCTGATGATGGTCATTAAAGACCGAAACAAAAGAGATTGTGACCATAGACTTAAATTAAAGGAAACTTATGTCTTTTCCATTGTTCTATATGTTATTCTTCTCAGCCACTTGGATGCATGAGATAGTAAGCTGCTGTGGACACGTACAGCTCTTTTTGCGAGTGTTACACGGTTACCTCTGCCATCCACCGTACGGCAGTTTGTGCAGTCTGTATGCTGGTGCAGATGTAGATGTTGCTACCTTTTTCTGCGTCTGGTGTGCTGAATCGATTCAGGCGCTCCAGGGGGAAGGTTTTTCATTTTGTACCAGTGTCGTGGAACACATCTGTAACCCAGCCTGAGGCCACGCGCTCATCCGCGAGCCAGTGTGGTGGTGGGCCGCAGCTTCCTGTAGCTGACTCAGCCCCGCGGTGTACAAACACAGGACCCCAAGACCAGGGGACGCGGCGCGCTGCCGTGGCCTCGTGCTGACACAGCAAACACTGCAGGCCGGCGGAGGCCGTCCAACCAGACTAGTGTGGACGCGGGCTGCTCGCCTCCCTGCCCGCTGCACATAAGCGTCTCGCACTACCCGACCACCCCACAAAGGACTGTTTGTGTTTCAGATGAAGCACTGTTCAGGTACAAGGACCGCAATGTCATATTGCTAATAGGGAAAACAGTGAAAGAAGAGAATGTGAGGTGTAACTATACCACAGCATTGGCTTCTAAACACGGTATATCTTACACAATATACACTGTATGATATGGTCACCTATTAGTGGACATTAATATGGGCTGTGTCCATCCTTCACCTTTATGAGTGCTTGAACTGTTCTTGGGAAGCATTCAATGAGTTGTCTCAATGTCTGTTGAGTAACAGAAGTCCTTTCTCTCATCAGTAGAACAGTAGAAATCGGAGAAGGTAGTGACGTTTGACTATGCGGTCTGGAGACAAGTCGACGTTCCAACTCATCCAGAAGGTGTTCTGTTGGGTTCAGGTAGAGATTCTGGACAGGCCAATCCGTTCCAGTAATGGCCAAAACTTCATAGTTACAAGGTTATAATAAACGATTTAAGTGATCTCACAGATTTTCTGTAGTTGTATTATCTGACATGTTGTTACAGGGTGTTCCACACACATTGTGAAACTCAGTTAATGTTTTTTTAATGTTTTTTACAAGTGCTCCACACGTCCTCCACTACTGATTCTACAGATATCGAGCCGATACTCCACAGTTCGGCGCAGCATGTCCCTACCAATCTGTTCAAAGGCCCTCCCAGCCTACGGTGCCATATGCTCATTTCATTTTTGTTCAAAGCCACCGTTGTTGCGAGCTCGCTTTTGCATTTCTGGGAGGTCTGTTAGTAGAGAAGGCGTAAACTGAATTTTTCACAAAACGCCACAAAAAATGTCACATGGCGTTAAATCGGGAGAGCATTGACGCCATGACACGAATTGGTGATCATCAAGACCACCACAACCGATCCACCGGTTTCTCAGTTTCCTGTTCAAGAATTCCAGAACATAAAGAAGGAAGTGAGATGGAGAATCATTCTGTTGGTACATGAAGTCCATATTGTTAGTCTCCAGATGTGGCATGAGCCAGTTTTGCAGGATTTCCAGATACTCGTGTCCTGTAACTGTCTTTTTGCAGAAGAAAAAGGGACCGATAATTCAAATCATGAGTCTGCACGGAACGCACCTTCTTCTGGTGAATCTCGAATGTGCTGCACGGGACAGTGGGATCCTCTGTGCCACAGATTCTGAACACACTGCCTGTTCACTCTGCACTCACAAATACTTTTGCTTCATGACTCACAAAATCCGTTCTCTTCCGTGAGCTGTTGCAGATGTGCCAAAAACCGAAATCCCCCGTCAATGTCATCGGGAGTAAGGACTTGTAGCAACTTCAAGCGATAAGGCTTTCGGCCTAGGATCTTACAAACGGTCGCTTGTGGTACGTTCAGCTGTCTGATTGCTCTGTTCGTCGACCTCTGTGGGCTATGCGCGAAACTCTCCTGTATGCAGTCAACTGTTTCTTCACTCTCTGAACGCTGATCCATTGATTTCTTTTGTGGACTGGCAAGACAGTCAATCCACTAGGACGGGAGGCCGAAGGGCACGCGTTTAAGCTCACGCAGGCTGGCGTGAGGTCGGGAACAGGTCAAGGTCTTATAGTAGCAAAAATAGTACGTAGCTGCTGGAATACTTAACTTTAATCCATAATTGGTGAACATCGGTCTGACGGTACATGCATCACAAGATAAATAGCAATTGATAATGGCGCCTTGCTAGGTCGTAGCAAATGACGTAGCTGAAGGCTATGCTAACTATCGTCTCGGCAAATGCGAGCGTAATTTGTCAGTGAACCATCGCTAGCAAAGTTGGCTGTACAACTGGGGCGAGTGCTAGGAAGTCTCTCTACACCTGCCGTGTGGTGGCGCTCGGTCTGCAATCACTGGTAGTGGCGACACGCGGGTCCGACGTATACTAACGGACCGCGGCCGATTTAAAGGCTACCACCTAACAAGTGTGGTGTCTGGCGGTGACACCACATTCCTCCCCCGCAAATCGCCGTACGGTTGTGTTATAAGGCTTCCGCCCGCCGTGGGGAGGACCCCATGTTGACGTATGCGACGAGGTGGGGAGCCTAACAACAGGCGAGGCTGTGCCACCCGCACCCTGCCATTCGGTCCGAGGGGAGCTAGGAAACGCCTCAAAACCTAGTCCAGGGTGCACGCCAACATGCGGTGTACGCGCTCGTAGAGAGACATGAGGGGCCGAAGGGTCGACCTCCATCGGGTCGGGGCACCCGACGGGCGAAGACGCCATGTGGTCCGGAGCGGGCAAGAGTTCCATGTCGGAGGACAACTGGTCACGGGAAGCGATCGGCGGCGCGTGACCCAGGGAGGCGCCCGGCGGTTGCAGCGACGCGGCCACTGCGGGCGTCGCCGGCGGGAGAACAGGCGGCGGCGCGTCGCCATGGGGCAAAATGGAAGGCAGCGTCGGTAACACCTGGGGCTGAGGCGAGCCAGTAGATGGGTCCCCAGGGCGCTGACCGGACGGCACCGTCGCTGAAAGCAGACGGGGAGCGGCAGAACCCGTGCGACAACAGAGGCGCAGCTGATTGAGATGCCGACGCACCTCACCAGAGGCCCCCAAAACCAGATACATCGCGCGGCCGAGGCAGCGAAGAATGCGCCCTGCGAGCCAACGCCGTGAACCTCGATAGGTACGATAGTAGACAACGTCGCCTGGAGCAAAAGCAGGTGTCTGCCGCTGCACAGGAACCTGATGCGGCGGATGTAGCAAAGACATCAAGGTTCGATGAGGACGACCGTGGAGCAACTCAGCCGGCGAGCGACCATCTCGGGGCTGAGAGTGATACGAGGACAAAAAGAGCAATAACGCGTCCTCCCGAGAATGCGACTCTTTCAACTTCAACATCTGTGACTTGAAAGTCCAGACCAATCGTTCAGCGGCACCGTTTGACTGTGGCGAAAACGGCGCGGACGTCAGATGTTGAATACCATTGGCCTTGCATAATGACTGAAATTCTGCGGACATGAATTTTGGACCATTGTCGGAAACAATAGTCTGTGGCAGACCTTCAATGCAAAAGATAGCAGATAACGCTTGGATGGTGGCAGATGACGTCGTGGAAGACATCCGGACAACAAAAGGAAAATTACTGAATGAATCGACCAGAACCAACCATCGAGCATTCCAGAATGGACCAGCAAAATCGATGTGTAAGCGTTGCCAAGGGGAAGTGGCTTTTGGGCATGCAAAGAATTTCCGCGGCGGTGCGGAGTGTTGTTCGGCACACGCCATGCAAGAAGAGCACATATTCGTAATCGCGGCACCGATTCCGAACCAAGTACAGTGCTGACGAGCAAGTTGTTTCGTTCGCACGATACCCCAATGTCCTTGGTGGAGAAGCCGTAAGACAGAGGACTGTAACGAACGTGGGACCACAACCCTGGACTGATCATTATCAGAACGCGACAGCAAAACACCACGTCGTACAAAAAGTCTCTCCTTGTGATCAAAAAATCGGCGAACCAACGGATCCCCGATCCGTGACTTTGACAAGGGCCATTGCGTAGCAACGAAACGCAGAACGGTAGCAAGGACAGGGTCGGCAGCTGTGGCTGCAGCTACACGACGAAAATCAATCGGAAACGAGTCGACCACGTCATCGGTTTCCGAATCAATGAACATGCAAGCAAGTTCGGAGGAATCGAATGCTCTATCCTCAGCAACAGGCAAACGGGACAACGCATCGGCGTTTCCGTGCTTAGCAGTGGACCGATACAAGATATCGTAGCGGTACTGCGAGAGGAAAATAGACCAACGAATGAATTTCTGCGCTGTACGTGGAGATGACCTCGGTTTGAGGAAGGCCGGCGTGTACCAGATTCCGTGTCAATGTGGCAAGTCGTATATTGGTCAGACGATGCGTACCGTCGAGGATCGATGCCGTGAACACCAGAGGCACACTCGACTGATGTATCCGAGCAAGTCGGCGGTCGCTGAACATTGTTTGTCGGAATATCACGCTATGGAGTATGAACGCACGAGGATTCTGGTACAGACGTCGAGATACTGGGACAGCGTTGTTAGAGAGGCCATCGGAATTCGCACCAATGACGACCTCATAAACCGTGACTGTGGCTATAATCTTAGCAAGGCTTGGGAACCAGCGATTGGGTTAATCAAGAGTAAATCGAGCAAATGTATAGTTGTGACGACCACGGCGGACAGAGCCATCACACCGACGTCATCTCAGACGCCGTCGCAATCTGTTACACCGCGCGACCGTGGCGCGGGGCGCGGACGGCGGAGTGAGCGCGCCGCGGGCGGAGGGTATTTAAATCCGCCGCCGCCGCGACCGAACCCAGTTCCCCCTGAGCAGCCATAGTGTACGGATCTCCGTGCCGGCACGTTCACAGGAGCTCCGTGCGTCAGTTCACCTGATGATGGCGGCATGTATGATCGCAGAAATATTGCGCCCGTTGGACACTGTAGACCGGCAGTACACCCGTGGATATTTTGATTATCAAATACGCCGGGAGAAACTCAAGAATCACAATAATCAACTGAATTAACCAGTTTTTTTAAAATTACATCCAAATGGAAGTCTTAAAATGCAACGCATTTCTGCGAAACTCAGTTTCATGTGCAAACGCAAGACTTTTCTCATGTACAACCCGAACGAGGAAAGATTTTTGCAAACGCTTCTTATCATTCAAGTAAGAACATATCTTTGTTATCATCTGTATCACTTTAAACTGTCTCAGCAAGTGCGATTCACGTAAAACCGGATTTTACGTGCGTTTTATGTGCAACTTTAGACTGCTACGTCCGGGCAACAAGAGAAGCTTTCACAAAACAGCACGACCATTAATTATATGTATTTGACTATCTTCTTACAAAATTTTAACCGATTCACACAAGTTTGAAACATAGAAGTGGTGCCCTTAAAAAGCCTCACAAAATGTATTTCTTGCTCTTTAAATCCGAATAAATCTAGATTCGTGAAAGCGAGTTTTCAGTTTTATGGTAAGACTACATTTTTTGTTTATTTTATTTACTTAAGTACGAATCTTGTGTGCTACGTTTAGCTCGCCTTGAAACCATCAACGGATTGTGATTATTGGATAAAAGAATTTCGTTTTAACTATATCCATTAATCTAACTTCTAATTTCGTGCAAAGTTTGGACTGACTCGTACACGTTTAAAGCATAGAACTGGCGCGCGTCAGAAACCTCTCAGGAAGAAGCGGTTTTTGTTCGTAAAATCTAAACAAAGCAAGATTTTTCAAACCTTACATTGGACTAATGTCTGACACACTGGCGGACCAAATTTGAACCATCAGACTCGTTCCAGTCCGAAGTTATTCAAGGTTGACTGTGAAAGGTGGCTACACTGAGCCACAGCGCCAGAGATCGCGCTAGAGAGCATTGTTCCGCCGCCTCCACTGGCAGTGATTATTGAGAACTCGTAGTGGGCAGTGCTTGGGGAGAGCTCGTGGTAGTCAGTCAGTGCTGAGATGTCGTAGTGAGGAGTGTTTGTTGAGATGAGCTAGTAGGCAGTGCTTGCTGAGATGTGATACTGAAAAGTTCTTGTTGAGATGTGATAGTAGCGAGTCGGTGTGGAGAGATTGTAATGTCTAGAGTGCTTTTCATCAATATAAATTAAGGTAACAAACTACTTTTCTTTTCTTTCTCATTATTTCAATGTCCTGAATAATGCGTCATTACAGGTTCAGTCAACAAAGCATCTGGCTTGTGTTCTTGTATTAGAGTTTAATTCTGGTTTTCTTGAGTAATTATGGTATTTCTATTTTCTTTAATTAATTCAGTATCAATGATATTTAAAATTTCTTGTGTTGTTGAAGAAGAACCGTGCCAGATGCGTACGTTGAGTCATACTTCCACACACAGAACAGTTACACTTGTGCTTTGGTTTCGTAGGTTTTATAGTTGCTGGGGACTTAATTAATTAATTGTGTTAATGAAAATTTCCATTTTATTCTTTGTTGTTGTTCTTTGCAGTCAGATAGCGTAATAATACTAGTCAGGGCCAACCGTTACGAGACTTTGTAATCGGACATACAGCTACTGAATCAAAAAATTAAAAATTATTTTCATTTTATTTTAATTAAGCCCCCATGTACGTGGCGACCCTGCCAGGATTCGAACCTGGAATCTTCTGATTGTAAAAATAGTAGACAGTAGTATTGTTGTAGTAATTTGTAGTTTAGCAATTGTAGTCTATTTTGCATGTGTAGATTTGGTAATTGTCATTCTTCTAATGGTATTTTTTTTTTTGCAAAATTTCATTTCTGTTGTCTTGTCTATGGGTTTGACAATTAGTGCAATTATTTCAATTGTTCGATTAATCGTGTTTGAGGGAAACATTTCGTGTGAATGGTATTGTTGGAGATAAAGTGTCATTGTGTGTAATTTCATATAGTGACGAATTTTGTATGTTTTGTAAATGATTACGCGGTCGATGAAAAAGGCGAAAATGATGGACAGTGAGAATGACGAAATTGTTGACATGGCGAACTCGCCAACACAGGACAACAGTATGATGAATAATGGAGTGGAAAACAATTTAATAAGTCGGGAAAATAGTCTGGAACCATTTCAAAATTTTTCTCAATCAGGAAATTCACAGAATACGAGATTAACGATAGAAGAGTCTGAAATAGTATCGAACACAGATAGCTTTACAGCTATGACGAAGGAAACTGGTTTTGCGGGAAATGTTAGGGGCGAAAGGAGTTTCGAATCAGTTACTATGGAGCAGTTGATGAGTGCTATATTAAAAATGGAAACACGGTTTGGATCTGAATTAAAAACACAGAAGGGAACAATGGAATCACTGGGATCACAAATAGGAACAATTAAAACAGAGGTGGGAACTTTACGATCTGAATTAAAAACTGATATGGGAACAATGGAAACAAGGTTTGGATCTGAATTAAAAACACAGATGGGAACAATGGAAACACGGTTAGACTCACGAATAGGGACATGTTTCAAAAACATGAAAGATGAATTAAAGAAAGAAATCAGAGAAGAAGTACAACCGATTTTGAATGCTCACAATCATAGATTAATTGCAGTAGAGATTAGACAAAGGGAACAGGATAGAGAACAGGAGGAAAAAGATCGCGTGATAGTACAAAATTTTTCAGAGTTAAATTTACAACATGCACACGATAAGGAAGAAGTATTTGAAAGAATCGAGGAATCCGTACCAAATGACTTAACGCAACAGTGTGAACAATCAACTACTAAATGTGACAATACCGAAACCCGAGTCGCGACACTTACGGAAGACGTAAATAATCAGAAAGAACAAATAGGCGACTTATCGGAAAGAGTTGAGGAGATTACAGATAAATCGATAAGTCGTAGCTTAAATGGGGACAGAGATTCGGATGATACAGCTCCATTGCCATTTGCAGAAACAGAAGAGTACCAGAGCATAAATAAACATATTGACAATCAGGGAAAAGTTAATGAACGCGTCAAAAGGGAATTTGAGGCATTACAAAAGCAAGACAAATATATTGAAAGCGAAATCGTAGGAAAAGCCAGCAGACGAATTTTAGTATCACAGATAGCAGAGGGCTTTGAAGAAAGTAATTTGTTTCATTTACGGGATGTAACAAGAGAGCGCCAGGCGCGGGAACTTGACAATAATCGACATTGGGACTGGGACAGTCGCGGTCGGTCTTTGTCGCCGCGAGGCGGAAGCTTTGACTATAAATACTTTTTAACTGTTCGGAAATTTAAGATCTTTCGCAATTCCAAGAATGACATACATCCATGTGCATGGTTAGATCAATTTACGTACGTACTTCCGCCAAATTTGCCACTAATTCACAAACTGAAATTTATGTGCAGCTATTAAGGTCCTCAGGGGATTCACTACATTAAGTGAATATGTGCCGTAGCGTTCACAGGGCCCCGAGCTGTAGTGGTGCTATTTCTCTTTTAGTTTTCTGCACCGCTGCCTACTCTTTCACTATTCTTTGCATCTATAAAAACAACTCTTCTACTATCTATCTATCTATCTAGACAGTAGGTAAAGAATAACCGAATTTGACTGTTTTACCAAAAAGTGACTTTGGAAATTACCGTTTGGACTTACTATATTGTCTGCAGCATTCATTCGTAATTTAAACGAAATTTTACCTGTTTATCTTCGTGACAATATTACTTCACATATGTTGACGATATTCTTATTGCTAAACGTTCTTGGAGTGAGCATAACAAAATTTTGGATTCATCATTACGTATTTTTGCACGAGTTGGCATGACAGAGAACTTGGAAAAATCTGAATTTGGTCGTTCTTAGGTGAAATTTCTCGGTCACATTATTTCTACAGACGGTATTCTTCCTGATCCAGAGAAACTAGACGCTATTTGTAATTATGCTTTTCCTTCCACAAAACGTGAAGTTCGTAGTTTCCTTGGTGTCTGTAATTTTCTTAGACGCTTTGTTAGATTGGACAATTTGGCCACACCTCGTTTACACATTTCAGTTATGCGCAGTTTGGTCCCAGAAAATGCTTTCATAAATTACGAGAAAATTGCTACTTCAGTAATATGGAAAAACGTATTCGATCTGTTCTTGACAAATGCAAATTATGTCAACAGGCAACGTTAAATTTTTAGTGGAATGACGTACTTTAGAGAAACCAACAGTTATACGTAAACATGCGGAGAGTACAATGATACCGCGCTGTGTTTTGGCGGCGGCACATACTCAAAGCAACAGTCAGTCTGCGCGCCGCACAAGGCAGTCGTTGACCGCAAACAATTACTTCCTACGTCACGCGCCTACAGTTGATCGAGCGCTCAGTGCGAATGCACTGACAGACGTAAACAAATACACAGTCTAATTTCTCCGACTAAATTCTGTATAAAGCTATGGTGACTTTATAAATTATGTTATTAACGTTCAGTATTTTTCAGGATACGGTTGTGTAAAATATTTAACACCTTCAGGTAAATCTGTGCGTGTCTGACGTTAAGACGACTTGCTATGGAGAAAATTTCAGGAAGAATGTAATTTCAAAAAAAAAAAAAAAAAAAAGTAAAAAACCAAAAAGGTAACGATTAATTGAGTTTATTTTTTCAGGTAACATATTTCCACTTAGGTACGTACTTCAGACGTAATGTGCTGCTCGCGATTACGTGACTCATACTTCGTGCTAAATTTCATGTTCTATGAATTTACTTGTGAAGCGACGTGCTTGCGCACATTAACTGATTTTGACAATGAGTGATTAATGAATAGGGTTGTTACTTGTGTATATTATGCATCGCTTGGCTGCTATGCCTTTTCACTGATGTCATATTTTTCTTATTATGTGCCTGCTGTGCTTATTTATTTAAATTGTAATTGACAACTGATTAATTGTGCTGACTGTGGTTATGTATGTAAGATATACTTTGTGATTTATCTGCTTGCGCCTTCATATTTACTTATTAAGGTTACGTATGAACATTTATTTGCTTATGCTGATATGATGCTAATGACCTGTTTATTGTGTGAGATATATATTTGCTGCTTTGCGTATGGTTTGCATATTTACACATTTCTGTTTTGTTGTCATATCTATTCTTTAATTTGCTATATATAGAAATGCTGATATGAGGTGTACGTACATGGAGTTTAGGTTACACTGTGGTATTAATTATAGATTGTTTGCTTGGCAGAGCCTCGTTGTAGGGATTGTGCTGCATCCACTTGTTGACATTCTGTTCTCTACTGGTATATTTACTCGCTATTGCATGTTTTGCTTACGCTCAGTGCTTTATATTTTTAAGATAAGAAAATGAACTGCTATAATTCGACGAACGATATTAGTACGAGAAACTTCATAGAAGTCACATGAGCTGGAGGTTTTATGGAAGCTGTATAAATTTATGCTAATAGGAAGGAAGCTAACGACATGACATACCAACACTAGGTTAGACCATTGACAATTATTACACTGCATTTTTCGTGAGTAATTGAAATAGGAAGTGACACGACACAAGAAATACTCCACATGTTTGCTTCTGTTTGCCATAATTCTTGAAGTGGTGTACACACTGTGAAATATTATGATCATTAACACTTCGTAATCGTACTTACTTACTGAAAGATATTCAAACTAAAGGCTGTTAGAGGTCATGTATGCATTTCTTTTATTTAATGATGGACAAGGAACCAAAATGTATCTTATAATTTATAATGAGTAGAAAATTTGTGTCAGATGGATTACACAGAGGTTGTGTGTGGACACTGTGTCTTCGGATTGTATGGGATGCTGAATTGAAGTTGCACTAGGATTTTGTCTGTACTTGTTCGAGGAGACTGACTAGAGGAAAGAGTTGTTATGGAAGTGAAATGATATTGTTGCTGAGGTTTATATGTATCGACGTATTGAAGAGGTATTATTGAGGTATTATTGAGATGATGTGATGCTGATGATTATTGGAGTTCTGGTGGATAAGAGGTGAAGTAAGTGAGGAGCATATTTTTTTTTGTTGGTCCATATGGAACAAGGAGGATGAAGATGGCAGACTAGAACACTCAAGTGGAAGGAAGATTGTCTACACACACACTTTGTTAAATCACTAAGCAGTATATACTTTTTTTTGGGAGAGAGGAAGTAATTGCATATCTTGGCTCACTGACAGTTGTTCAGCAACTGTACATTTTGATCTGGCTTGGCAAACATTGGTCTTGACATGATGACTATGACGTTGACTAACTATTATTGACTGTTATACATTGCTGCCACTACCACTTGATACACATGATGAACATAAAATTTTGACAGAATTGCATTTACACAGTTAACACTATTCAACTACACAGTAGCACTAGATGTGGATGAAAGATGAGTGAGTGTGTTTTGTGTGTTTTCCTTTTATAATCCCAGAGAAGTGATCCCAACCTATCTCCTAAATATTATTTTACTTGTTTGTTGTGGCTTGCACTGACACCCATAAATATTATAGGTTTACTGCTATTTGTGTATTGTAATAGTTAATATGACAATTATCTGATATCATTTGTGTGTTTATTATTATTTGTATGATGAACTGTCTAATTAGTGATAGGGAATATTATGAACTGTTATTTGCACTTTTTCTACATGATTGGTGCCATTAGGACATGTTTAATTTCTGCTGATGAACAGTGTGATTAGTGATAGTGAATTTTATGGACTGCGGTCAGCACCTGGTCAACATTACTGGGTGCCACTGATGGACTGCTTCTACCGAAATGGTGTTACTTGTTGATGTCTGCACCTGCTCAACATTGCTGGGTGCCACTGATGGACTGCTTCTACTGAAATGGTGTTACTTGTTGCTGTCTGCACCTGCTCAACATTGCTGGGTGCCACTGATGGACTGCTTCTACCGAAATGGTGTTACATGTTGATGTCTGCACCTGCTCAACATTGCTGGGTGCCACTGATGGACTGCTTCTACTGAAATGGTGTTACTTGTTGCTGTCTGCACCTGCTCAACATTGCTGGGTGCCACTGATGGACTGCTTCTACTGAAAAGATGTCACCTGTTGATGTCTGCACCTGCTCAACATTGCTGGGTGCCACTGATGGACTGCTTCTACTGAAAAGATGTCACCTGTTGGTGTCTGCACCTGCTCAACATTGCTGGGTGCCACTGATGGACTGCTTCTACTGAAATGATGTCACTTGTTGGTGTCTGCGCCTGCTCAACATTGCTGGTGCCACTAATGGAACTGCTTATACTGAAATGGTGTTACTTGTTGGTGTCTGCACCTATTTAACATTGCTGGGTGCCACTGATGGAACTGCTTATACTGAAATGGTGTTACTTGTTGGTGTCGGCACCTGCTCAACATTGCTGGTGCCACTAATGGAACTGCTTATACTGAAATGGTGTTACTTGTTGGTGTCTGCACCTATTCAACATTACTGGGTGCCACTGATGGACTGTTTCTACTGAAAAAATGTCACTTGTTGGTTTTTGCACCTGTTGACCATTGCTGGGTGCTACTGCTGGAACTGTCAACTACTTGTTTCTTGGGCTATGGAAAGCGTTTATGTGAATATTTGTATAAACTGATTTTTTTGTGTATTACTGTTTGTGAAAAGTTATGAGACTCTTACCTGCACATATTCGTCATTGCTGACGCTATTGATTGGACTGTTTAACCACATAATACTTGTGTAAACTGTTATGTAAAGTCACATGTATGAAAGAATTTGTATTGCTTACTGTATTTTATATATTAGGTTATTGAAAGGTCAGTGCAAAGCCAAAATTTTATCTAGTTATATGATATTTACGCATGAATATTATCTTTTATTTTTGTCTGTATTTTTTTACGAATTTGGTTGTATTTTCACCACCAATGCTGTCAAAAATACCATCAAATTCTAGCCTGTGGAGGAAGGGCATATGAAAGGTGGCTACACTGAGCCACAGCGCCAGAGATCGCGCTAGAGAGCATTGTTCCGCCGCCTCCACTGGCAGTGATTATTGAGAACTCGTAGTGGGCAGTGCTTGGGGAGAGCTCGTGGTAGTCAGTGCTGAGATGTCGTAGTGAGGAGTGTTTGTTGAGATGAGCTAGTAGGCAGTGCTTGCTGAGATGTGATACTGAAAAGTTCTTGTTGAGATGTGATAGTAGCGAGTCGGTGTGGAGAGATTGTAATGTCTAGAGTGCTTTTCATCAATATAAATTAAGGTAACAAACTACTTTTCTTTTCTTTCTCATTATTTCAATGTCCTGAATAATGCGTCATTACAGGTTCAGTCAACAAAGCATCTGGCTTGTGTTCTTGTATTAGAGTGTAATTCTGGTTTTCTTGAGTAATTATGGTATTTCTATTTTCTTTAATTAATTCAGTATCAATGATATTTAAAATTTCTTGTGTTGTTGAAGAAGAACCGTGCCAGATGCGTACGTTGAGTCATACTTCCACACACAGAACAGTTACACTTGTGCTTTGGTTTCGTAGGTTTTATAGTTGCTGGGGACTTAATTAATTAATTGTGTTAATGAAAATTTCCATTTTATTCTTTGTTGTTGTTCTTTGCAGTCAGATAGCGTAATAATACTAGTCAGGGCCAACCGTTACGAGACTTCGTAATCGGACATACAGCTACTGAATCAAAAAATTAAAAATTATTTTCATTTTATTTTAATTAGGCCCCCATGCAACTGTTTTTACACGTAAGATTGGAACAAGGGTGACTGTTTTTGCACGTAAAATCCTCACAGTGCTCACACAAATGGTGCTGTTAGCCGACCATTAATTTCAGCCAAGTAAAAAAAAAACCCTGCGAAAGGAATTAAACGTTTCGTAGAATTCGCCTGGGCGCCAGCTCCGGTTCGCCGTTCAATCCTTGCTTAATAGCATTAAAGGCCGCTGATCCGGGCAAAACCCAAAAATTTTTATTCCACGTTCGTAGGAAGCACCAAGAGCCCCCTGCCGTTATATCATGATTCTGCGCGAGGCCCTTTCACAAATTCCCTGTAAGGATTCAGGACTAGCTATATCGTCCGGAAGACGCGACAATTATCGTATCTGTGGAAATTAAAGTATTTAATGCCCTAACGTATTATCATCAGGGAAATTATTGTAAGCCGACTCTTCGTATTCAACGTACCTTGTCAATTACTGCAATTTTACACAGATATTATGGTCACGTCTGACGAGTGAAACAGGACATAATACTGAAACAAATTGTGCGCTAAGTGTGAGTGCATTATCCGAAAATTATGGCCATATTCTGATATAATTCGTTTCAACTCAACTCGCTTTTCATTAATGCAATATCGGTTGTGACAAATAGAGCTATTCCGGATGGACTGCTTCAGACGAAAACTGCTTAGTTCGTCTTAAACTAAATTCTACGACGGTAATCCCAAAAGTAAGGTCTCCTTTTTTTTTTGTAAGTACGTAGACCTGTTTATTTCTACAGTGGTTTACATCAGTTTACAGCATGAACATTTAGCTATTTTTCGACGTAATTACCATTTCTGTCATTGTTGTAGACGCTGTGGCAGTTTTTGTATGCCCATATCATGCCATCTCGCCGCCATGCTGTTCAGAAAGTTACGAACCTCTTCTTTCACCTCGTCGTCGGAGCTGAATCGCCTTCCGGTCAAATGTTCTATTAACCTAAGGAACAGGTGATAGTCACTGGGCGCCAAGTCAGGACTAGAGGGTGGGTGGGTGACTATGTTCCACTGAAACTGTTGCAGGAGAGCAACGGTTTGCCGAGCGATGTGTGGGCGAGCGTTGTCATGGAGAATGTGTACGCCCTTGCTCAACATTCCTCTTCTCCGGTTTTGAATTGCCGGTTTGAGTGTTTTCAGAGTCTCACAATACCTGTCAGCCTTAATTGTGGTCCCAGCGATTCAGCTCCGAAGACGAGGTGAAAGAAGAGGTTCATAACTTTCTGAACAGTATGGCGGCCAGCTGGTATGACATGGGCATACAGAAACTCCCACAGCGTCTACAGTAGTGCATCGACATAAATGGTAATTATGTCGAAAAATAGCTAAGTGTTCAAGCTGTTAACTGGTGTAAACCATTGTAGAAATAAACAGGTCTATGTACTTATAAAAAATAGGAGACCTTACTTTTGGGATTACCCTCGTAGCATTAAAAGTTGGTTCCCACCTAACATAACACACAGTTTCGTCACATGTGAAGTTACTTCTATGACTCCCCATCCAACATAACATTCTGTGTACTCAACTTCAAGAAATCCTCTACACAGGCACAAATTTCGTTTGACAGGCAATACGATCGCATTTTAGATAATAAGCTTTATGTGCTATTGAGTGAAAAACTTTTCGGAAGTCAAAAGTGCTGCAGGCAGCTACCTATCTCACACCGTGGCTTTCAGGATGTCATGAGACGAAAACCCACGTTCGGTTTCGCATGACTAATTTTCTTGGACTCCATGCTGGTTAGCAACGAAGATGTCATGTATTTCGATATTACATTTGGGCTCAGAATATCTCCTGACATTCTACAACAAATGGATGTCAATTATATCAATTCAGATGAACCTTTCCTTTCCATGGCCATCCATTTTACTTATAATTACCAGCTTTTATGAGTACTTAAGGTTTTCCTATTTGGTTCCTCTTTTAGAAATTGTCCCCAGCTTTTCTAACATCTCTTAGAAGTGACAACTACCATTTATCTGCAGTTACGTCACGGGTTTTGTGAGCGATGGCTTCCATTTACTAATTCTGCTAACAATGATATGAGAACACTGCTCGTAACATTTTTGACTGTTATCCAGTAACGTTTTGCCGAGCAATTGATGAATATCGGCTGATGCTGGAGATGAAAAATGCCTGATTTCCGACAGCCAGTTTCATTTAGTAGACGGTGTTTTAATTACTATTAGTTTAAACATCGATAAAAATGTACGAATGACTTTCGTAATATGTATCTAGACAAAATCCGATTTCAATTTTAGTTTCTTAATCATGTAACCAAACGCAATCGTTTGATTGACGTCTGTTCGAGATTTATTTTAGTATTTCTCTAGAGAATTTCGTGTTTGACTGTTCGTGCCTTTCCAATCGGGCTCAACGTAATTATTATAAACATAATTAGCTTCCAGACACAACTGACAATTCGTGAGAGGTTCCCAATGCCATATGGATACACTGAACTAACTGAATAATTAGACAAGACATTCTACTGCGTTGGCTTTCCCGGCGCTTTAATTCTTGGAGGTCTCCTCGGGTTTGCTCCTGTATCTTAAAATCAAGAGAACTGGATATTTTGGCGGTCCCCCTGTCCGCCATCTTCAGAAGAACGCTGCTGCTAGTGCTGCTGAGACCCGCTTAAAACAGATACCCAACCTTTAAACCGCCTCTGTAGCGTAGGAAACAAAAGGAGTGCCCACGCAGGATATGGTGGGCGGCGCACAGTAATAAGTTCTCACCCAAAGCACTGGACGAGTTCACTCGTTTGTTCGGAAAACGAGGACGACATTGTTGGCCGCTTTCGGTTGGTTAAAGACGCACTGCGCTGGAGGACTCGAGGTGCAAGCCAGCAAGCTTCCTCCAACGCTTTCACAGAAACATTTCAGTGAAAAAATATCATTTTTTACATAACTTACACTGTCATGTGCCAGCTTCATGATGACGTGTCCATCACTTCGTTAATAGTCGTTGTGATATTTGCATTTCAGTAAGACACTGCACGAAATTCGCAAAAGTTTACAATGTAAAACAGGGGTCGTCATCACAGTGCGTTTGGTGCATATTACATATCTTCCTGCATACGAAGTTTAACTCACATTTTTCTTTAGACTTAGTTGGAGGTCTCTGTCACCAACCTCGAGAAAACTGATATCACGTAGTGCACTCATTTGTGATCATGTGCGCCAGTGATAAAGACACAATGGAATATCCGTAATATTCCTCATATCTCGAAAATTGTTTGAGATACCGAAACGGGGTTTTGGTAAATCGTCGCACACAAAAAGGAGAGTATTTTTCCATATGGTTATTATGTGAAACTTAATTATCTGCCATGTTATTCCACTAATTATAAATTTTTCGGATGAAACAATGTAATTTTTAAGGGCCATCGACGGCTGATGAAACGATAAATGCTGTGGTTTTTGGAGCAGCGTAAGTGAAGATTTTGCACGTTTATTTACATACCGAAAACGTGTTTTTTTGTTTTTGTTTTTTTTTATATTTTGTAAAATGCTGTCCTACCTTCTCCTCAGTTTCTCGCTTGGTAAAATTAATAAGCCATTGTCTCAGAACTTTGCAGCAACTACATCTGCACAAGATGCTAGTGAGGTGACGTGCTGTAAAGCTCGCTGAGTTTTGGAAAAAGAAGCAAAATTTAATATGGCAGCAAGAAAAATGTGGGTTTTATTCAAAATTCGCTATTCACGATGTTTCTCTGAAAGTTACAAATGGTTAGCAGTTCTGGCGAAAATAAGTCCCGGTGCCTTTTTTTGCAAGGGAGGGCATGCAGGGGCCGCATTTAATGTTTACAAAAAATGAGAACGTAAGCTTCAGCTTCGAACGGCACTTACCCTCGAGAACTCGGCAATTCGCTACAGTGTGCTGACCGCCTGCCCACAACCTCCACCACTACCACGGTCCCCCACGCTTGCCCTGCCGACTACGCATCTATCGGCCACGTTATTTTGCGTGCACTCTATACAGTGCGCGCGCCGCCTGCCACAGTTGCTGCCCTGCAAGACTTCCTGGGGACTTTTCCATTCAGACTGGGAACAGTTTTAAGAAGATTTCACATTAAGAGTTTGCTTCACCCATCTGCCAAAAGTAGGGCGCTACTTGAAACTGCCAAAGATGATTTGGGATTTAGGAAATCTGGCGTATACAAAATTCAGTGTGAATGTAGGAATGCTTCATTGGCCATTTGATTCGCTCAGTTGAGGACAGGTGTATAGAACGACAACGTCACATGCGGCTATGACAGCCTGAAATTCGACATTAGCAGGACATTGTCTAAAAGAGAGATAAGGGAGTTAGGATTGGGTGTATCTCTGCATGCGCAGCGTCTAACAGTAGGGCAACTTCATGGCGGTAGCAGACAGCTCGGTGGAGGGATGCATGCAGGTCGAGACTCTAGAAGTTTTTGTTCTTATAATTTTTCCCGATAAATTTTTTATCGATAAAACTGATTCCCTGCTGGAATAGCTTGGGTCCACTCTATCGAATGGGTATGTGAAATTCCTCTTTAAAAATAGTTTTGTTCGTGATCAGTATATATTATAAAAATACCTGTAGAAAGTGCGTGCCGCCAAAACTCAGAACCGAGCCACGTACGATCGAGGCAGTCCTATGGTGTGGTAGCGATCTATCCCCTATCCATGAAGAAGGTTCCTGTTTTTACCTGAAGCGCGTGCTTTTGAAGATGTAAAGGTTGAGAAGTTTTGCCCTCTGGAAGTTTCTATAACATTCCACAACAATCGAGAGTATTCGACAACATTCCAGAACATTATAGAGTATTCTAGAGCATTCAAAAACATTTCAGAATGACCCGGAATGTCTCACATGATCCGGGATGGTTCAAATGGCTCTGAGCATTATGGGACATAACTTCTGAGGTCATCAGTACCCTAGAACTTAGAACTACTTAAACCTAACTAACCTAAGGACATCACACACATCCATGCCAGAGGTAGGATTCGAACCTGCGACCGTAGCGGTCGTCCAGTTACAGACTGTTGCGCCTAGAACCGCTCGGCCACCCCGGCCGGCAATGATCCGTGATGTTCTTGAACGTTCGGGAATAGTCTGCAACATTCGAGAAGATCCCAGAGTGTTTGGTAACATCCCTGGTCTTTGGGGAACATTCCAGTATCTCTCGAATGTTGTGGAATGTTCTGGGACATTGTGAACCATTCGAAGCCTTTTTGGTATGTTGTGGAATCCGCAACTGATGGGGCTACCCCTTGGTAGGGGTATATACAGGAAGATCCGCCGTGGGTTCGAACGTCAGTTTCTTATCAGTGACGAAGGAAGGAACCGAAAAAGTAATGCAGTGAGTGAATAAGAACAAACAGTAAAGAGTAAGTAGTCGAAGTGATGCAGTGACAACATAAATCGAAAATGAAGTGTGAAAAGTGCGTAAAATGTATTTAGTGTATTTGTTAATAAAAGCAGATTTGATGTATATTTTAGACAATGCCCAAACGTAAAAGAGGAGGAGATCTTGCCAGTTCTGAAGCAAGACGGCGAGAAGAAAAACAACGAAAAATGAAACAGAAGAACAACGAGAAACACGTTTAAGTTCCCAAAGAGCGAGAATGATCACCGTGTTAAGCAGAGAAACCGAAGTACAACGAAATGAACGGACTGAAGAATCAAGAATTGAGACACAGTCTTATAATGAAAGACTGCGAACTCAAGTCAGCCATGAAAATATCAGCCTACGAGAAGCGCGGACGAGGACAAGTGAACAGTACAACGTAACTGATCAAGCATTCCACTACGACCCGACGAAAGAGTGTAACAAACACACTGTAACCGCAGAAATGGATAACTTCTGCTGGTTTTGCAAAGCGAAAAAATTCAGTAGAAAAACTTCAGAAATCTGTTGCATGAATGCAAAAATTTGATTACCCCAACTGGAAGCACCTCCACAGGAATTTTTACATTAAATGACCGGGAAAACTCCAGAATCAAAGCACTTCCTTCAAAATATAAAAGCGCATAAAGCCTGCTTCCAAATGACTTCTGTCGGTGTCACCTCGATCAGCATTAACAGAGATGAAATCTCTTCATCCAAGGACAAATCCATCACGACATGGGTTCATTGCTACCACTGTCCAACGAAGAGCGTAAAGTGCTGAAAGTATATTACTTCGGAAATGAAGAAACATAAATTGATCAACGATGCACAAATTCTAGTGGACTTGATCTCACACAAATACAATCAACTGATTCATGTATTCAAAACAGAACTAGACCGAATAATATCTGATGACTATGAACCTATAATTCGAGCCGCCAAAACACCACCTGGAGAACACAAACGTCGATTTATTGCACCTCATACAGACGAAGCCGCCATCGTAACTGTGGACTATGAAAACAAAAGCCCTGACATAACTGTAGAACGAAGAAGAGAAGGACTACAACGCCTTGAAGAGACGTTCTGTTCATATGATGCCCTCCAATATCAATTAATAGTTCTGCACGGAGAGGACGGATAATGATTTAATGTGAAACGAATCCAACCTGAAACAGGCGTAGAAGCAAACAAAAAAAGTCATTTCCAGGCAGTTCTATGCTCACGGCTTAGTAACCAGAGACAAAGAAACAATCACATTCTCAACACACTCCCATTATCGCCGTTTATTCCAACAATTCCTGGTAGACATGTACGAAGAAATAGAAGCGGAACGGATGCTTTAAATAAGACTGAATCAGAAGAAATTAGGCAGCCATAAATGACGGAAACACTGACGACACTGGAACAATGCTAATCTTACCCTCTTCATACATATGAAGTCCTAGACACATGCACGAATACCCTCAAGATGCCATGACCTCCATAAGAAAATACGGACGACCTGACCTCTTCATAACGTACACACGCAACTCGTCGTGGACAGAATCAAAGAACTACTAAGATACCGACAATAATCCATGCGTTGACGCGAAATAATAGCCCCAGTTTTTCGACAAAACCAAATGAGATATGTTGAAGTCATCACAAAACAGCACATCTTTGGAACCATTAGATGCTGGACGTACACAATCGAATGGTGAAAACGAGGATTGTCTCACTGACACAATCTCATATGGATACACGACAGAATTCATCCCACTGATATTAACAAAGCCATCCAAGCTGAATTTCCCAATAAACAAGAAGATCCGGAACTGTACGTCATAGTAGTAGAAAACGCGTTCCATGGACTATGCGGGTGATTAAACCCCAATTCACAATGTATGAGTGCTGGAAAATGTACAAAAAAATACCCAAAACCATACATGGACAAACCGGAGTTGATGGCTATCCCAAACACAAAAGACGGTAGCTTCACAGAAAATATACGAATACTAGTCAGCGACGAATTGGAAGTAGATGATCACCGGGTGGTACTACACTCCTGGAAATTGAAATAAGAACACCGTGAATTCATTGTCCCAGGAAGGGGAAACTTTATTGACACATTCCTGGGGTCAGATACATCACATGATCACACTGACAGAACCACAGGCACATAGACACAGGCAACAGAGCATGCACAATGTCGGCACTAGTACAGTGTATATCCACCTTTCGCAGCAATGCAGGCTGCTATTCTCCCATGGAGACGATCGTAGAGATGCTGGATGTAGTCCTGTGGAACGGCTTGCCATGCCATTTCCACCTGGCGCCTCAGTTGGACCAGCGTTCGTGCTGGACGCGCAGACCGCGTGAGACGACGCTTCATCCACTCCCAAACATGCTCAATGGGGGACAGATCCGGAGATCTTGCTGGCCAGGGTAGTTGACTTACACCTTCTAGAGCACGTTGGGTGGCACGGGACACATGCGGACGCGCATTGTCCTGTTGGAACAGCAAGCTCCCTTGCCGGTCTAGGAATGGTAGAACGATGGGTTCGATGACGGTTTGGATGTACCGTGCACTATTCAGTGTCCCCTCGACGATCACCAGTGGTGTACGGCCAGTGTAGGAGATCGCTCCCCACACCATGATGCCGGGTGTTGGCCCTGTGTGCCTCGGTCGTATGCAGTCCTGATTGTGGCGCTCACCTGCACGGCGCCAAACACGCATACGACCATCATTGGCACCAAGGCAGAAGCGACTCTCATCGCTGAAGACGACACGTCTCCATTCGTCCCTCCATTCACGCCTGTCGCGACACCACTGGAGGCGGGCTGCACGATGTTGGGGCGTGAGCGGAAGACGGCCTAACGGTGTGCGGGACCGTAGCCCAGCTTCACGGAGACGGTTGCGAATGGTCCTCGCCGATACCCCAGGAGCAACAGTGTCCCTAATTTGCTGGGAAGTGGCGGTGCGGTCCCCTACGGCACTGCGTAGGATCCTACGGTCTTGGCGTGCATCCGTGCGTCGCTGCGGTCCGGTCCCAGGTCGACGGGCACGTGCACCTTCCGCCGACCACTGGCGACAACATCGATGTACTGTGGTGACCTCACTCCCCACGTGTTGAGCAATTCGGCGGTACGTCCACCCGGCCTCCCGCATGCCCACTATACGCCCTCGCTCAAAGTCCGTCAACTGCACATACGGTTCACGTCCACGCTGTCGCGGCATGCTACCAGTGTTAAAGACTGCGATGGAGCACCGTATGCCACGGCAAACTGGCTGACACTGACGGCGGCGGTGCACAAATGCTGCGCAGCTAGCGCCATTCGACGGCCAACACCGCGGTTCCTGGTGTGTCCGCTGTGCCGTGCGTGTGATCATTGCTTGTACAGCCCTCTCGCAGTGTCCGGAGCAAGTATGGTGGGTCTGACACACCGGTGTCAATGTGTTCTTTTTTCCATTTCCAGGAGTGTATATAACAAACTACTTTCCACAATGTTCCAAGCACACCCACTCGTAGAACACTGGAAATCAGTGAAATCCGTCAAATATGTCTGTGCGTATTTGAACAAAATAACCGAAGACAGCGAATAAGAAAAGAGAAACAACGAGATTCTCACGTACCAAATGGGAGGATACATCAACACTAACGACTCAGCGTGGTGGATTTTTGGTTTTCCCATACACGAAAGCGAACCAGCTTTGCAACATATAGCAGTACATTTGGAGAATTGACAGAGAGTTTACTTCACAAAAGATACCGCCAGAAAAACTGCAAGCGGAACACCTGAGAACACAACATTAACAGCTTTTTACCAATTGTGCCGAACGGATCCGTTCTCGAAAACCTTACTATATGTCGACGGCCCTACCTGTTGTATGCGGAACACAAGAAAAATCTTTCAACAACAACAACAAGGAATTCCAGAACAAGATCATCCAGGAATCATCAAAACTAGCACTAGGCCGAGTATACACCGTACATCCGAACAACACCGATTGTTTCTATCTCCGGATGTTCCTACACGAAATAAAAAAATGGTTGAAATGGATCTGAGCACTATAGGACTTAACATCTGAGGTTATCAGTCCCCTAACTAACCTAAGGACATCACACACATCCACGCCCGAGGCAGGGTTCGAACCAGACTGAAGCGCCTAGAACCGCTCGACCACACTGGCCGGCTATACGAAATACAGGGACTATTAACGCTTTACTGATCTCAAGATTGTTGACGGTTACGTGTGTCATTCGTACAGAGATGCGTTGTCAGCACTTAGAAATACTAGAAAATGACAGTCACTCGTAATTAACACTACAAAAAAACGCACTCGCAGCCTCATCTGAATAGATGTGAGACTTACAAGCCATAATTCTTGTTGTGGCTTGGCAAGACAGCCAAGCCACTATGAGGAAGCCGAAAGGCACGCGTTTAAGCTCACGCAGGCTGGCGTGAGGTCTGGAACAGGACAAGGTACTTATAATAGCCAATAACGTACGCAACTGCTGGAATACTTAACTTTAATCCATAATTGGTGAACATCGCTCTTGACAGTACATGTTTTACAGCATCAATAGTAACTGGTAATGGCGCCTTGCTAGGTCGTAGCAAACGACATAGCTGAAGGCTATGCTAACTATAGTCTCGGCAAATGAGAGCGTAATTTGTCAGTGAACCATCGCTAGCAAAGTCGGCTGTACAACTGGGGCGACTGCTAGGAAGTCTCTCTAGACCTGCCGTGTGGCTGCTCTCGGTCTGCAATCACTGATAGTGGCGACACGCGGGTCCGGCGTGTACTAACGGACCGCGGCCGATTTAAAGGCTACCACCTAGCAAGTGTGGTGTCTGGCGGTGACACCACATTCCTCCCCCACAAATCGGCGGACGGTTGTGGCATAAGACTTCCGCCCGCCGTGGAGAGGACCCCATGTTGACGTATGCGATGAGGTGGGTAGCCTAACATCTACATCTACATCTACATCTACATCTATACTCCGCGAGCCACCTTACGGTGTGTGGCGGAGGGTACTTATTGTACCACTATCTGATCCCCCTTCCCTGTTCCATTCACGAATTGTGCGTGGGAAGAACGACTGCTTGTAAGTCTCCGTATTTGCTCTAATTTCTCGGATCTTTTCGTTGTGATCATTACGCGAGATATATGTGGGCGGTAGTAATATGTTGCCCATCTCTTCCCGGAATGTGCTCTCTCGTAATTTCGATAATAAACCTCTCCGTATTGCGTAACGCCTTTCTTGAAGTGTCTGCCACTGGAGCTTGTTCAGCATCTCCGTAACGCTCTCGCGCTGACTAAATGTCCCCATGACGAATCGCGCTGCTTTTCGCTGGATCATTTCTATCTCTTCTATTAATCCAACCTGGTAAGGGTCCCATACTGATGAGCAATACTCAAGAATCGGACGAACAAGCGTTTTGTAAGCTACTTCTTTCGTCGATGAGTCACATTTTCTTAGAATTCTTCCTATGAATCTCAACCTGGCGCCTGCTTTTCCCACTATTTGTTTTATGTGATCATTCCACTTCAGATCGCTCCGGATAGTAACTCCTAAGTATTTTACGGTCGTTACCGCTTCCAATGATTTACCACCTATGGCATAATCGTACTGGAATGGATTTCTGCCCCTATGTATGCGCATTATATTACATTTATCTACATTTAGGGAAAGCTGCCAGCTGTCGCACCATTCATTAATCCTCTGCAGGTCTTCCTGGAGTACGTACGAGTCTTCTGATGTTGCTACTTTCTTGTAGACAACCGTGTCATCTGCAAATAGCCTCACGGAGCTACCGATGTTGTCAACTAAGTCATTTATGTATATTGTAAACAATAAAGGTCCTATCACGCTTCCTTGCGGTACTCCCGAAATTACCTCTACATCTGCAGATTTTGAACCGTTAAGAATGACATGTTGTGTTCTTTCTTCTAGGAAATCCTGAATCCAATCACAAACCTGGTCCGATATTCCGTAAGCACGTATTTTTTTCACTAAACGTAAGTGCGGAACCGTATCAAATGCCTTCCTGAAGTCCAGGAATACGGCATCAATCTGCTCGCCAGTGTCTACGGCACTGTGAATTTCTTGGGCAAATAGGGCGAGCTGGGTTTCACATGATCTCTGTTTGCGGAATCCATGTTGGTTATGATGAAGGAGATTTGTATTATCTAAGAACGTCATAATACGAGAACACAAAACATGTTCCATTATTCTACAACAGATTGACGTAAGTGAAATAGGCCTATAATTATTCGCATCTGATTTATGACCCTTCTTGAAAATGGGAACGACCTGTGCTTTCTTCCAGTCGCTAGGTACTTTACGTTCTTCCAGAGATCTACGATAAATTGCTGATAGAAAGGGGGCAAGTTCTTTAGCATAATCACTGTAGAATCTTAAGGGTATCTCGTCTGGTCCGGATGCTTTTCCGCTACTAAGTGATAGCAGTTGTTTTTCAATTCCGATATCGTTTATTTCAATATTTTCCATTTTGGCGTCCGTGCGACGGCTGAAGTCAGGGACCGTGTTACGATTTTCCGCAGTGAAACAGTTTCGGAACACTGAATTCAGTATTTCTGCCTTTCTTCGGTCGTCCTCTGTTTCGGTGCCATCGTGGTCAACGAGTGACTGAATAGGGGATTTAGATCCGCTTACCGATTTTACATATGACCAAAACTTTTTAGGGTTCTTGTTTAGATTGTTTGCCAATGTTTTATGTTCGAATTCGTTGAATGCTTCTCTCATTGCTCTCTTTACGCTCTTTTTCGCTTCGTTCAGCTTTTCCTTATCAGCTATGATTCGACTACTCTTAAACCTATGGTGAAGCTTTCTTTGTTTCCGTAGTACCTTTCGTACATGATTGTTATACCACGGTGGATCTTTCCCCTCGCTTTGGACCTTAGTCGGTACGAACTTATCTAAGGCGTACTGGACGATGTTTCTGAATTTTTTCCATTTTTGTTCCACATCCTCTTCCTCAGAAATGAACGTTTGATGGTGGTCACTCAGATATTCTGCGATTTGTGCCCTATCACTCTTGTTAAGCAAATAGATTTTCCTTCCTTTCTTGGCATTTCTTATTACACTTGTAGTCATTGATGCAACCACTGACTTATGATCACTGATACCCTCTTCTACATTCACGGAGTCGAAAAGTTCCGGTCTATTTGTTGCTATGAGGTCTAAAACGTTAGCTTCACGAGTTGGTTCTCTAACTATCTGCTCGAAGTAATTCTCGGACAAGGCAGTCAGGATAATGTCACAAGAGTCTCTGTCCCTGGCTCCAGTTCTGATTGTGTGACTATCCCATTCTATACCTGGTAGATTGAAGTCTCCCCCTATTACAATAGTATGATCACGAAACTTCTTCACGACGTTCTGCAGGTTCTCTCTGAGGCGCTCAACTACTACGGTTGCTGATGCAGGTGGCCTATAGAAGCATCCGACTATCATATCTGACCCACCTTTGATACTTAACTTAACCCAGATTATTTCACATTCGCATTCGCTAATAACTTCACTGGATATTATTGAATTCTTTACTGCTATAAATACTCCTCCACCATTGGCGTTTATCCTATCCTTGCGGTATATATTCCATTCTGTGTCTAGGATTTCGTTACTGTTCACTTCCGGTTTTAACCAACTTTCCGTTCCTAATACTATATGCGCACTATTTCCTTCAATAAGAGATACTAATTCAGGAACCTTGCCCTGGATACTCCTGCAGTTTACCAATATTACGTTAACTTTTCCTGTTTTTGGTCTCTGAGGACGGACGTTCTTTATCAACGATGATAATGTTCTCTCTGGTAAGCCGTCAGGTATTTTATCGTTTCGCCCAAGGGGGGGTCCCTCTAACCTAAAAAACCCCCGTGTGCACGCCACACGTACTCTGCTACCCTAGTAGCTGCTTCCGGTGTGTAGTGCACGCCTGACCTGTCTAGGGGGGCCCTACAGTTCTCCACCCAATAACGGAGGTCGATGAATTTGCAACCATTATAGTCGCAGAGTCGTCTGAGCCTCTGGTTTAGACCCTCCACACGGCTCCAAACCAGAGGACCGCGATCGACTCTGGGCACTATGCTGCAGATATTAAGCTCAGCTTGCACTCCGCGTGCGATGCTGGTTGTCTTCACCAAATCAGCCAGCCGCCGGAAGGAACCAAGGATGGCCTCAGAACCCAAGCGGCAGGCGTCATTCGTTCCGACATGTGCTACTATCTGCAGCCGGTCACACCCAGTGCGTTCAATAGCTGCCGGAAGGGCCTCCTCCACATTACGGACGAGACCCCCCGGCAAGCACACCGAGTGCACACTGGCATTCTTCCCCGACCTACCCGCTATTTTCCTGAGGGGCTCCATAACCCGCCTAACGTTGGAGCTCCCTATAACTAATAGGCCCGCCCTCTGTGACTGTCGGGACCTTGCCGGAGAATCGGCCACTGGCCCAACAGGCGAGGCATCCTGTGGTGGCTCGGAAACGATGTCATCACCACTAGGAAGCACCCCGTACCTGTTGGAAAGGGGTAAGGCAGCCGCCACGCGGCCAGATCCCACCTTCGCCTTTCGGCCAGGCACGCGCGAGCCCACCACTGTCCGCCATTCACCCTGGAGTGATGGCTGACCGGTAAGATGCTCACTGCCGGAAGACGCAGCGACATCAGGGGTTCCATGTGATTCCAAGGCCACCGAAGTAGGCATAGGTCTCACCACAGTTGCCCCAACGCCACTACGAGCCGACGCCTGCGCCTCGAGCTCGATGAGCCTAACAGACAAAGCCTCCACCTGTCCCCGAAGAGTGGCCAATTCTCCTTGCGTCCGCTCACAACAACCACAGTCCCTACACATGACTATGTTTACCCTACTCTATACGGTGACAAATTCCCAAGATAATCTTCTGATGAGCTACTCTGATAATCAAGAAACACTCACTGAAATACGAGACGCGAAAACTACGCTAGGTTTTCCCAGAAAAACTATTTAAAAGCTAAGCGCAGCAAATAAGTACAAAAACACTGTTATTGAAATAAAAGGTTCTACCTAGTAAGCACTCGAACACGCAAGAAATTACAAAAATAAACTAGTAATTACACAGATAACTGAAAATAAGTCGCTGCTGTTTGTAAAATATGTAAGAAGCAAACGGTGTACTCGCCTTAGTAGTAGCAGGAGCTAGCGATGCGCTCTCGCTGACGGTCTAACTGACACTGACTGAGCTGCTCTAACCAAACATACAAGCCTGCACGATACGAGAGTCGATACAACGGTCGATAGCAATGGCGGTACTGTACACTACACTGTTATTGAAATAAAAGGTTCTACCTAGTAAGCACTCGAACACGCAAGAAATTACAAAAATAAACTAGCAATTACACAGATAACTGAAAATAAGTCGCTGCTGTTTGTAAAATATGTAAGAAGCAAACGGTGTACTCGCCTTAGTAGTAGCAGGAGCTAGCGATGCGCTCTCGCTGACGGTCTAACTGACACTGACTGAGCTGCTCTAACCAAACATACAAGCCTGCACGATAACAACAGGCGAGGCTGTGCCACCCGCACCCGGCCACTCGGTCCGAGGGGAGCTAGGAAACGCCTGAAAACCTGCTTCAGGGTGCACGCCAACATGCGGTGTATGCGCCCGTAGAGAGACAGGAGGGGCCGATGGGTCGACCTCCATCGAGCCGGGGCACCCGACGTGCGAACACGACATATGGTCCGGAGCGAGCAAGAATTCCATGGCGGAGGACAACTGGTCACGGGAAGCGATCGGCGGCGCGTGACCCATGGAGGCGCCCGGCTGGTGCAGCGACGCGTCCACTGCGGGTGTCGCCGGCGGGAGAACAATCGGCGGCGGCGGCGGCGGCGCGTCGCCATGGGGCAAAATGGAAGGCAGCGTCGGTAACACCTGGGGCTGAGGCGAGCCAGTAGATGGGTCCCCAGGGTGCTGACCGGACGGCACCGTCGCTGAAAGCAGACGGGGAGCGGCAGATCCCGTGCGACGACAGAGGCGCAGCTGATTGAGATGCCGACGCACCTCACCAGAGGCCCCCAAAACCAGATACATAGCGCGGCCGAGGCAGCGAAGAATGCGCCCATCGAGCCAATGCCGTGATCCTCGATAGTTGCGATATTAGACAACGTCGCCTGGAGCAGAAGCAGGTGGCTGCCGCTGCACAGGAACCTGATGCGGCGGATGTAGCAAAGACATCAAGGTTCGATGAGGGCGACCGTGAAGCAACTCAGCCGGTGAGCGACTTTCGCGGGGTTGAGAGCGATATGAGGACAAAAAGAGCAATAACGCGTCCTCCCGAGAATGCGACTCTTTCAGCCTCAACATCTATGACTTGAAAGTCCTGACCAAACGTTCAACGGCACCGTTTGACTGTGGTGAAAACGGCGCGGACGTCAGATATTGAATACCATTGGCCTTGCAGAATGACTGAAATTCTGTGGACTTGAATTGTGGGCCGTTGTCGGACACAATAGTCTGTGGAAGACCTTCAATGCAAAAGATAGCGGATAACGCTTGGATGGTGGCAGAAGACGTCGTGGAAGACATCAGGACAACAAAAGGAAAATTACTGAATGAATCGACCAGAACCAACCATCGAGCATTCCAGAAGGGACCAGCAAAATCGATGTGTAAGCGTTGCCAAGGGGAAGTGGCTTTTGGCCATGCAAAGAATTTCCGCGGTGGTGCTGATTGTTGTTCGGCACACACCGTGCAAGAAGAGCACATATTCGTAATCACGGTATCGATTCCAAACCAAGTACAGTGCTGACGAGCAAGTTGTTTCGTTCGCACTATACCCCAATGTCCTTGGTGGAGAAGCCGTAAGACAGAGGACTGTAACGAACGTGGGACCACCCTGGACTGATCATTATTAGAACGCAACAGCAAAACACCACGTCGTACAAAAAGTCTCTCCTTGTGAGCAAAAAATTGGCGAACCAACGGATCCCCCATCCGTGACTTTGACAAGGGCCATTGCGTAGCAACGAAACGCAGAACGGTAGCCAGGACAGGGTCGGCAGCTGTGGCTGCAGCTACACAACGAAAATCAATCGGAAACGAGTCGACCACGTCATCGGTTTCTGAATCAATGAACATGCAAGCAAGTTCGGAGGAATCAAATGCTCTATCCTCAGCAACAGGCAAACGGGACAACGCATCGGCGTTTCCGTGCTTAGCAGTGGACCGATACAAGATATCGTAGCGGTACTGCGAGAGGAAAATAGACCAGCGAATGAATTTCTGCGCTGTACGTGGAGGTACAGGCTTGTTCGGATGAAAAAGCGACGTCAAAGGTTTGTGGTCTGTGATGATGGTAAAGTGACGACCATACAAGAAATCATGAAACTTTGTAACACCAAATACGAGAGCCAATGCTTCTTTCTCGATCTGTGAATAATTTCTTTGGGCTGACGAGAGCAATTTGGACGCAAAGGCAATAGGGCGATCGTGCGAACCACCTTTGTGCGCAAGCCTTGAAATAATGTTCTCAGATTGGCTAAATGTTCGTCTTCCGTCTTTCCGGAGATCACAATATCGTCCAGATAGTTTGCTGCGGTAGGGACCGACGCACAAACAGTTTGGAGATATTGCTGAAACAATGCTGGGGCGGATGCACGCCCGAATGGCAGTCGTTTGAATCGGTACAAACCAAGATGCGTGTTAACCGCTAAAACGCACTGGGATTCTTCGTCCACCGGTATTTGCAAGTACGCATCTGCTAGGTCCAACTTCGAAAAATATGTACCCGGGCACAGTTTGTCAAAAAGATCTTCTGGGTGGGGTAAAGGAAAAGTTGCAGTCACTAGTTGTGGATTCACTGTTGGCTTGAAGTCCACACAAAGTCTCAATTTTTCCGAAGGTTTTTGCAAAATTACTAAGGGTGATGCCCAGAGAGAAGCCTGCACACGTTCAATTACACCTTGTGATTCCAAATCGTTTAATGGTCTTGCGACCTCATCACGCAATGCATGGGGAACATTGCGCGCTCTGAAAAATTTCGGTTGCGCGTTTACTTTCAGTTCCAAATTTCCTTCATAGTTCTTAGCGCAACCAAGGCCCAGTGCAAAAATGTCTGCAAACTCTTCACATAGACGAGAAACACTGTCTGAAGGCACAGTCTGGTTCACTGATAGGACCTGATTAACTATAGACAAGTTAAACAAATGAAATAAATCGAAACCAAACAAGTTCACTGCAGAAGAACGAAGGATGTAAAATGACACAAGTTTTGTTTGTCCCTTGTATGTTGCAAGAAGACTGCACTGTCCTAACACAGGGAGCCCGTGACTTGAATATGTAGTTAGCTTAACATTTGCGGCACACAACGGAGGTGTGCCCAGCTGTTTGTACGTGTCGTGATTGATCAATGAAACTGCAGCTCCGGTATCGAGCTGGAATGGTATCACTTTGCCATTAATGTCCAAGTCCACAAAAAGTTTATTGTCCTGCTGACGACAAGAGCGACTGTCTTGTGCAACGTGAACTGACACTGGTACAGAATCACTTGCGACTTGACGGGATTTCCTGCGATGTTGACGCACACTATTTGTGGGACGAACACAGTCACTGTGAGAGAGAGTAGCACTGGGCAGAGTGGAATGAACTACATGAACTTCCATTGGCGAAGTTTCACGAGCCTGAGTATCCTTGGTTCGAATTCGGCGTGAAGCAAAGGGCCGGGAATGGTTGTGAGTGTCCGATCTGAGCTTTTTCCTGCAAACACTCTGAACATGGCCTTTTTTATTACAGAAAAAGCAAATAGCTTGGCGTGACAGGCAATTGTCACGCGAATGTCTAGTAGCAAACCGCGGGCATGATTTCACTGCATTTGCTTGCCAGCGCGGGACACGTGGCTGAGAGCCAGGCGGCGTTGGCGCAGCCGGGCGCGAGGACTGTTTACTGTTCTGTGCAGCTCGCCCGGCGGGCCGGTTAACCTGACACACGGGTGGCGAATTTTCAAATGATTCCTGACTAAAGTCAAGTGTGTCCTGACGATCCAATATGTCCATCACTTGTTGAAGGGAGGGATTGACTAGTTTTAAAATCTGTTCCCTTATACGAACATCAGAAACGTTCTGTGCAATTGCATCACATACCATGGTATCTGAATAAGGGAGTCCACATTCCCACTCAAAAGCACAATCCTTAGTAAGGCCTTGCAAGGTTGCAACCCGCTCCCTATTAGTCTGACCTGCCGTACGTTTTGTACGAAAGAAGGTATACCTTTTCGCAACTACATTGACTGATTCTTTTAAATATGCATCTAATGCAGACAAAATTTCTTCGTAGGACAGAGTTGCTACGTCGCGTCGGAGAAATAATTTGACTATCACACGGTACGTTTGGACGCCTACGGAGGAAAGGAGATAAGGCTGCCGCTCATTACCTTGAATTCTGTAGGCGGCGAGATGGAATCCAAATTGGCGTGACCACTCCGTTCAGCTTTCCAGTGCAGCATCGAAAGGACAAAAAGTTGGTGCAACTGTGTGTTGTGGCTGCGTGAGCGGTGGAGCGGCGGCTGCCGCATCGTTTTGCATTGCACTTTGACCCTGGACGAGCTGTCCAAGGGCATCCAGTAAGGCCTGCGTCTGCTGGTTCTGTAAGCGATAAAATTCGGACAGTACATCTGGAGATTGTGGCGAAGCCATTACACAAGTAAATCAGGGCAGTATAGTTACGAACGCGATTTGGGCTCGTCGCCAAACTGTTGTGGCTTGGCAAGACAGCCAAGCCACTATGAGGAAGCCGAAAGGCACGCGTTTAAGCTCACACAGGCTGGCGTGAGGTCTGGAACAGGACAAGGTACTTATAATAGCCAATAACGTACGTAGCTGCTGGAATACTTAACTTTAATCCATAATTGGTGAACATCGTTCTTGACAGTACATGTTTTACAGCATCAATAGTAACTGGTAATGGCGCCTTGCTAGGTCGTAGCAAACGACATAGCTGAAGGCTATGCTAACTATAGTCTCGGCAAATGAGAGCGTAATTTGTCAGTGAACCATCGCTAGCAAAGTCGGCTGTACAACTGGGGCGAGTGCTAGGAAGTCTCTCTAGACCTGCCGTGTGGCTGCTCTCGGTCTGCAATCACTGATAGTGGCGACACGCGGGTCCGACGTATACTAACGGACCGCGGCCGATTTAAAGGCTACCACCTAGCAAGTGTGGTGTCTGGCGGTGACACCACAATTCTAACAACATGTAACCCATCGAATCCAAAAGAGTTATGGGAGTCCTTCAAATAAAGCATGAGTGATGACATACTGTACCAAATCACACAATCTAATCCCGAACTGACTATCGAGTAGTTCAACGACGAAATCTCCAATGAAACACTCACTCGCCTAGAAGATAAATGTTTAGCAATAAAGAGCCAGACCTTAGTACAACTTGGGATGCAAGCACCACGAAAAGACACAATCAGTGCGCTAAACTTCGAAATTCAAAGCAAGGAAGCTCCAACTACTTCCATACACCACTCACAACAAACCACTCCTCAGTGACAATCAAAAGGAAATTTACAACGTTATCATGTACAGGATCGACAACACTGGCGGAATTATTTACAGTACTTGGGCGCACCAAGCAGCACCGGGAAAATGTTTCAAATAAATTTATTACTGGCGGAAATACGTGCTAAACAACACTTAACGCTTGCATTGGCATCGCCCGGCACTGCAGCCATATTTATGGAAGGAGGACGAACCGTCCATCCCGCCCTACAGTCACTTTTGAATATAGCCGAAGAAAAATTCCCCGTATGTAAAATCTCAAGAGCTTTTGGACGGTGTGAACTTCTAAGGCAAGCTAAAATTATCTTCTGGAACGAACGCGCAGGCCATAAATAGAACATTGCAAGACTTGCGAGGAAACTCTGAAGTGATGGGAGGAGCTCTATTCATACTCCCAGGAGATTTTCGACAACAACTTCCAGCTATCCCCAAGTCAACATCAGCAGAAGAGATCAATGCATGCTTAAAAAATTTGCATCTGTGACCACACATACAAACGCAGCGACCAACAAAAAATATAAGAGTTGAACTATCGAAAGACGAAACAACAGCACGTTTTGCTCAACAACTTCTACAAATAGGCTAAGGCACATATCCTACCGACCAGACGGCCGGCCTCATTGTCCTCGAGAGTGATTTCTGCAACATAGCCACTGCTGGAAACGTGCTCATCGACCAAAGTTATCCAAACATCGTTCACAGCTAGACAAATCCGAGCTGGCTGTTTGAAAGGGCAATTTTGGCAACTAAGAATAATATTCTCGACGATGTCAACTTTAATATTCAAGAGAAAATTCCCGATCAAGAGAGAATATACAAATCGATCGGCACGATGTAAGGTGGCTATAATTTCGCACCTTACAAGCTTTCACCTACAAACTTTGCCGTGATCTACAATCACAATTAGGTATAATTTGATAAGTTTTACATCGTATATATGGATATTTAAAGAGACTGACATTGTCACGTATGCCTTTTAAATAGTTGATAACGCTTATTGCATGAAAGGTGACGGAGTGTCTTTATTATCAAAACGGCATAATGAATGATTGCCTACACTACTAGAGGTTGGAACGCCAGTGGAGATGAAACGGCAGGCAGAACTCGAGCCCAGGGTGGAAGACCTGCACAGGTGTGTTGGTCCCGCTTAAACACAGGAAATGGCAAGATGGACATTGGGGCACCTGAGTGCTGGAGCACAGTAGGGTCGTGGCCGGCCATTGTTGTAGTTGGACTAGAAGGATAACAGGGAACTCTGAAAATCTTGGATGCAGCGTCACTTCGGAAATCATGCAGGCTGGGTTATTTCCCAGGATTTTTACTCAGAAGCATACCATTGTACGAGTGTAGGTATTCCGTCGCAAACTTTCCGCGCTGGATGACAAAAGACTAAAATATGGTTGGTCTGCATTCAGAAGAATCTGTAGAGAGGGAGAATATTCCGGGTTTCGAGAATATGATTCGCCTTCTGCAGTTATTAGGGAGGGGAGCCAAGTCTTGCTGGGAAGCCAGCGGTGTCGGGAAGTGGTCTCCCGTTTCTGAGCGCTCGCTTGTAATGGTCGCTCAGTATCAGCTTTTGTTGGTACAGACGGACTTTTTGTCTTTGCTCTCAGGAGAGTTTATAGCTAGAATGGTTAGGCACTGTACTGTTGCGAACTTATACGATTCTGGACTTCGCCTCCGGGTAGGGAGTTGTTCAGTATGCAGCGTTCAGTGATTGAGAGTCCGTCCCGGTAGCTGAGTGGTCAGTGTGACAGACTGTCAATCCTAAGGGCCCGGGTTCGATTCCCGGCTGGGTCGGAGATTTTCTCCGCTCAGGGACTGGGTGTTGTGTTGTCCTAATCATCATCATTTCATCCCCATCGACTCGCAGTTCGCCGTAGTGCCGTCAACTCGAAAGACTTGCACCAGGCGAACGGTCTACCCGACGGGAGGCCCTAGCCACACGACATTTCAATCTCCAGTGATTGAGAGCACTTCTTCTGCCTATACCCACGTTGTGAAGTTATCTGAACTCCGTGCTTGTAGCTGGGAGTTCGCGTTTCTCGTCTGTACAACATAAAGAGGAGAAGACAGTATTAAAGCATTTTTCTTAGAGAGCCGACTTATGCTGTCCTAGTGTTTGAAAGAGTTTTATTTTGTGGCTGGAGTTCATCCATCATCACACACGTGTACGAGAACCCTCACTCCGACGAACCGGACGCAGTACATATGGTGATATGGCTAATTGTTTCGGCTTGTTGGTACTATAAAGCGTAACAGCTGTGATCACGCTAGTTTTTTCCACTGAGGTTCCACACCACCGTAGATCATCTTTGAAAGTAGTATCTTCCAGTGTTTAGTATGTAGATGATGTCAGTCATGTCGTGTTGTTTATGTGAGTTCACGTGGCCAGAGTTGGGCAGTTGATCAGAAATTTTAGTTAGAAAAGATAGACATTTGTAATAAAGGGTTGTTTTTTAATCTACAATAAATGTATAATAAGAAACAACGTTTACCATTCAGTAGTATTAGTTGCCTTAGTCATTCATTTAAGTTGAGGTTGTAATTTATATGTTAAAGAGCGTAAAGAGATCCTAAGATCTGCTTCAGGGGGTAGTCAGTCAGACAGGGCCAAATGATCATTTTAGCGTTCAGTATTTTCCGTTGCGCCCGTGCGTTTTACACCCGCCTGGAGTATCATCTTGGAACGACGGTACACGTTCAAGAATGTGTGAACCTCCTTGCAGGAACGCCACTACACTGCCTTCGACTTAAAATTGGAGCTCAGCTCACGAAAACTATATAATGGAACAAGGGTGATCGTTAAGCAGTCATCGAATAACATCATCGAAGCCGAACTTGTGACTGGAAAGTACAAAGGACACCCACTATTTACCCCCAGAATACTGCTGATCTCTGCTGAAATGTCAATCCAATTTAAAAGACTGCAATTTCCAATCAAATTAGCCTACAGTTTTACAATTAACAAAACGCAAGGACAAACTATAAAATACTGCTACATCAGAGTCAAAGACTCCTTGCTTCTCTCACGGTCAACTACACGTAGCTTGCTCTCGAGTAGGAAATTCGAAAAATATGTACATATACACCCCGGATAAGAAAATTAAAAATTTTATTTACAAAGAAGTATTGGGCGTTAGAATATTTTTACAATAATTTTTTTTTTACCTCTTATACTTTAAAGATTATCCGTTCATTCCGACTACAGCACAATCACAAATCAACTCCCTGAGCAAAGCCATGTATCGCAGCTAGTGGGAAATAACATGACGTCTGCATCTACATCGATACTCCGCAATAAACCATAAGGCGCATGGCGGTGGGTGCCCCGTACCACTACTAGTCATTTCCTTTCCTGTTCCACTCGTAAACAGAACGAGGGGGAAATGACTACTACATGTCTCAGTATGAGTCCTAATTGCTCGTATATTATCTTCGTGGTTCTTACGCGCAATGTATGTTGGAAGCAGCAGAATCGTTCTGCAGTCAGCTTCAAAACCTGGTTCTCTAATTTTTCCCAATAGTATTCCTCAGAAGAAATGTCGCCTTCTCTCCAGACATTCCCATTTGAGTTCCCGAAGCACTTCCGTCACACTTACGTGTTGTTCGAATCTACCGGTAACATATCTAGCAGCCCGTCTCTGTATAGCTTCCATCTCTGCCTTTAATACGACCTGGTACGGATCCCAAACACTCGAGCAGTACTCAAGAAAAGTAGCAGTAGTGTCCTGCTGAGGTCTCATTTACAGATCAACCACACACTCCTAGAATTTTCCCAGTAAACTGAAGGCGACCATTCGCCTTTCATATCTCAATCCTGATATGCTCGTTCCATTCCATATCGCTTAGTATCGTTACGCCCAGATATTTAAACGACGTGACTATGTCAAGCTGGATACTACTAATGCTGAATCCGAGCATTCCTGGTTTGTTTTTCCTAATTATCCAAATTAACTTACAGTTTTCTGTATTTAGAGCCAGATGCCATTCATAATTCGAACCAGAAATTTAGTGTACGTCATCTTTTATCCTCCTACAGTCACTCAACTTCTACACTTACCGTACACCACAGGAACGTCAGCAAACAACAGCAGATTCTGTCTGCCAAATCATTTATGTATATAGAGGCTAAAAGCGGCCCTATCACACTTCTGTTGGGCATTCCTGACGATACCCTTTTCTCTGATGAACACTCTCCGTCGGGGGACAACACACTGGCTTCTGTAACTTCCTCTGAGACTGGGCGTCGCTTGAAAAACGCATGGGCAGTGTTTGTTTGGGTTGACTCCGGCTATACACGGCACAAACGAAGCTACAAGTACAGGCCGAAACACCAGAGAAATCGCATCTAGTATTCTAGGGAGAGACAACCTGCATAATAGAGATACAGATATGTTTATGTGACTTGATGTAGAAAACGTTTATCCCACAATCCTCGTCTTCAAAACAATCAGTATAACAGAGAAGACCTAGAAGCTTACTATCAATTACCACAGGAAAACGTATTGGAAATAAGCATACTGTTCGTTACAGACCACAACCACTTTGAATTTAATAAAGAATTCTACTTACAAGATGAAGGAGATCCCTCAGTTCAGCAAATTTAGCAATTATTTCCTTGTAAAAATAGAATAAAACGTATTTTAGGAAATAGTACCAGGAAAATGTAATCTGCTGTACAGGTGGAGACACATGGATGACGTCTTCCGCTTGTTAGACGAGCCAGAAACGAAGGTAGACGAATAACAGACACAAATACTATATACAATACACAAAAACATAAAGTCCACTGCAGAGAAAGAAAAAGCAGGAAAAACAAGGTTCTTACATATAAGTATCACGAAGGAAAACAACCAATACTCAATCAGTATCTACAGGAGAATCACTGCAACGGCTACGGTACTACACAAATCATCAAATCACTGACAGTCTCAAAAATAAGCATCTCTCAGATGCAAGTTCCACACACGAAACGCACCACCACTAGGCAAACACAACTATTATAATGAACTACACTATTGATGCACAAAGCAAAAAAACCATGGACACCATGGTTACAAAACTGAATAAGAGAATTAAGAAAGGCTTAGAAACTAAAACTGGTAAACAAGTAAAGCTGATCAGCACACAAATCCAGGGACCCACAACAATCATCACACACACACACACACACACACACACACACACACACACACACACACACATTAACAACACAGCTACACATCAAGGACACGGCACTAAGGCTTGACACACAAGAGGCAAGCTGGTATACACTCGTATATGGAAAGAAAATGACAAACAAGACTTGTTAACATACTGAACGACGAATAAAACAAGCCTGCCAGATTAGTAACTCCATGCAGAAATGTTTAAGAAAAGAGGGCGACACTGACATGCATAAAAAATGTGACGATTAACATCTTCATTGTAATAGCTGGGACGCTTTGTATTAGGACAGACTAGCACATAAGATACATACAGGATAAGAGAGCAGGCCATACATCGTGCTTCGACAGCTCAGTCGGTAGAGCACTTGCGTGCGAAAGACAAAGGTCCCAGGTTCCATTCCCGGTCTGGCACACAGTTTTAATCTGCCAGGAAGTGTCAAAGCAGCGCACACTCCGCTGCAGCGTGAAAAATTCCTTCTGGAAGCGTTAAATAAAACGAAAGTATGCGCCGTTCATTAAAAATTTGCAGAAAATTACCGATTAGAAAATGAGCACACGATAACAATACAAACAAGCATGAAAGGAATCAGTCAGTAACGAGAAACATCTAATACTGCAGGAAATGTTCCAAATTCAAAAGCAATTCACAGAAATAAAACTACGAAAAAAAACACTAGTTACCAGACACTATTTAAACTAGTAAAATATCTAGCAGATAAATAATTATCCCTCTAGGCACTACAAAAAAGACTATTGCAGGGGCCAGACAACATATCCACTCAGGAAACTCGCCCCAGCACCATCTAAACATACTTATGGAAATAATAATTAGCGCACCCACACATTAGGACGTATCATTCCCCGTTATCCTCCTACCGACTTCCACAGACACGCACACACACACACAAGAGCCGGATTAATTAGAAAAACAATGACATAAAGAGATACAGAGGAACCGCAGACGTTTCCATAGCCGCAAAAACAATACAAAACAAAAGACGATCGCATTCAATGCTATCAAAGTGAACGACATAAAGTACACGACTTGAATGTGGATTTATAAAAATATAAAAATGAAAACAAAAATATAGTGAGTTTTAGTGTCGTACAGCGTGCATAAAAGCGAACGTTTTTGTGTAGAAGAACGTGTGGAAGTGATCCAAGAACGAAGAAAGTCATTAATAATAGTAAATTAAACATGAGAACTGTTTGTAATTTAGCTAAATATCTTTGTTAGGAAAACCGCAGTTGTTACGGTGATCGCCGGAGATGCTTTAAAATAAAGCGACACACGTCTGGTCCAAACGAGCCTTTTATTCTTGATAATTCCCACATTACTTGTAAAACTTGAGACTGCGGAAGAGAGACCAATGAAACAAAAAATTGCAACATGTGCAAATAATCGTTGTAGAGATTATTTTAATTTATGCGAGAATTCGTGCTTATCCCCTAGACTGTAGTATCTTCGCAGTGAAGGCTTTGAAGTTGTACCACTGACATTGCCGTAATAAAGGATAAATGACAAAAATAATACTTTATTAGACAACTTAGTCTTCTTAGCACCAGTGATACAAAATCAAACATCGCTTTGGGTGGAGTCCCACATTTTATTTTACACAGTGAAATTTTGTGCATTTACCACACTGTCCATATCTTCTTTGAGTGCTCTGCTTATCAATCATGTGATCAAATGGCTCTAAGGACTATGAGACTTTACATCGGAGGTCATCAGTTCCCTAGACTTAGACCTACTTAAAACTAACTAACCTAAGGACATCACGCACATCGATGCCCGAGGCAGGATTCGAACCTGGGACCGTGGCAGCCGCATGGTTCCGGACTGAAGCGCCTAGAACTGCTCTGCCACAGCGGCTGGCTCAATCATGTGTCCAGCACTATCAAATCTTATGTCTTATTGCACCTGTGAAAGAAATCTTGCTCTCACAGCTCTTGGTTTCTCAATGTTGGGCGAAGTCAGAATTGAAACTACAATACGTCTGGTAAATTCCAGTAAGTTTACATTGTTATTTAGCTGCTAGTATAGGATCCACATATTCACAACAGCACCATTTAGGCAGAACCTGACCATTGCCCAGTACCATTTCTTTTATCTTATTCGAATGCGGTATAGACTTCGTAGATTCTCAAAAGGATCTACCCCTTCCATGTTGCGATTATAATCTTGTACAAGGTAAGGCTGCGGTATGGAAACCTTCTTTCTTGATTCTCTATTCCACCTCATGCATGTGCTTTCACCCAACACACCTTCATACAGTACATTTGTCCCCAGAGTCACTTGACTATCGTTGTTCCATCTTACAAGTGTGATAGAATTCTCTGTATCACGTAACACATGAGTAGTAACTCGTGGTACCTTCTTTATATCCGGCATGGGTGCCATCTTCATTCTCAGGGTTGATTCCATCTGAAGTAAGGGATTCAAGTACAGGCAAAGAGTTAAAGTAATTATCAATGTACACTGTGCTGTTTTGAGGGATGTAGCCCACACAGAGCTTTTCAACTACAGAATCTCCCAGTGGCTAATGGGGATCTCTTTGACTTGCTCCAACATATGGCTCAAATTTGATGAGATGTCCATTAGATGTAGCTAAACACCACCATTTGAAACCATAGCGGATTGGCTTACCTCTTATAAACTGTTTCATAAAGTGGTGTCCATAATAAGATTCCATGGCCTCTTCCAAGGAGAAGTTTGACCCTAGAGGCTATGTGACGTCTTCGAATTTCTTATTTAGATGTGAAATTAATGGCCGAGCCTTATAAACTTTATCTTATTTTTCAATGTTGTCATTATCATTGACACGGAAGAATCTATGAATTTTATCAAAAATATTTCTGGAGATAGAATTCGAAACAAGGGCAATGTTTGTGTCAGGTGTGGTCTCCCAGTACATACGTCTATGCATGACCTTACTATATCCAGATAACAGCAAAGTAGCGATGTATTTGTAGATGTCATCATGACCTTTTTGTATGTTGTGTCCCTCTTGAGCGGCATACTTTACTGTCTCTCTCGTCATAATCTCAACCAAATCAGCATCAAAAACTTTACGAAAAAGATTTATTGGAGTCGAGTTTGATGTGCGAAGATGTTGTATTATATCAGGTGCAGGATCACGAGATGCCTCAAATTTTTGTGAAGAGTCTAGTCTTCCTTCTATCCAGTGTCTTGTTTTCCTAACTCGTGACCGCGATTGTGTTTTGGAACAGCAGGGATTCTTCTCTTGAGTGGATAAAGAGGTAACATTTTCAACAAGGCCGTCAGTATTTACTAATCTTATCTCCGCAGTTTGTCCCCGAACCTTCTTCCCTAAATCAGCAACAGTGGTAGGTTGTGCTTCTGCATCACCGCCTGCATCATTGTTATCAGTGTCCTCGCCATCATTTGGTGGAACAACTATAAATTCAAGCTCCTAGCATGTATCAAATATGTGAGACAAAGTTTCATCATCTTCTTCTGTGGAGAACAGGATATTTAGAACCTCTTCTAAGGCGCTTTCCTTTTCCAAATTATATCTGAAATAAACCGGACCAATTGCAATAAAATGACCCTTTACTGCCCACTGTATGATATTTTATACGTAAAAATATAAGCCAGTACCACAACAAAAAATACTCTTTTTCAATTTGTGCTTATATATTGCATTTAAGTATTCAGGTTACTAATCTGTAATAATACGAGCGAAATGATTAACCTACACATTATAATTTTATTAATACTTACCTCCTGTCCATGACGAGAAGCGGCAGAGTCAATAGCACTAGAACAAAAATAATGCTGTCCACCAGGAAATAAACAATCCTGATCTCCACTGCTACTGTTTGTTTCAACAATGGACTTTCAAACTAACAATAAAACATAAAAAAATATTTCAGTTGTTGACGAAGAGTTTCTGAAAACAGATATGCCTGAGAAGAGCAAGCGTATGATAAATCATACGATGGGATACAATGGGTTAAGGAGATTCTATGAACGAGAGAAGTGTACCCTGCGACTACGCTTCAGAACTGATTTCACCAAGAAAGGTGGATACAAAGAAATGGAGAGAAACGTTCCCCTCTAAGGGTACCAGTATATGAACACAAACGATCTTCCTCAACGTCGGCTGAATTCCAGGAACTCAGTCTGGGAAAACACTGCAGAATCAACATGCAGTAATGCTGGCTAGTGAAAGAAAAGACGGGCAACGAACATCAGACATGTAGATGTCACAGACCCTACGCAAGAACTTCCTCGAATGAAATTTTCTCGGAAGCGTGTGGACAAGGCAGAAGAGAAGGAGGAAAGGCCTGCGAGGTGCAACTCCGCGACGGTTAGGTGGGGCATATCAATTTCAGCGGCAGTTCGATTGTGGGCACTTGAGCACACTGCAGATCACATATTGCAGTAGTTCTCAGAAAGGCCAATACGTATAAAAGATCTGATCGAAGCAACCGATTCTCTCATCACGCGGCTGGCGCCACTATTATAAAACTGCATAACATCCTGTAATCCCTGTTGAATTCTCATCACTTTATATTTGTACATTTTCAAATTCTATTTACTGCTGCTGGCCGGCCGGAGTGGCCGAGCGGTTCTAGGCGCTACAGTCTGGAACCGCGCAACCGCTACGGTCGCAGGTTCGAATCCTGCCTCGGGCATGGATGTGTGTGATGTCCTTAGGTTAGTTAGGTTTAAGTAGTTCTAAGTTCTAGGGGACTGATGACCTCAGAAGTTAACTCCCAAAGTGCTCAGAGCCATACTGCTGTTGTGTATTTCCATGTGATAAGTAAATTAATAAGCAGAAAAAGGCACATAATGCTTCTTTACCGTCATAAAGTAAAGGGTAAGACAGCCTGCTGTGAACAATCTAAATGTGATTCGTTCCGTGCATTTAGGTGTAATGTGTTCTTAAATCATGACGCTCGCCTATACTTATGTTTATATCGGCCGTTTCGCGCTCATCGTTTCTGCTAGCAAGACCACATGGCCAACCAATATCGTAAACCAACGCTACGATTCAACTTTTGTCCCGACGTTACACGACTGCTTTGTCGATGTGGAGCGGTACTTAAGACACGAGGTAAAGGTATCAGCATTGGGCACGACAGGAGTACATTTCTCCATCGTAAGCAGCGCTGTGTATGTGAAGATTACCCACGACGCCAGTTGTGACAAGGTCATAAGGGATGTGAGTTAAGAACTCTGCTTTTGCCATGCAAAAGATCATGCAAGTTTGGGCCTCCGAATAATTAGGATTAGAATTTTCGAGGTTCCTTTTAAACTACCTGCTGAAAGCGTGATAACCGCCACTAAGGCACAGTTCTCTACCACGTAGCGGAGAAATTCGTACAGTTCAAGACATATCCTGTCCTGAATGGTGTCCAATAGGTGTGTATTGATCTCCGTAGTCATGTGCTGTCCTGCCTCAGCGTCAGGGGCTGAAGGTCCACTGTCATGAACGACGGGCAACCCCACATGTCGCGGGATGTGGAAAGGAAGGACATCTTCGGTCGGAATGTATAGAGTGAAGGACTGCAAAGTTAGCACGTTTGGTCGTGACACTCCCACCAGTCTGCTGGTGACGTATGCAGCAGCGCTTACCGCCGCTTGGCCACCCCAGCCCGCAACAGCCATCACAAAGCGACCGTTAGGACGATTCAAAGGGACCAACAGACAGGGAGGCCAACCCAAAACCACGGACGGCGCCTCCAACAAGTCAGCAACTGGTTCTCTTGTGACGCTGATGGAAGCTTTCAAATCTGGATATCAGGACTCATTGCCAGACAGAAGGGCCTGTACCGAAACAACATTCGCCACAGTGAAACAAGTAGAGTCATAGGACTATACCAGGAACCAGTGAAAACCTCATGCACGTATGGACTGTACCCACCTCCTTATGTCGCCTGACAATGACGGTGACAGACAACCACACCCGACAATCACGCCAGCACCCGTCTGCTCTATGGATGGCCTAAGTAACAACGCAGAGGTGGAGACGACTGTCTTCCCACTGGCAGTGTGCAACCAACCCACTCCCAGGGGAAAACCATATGGACACCGAATACTCTTTTGTCGCAAAGGCGTGGAGAGACAATGAAGAAGATGCCCCAGTGATCCTACTGGGTCGACCTACCAATGACTAACAAGTGTGCCACACGTCAGATGTCGACGATACCCTACTGAAAGAGCTGTATATTGCAACGATTCCCGATATTTGTGGGCATGCCTTGTACCACTCCACTGGCTCGATGTGGGGTGACAATCTATGTCTGAGAAGGGCTAATGGTCATAGACGTGAACATACTCTCATCTGCACGGGGCATGGCCCTTACCATATTCATAATGCTTGTCGTCAATCTATACCCTCCGTTGGGCAAGTCAAATAGACGTCAACGTTCCGTTTTATACTCTGTGGACATTGTCCTCCCCCCCCCCCCCCCCTCCTGTTTCTTGTTCGTTTATACCACTCTTTCGTTGGAGGTGACTTTATCTGTGTATACTATCCGAAACACAGACAGCTTGGCTACTCACCATTTCCAGCCCTACGTACAATGATGGAAGAACTTCGCCTTCTTGACGCATGGGCGAGGGTCTGCGGCGATGCCCCTGGCCACACCATCTTACAAGCCATTCTGCAATCAGGATAGATCGCATCTATATCTCTGTCCTGCATTCTGGTTTGTCGTCATGGAAAAATGACTACTCGTTTGTTTCCGAAAATTGCACGTTTGTCAACTCCCTCCTAGTTCTACCGCACACCCCCTCCACCATTACCAAATGTGACGACAGCACGTCACAGCAGCGTGGTCTTTCTATGAACGCTGCTTTCCCAGCTACCCTTCTACAGAGATTTTGTGGCTTAACCGAGCCAGACCAAAGATCACAAGGGAGCTGGTCCAATGTGGGAAAGAATCGGCTGTGAGGCACTGAGACATCGTGAACTATTACTACACCATGCTACAGGAAATCGATAAGCAACCTCCATCACCCGAAATTCTCATGGCATGACAATGCATTAAGACCAATATTCTTTCGTTGCCAAGCAATAAGTACATGGTGTTTCGGTGGTATCATGCAGACAGGATACCACGCGTGAGGAAACCCCATTTATGCCCCATACCACGACAGATCATCAACGTCATCATCGACAGCTGATCTCCGCCATCCTCAAGGAAGATGGTAGTCGTGTCAGTGTACAGGCAGCTACTGTCTCCACCTTCCCTCACCACTGCCGACAATTTTACGACGACAGGACCATGGAAGATGCGACATCTGAGGATGTGCTCCAACACTTCACACGTTCTCTAGACGCAACAGAGGCATCATCCTTGGCAGTGGCAATCACCACAGGTGAGGTGGCAGACACCGTCGCCAAAGGCACGATGAACAAATCGCCACACCCAGACGCCCCCCAGTTGAATTCTACTCAGCGTTCCGGGACCTGATCATCCAGCAGTGGGCTGAAATCTTCCTGGAGCTGCTCTGTCCCAGCTTCCATGTGCTAACAGCCTGAGGTCTGGAGATTACAAACTTTCGCCACCACACTCTTCTCAGTGCGGACTATAAGATCCATACACAAAGATTGGTGCCATGCGTAGACATGGTATAGTCCTCAGTCCCTTCACTGCAGCAGACACCAAATGGCCATGGTGCTAGCATACAAACTGCCACAGGTGGATGTCGAGATCTTGTGCTCACCACGTCCTACCGCCCCCATGCGGCGCTGGTATCAGTTGACTTTGACAGTGCCTTTGTGATGCGTATGGATTTCCCTTTGCCATTCGTCAATACACTGTGATGCCAGCTTGCCAGTACTACACCAAGTATTATGTCTATGGACGCCAGGAGGGATCGATTCCAGTATGGTGTTCCACCACACAGTGCTGTGCCTGTCTACTGTGCTTTTCATGATCGTACTCGAACCCGTTATCGAAATCCTTATGGGGCTCACCCTATGCAACTATACCTTCCGTTGCTAGCCAATGTGGAGGACCTGCTCCTGCAATGTGCACCAACAGAAATACTTAATGCCATCACACGTATCTGACAGTAATAAACCCCAAGAAGTATCCTCACTGTCGCCAAATCAGCGATAGTGAACGTCATTTGCGGCCTCCAATATCAAGGAACAATGCCACTGCGCACAGTGGACAAGCTCCATTACCTGTGTATCAGGTTAACGAGACATACTCACTGTATGGAGGCATATGCCCACAAACATCTGCTTCAGCCAATACGAGCTCACATCCACCACAACCTCTACTGCAGCCTGAATCAGCTCCAACGAGTGACCTACATCAAAACCTATGTAGACATTGCCCAAATATACCCTCTGCGAATGGTCCTACAACGACAATTCCAGGCGATCTTTGCATACTTTGTATTGGTGGGAACCATCTTTAAGATCCGCTACGGCACCTCACCCTTCCCATTTAAGCAAGACGACTCTGTGTCATTCATGTTAGAGCCAGGACATCCGCTTTATACGTAGCTGCTATTACAAAGTTTTGGCGCGGACCTTCCACGTGTCCTGCAAACGTCCTCTTGGAGGCTTCTCCCCTGTCTCGCCGGTCAGTGTGGCCCACATTGCCTCCACATACTCTGTCAGCAAAAGACCTTTACAAGTTCTTTTTGCAGTGCACCCCCACTCCATTCCCTGCAATACGTTAGAGAACCTACGCTCAGATATCCATTGGACAACAGAATGGAAGAACATCCCTTCCACCCAACCGAACATTGACCCCTGTGGTACTGCATCATCAATGGTGAGTACCCGACAAACCAGCAGATGTGTGCACATCGACCTAGCGTTATCGATCCCGTCTAGCGTAGAGTTTGCCTATATAGGCGCGCCTGAGAGGAGGCACGGCAGGAAGAGTGAACACGGAGCCGCTAGGAGGCGTGAGTCGCGCATTCACTGTGTTTGGAAGCACGCTAGGCGGCAGTATAAGCTGGCAACGCGCGGAAAACTGAGACTGTTGGTACTGGCGTTGGTGATTATGACGTTCATTGGTTGTCGGGACTCTGAGTGGACAGCCTTGTTTCTGCTCACGACGGCATTGTAACCATGGATGGTTATTTTTCTTTTCTGGGGGGGGGGAATTCAGCAAAATTTCAACCCATGAACTGTGGTTAATCGTGATTTACTGTATTGCTGTCACTTGTTACCTCATTCGAAATTCTCGTCAGCTACTTCAATCTGTGCTATGGGTATTGCCAACTGCCAGTCCTGAACGATTTACTTCGTACTGAAATGCCCGTGTTTTGATGGTTTATCATGTGTGGCTAATTATTTTTTTATTTTATTTACTTGATCAATTGGTTGCTTCCAGTTCCCCACGGCATAGTTAGATTGTCATTATTGTCTGGCCTGTGTTCTCTGAAACACGTATGAACATGTTTTTGAGGCTTGTTGAATTAACACAACCTATTTCTGTGTTTTAGAAGCTTGTCTTGTTACTTTGTGTTCTCTCCCATGTGTACAACGACACGCCTGAAGAGACGAGCGAGCTGGGCCTGTTGATTGTTGGAGAGTAATAGGGCGCGTAACAAGAGCGGCAGTTCATATGTAATGAAAGGAAAGCTGTGTAATACTGCTTTGAGTGTACGCCTCAAATTATAACCATTATATCTTGATGAATTTGTAGTTGCGTGAGTGGTGGCTTAATTTTAAAACCACGAGTTTGTTTAATGTTGTTTAATGATCCTGTGTTGAACTATTGCAGAAGTTCACTGTAAAGTCATTTACTTGTCAGCCTGAATTTGTTTTCGAGATTATTTATGTTTAATTAGAGTAATAATTTTTTTAAACTTTGTCTTAAAATTTCATGCTCTGTGCTTTTTTTTTTAGTAAGTACCAAGGAAAAAAACTTGCTCAGAGAGTAATAATGTAATAAAGCAAATCATGTTTGAGAATTATGGCCTAGTCCTTTCACTAACTGAACCTTTCCCGTGCTAGCGTAAAGTTGAGCTACGCCAGCGATCTCACCATATTGGACTGACGCAATCACCATTATATACTTGCTGTCACAGTGAGAATGCTGATGAGCATCGTCTCACATGTTCATCGATGCATGACATCCGGCAATTCATGCCATGGCTACTGGCATGTTACCGCCGCACCCTAGCAACGACAGTCAACAGCAATTCCTTCTTCTTCCGGATGCACACGTTTTCCAATCACCAAGGACTATGCTATCACATGGTTTAAGGACCTGATGGTTGCCTAACTCCTTGTACCATGTTTTGGAAGTTCACAAGCTACTTGAATGAGCGCCATACTACTGTCATTAATTTGTCAGTTACTTATACAGTGGAATTTACTAATTCTACCCCTTTATTTGGAGCATACCTCACATTCGACGTGCCTGACACTTGATGACATCTCATAACGGTACGAAGTACCATCCTAGTCCTGGCCAGCGAGAGGGGGACGTGCTCGAAGAAGTGCACACTGTGCTTCCCACCTTCCCTTTCTTAGTTTTCTCCTTTATCCCTCCCATATTGTTTCTGTTTCCTGTTACGCCCCCAATGTTTGTGGGCCTTTAACGTTAGACATGTCTACTCCTACTGGGCACCGCCGTGACAAATAATACTAATAACAATAATAATACAGCCCGCTCGGCTAGCCGCGCGGTCTAACGTGCTGCATCCCGAGCGGAAAGGCGTTCCGGTCTCCGGCACGAGGTCTGGTATGCCGGCCGGCCTGTGAATGGTTTTTAAGGCGGTTTTCCATCTGCCTCGGTGAATGTGGGCTGGTCCCCTTATTCCGCCTAAGGTACACCATGTCGGCGATTGCTGCGCAAACACTGTCTCCATGAACGCTTACACCATAATTACTCTACCACGCAAACATTTGGGGTTACACTCGTCTGGTATCAGACGTTCCTGGGAGGAGGGGGGCGGGTCCACAGGGTGCCGAACCGGAACCCTGGGTTCGGTGTGGGGTGGTGGTGGGGTGGGTGGACTGCTGTGTGGCCTGTTGTGGGGTTGCGAACCACTGAGGGCTACGGCGGGGCGAAGCCTCTCCATGGCTTCTAGGTCCCAAGTTCAATACAAAATACACACCAATAATACAATTATAAAATGAAAATTTTAAAAAAATGAGAAAAAATGAAGAAATAAAATTCTAGACCACTCCTGTACATTTCCTAACTTGACACAGCGGTCGTCACGGGTGATATGGCCAGGTCTCGAGTTGAGACCCCTGCCCACTTCGCCCCTCTACCCCTCACCCCCTGATAATCGCTGTGCTACTTTATTATAGAAAGTGGTCGTATTTGGGTGCCACGCGGAGGACCTGGGTTCGATTACTGGCACTGCCAGACATTTTTCCTTGAGGGGAGGGCTGGTACAGGGTGCGCTCTCCCTTGTGACGCCGATCCAGGAACTTCTTGATTGTCTGGTGTTCACTGTTTTCGCTCGTTTTCTTGCACGGAACAGATTGCGCTACCTGTCAGGTACAATGTGCTGTTGCAATAATGTGAAATTCATAGCATGCTGTATAGTTCCGAAGGTAACTTGTAATTAATACACAGCTTCAATTTTGACGGCCGATCGTCGAATGCTTAAGCTTTTCATTACTAATATCAGGTGTAATATTTAAGATGATTTAATGGTATTATTGCTGCTTTCTTGACTCTTGTTGACATATTATTCCATACATAATCATGAGTTTATGCTAAGTTTGCGCCGTAAATCGCCTCTGATCCTTCAGTACCTAATTGTGGAAAAATTCGTAATTAATCCGCTAATCATGAAATCAATCGGTTTGCACTATCTGTCATGATTAGTTCTTTGGTCTCTAAACATATCAATCAAAGTTCTAGCCTGAATAAGATATCTTTTCGCATTAATATCATAAGCAGCGTAATTCAAATTTATGACATACAGCGATACTGTTACTATTGCTGGCACAAGCTTCACGTTTGTGGCAAGATTTCATAGTCAGCTTCATATTTCTTCTCTGCAGAAGAGATATAAATTTCGCTTACCTTTGAATAGAACTATGCGACGTCACTTTCATTCAAACTGTCGTGAAATAAAGTCAACTCATGTCAGTCACGTAATCTCAATAATGCCGAGATAGTGTGTGCATAAAGTATGGGAATTGTAATAAATAATACCAAAGCACATTTTAGTTTCTTTAATATTAATAAACGATATATTGTGGATGGTTGACCTTGGAACACCACGAGGATGTCCGACCAAGCAATTTCTCTGCGCTGGCATAAACCTTGGCCAGACAGTCTCTTTCGTTTCGTCTGAAGCCTTTGATAGCGCAGAACGGGGTTTGTCCAATACACTGCCTGTTTCTTTAAACCTGGTGATTAATTTCCCGATGGCGGTGTAACAAATAGGTTGACGCTGAGGGTGTTGAAGATAAAATTCTCCCGAAGCTTTGCTGTACGACCATCCTTCTCGTCCACTTAAGCATATAGGGTACTTTTTCGGCTCAATACTATGAAAAAATCAACACCTATTTCTTTCAGGCACCGTTTAGAATGTATATGTTTTACAGATTTTTTTGTTGATATCAGGTAATGCAGCACACTTTCGAAACAAATTAAAACTATTTTTAATATTTTTGAAACTGGTTAGGGTTATTAAAAAATTACAAAGAAATTAATGCATTTTTTTCCAAAATGCTTCCTCAGATTGAGATACCATTTAATCCAATGTTACACATTTGAAGGAGACCAAATTTTTACTAGATATGTGAGACATGATGGCTGAGGTACTAGATATATTTAATTCCGCCGGTCCGCGGCTCGTGGTCGTGCGGTAGCGTTCTCGCTTTCCGCGCCCGGGTTCCCGGGTTCGATTCCCGGCGGGGTCAGGGATTTTCTCTGCCTCGTGATGACTGGGTGTTGTGTGCTGTCCTTAGGTTAGTTAGGTTTAAGTAGTTCTAAGTTCTAGGGGACTGATGACCATAGATGTTAAGTCTCATAGTGCTCAGAGCCATTTAATTCCGCCTATTACGTATATTACAAGGATAAAAAAATACCGCACCTTACATTTTAATTTCTATAATTTATTCCCTAATAAAAATGAAATTTTTTCTATAAAATAGTTGATTCTGCAATAAAGCTTAGGTCTACTACATAAGTATGGACTATTGCAAGTTACAGAAAAAAATTAGAGCAATGATTTACAAACTTTAGGAAATACTTGTACCTCTGAAAAATACAACTTGCAGGAAATCGCGAATGAAGATATGAGACCAATTAAACTGTGCCTCAGAGTATTCCTGAAGCATAGTCTTCATCCTGCAGCATTTCTTCATCTTCAAGCTTCCTCTTAGTATTTCTTTTAGCACTTCTTGCTTCTTTGGTAACCTGAAGAGCGAATCTTTCAGCTTCATTCACCTGTTGTCTGTTACACGCAAGCAGTTGATCTTCCATATTAGAGCCACATTTTATGCCTAAATTTCTCAGTACTTCCAGCCTTCGTATCACTCCATCATTGAAACATACCACTGCAACTAAGTTGTATTTAGTCCTACAAAAACATTATTGGGTAATCTATTCCATATGCAATGGCTGAAACTTTCATTTGTATTATGAATGCCCCCATGAAGACATTTACTAAGCAAAACAGGGTCACTCAGGTCTCTAAAAATTGGTTTTATTTCATTTATAACAGGCTCAGGAAGAGAATGCTTATGATGGTATATCCGACAAATTTCTTTTGCTCTTTGGTAACCTCACCAAGAATCTGCTCCTTTAGGGCAAAGTCCGTGAACAGGGTGTGGTCATCTGTGGACACCTTAGGAAAGTAGGCCGCCTGCACAGCTTTTCTCACAGCTGTAACCTCTTTCAGAGGTGCAGTTCGTCTAATGGCCAGTCCATAATAACTCTGAAGAACTTTAAATGCGAACATTTTTTAGGTTAGGCTTTACCGTGACTGCTACTAACATTAAATGAAACAACAAGTTCACTGTTACCAGTCACCGTTTTATTTATTTCCACGACGCGTTTCGAAGGTTTAAACCTCCATCATCGGGTGGATTTACATTAGTAAGTATTACATTTGTGTGTGTGTTGTGTTACGATTTTTTTTATTACTTTTGACGAAAAATTAAACTGATATCTAATGGTAAACATTAAATAAGTAAACTACAGTACTTTCAGTGATCACAGGTTCCTTTTTCTATCGTAACACATCACATGTATACTGCCACATTTGTAAACAAATATGGCGTCTGGAATTAGCTGGGTGCAAGGTTCGTATAGCAGAAGTGAAGACATAATCGCAAAGTGCAAAGAATATATATCATAACAATATTATTACAGAATAATTGCTTTAAGTATTTGGCGGTGTTTGTTTTGAGGTGTCAGATATATGTGTGTGTACTTCAGGTGGTATATAAATCCAATTCTGACAAGTTAAAACAGCAGACATTCGTACTCGTTTATACAATCAGGTGAAATGTTAAAATGGCTTAAACTTCATACTTATTGATAACAATTAGGTGAAATGTTACTGACTGTAATTACAATGATCATATTGGCTACAACAGTAAAATCATACATACATTACACTCTTTGATTGGGGTTAATAAACAGATGTGAAGTGAGGGGCTGGAGGCAGAATGAGAGGAAACATTTACATGGCAAGGAGTCTTAAGATTGCATGTTGCATATATTAGCTGCCTAAAGGTTGGGGTAATACATTGGTTAATGCTATAAAATATGCAGATAGATATACATTTGTGCCAGTAGTTGATGTACATACAGTTTTAAGCTGACAAGGGGTACAAGCTGATGTCACCCCCTCCTGAAAAATATCATCTACTACTACAGATATGTAGATGATACCATCATTTTAATCAAAGGCACTAAAGATGACATCAGTGAGTTGAATCAGTTTTTCAACAACTCCCATGAAAACATAAAATTCACAGTTGAACACCAAAAAGACGACAGTATAAATTTCCTAGACCTTACCATTAGAATAAAGAATAACAGACATCAGTTTGAAATTTATCGGAAGCCTACCACAACACATACCACAATCCACAACTCCTCTTGCCACCCCGCAGCACACAAAATGGCAGCATTCCGGTACATGATTAATAGAGCTATCCAACTACCACTCTCAGAAGATAAATGTGAGCAAGAAATTGAAATAATAAAACAAACAGCTATTGAAAATGGTTATAACAGCTCCATAGTAGACACCCTAAAACACTCAATAATGGCAAAGGAATCACAACACAAAAAACAAAATGAAAACAACACCTTCCATACAATCCCCTTTCTGGGTAACATTTCATACCAGATTGCCGATGTCTTCAAACGGAAACGCATAAGCATATCCTTTACAACAGACAACAAGATTGGACAGAAGTTACCCCACAACATCGGCACACGACACCCACTTCATCACACAGGTGTGTACAAAATTGAATGTTTGGACTGTGACTGCTTCTACATAGGCCAGACAGGCAGATCATTTGAGATTAGGTTCAAGGAACACATGGCAGCACTAAAAAACAAAAAATATCACACATCAGCAATAGCTACCCACCTGCATGAAACAAAACACCATGTTAACAACACAAGTATTAGCATCTTACACATCCAACCAAAAGGCAGAAAACTAGACATCCTTGAAACACTCCAAATACACAAACATCAAATGAAACAACCAGAATCAATCTTAAATGACAAAAATGACAATATTTACAATAGTATCATCTCCGTTTTCAGCAACTGCCTACACTCATAAAAATGCGCACACACACACCCACACACACACACACACACACACACACACACACACACACACACCTAATATTTACCATAAATATTGACAGCTGCCAATAGTACAAGAGATTGACCTCATTCACAGATAATTCATCACACCAACAGCTTGTACCCCTTGTCAGCTTAAAACTGTATGTACATCAACTACTGGCACAAATGTATATCTATCTGCATATTTTATAGCATTAACCAATGTATTACCCCAACCTTTAGGCAGCTAATATATGCAACATGCAATCTTAAGACTCCTTGCCATGTAAATGTTTCCTCTCATTCTGCCTCCAGCCCCTCACTTCACATCTGTTTATTAACCCCAATCAAAGAGTGTAATGTATGTATGATTTTACTGTTGTAGCCAATATGATCATTGTAATTACAGTCAGTAACATTTCACCTAATTGTTATCAATAAGTATGAAGTTTAAGCCATTTTAACATTTCACCTGATTGTATAAACGAGTACGAATGTCTGCTGTTTTAACTTGTCAGAATTGGATTTATATACCACCTGAAGTACACACACATATATCTGACACCTCAAAACAATCACCGCCAAATACTTAAAGCAATTATTCTGTAATAATATTGTTATGATATATATTCTTTGCACTTTGCGATTATGTCTTCACTTCTGCTATACGAACCTTGCACCCAGCTGATTCCAGACGCCATATTTGTTTACAAATGTGGCAGTATACATGTGATGTGTTACGATAGCAAAAGGAACCTGTGATCACTGAAGGTACTGTAGTTTACTTATTTAATGTTTACCATTAGATATCATTTTTCGTCAAAAGTAATAAAAAAATCGTAACACAACACACACACAAATGTAATACCTACTAATGTAAATCCACCCGATGATGGAGGTTTAAACCTTCGAAACGCGTCGTGGAAATAAATAAAACGGTGACTGGTAACAGTGAACTTGTTGTTTCATTTAAACTCTGTAGAAGGTCTATTTCAGTTTCTCTCAATCTGCCTCGGCCTGACAGAGGTTTTCCATCAGACAGCAACTTTCCTTTCTCTTCGTAGCTTGCTCAATCTAGCACCCATCCTCTTTTGCACATGTCCGCAGCACTCTAGTTTTGTTACGCAGATATCACCATAAACATTGAACTCATTAATTTTATTGAATGCTTTAGAGTCCCCATCACCTAGGTACTTCGTATATCTAACGTTATAAACGGGCAGCGACCTCTGCAATATTTTTAGAGCTCCATCACACTCCATACCTCCACTGTAACCGTCATAATTCTTAGAACACTGATGTTCAACATGTTCTTCAGTGTTACAATGGCAGGAGTGGCAGTACTTAGATAAGCACTCAACATCAACAACTTTTCCATTCTCCAGAGAAGTAGCACTTACAACACTATTCAAGGAACGATGTCCTCGACGTTGCCATGTCCCATCAAGTGCAACAGCAATGTCGCTGGTTCCACTAATATTTACAGTTTCTTCTACTGCAAGTTCAGTCACTATGTAGTGTTTCAGTCTCCCAAATGTTTTTTTAGGATTTCCGCCAACTTGCTTGCCGTCTTGTCTCCCACCTGCTTTCATAAATATTTATTAATATTTCTGTAGAACTTTCTAGAATTTCCTATGTACCCAGACTTTGTGAACACTTGTAGATACAACTGCCTTTCCACAATCAATCATTCCTCAAATCCATCATAAAGCAGTTTCCAAAAATCTTAAAAATAATCTACCTTCTCCTTTGAACAATGTTATTGCAATAATTATTACGTATCAGTATCCATATATCGAACATGAGTAACTTTTCTGAACATATTTCAACTGGTCGTGGCTAAATATGAACGTGAACTGGCTATGTATTTCATTTCAATACAATTATTAAATTCATTTCCAGTAATAATGTAGGTTCGTGCGAGTTACTGAGTCCATATAGAGAGGGAGGGAAGCCACCGGTGAAATAGCACGTGACTGCATTGCTTTTTGGAACTGGAATAATGTTTTGAAGACTTTTGTAAAACTGTTTTAGTCTATAACTACAGATTTCCCGTCTTGGGAAGAAAAAAATCAGTTCGAAAATTACTGGGCACTATTATCCACAAAATATATTGCCTTTGTTTTGAAATGTTGCGTTTGACTCAATAAGTAGCATTGTGTACAACATGAATAGAGAACACCTTCTTGGATTATTGTTACATCGTCGATTGAAGAGGAAGCGAATAATTAGACCTATTTAGGGTCATCCGATTAATGAAAGGAGAGAGGACGTTGGAGCATTCTACACTTTGTTTCCTCATTTGAGAAACTATGAAGAAAAGCTTTTCAATTATTTTAGGATGTCAATCTCGCCATTCGACGAACTGCACAACCTGCTGAAAAATTATATACAACGGGAAAACACTAGACAGAGGAATTCTATTCAACCGGTGGAAATGCTGGCAATAACTTTAAGGTAAGTAAAACTGAGAGTTGAGAATTAATTCGCCACACAATTTTTAGATTACAAAACCTTATATTTCTGTGCAGAATAAGCTACAGCATTTTATTACATGTTTGGCAGTATTTGATCATTACGCATTACTATTCAGAAAAATCAGTAGTGTTCGTTTAAGAAGGGCTGCGAGATTGAATATTATCATCCCTGATCATTTGGGAATAACTTTCGTAATGCTGAGCAGCAGAGTTTTTCTGCTGAGGTACGTTTGGAATTGGCTGGAACGTTGTGATTGGAGAGCAGGTCATTTGTTGTAATAGAACTGGAGTACTTGTAAACTGTGATGAATGTATGTTAGTCGTAAATGCTTGTTGAGGCATCTGGGGAACATTAAAGGTTGCGTGAACTTAATATTTGATGGCTGGTTAAACTGCTGGATCTGTTTGTATATACACTCCTGGAAATGGAAAAAAGAACACATTGACACCGGTGTGTCAGACCCACCATACTTGCTCCGGACACTGCGAGAGGGCTGTACAAGCAATGATCACACGCACGGCACAGCGGACACACCAGGAACCGCGGTGTTGGTCGTCGAATGGCGCTAGCTGCGCAGCATTTGTGCACCGCCACCGTCAGTGTCAGCCAGTTTGCCGTGGCATACGGAGCTCCATCGCAGTCTTTAACACTGGTAGCATGCCGCGACAGCGTGGACGTGAACCGTATGTGCAGTTGACGGACTTTGAGCGAGGGCGTATAGTGGGCATGCGGGAGGCCGGGTGGACGTACCGCCGAATTGCTCAACACGTGGGGCGTGAGGTCTCCACAGTACATCGATGTTGTCGCCAGTGGTCGGCGGAAGGTGCACGTGCCCGTCGACCTGGGACCGGACCACAGCGACGCACGGATGCACGCCAAGACCGTAGGATCCTACGCAGTGCCGTAGGGGACCGCACCGCCACTTCCCAGCAAATTAGGGACACTGTTGCTCCCGGGGTATCGGCGAGGACCATTCGCAACCGTCTCCATGAAGCTGGGCTACGGTCCCGCACACCGTTAGGCCGTCTTCCGCTCACGCCCCAACATCGTGCAGCCCGCCTCCAGTGGTGTCGCGACAGGCGTGAATGGAGGGACGAATGGAGACGTGTCGTCTTCAGCGATGAGAGTCGCTTCTGCCTTGGTGCCAATGATGGTCGTATGCGTGTTTGGCGCCGTGCAGGTGAGCGCCACAATCAGGACTGCATACGACCGAGGCACACAGGGCCAACACCCGGCATCATGGTGTGGGGAGCGATCTCCTACACTGGCCGTACACCACTGGTGATCGTCGAGGGGACACTGAATAGTGCACGGTACATCCAAACCGTCATCGAACCCATCGTTCTACCATTCCTAGACCGGCAAGGGAACTTGCTGTTTCAACAGGACAATGCACGTCCGCATGTATCCCGTGCCACCCAACGTGCTCTAGAAGGTTTACGTCAACTACCCTGGCCAGCAAGATCTCCGGATCTGTCCCCCATTGAGCATGTTTGGGACTGGATGAAGCGTCGTCTCACGCGGTCTGCACGTCCAGCACGAACGCTGGTCCAACTGAGGCGCCAGGTGGAAATGGCATGGCAAGCCGTTCCACAGGACTACATCCAGCATCTCTACGATCGTCTCCATGGGAGAATAGTAGCCTGCATTGCTGCGAAAGGTGGATATACACTGTACTAGTGCCGACATTGTGCATGCTCTGTTGCCTGTGTCTATGTGGCTGTGGTTCTGTCAGTGTGATCATGTGATGTATCTGACCCCAGGAATGTGTCAATAAAGTTTCCCCTTCCTGGGACAATGAATTCACGGTGTTCTTATTTCAATTTCCAGGAGTGTATTATGGGTTTGAGGTATAGAGGGGTATGTATTTTTAATTTTCGAAATGACTTGAAGAAATTCCATTTGGTATTGAAGCCACTGAGTGTCATCAAACCTGTCTACATGAGACAACAAACTTTCGAAGAATGATAGTTTGTCGTTTTTTTTTCTTAGGTTCTCTTTTCTGTAATGCCTGTAAAATTTTTAAGTTGACTTCATCCATTTTTTTGAGTTGCCTTGTAGGTGCTTTTGCTTTTGAATCAAATGTTCCGGCTGTTCCTTCAACTGTAGTCACTGCCAGAGGTACTGGTGGAGCACTTAACTCTTCACTGTCGTAGTCTTCATGTCTTTGTTATAGCTTTCTTCTGTTTCTCTTTCCTCGTACATTTTTTTCAGGAACTGTAGCTCATTGTTGAATATGTACTTTCTTTCTTGGATGCATGTGAACCACTTGCTTTTGATTCTTTATATTTTTTGCGATTTGATAAAAGCATCACGTGTTTCAACGTTTTCATGACTTCTCTTCCTGAAAATAAAATATTTAAAACGCGAAATAAGGAAGTATATCGACAAAGTACAACTTGTTCACTATAATATATGTGTTGTATTGACACTAAAATAATGTTTTTACTTTTAGGTATTTGGCCAGTGGATGCACATTTACCGACCTCCATTATTCGTACAAAATAGGAATATCTACAGCAAGATTGATGGTTAAAGAGGTCTGTCATGCTCTTTGGCTTGTTTTGCAAAGTTAGTGCATACCACCACCCACCACTCACTAAAGAAATCTCGGAGGAATCAACAAAGGGATTTGAATTCATAGCAAATTTCTCTCATTGTACAGGTGCCATAGACGGAAAGCACATTGGTCTCGTATCTCCAGCGGGAAGAGGCTCTGTGTTCTTCAGTTACAAAGATTATTATTCAATTGTGTTAATGTATATCGGAGACATTTCGTACCGATTTACGTTCGTGAACATTGGAAGTTATGAAAAAGAGTGTGACTCTTCCATTTTCAAAGACGCTAAGCTGTGAAAATCAATTGAAAGTGGTTTACATAATCTACCGGAAGAGATGTGCCTATCAGGAACATCGAGTATAGATTTAAGTGTCAGGAAGTTGTTTCTGAAAGTATTTGTATGGGGTGTAGCCATGTATGGAAGTGAAACGTGGATGATAAATAGTTTAGACAAGAAGAGAATACAAGCTTTCGAAATGTGGTGCTACAGAAAAATGCTGAATATTAGATGGATAGATCACATAACTAATGAGAAGGTACTGAATCGTATTGGAGAGAACAGAAATTTGTGGCATAACTTGACTAGAAGGAGGGTTCGGTTAGCAGGGCATATTCTGAGGCATCAAGGGATCGCCAATTTAGTATTGGGGGCAGCGTGGATGGTAAAAATCGTAGAGGGAGACCAAGAGATGAATACACTAAACCAGGGCCGGCCAGAAATTCTGCACGCGTGCGGTGCTCGTGCACGTGTACAACTTGCGGGTCACAGCGTGCACGCCGCAGCCGTCAGCGTTCATGTAGTGCATGTTTCTACGCACAGACGTCGCTTTATCCACTTGCTGGGATACTCTGTACCGGGGCATTCTAGTGCTCTTTCCACAGCTTGCAAGCCAACCATGGGGAGGTATTTCGCGTATTAAACATTTAAAATACTGCCACAGTCTACTCATTGAGACATCTACTTTTATGTTAACAGTTTAACCCAGTAAGACAAGTAATACAGTTAACAACCGTGGGTTTTTATTAAGGCAGCTTGACTGACGCCACGTAATCACGCGTAATGTTTTTGATCTAGTATTTAAGAAAGAGACCACTTAGCGACTTCCAACGAACCTTATTCATGACTTCAAATAGCATTAAACTAATGCAAGGTTTCCTATAACTAATTCTCGGTGCCCTCAGCTACACCTACATAATTTCTGTCTCACTGACCTCTGAACACAATGATAACCGCAGACCTCTCGATGATCACGTGTTATTTCAATACCACTATTGCTATATTTTTCATCAGTCCCGTCTGAAATCTGCATAATAACCGACAATTAGATGAATGTTACGTTTTATCGACTTCAGCTGAACGAAGCCCTTGACACAGTAAAAAAAAACCCTAAATGTAAGTACACATTAGAACAATCGGTTTAATGACCAATTTTCCTGATCATAATGTAACATGGAGCAGAATGAGGCAATAATGCACAGTTAGTAAACAATACTTTTTAATTATCAAAGAAATGAATCCATACACGTTTATCACTAGTCATCAGACATGATGTAGTTAATATGGGGCACAAAAGCACGGCTCATTGACAAACGCAAGTAGTTGCGAAGATTTTCATCACTTATGCTTGATCGAAACCTTGATTTATTGATTTTCATCACCGAGAAAAATCTTTCACAAATATATGTCGACCCGAACATGGACATAACTCTCGCGGCTTCTCGGTACAGGCGTGGAAATTCTTGCTGAGAAAAATTTTCGTAGAATTCTTTTGTACTTCGCACTGCAAAGATCCTGTCCTTCAGTCTCGTATTGCGCTGTAGGTCGATCAGTTCCATCTGTAGATCATTCGAAGCATCTTCAACTGCTGACGAGAACGGTCGAGCAAAGAGGCGAATGACAGGAGACAAACTCGTAACATCTGCAAATCGTGCCCGAAATTGTTCCTTAATTTTTACAATTATTGACACATATTCTTTAAATCTAGCACTTTCATGGACCAGCCCAAGAGTCGGGAAATCTGCAGTGTTTTCTGTCAATAGCTGACTCTGCCAAAGCGCAAGCTTCCTTTCAAAGGCATTTACTTTTTCCAACATGTCAGAAATTAAATTATTTTCACCTTGCAAACTGACATTCAGGCTGTTCATGTGAGACGTAATGTCCACGAGAAATGCAAGGTCTGATATCCAACAAGGGTCTTCCAACATAGGTTCACTTTTCCCTTCTCATGTAAGAATGTTACTATGACCAAACGTAAATCTCAAAATATTTTCAGCATTTTACCTCGACTGAGCCAGTGTACTTCGGTATAGCAAGGTATGTCGCCGTACTCCGCGCCTAATTCCTCCAAGAGCCGCCGAAACTGGCGATGCGTAAGCCCATGTGTCTTCAGATATTTTACAGTACGCCCAACAATTTGCATGACATTTGCTGGCCTTACTGATTTTGCACAAAGCCCCTCTCGATGCAGAATGCAGTGAATTCCGTACAAAGTCTCGTCTGTGCGCCCTAGCTTTTTGCGCATCCGTGCTATGAGTCCTCTCTGATGGCCTTGCATTGATCGTGCTCCATCTGTGGTCACTAAGACTAACCGAATCCATTCCATACCGACACCATAAATCCCTTCCTCGACAGCTTGTAGTAAGATATCACCTGTAGTAGTCCCTTTCAAATGTACTAAGTCCAAAACGTCCTCTGTTACACAAAGTGCGTTATCGACACCTCGTATGTATATCACAACCTGAGCTGTAACTTAAGATCTGTTGCTTCAGCGAACGCAACAGAGAAAGCAACAAAGTCTTTAGCCTTGCTGCCTGTGCACATCGCCGGCCATAGCACTGATACGTCTTGTCACTGTTTCTTTGGATAGACTGATTTCTTGAAACCTGTTAACGTTCGTGGGACACACAAGTTCTGCAGCATCAATCAGACGCCCTTTCACGAACTCCCCTTCGGAAAAGGGTTTCCCAGATTGTGCAACTCTTAATGCGATTTTAAAACTTGCTCGCAGTGAAGATTTAGTGTGGTTGTCATTCTGGAAAATTGAAAACAGTACATTGTACACCGTACAGTAAAATAGACATAAATGTAACACAAGACACTAAGAGTTCAAGAAGTATCAGTTAGTTCGACGTACAGTAAAATCGAGTTGATGTGTCTCATACATTTGTTAAGGACATTTAATTTTGCTTGCCGTTCTTCACTGTTGAGTACACTAAACTAGTCTTTGTGATATGGATTGTAGTGTCTTTCAATTGAAAACTTACGCTGGCCGCCTATTATTCGGCAGCACAGCAAACACTGTGAATTTTCACTAACAGCTACAAAAAAGAATTGCAGTTCCCAGTCATTTTTAAGCGACTGAGAACATAGATCTCCGGTCCTTTGCTTTTTCACAGTACCTGCCATTTTGCAGTACTTCTCTGTTAAGGTTACGGTCACCAGGAGTAAACGAGACTGGATATGTTGCGCTCTTGCTTGTACCGCAGGGAAGTGGAGCCGCCGCCGTTCATTTAGGACACATGTCTAATAACAGATGTCGCTGTCGCTCGCTGTTGCACACGTGCGCACATGTGTAGCACATCCGCACGTCTGCACACTGTGCAGCGTTTGGCCGACCCTGCACTAAGCAGATTCAGAAGGATGTAGGCTGCAGTAGATACTGGAAGATGAAGAAGCTTGCACAGGATAGAGTAGCATGGAGAGCTGCACCAAACCAGTCTCAGGACTGAAGACCACAACAACTACATTGTCAAGGCCTGTATTGTGCTTCACAATTATGTTAGGCAGTGTAGTTTCAGCTCTTTGAGACTGCAGACGTGTGTGCAAGTTGCGCTTGCGTGAGTGTGTGTGTGTGTGTGTGTGCGTGTGTGTATGTGTGTCTACTGCTGACAAAGGTCTTAATGGCCAAAAGCTTCGATTGTGTGAATCGTTTTATTGTTCCTATCGCGACTTAGCATCTCCGCTATATGGTTAGTAGCAACCTTCGTTCTCTCGTATTGTTACATTCCATTCTGTATTTTCCATTGTTTGACAATTATGTTAGAGATAGAGATGGGTACATAGCTGAGGATGCTACGCAATTACAGGACTTGAAAACATCCGAATAGCGTGCTGTTCGACAGGAGGTTTGAAAGCCAACAACGTGGGAAACATTTTGTGCAAGTACTTCATGTCAAGTATTGGAAGCATTCCCTGGCAGATGTCAAGGATGTAAAGACCAGGAAACATAAGCATAACTAAATACATTGTGGACAGATTTGACACTGTTTGGCATAAAAAATAACTCCAGTTTCACTGGTTAGTACAATTCGACATATAACAGGTACTATGTACATTGAAAGTATAAGAATGTAAAATAAAAGCAATGATATTGAAAAATAATTTAAAGACTATTAATTATTAGTTGAAATGCTATTTAACTGACATTAATAGTCTTAAATCTATTTAATATAATAGAAATGATTTGTTAATTACTTTTGTTACTTTTTCTTCTGCCACATTTCGAAATTGAGAATTTCTTTATCAAGCCTTGTTTTAAACGATGATGATAATGTAATTTATTCATTACTACTATGACCGCCCCCTCATCTGCTGGTGTTATTAAAAGATCTTTGTTGTTTTGTAATTATGCTTCAGTGTCTTGTTTTCCCTTTTGTACAATGTACAGTGTTTTTTATTTGTTTTTAAAACTTTTATTCTTTACATTTGTTAGTAAGTTTAAAATTGCAAATAAAAAATAAATAAATTTAAGACTGTAAAGGACAATTCAATCGTATTATAAAATAAACAGATAAAAGTATTTGTACTTACCAAAGTCATTCTTTTCGCTTTGTTCCAGCTTATCAAGATCATTCCTAAGTTGAAGACAAACTTCATGCCACGCACTCCTTGTGGCGTTCCTATCTTTAAAAATGTCCAAGGTTTTGTCCCAGGCACAGGTCTTTCTTGCACAAAATGAATTAATAACCCAATGACAATTACAGCCACTTCGGCCATGATTAAATCACACCACTACGCCACTCTCAACGTGTACACAACAGCGGTCGGCGGCAAACTGGACGATGAGTGTGTACCCGCGCATTTAGTCACGCAGGCCGCCATTTCGACGGAGGGGGTAAAAAATCCGTCGATTGTAGTGGCAGTGGGCGGCTGCATTGCTGCCGTCGGCGTTAAATAATCCGATCGTCCAGTTTTGCACACAGTGTGTACGTCGCAATGCCATCCTACGCGCCACTACTGGTACGGCAGCGACGGTATAGATTCCGATCGGACAGAAACACCGTGTGTTCCCGGCCGGTCGTGTTGTGTTATCGGCGCGGTCACCAAATGTGTGGTATCTGGCAGAACTGGAATTTTTTCCACATAAAACACATCTATACAGGATAGCGTGCGGACGTGGAAGGCTGAACAATTAATTGTTAAGAGAGGCATGGAATCATCTATATCATTCACGTCAAAGAGTAACACTAGCCACGTGGAATATTTATATACCACCGGATACTAGCGTTTGCGGAGACAGAATACAGGGTGGTCCATTGATCGTGACCGGGCCAAGTATCTCAGGAAATAAGCGTCAAACGAAAAAACTACAAAGAACGAAACTTATCTAGCTTGAAGAGGGAAACCACATGGCGCTATGGTTGGCCCGCTAGATGGCACTGCCATAGGTCAAACGGATATCAACTGCGTTTTTCTAAATAGGAACCCCCACTTTTTATTTCATATTCGTGTAGAACGAAAAGAAATATGAATGTTTTAGTTGGACCACTTTTTTCGCTTTGTGATAGATGGCGCTGTAACCGTCACAAACATATGGCTCACAATTTTAGACGAACAGTTGGTAAGAGATACGTTTTTTAAATTAAAATACATAACGTAGGTACGTTTGAACATTTTATATCGGTTGTTCCAATGTGATACATGTACCTTTGTGAACTTATCATTAATGAGAACGCATGCTGTTACAGCGTGATTACCTGTAAGTACCACATTAATGCAATAAATGTTCAAAATGATGTCCGTCAACCTCAATGCATTTGGCAATACGTGTAACAACATTCCTCTCAACAGCGAGTAGTTCGCCTTCCGTAATGCTTGCACATGCATTGACAGTTCGCTGACGCTTGTTGTCAGGTGTTGTCGGTGAAACACGATAGAAAATTTCCTTCAGCTGCCCCCACATAAAGAAATCCAGGGACATCGGATCCGGTGAACGTGCGGGCCATGGTATGGTGCTTCGACGACCAGTCCACCTCTCATGAAATCTGCTATTCAATACCGCTTCAACCGCAAGCGAGCTATGTGCCGGACATCCATCATATTGGAAGTACATCGCCATTCTGTCATGCAGTGAAACATCTTGTAGTAACATCGGTAGAACATTACCCAGGAAATCAGCATACATTGCAACATTTAGATTGCCATCGATACAATGGGGGCCAATTATCCTTCCTCCCACAATGCCGCACCATACATTAACCCGCCAAGGTCGTCGATGTTCCACTTGTCGCAGCCATCGTGGATTTTCCGTTGCGCAATAGTGCATATTATGCCGGTTTACGTTACCGTTGTCGCTAAATACGTAGAACGCGTGCCAAAAATCTGTCACTGTCCAGTACTTTCTCTTGTACCAAGTGGCAGAACTGTACACGACGTTCAAATTCGTCGCCATGCAATTCCTGGTGCATAGAAATACGGTACTGCCACAATCGATGTTGATGCAGCATTCTCAACACCGACGTTTTTGAGAGTCCCGGCCGGCCGGTGTGACGGAGCGGTTCTATGCGCTTCACTCTGGAATCGTGCGAACGCTACGGTCGCAGGTTCGAATCCTGCCTCGGGCATGGATGAGTGTGATGTCCTTAGGTTACTTACGTTTAAGTAGTTCTAACTTCTAAGGGACTGATGACCTCAGATGTTAAGTCCCATAGTACTCAGAGCCATTTGAGATTCCCGATTCTCGCGCAATTTGTCTGCTACTGATGTGCGGATTAGCCACGACAGCAACTAAAACACCTACTTGGGCATGATCATTGGTTGCAGGTCGTGGTTGACGTTTCACATGTGGCTGAACACTTCCTGTTTCCTTAAATAACGTAACTATCCGGTTGGATGCTCAAAAATGCTCAAAAAATGCTCAAATATGGGACTTAACTGCTAAGGTCATCAGTCCCTAAGCTTACACACTACTTAACCTAAATTAACCTAAGGACAAACACACACACACACCTATTCCCGAGGGAGGACTCTAGCCTCCGCCGGGACCAGCCGCACAGTTCAGGACTGCAGCGCCTTAGAGCGCTCGGGACACTTGGCTGATGGCGTCCAGGATACCGACCAACATACATAGCACACGCCCGTTGGGCATTTTGATCACAATAGCCATACATCAACACGATATCGACCTTTTCCGCAATTGGTAAATGGTCCATTTTAACACGGGAATGTATCACGAAGCAAATACAGTCCGCACTGGCGGAATGTTACGTGATACCACGTACGTATACGTTTGTGGCTGCTCAGCGCCATCTATCACAAAGCGGAAAAAGTCGTCCAACTTAAACATTCATATTTCTTGACGTACTACAAGTATGTGTAATAAAAATGGGGGTTCCTATTTTAAAAAACGCTGTTTGACCTATGGCAGCGCCATCTAGCCGGCCAACCATATCGCCATCTGGTTCCCCCCTTCAAGCTAGACGAGTTTCGTTCTCTGTAGTTTTTTCGTTTGATGCTTATTCTGTGAGAGATTTGGCCCGGTCACTATCAATGGAGCACGTGTGTGTGTGTGTGTGTGTGTGTTAAAATTATTTAATGTACAGTAGTAACATTGTGCCAAAAACTCCATCCCTTTTTTGAATTTAGCTCCGTTTACAGCAACAGAAGGAACATTGCTAGTAAACTGCAGCCTTCGCCATTACGCGTAACATTTGACATTATTTCAACTGCGAGAAGCACGCGCAACTTACAGTGAAGTAATTTAAACATTTTCTCTTCCAGCACAGCAGTGGACGAAAATATTATCTTTTCAAATTAGTTTTTTCAGTTAATTGATTAAAATTAGCAGAGTTAGACTTAGGTCTGAACTTACGCAGGAACATGGAATCTTATTTGGAGAATTCGAAAATTTTTCTCAGTTAAAAGCATGTAGATAAAGAAATCAGATTAGTAACATCAGTATTTGTGGTATTTTCGCCTTATTTAACCAGAGTAACAATTTTTTTTTCATGATTACGTGACAAGCTTTATACTTCCCTCCAGTGGCTGATATACAGGGTGTTACAAAAAGGTACGGCCAAATTTTGAGGAAACATTCCTCACACACAAAGAAAGAAAATGTTATGTGGACATGTGTCCGGAAACGCTTACTTTCCATGTTATAGCTCATTTTATTACTTCTCTTCAAATCACATTAATCATGGAATGGAAACACACAGCAACAGAACGTACCAGCGTGACTTCAAACACTTTGTTACAGGAAATGTTCAAAATGTCCTCCGTTAGCGAGGATACATGCATCCATCCTCCGTCGCATAGAATCCCTGATGCGCTGATGCAGCCCTGGAGAATGGCGTATTGTATCACAGCCGTCCACAATACGAGCACGAAGAGTCTCTATGTTTCGTACCGGGGTTGCGTAGACAAGAGCTTTCAAATGCCACCATCAATGAAAGTCAAGAGGGTTGAGGTCAGGAGAGCGTGGAATTGGTCCGCCTCTACCAATCCATCGGTCAACGAATCTGCTGATGAGAAGCGTACAAACACTTCGACTGAAATGTGCAGGAGCTCCATCGTGCATGAACCACATGTTGTGTCGTACTTGTAAAGGCACATGTTCCAGCAGCACAGGTAGAGTATCCCGTATGAAATTATGATAACGTTCTCCATTGAGCGCAGGTGGAAGAACATGGGGCCCAATCGAGACATCACCAACAATGCCTGCCCAAACGTTCACAGAAAATCTGTGTTGGTGACGCGATTGCACAATTGCGTGCGGATTCTCGTCAGCCCACACATGTTGATTGTGAAAATTTACAATTTGACCACGTTGGAATGAAGCCTCATCCGTAAAGAGAACATTTGCACTGAAATGAGGATTGACACATTGTTGGGTGAATCTTTCGCAGAAGTGTACCCGTGGAGGCCAATCAGCTGCTGATAGTGCCTGCACACGCTATACATGGTACGGAAACAACTGGTTCTCCCGTAGCACTCTCCATACAGCGACGTGGTCAACGTTCCCTTGTACAGCAGCAACTCCTCTGACGCTGACATTAGGGTTATCGTCTACTGCACGAAGAATTGCCTCGTCCATTGCAGGTGTCCTCGTCGTTCTAGGTCTTCCCCAGTCGCGAGTCATAGGCTGGAATGTTCCGTGCTCCCTAAGACGCCGATCAATTGCTTCGAACGTCTTCCTGTCGGGACACCTTCGTTCTGGAAATCTGTCTGGATACAAACGTACCGCGCCATGGCTATTGCCCCGTGCTAATCCATACATGAAATGGGCATCTGCCAACTCCGGATTTGTAAACATTGCACTGACTGCAAAACCACGTTCGTGATGAACACTAACCTGTTGATGCTACGTACTGATGTGCTTGATGCTAGTACTGTAGAGCAATGAGTCGCATGTCAACACAAGCACCGAAGTCAACATTACCTTCCTTCAATTGGGCCAACTGGCGGTGAATCGAGGAAGTACAGTACATACTGAGGAAACTAAAATGAGCTCTAACATGGAAATTAAGCGTTTCAGGACACATGTCCACATAACATCTTTTCTTTATTTGTGTGTGAGGAATGTTTCCTGAAAGTTTGGCTGTACCTTTTTGTAACCCGGATTGCCTCCCGTGCCTACCCCGCCACTCAGCCCGCACGCTTTCCGTTCGTTTCTTTCTTTACTCGACTCGACTGAATCGAGTTATCGAGTAGTTGCCCTTCACTATTTAGCATGCGCATCTGCGTCATAGTATTTTATGTTTGTGTCTGGCACATACACTATGTGATCAAAAGTATCCGAACATCTGGCTGAAAATGACTTACAAGTTCGTGGAACCCTCCATCGGTAATGCTGTAATTGAATATAGTGTAGGCCCACCCTTAGCCTTGATGATAGCTTCCACTCTCCTAGGCACACGATCAGTCAGGTGCTGGAAGATTCCTTGGGGAATGGCAGCCAATTCTTCACGGAATGCTGATGTGTTGGTGAATGTGCCAACACCTTGTAGATAGAGGAGGCCGAAATGCACGCTATCTAACGCAGACGGGCGTGAATTCTGGAACAGGATAAGTAGTGAATTCTAATAAGAAAAGTATGCAGCTCCTCTAATACTTAACTTTAATTTCCTTGTTGTGAATACAGCATTCTTGATGAGACATTTCATACGATAACTATGTAAGGCTAATGGCGCCTTGCTAAGTCGTAGCCATGAACTTAGCTGAAGGTTCAAATTGTTCAAATGGCTCTGAGCACTATGGGACTTAACATCTATGGTCATCAGTCCCCTAGAACTTAGAACTACTTAAACCTAACTAAGCTAAGGACATCACACAACACCCAGCCATCACGAGGCAGAGAAAACCCCTGACCCCGCCGGGAATCGAACCCGGGAACCCGGGCATGGGAAGCGAGAACGCTACCGCACTACCACGAGATGCGGGCATTAGCTGAAGGCTATTCTGTATCTCGGCAAATGAGAGCAAAGGCTTCGTCCGTATAGTTTGCTAGCAACGTCGTCGTACAACAGGGGCGAGTTCTCGTACGTCTCTCGAGACCTGCCGTGTGGTGGCGCTCGGTCTGCGATCACACAGTGGCGACACGCGGGTCCGACATGTACTAATGGACCGCGGCCGATTTAAGCTACCACCTAGCAAGTGTGGTGTCTGGCAGTGACACCACAAATGCTGCACTGCGAAGAGGTATCTATGTCGGTCGATGAGGCCTAGCACGAAGTCGGCGTTGCAGAATATCCCAGAGGTGTTCTATAGAACTCACGTCAGGACTCTCTGCGGGCCAGTCCATTACAGGGATGTTATTGTCGTGTAACCACTCCGCCACAGGCTGTGCATTATGAACAGGTGCTCGATCGTGTTGAAAGATGCAATCGCCATCCCCGAATTCCTCTTGAACACTGGGAAGCAAGAAGGTTTCAAATGGTTCAAATGGCTCTGAGCACTATGGGACTCAACTGCTGTGGTCATCAGTCCCCTAGAACTTAGAACTACTTAAACCTAACTAACCTAAGTACTTCACACACATCCATGCCCGAGGCAGGATTCGACCCTGCGACCGTAGTGGTCGCGCGGTTCCGGACTGAAGCGTCTAGAACCGCTCCAGCAAGAAGCTGCTTAAAACATCAATGTAGGCCTGTGCTGTGATAGTGCCACGCAAAACAAGGTGGAAGCCCCCTTCATGAAAAATACTACCACTAGATAACACAACCGCTTCCGAATTTTGCTGTTGGCACTACACACGCTGGCAGATGACGTTCACCGGACATTCGCCATACCCACACCCTGCCATCTGATCCCCACGTTGTGTGCTGTGATTCGTCACTCCACACAACGTTTATCCACCGTTCAATCGTCCAATGTTTACGCGCCTTACACTAAGTGATACGTCGTTTGGCAATAAGCATCGTGATGTGTGGCTTATGAGCAGCCTCTAGAGCATGAAATCTAAGGTTTCTCATCTCCCGCATAACTGTCATAGTACTCCCAGTGGATGATGATGCAGTTTGGAATTCCTGTGTGATGGTCTGGCTAGATGTCTGCCTATTGTACATTACGACGACCCTCTTCAACTGTCGGCGGCCTCTGTCAGTCAACAGACGCGGTCGGCCTGTACACTTCTGTGCTGTACGTGTCCCTTCACGTTTCCATTTCTCTATCGCATTGGAAACAAAGGGCCTAGGGATGTTTAAGAGTGTGAAAATCTCGCATACAGACGTATAACACAAGTGACAACCAATCACCTGTCCACGTTCGAAGTCCGTGAGTTCCGCGGAGCGCCCCATTCTGGTCTCTCACGATGTCTAATGACTACTGAGGTCGCTGATATGGAGTACCTGACAATATGTGGCAGCACAATGCACCTAATAAGAGAAACGTATGTTTTTGGGGGTGTCCGGATACTTTCTATCACATACTGTATATAGCTAACACATACCTACGAGAAAGGTTGCGGCCATTCTAGTGATCTCGATACGTTATTCTGTCTGTCATTTGTCTTAGACAGACACAGGGAAAACTGCGATCGTAATTATGATGCTATGGCATACTGGAAATGAACTGTTTTTTTTTCCAAGACAGGACCATGTTACGACCGACGAGAGAGAACGTTTTGCTGAAGAAAATATTTGTCTAGAGTTAGATCTGCACTCTGCAGCGGAATGTGCGCTGATATGAAACTTCCTGTCAGATTAAAACTGTGTGCCGGACGGAGACTTGAACTCGGGATCTTTGCCTTTCGCCAGCAAGTGCTCTACCAACTGAGCTACCCAAGCATTCTGGAAACATCCCCCAGGCTGTGGCTAAGCCATGTCTCTGCAATATCCTTTCTTTCAGGAGTGCTAGCTCTGCATGGTTCGCAGGAGAGCTTCTGTAAAGTTTGGAAGGTAGGAGACGAGGTACTGGCAGAAGTAAAGCTGTGAGGACGGGGCTTGAGTCGTGCTTGGGCAGCTCAGTTGGTAGAGTACTTTCCCGCGAAAGGCAAAGGTCCTGAGTTCGAGTCTCGGTCCGGCACACAGTTTTAATCTGTTAGGAAGTTTCGAAATATTTATCATTTAAAATTCAACGTACTTTTGCCCTCACAACTGCTGAAACATGACTGGCACATAAATTGAATTAGTGCTTAACTGAACTACCGTTCTTTGAAGACGAATCACCTTTTGCGATTAAAAAGAGACTATCGAGAGTGATTCTTCAGTACAAGCAAACGAGCATAAACACCTTTAACGATCGTGATTCTGTTATGCAAGCACTGTCTGTCCTAGATCTGACTATCCTACTTGGCATACGCTGTGGCAAAATATTTGCTTGTCTACCTGCCGCTAGAGCAGAAAGAAGTTTTTCAACATTGCGGCTGTATCACGCCCGTGGGTACAAACGGAGAGGGTCCCTTACACTGTTCTCGATTCGCGCCCTGTCCACACCACATACCTGATACTCCCACGGCGGTCGTATTGTTCTCTCCTCCCCACTGCTGCTGGCTTGCCTGAAATTGCGTATCTAAATATGCAAGCAGGTTTAGGGGAGCCACTCAGCATTAACACAACACTGTCCTACATCTGGTATTAACAACTATATTCTGAAACAATATTGAAATCGCAGGCTGCACTGTTTACACTCTCAGTCGTAAGTGTTGATGCCATTTTACATTCTTGATGATCATCTGTCCACAATTAATCATCTGGACGAGCTTACGCGTAACACACACGACGCGGGTGATTGACGATGTTGCAGAATCCGAATGGTCGAACGGAAGTTCTTAACGCTCGTCACGTACACACAGATATCTGACACCAGTCCTTCTTGACACGTTTAATAATATAACACTGTTCATAAAGTTAAATCAAGGTTCACAGTTCTCTCTTGTACGAGCGTGCGCGTAACCGTCGCTGCGCGGCTGATTGTTGATGATGCGGAACCGCGATGACCGAACGCACGTTCTCACGCTCGCTACATGTTACTGCAATTGAATGCTCTCTTTTATGGTAAACTATATTGCTGATTGACATTAGTTCATTATGGGAGGCCCAAGATGACGCGGATGTTTGTTGTTGTACGGTATAACACGCAACGGGTCGGTAGTCAAATACGTTATCTGCGGCACTGCTCATATTTAATTATATCTTTACGCACTTTTCCACGAATCCACTTCCATATATCACCACTTCACGGTAATAGCAATCGTAGCAAACTTGAACTTCCATAATAATGCCTTTCACATGTAGAGCTACCCACAGCATAACGTAACAGCTCCATGTCCCGTGCTCGACTCTGCACAACACGGCCGCTCGCAAAGATACTCCGCAACCAAAATGTCAGTACGCTTACACGGCGGACAAAGACGTGGCTGAGGTCGACAATGAAGGAGGATCGACGTAATGGCTTAGCTCTGTTCAGCACTCACTCTGACATTGATTGCCCTATTTATGATGTAATTAACCGATTTGCCAGGAATAATAGGCGCATAGAATTCATCATTTAAGGAAGAGAACCACAATTGTAAGTTTTTTATATCATAAGATGGCATTGTCTTGTATATGTGTATAATCAGTATAAATAAAACTTTCTTAAACTTTGCATGTGACTTGATTACTTTTTATTATGGTAAAAGGAAAGGTAGCTCAAGATATCTTTAGCGCCCTGTCCTTGAGGTTTTTCTGTATCCGCCACTGCTTCCCTCCAACATACGTTTTGATTTCAAAAACTAATCTCATGAGGAAGACGTAATAGCAACGTTTGTTTTAGTCAAATTTATAGATTATTTTTCGAACAGTAAATTAAAAATTCAATTAAAACATGAGAGAGAGTGTAACACGTCAACTAGATAACACTGCTTGCTCACAACTAACTGGTCGAAAGCACATCAGTTGTTTACAAATGTTAGTTCAAGATGGCCGCGCGGTTTGAGGTGACATGTAACTGAGTGCGCGGCCCCCTCCCGCCGGAGGTTCGAGTTCTCCCCCGGGCATGGGTGTTTGTGTTGTTCTTAGTATAGGTTAGTTTAAGTAGTGTGTAAGTCTAGGGACCGATGACCTCTGCAGTTTGGTCCACTAAGAACCCCCCCCCGCCCCCCCCCCCCCCCCCCACACACACACACGCACACCAGTTCAAGACGCCACTGTAGCTACTGCGCTGATGTCGCATATGCGCCAGGGATACAATTAGTCTCGTAACTCTTTGGATGGACTGGGTACATGTAGTCTACTGAACACAAGCTTATTTTGCTCAAACATGAACGTCAAATGACGTGTCGAGATGGTTTGTTCTGGACCTGCCAGTCATTTTTATCTAAACACCGAAATATGTTAAATACGGAATTATTCACCACGTAAGTAGCCCGTTTATATGCTTGTATGTTGGCAGCGCTATAGACTGCATCAATATCACTGACTGCGCTGTGCGCCCTCTGTAAGAGACTCTGTTGCTGGTCGGACTCGCAGTTGGAAGTTAATAGTCAACACTGATGGAGGTTAGAAGCAGTGTTGGCACGAGCGGACGGTCTGGACGTGTGTGCGTCATGGAGATTTAATATTGGATGGACATGGATTGTAAAGTGTGCGCTACGGTCGCAGGTTCGAATCCTGCCTCGGGCATGGATGTTTGTGATGTCCTTAGGTTAGTTAGGTTTAACTAGTTCTAAGTTCTAGGGGACTAATGACCTCAGCAGTTGAGTCCCATAGTGCTCAGAGCCATTTGAACCATTTTTGTAAAGTGTGCGTAATGGAATTATTGACGATTATATAACTTTTGAAACTGGGTTTCATGGACGATTATATAATTTTAGGAACTGAATGTCATATGATTAAGGTAAAAATCTGCTAAATACATTGTTTGCTCTGCAACAACCATTAGCGTAATTTTGGCTGATATTAACTCGAAATTATGATATGATAAAGTCATTTGTTACTAAACGAGACCCGAAAACGGCATCTATAGCAGGGGTGGGCAAGAATTCGGCACACGAACGTCCCTGGCGCTCAACGTAGCTGCCGAATTCTCCCCACCGCCATGTTATCCTGTCGGACAACGAGGAAGAGGAAGAGGCAGAAATTGCGAACGCGCCGCATTTCAATGCCAGTGGAGTCGCACTGCATACGATATGGTTCTATGTTTCACATTTCTCAACAAAATAGAGCCAAAAGGATACAAATTTTCGATATTGTTTTATTATTTTTGTTGCGCTGAAAACATAATACAGTTTTTTTTCTGATACAAACTGCTGGCGTTACGGACAGATACAGACATTGTCGCAGATTTTCGCACACAGCTTCTCACGTATTATTTAGTTAGTTTCAAAAAAATGGTTCAAATGGCTCTGAGCACTATGGGACTTAACATCTGTGGCCATCAGTCCCCTAGAACTTAGAACTACTTAAACCTAACTAACCTAAGGACACCACACACACCCATGCCCGAGGCAGGATTCGAACCTGTGACCGTAGCGGTCACGCGGTTCCGGACTGAAGCGCCTAGAACCGCACGGCCACACCGGCCGGCAGTTAGTTTCATAATCTAAGAAACGTCTTTCAGGCATGTATGTTGATCGAAATATTATAGCACTTTTGTAACCTCATTATGATGAAGTGAAAACTCTACCGGAGGAACCCAATGTAGACGTCCTACATAGTTTTATTGGTATTTGTATTCAAAACGGGAATTTCCTTGCAGATCAAACACTTATATCTGCACACGCAAGGGGGCGATTTCAACTGAAACGGTCCCCCCCAAAAAATGCTTAAAAACAGATGTAAGACTGTCAGTGTATTCAAAGCGTTTAGGAAACTGCGCTTGTAATTCTTTCAAGGCCACAATAAATTCATCAATCCTCGTGTTTTCTTAAACGCCAGTGAGCTCAGGTAACTTGACTCTCTTTGTCAGAATGTGTCTCTTCTAAAACGCGGGTTTCTTTTTAAATACATCCCCATCAAATCAGAATGAAATTTCCTTGCAGTTTCCTACTGTGGGCATTGAACAGTCAAGTCCACTTAAAATGCAAAGTCTGCAATTCATTCTGGATGTTTTACTTTCGTTCCTGAAGTCCTTTTGTCTTCATAAATTCATCAGCGAGTTTTAAATCGAAAAATCGTTCCACGCATGCCACTTGACTTAACCAACATATGTTGCAGGAATATGTGAAGCCTCCATACTCTTTGCTTAGTTCCGCTCAAAACTGTTGCAATTGACAACGGAATAACGGGGACGACTTCAGAAATTTTACTATTCATACCACTAACTTCTTCGTGTGCTCCATGCCTGCAAATTTAGCACAAAGTGCTTCTTGATGTACAGTACAGTGTATCCCATCTGTCGATCCTTGTAATTTTTTGCACTTTCATTGTCAACTAAATTTTTCAATTCCTTCTGCATGTTACGACAATGTCGTTTCGTAGCAAATATGCAATACCCGTTGCTTATGCGAAATGAGAATTGTCATCTCTCTCTTCTGTCATTCTCATTCATTTCAAAGGATTGCGACGATCGGTCGTTAAACTGCCTCTACGACCAAATAGCGAAGGGTTAATAGCACTGATAACACGATTCTGCCGAACGGAAGGGAGTCGTGCCGACCGAATACCGTACCGCAATGGTAAACAAAATGTCTCTCTGTTCCGAATACTTCCGAGAAGGGCTGAGCAAAGCCGAGAGACAGGCTGGACCTTGGCTCGCACGCGGCCCGCACCAACACCGTCTCAAAGGAAGGCCTCGGCGGTTGTTCGTGACGTCACGTCAGCTAGGCACGGCGAACGCCAGGTCTGTTCGAGGCAGAAACGCCTGGGCGTGCTTATCACTATAAATCTCTTATTTTTGGCCAAAATGTTTGGTATTGTTTTGGATTCTGCAGTTTTATTTAGATGAAAGATTTTATACTGTCGTAAAGCTACAAATGAAGATCATAGTTTTGTATTACTGAATCCTGTCGAAACAAACGTAGATCAATATGAGAAGACGCTTTGTCCCATTGCAAGCTTCGGAACTTTTACATTCAAGTAACTATATTTACTTGATCCAGTCATTTCAACGAAAGGAATTCTAAACAGGAAACAAAATAGCTTCATACATCGAAAATACTGCTGAGCTTAAACTTTTTTAAACATGCACATTAGAAAAGATAAATATTCCCCTCTTGCTACTGAAAGGAGAAATTTTATAAGATAAAAAAATTTTAATTGCTAAAACAAGTATCTCTCTTTTGCGTCTTCTCCTGTTCCCCACCCCCTCCCCCAACGTGTACAATCGAAAGATATTTCATTGACATTCAGTGCTCCTCACCCCATAGTCAACCAAGATACCCAAAGAAGACCACCAATATGTTCACAGTTTCTTGTAAAAGCAACTCAGTACAAACGTAACTTCCTCAGATTTCCAAATAAGGTAAGGAAGCACGAATTCTGTTGCTGCTGGGCCATGAAATTGTTTTTGTATTTCGATCCTTCAAACAGTTGGAAATTTAAGTTCAGGAGTACACTATTTGTTAAGAAGTGTAATGAATTGCACAATTAATTGATTGCAGAGATATCTCAGAACAATGTGTATTGGTCAACTACCGCCAATAGTTCCACATTTTCCTGTGTCAGGGAGGGAGACATCACCATTATGAGTATGCCTGCAACAGACCTGGCGTTCGTCGTGCCTAGCTGACGTGACGTCACGAACAAGCGCCGAGGCGTTCCTTTGAGTCGGTGTTGCTCGCCCACGGGGCACGCGTGGAGTTCGGCATGCCGTGGCCGGCCTTGAGCGATCGTCATCGCTAAGTAAACAAAGATGTTTTTCGGCTGTATCAAAGTGTCAGCAAGTCTGAACTTAACATGACGAAACATTTTGTACTACATGGGGATTTCTATATGACACCAATTGCCGCTGTTAATTATGCACAAAGAGATGTTAAACACGCTTTTACTCCCTAGTAACAATATGTCTGCAAGGGTAAATTTGAAATGAATTGACGTAATCTTTTGTGCATGATGTAGATTCTAACCTGGCACCTAATCCGATCACTAACTGGGTACGATCAGATGTAATATATCGATCCTTTTTTTAACGAGAGGCGAGACGTACAAACCCGAACTGAGGAACGAAAACTTTTATGCCCAACCATAATTTGAAGCCAGCTCATGTCATCATGGATGAATAAGGAACTTTAGCTATGAAATTCTTTATTTCCCGAAGCTAAGAGTGCGTGTGTGCAAGTATGCAAAGTTGACTTCATGTGTTGAAACTTTGTGTGTCTGATGGGGAACCGAAACCAGCACCTATCGTCATTGTCGACTGCCCACGAAGAGACAATAAAAATCGAAGTCTTTTTCTCCAGTAGTCTGGGTGTCCGCTTTTTGGAGCTTAGAATGACACAACGTACCGAGATTCGAATCCAGTTCATGATATTCGCAGAGAAGTTTAGAATGCTAATGAAAACAACAAAATGACTGACCTGTATCACCGCGGGAGGGACAGAATACGTGAAGGAAGAGAACCAAAGTGGAATACCAATATAGCATTGAAATTATTAACATGCAATGTTCATATAAAATGAGAAATAAGGGCACGCGACCGTATATGAAGATTGGTTCATAAAATAAAAAATTATCAGTTTTTCGTTTTAGCATCTGGTGACAATTTCCCTCGGCTACGACTTTTGCATCTGCCCCCGTCGGTGGTGGAGGAACACAAAACTTAGGACACATTCCGATCCACGTTGCAGCTTGGCGTTCGTCACTTGACGTTATCAAAGGTAAAAGAAGTCTGTTCCTGTCTATTAAAAACTATCTGCCCAAGGTGATAATTGATCCCCAAGCTTCATCGTACCAAGCAAACAGGAATCCACCCAGCTGTACTGCTTTTCCGTAACCCTGCACTTTCTGCAACTACAAAACTAAAATTATTTCTATCTTGACAACAAACTGTAAACAAAATAAATAAATTGTTTTTCACACTTCGAAGGAGAAAGAAACAGTCAATAAATCATGGTAAATCTATTTCGAAAGTAAGTACGGTTTTTAATATATTCCGTAGTTTGAGTGAGTTAAAATGTCAAGATTAGTTGTTAGTTTGCTCACTACGGAACATATTACACAAGCTGCTTCTGGAATAAAAATGACCGATAAAGGACTTTCTAATAAACTGAGATATTTGTTTGCACCCAACTCCCTTCACAGCCGGTTCTTCGCTTTTTCGTGTTACCCTTTGTACTCGAGGGATGATATGCCCTTTTAGACAACTATAAGTCGACTGATGTGCCCTCTGGATGAAGAGCAATAAATCTTCGGACTTAATTTTAAGATCAAATAAGACTGAAGGCTCTAAAATGAGGAAAGTAATGATTCATGTAATTATACGCGGATGGTTCGTCGTCATCACGTCACCGAACTTACGCTTCGCAGCAATAGTAAACTGCTGAAACATAAAATTCACAGGTATAAGTAATCATGGCTACAGAACAGGTACGTCTAACTAGCATTAAGTGACAATATGTGAATACTACGATATTCATTTCATTCAGTTTCAGACTACTAAAATAGGCATTTTATATGTGAAACATTCGAAAAGAGAAAGACGACTCTCAAGGAGTTGAGTGTATGTTCATCAGTCTTACAAGAAAAATGACGACCGAAAATCCGCCAACGCCACATAAATTGATCTCTGTGAAGTGAGTCGATACAAAATTAATCTGTTACTAGTTGAAACAATCTACTAAGCTTCCTAAGTCACTGTACGCGTTTCGGATTCCGCTTTTAAAGCCCAGGTCATAAAGCAAAAGTATGGGCATAAACAAGATCATCACTTCTAGCTCCTGTTTGCTGTAGACAATATTAGTCATAGTTGATAACTTGTAAATGCACCCGTGAGGGATTTGAATCACACATCAACTACGTGATCAAAAGTATACGGACATTTGGCTGAAAATGACTTACAAGTTCATGGCGCCCTCCATCGGCAATACTGGAATTCAATACGGTGTTGGCCCAGCCTTAGCCCTGATGACAGCTTCCACTCTCGCAGGCATGCGTTCAATCAGGTGCTGGAAGGTTTCTTGGGGAATGGCAGCCCATTCTTCACGGAGTACTGAACGGAGGAGAGGTATTGATGTCGGTGAGGCCTTGGACGAAGTCGGCCTTCCAAAACATCCCAGAGGTATTCTGTAGGATTCAGGTCAGGACCCTCTGCAGACCAGTCCAATTCAAGGGTGTTATTGTCGTGTAACCACTCCGCCACGTGGCTGTGCATTATGAAGAGGTGCTCGATCGTCTTGAAAGAAGCAATCGCCATTTCGAATTGCTCTTCAACAGTGGGAAGCAAGATGGTGCTTAAAACATCAGTGTAGACCTGTGCTGTGACAGTGTCACGCAAAACAACATGAGGTTCAAGCCCCCTCCATCAAAAACACGACCACGCCGTAACACCAACACCTCCGAATTTTACTTCTGGCGTACACACGCTGGCAGATGACGTTAACCGGACATTCGCCACACCCTGCCTTAAGATCCCCAAGTTGTGTACCGTGATTCGTCATTCCACACAACGTTTTACCACTGTTCAGTCGTCCAATGTTTACGCTCCTTACACCAAGGGAGGCGTCATTTGGCAATCAGCGGCGTGATGTGTAGCTTATGAGCATCCGCTCGACCATGAAATCCAACTTTTCTCACCTCCCGCCCAACTGTCATAGTATTTGCAGTGGATGCTGATGCAGTTTGGAATTCCTGTGTGATGGTTTGGATAGATGTCTGCATATTACACATTACGACCCACTTCAACTGTCGACGGTCTCTGTCAGTCAACAGTCGAGGTCAGCCTGTACGTGTCCCTTCACGTTTCCACTTCACTATCACATCGGAAACAGTGGACCTATGGATGTTTACGAATGTCGAAATCTCGCGTACAGACGTACGACACAAGTGACACCCATTCACCTGACCACGTTCAAAGTCTGTGAGTTCCAAGGAGCGCCCCTTTCCGCTCTCTCATGATGTCTAATGGCTCCTGAAGTCGCTGATATGGAGTACCTGGCAGTACGTGGCAGCACAATGCACCTAATATGAAAAACGTATGGTTTTGTGAGTGTCCGGATACTTTTAGTCACATAGTGTAGCAACACAGAGCAACATTTCAGACCTTTTCCAAAACCAGTGAACTACTTACACGTTACACCTATTTCAATAATGTTACGTACTACCGCTGTTCCGTCTCTGAAGCTAACGCGCGACATCCATCTCCTTTCCCTAGACTGTTATTCTTGGAGTTAGATAGTGCTGCTTTCATTGCGTCTCTTTTGAGGGTTGTTATTTATGATGAATCCAGAACACATGTAACTCTTTGAATGACGCTCACTTTCAAATGTGTTCTGAACTGTCATGATCATTCAGTTTCGTAATTAGATCTATCGTAATTTTTACAGACGCATGAATTTCGTCACTTTCATTTCTGTCAAGTGAAGGACTAACACTGTTGAAAAAAAAATCTGGCACTGAGCAGTACAGAACTGATGGAATGAAGGTTAGGAAACACTCTACGTTAATGGAAATGTTTGTATTACTCACGGCATTATGCGCATTTTCACTGTTACACAGGTATTTTGAGTACAATTCAGTTACAGGGGTAACTGGAGTAACAAACGGAATGCATTATCCATTAATGGGATACTGGCGACCACTGTTTTCATTTACTACAACATTCAACCGACGCTCTGTTACATCTCCGAGAGATTGTCAGTGGATTTCGAACTACCTTGTTGATGCGCTGCAGTGAAGTGGTTGGAATATTGTCTTTCCCCATTCGCCCCCCAGAGATTACCTACCTGTTGATACTGCTTTCGGAAAGTCAACAAAGAAGGCGAAGTTTGGTGTTAACACAGTTAATTGGCGAGCTTTCTGCGGTTCGCAAACTTCGCGTATTGTGGCACCGTGGCACCGTTTGCCGTTCATGCTAACGCCATTTCTTTCCAACAGTAGGATTCGAGTCCGCTGCGTTTGTACGGTGCACAATTGCATTAGCGAACTTCAGCGGCATCCCATACAAAAAATATGTGTCTCTTTAAAGAGTACCCAACGAAATACACCTAATTTTAAGTGAATTCTGAACAACGGGAAGTAGTTATCATGGTTCGATGCAGTACGGGTCACTTTTTAGATCTTTCCCTCTCGCCAGCTCTGTAAGTAAGATTAATATATTTCGTTATTATATTTTTAAATCATGGCGTTCACGTTTTATGTGCTGCAGTCTTTTTCTGAAATTAGAAAAATTACTCTGTAAAGATAAGGCTTTTGCAAATGTAAAACCATATCACAAGGCACAACATTTCATGTGTAGAGTCATGTATCGATACCACACCACAGGTGTCCCACAGTTGGTAACGGATTTGCAAGTTTCCAACTGACGCCGACAGAGGTCGCACAGGATCGGGCAGAACCAATGTTGTACGCCTGCTGGGCCACGTCCACAGAGGCTCTGTACCACAATGTAGGATGGCCCGTGGCAGCCATTCAGCCCACTTGCATGTGGAGACTCTATGCTAGAACACCATTGTCCACGCTTCACGGAGGTTCATCCTAGTTTACATTGTTATAGCTGGACTCCGTATCTTGCTGTTTATTTGCAGTGAGTCTTCGTGTGCTTGTAAAAATACAAGTTAGGTAAAACTTTCGTTTGTTGTGTTAACTTGTTGACTGATCACTTCTGTTCTCGTATAGCTTTCCTGCGACGACAGTTCCAGCACCACTCTGTAGCCGACTCGTCCTTACCCTTGTGTACTTAAATTTGAAGGCGTTGCAGTCGAGAAAATCTTGTCAATACTACGTGTACTGTTACGTTATCACTCTACTAAATAGAGATCAGCAGAAAGTGAAATCAAATTAATCAGAACTATTATCAAAAGCGAGCTATGAGTTAAAGATTACTTTATTCTTGGTGGGCCCATATCTCAATAAATTAGAAAAAAATGACATTATTTTATGAGGTGTTTTAAATAACTTTATTTCCATTTCTAGTGATTGGAAAAATGCACAGTTTTCTAGAAGGGTTGTTGAACAAACCTGCACTACTATAGGATTACACCGCTGATGTTATATGTTGTAGAACTTTTGACCACTTTTTTATTCTCGCGTATTATAAGCTTTCTGAGCGCGAAAATATCCACAGTAGGAATTACAGTGGGTTCCGTAAGCAACGACTGTGGGAAACAAATCTCGATATGTTCGTCCACGGAACCAAGAAGGCAGTAAATACCGGTGCCCTGGTTGATGCCAGTGGTCCTTGATTTTCAGAAGGCGTATTACACGGTTCGAACTCTCAGTTAATGAATCAGATACAAGTTACGAAAGACCACAGCAGCTTTGTTAAATGACTGAAAAGTTCCAAGCAAATAAACCATGCTATTGTTAACCAAGAGAAATCTTCCAACTTGGTAACCTATGATAGGCGGCTGCTAGAAAAGTAGCAACAAATTCTTTAACATCCCACTCACACTCACTCACTGGTCATACCGGACTCGAGAGTCCAATACCGCACCAACGTATTTTCGCCATCTGTCCCTGTCTTGGGCTATTTCCTCCCATTCACCTTCAATACCTAGGCTCCTCAAATCAGCCTTCACATTGTCCTCCCACCTACGCCTCGGTCTCCCCACAGGACGTTTTCCCTCTAAGTGCCCTACCAGTACTCTGCGCGCTGCCCTGCCGTCGTCCATTCGAGCTACGTGACCCACCCATCGCAGCCTACGTGGTTTAATAATACTGATTATGTCAGGGCTTGAATAAAGTTCGTGAACCTCTTCGTTATGCAGTTTTCGCCAATCTCCGCTAATGTCATCCCTTTTTGCTCCGAAAATTTTCCTCAAAATTTTGTTGTCAAATACTCGAAACGGCTTTTCATTTTGCACAGTGAGAGACCAAGTCTCACACCCATACAGCATAACTGATAGAATAATAGTTTTGTATATTCCAATCTTTAAATTCCTGGACAATATCCGTGATGAAAGTAATCTATTCAGCGAGAAGTAGCTCGCCTTTCCTGCCCGTAATCTCTTCTTCAGTTCGGATTCAATCTCATTTCTCGAAGTAATGTCCACGCCTAGATACTTAAATGTGTTCACTTTTTCAAACTGCATGTCTCCAACTCTTAACATTTTCTGATCTACTGCTGTTGGAATTCTAGTAATAACCAGGTATTTAGTTTTGTCTTCACTTATCCTTAGACCTACATCTTCACTAGCCTTGATTAACGCATTCGCATTTGCTGTTACAGATTCCTTCCTACCGCTGATGATGTTTAGATCATCTGCATACCCTAACATCTTAATATTTCCATTTAACTCCACACCCTCTGAATTATCTGCTGCCATTCGTACAATATATTCTAGGACTAAATTAAAAAGTTGCGAAGACGGCATCTCCCTGCTTAAGTCCGTTCTTTATTACAAATTCTTCGAACTCCAATTTCCCCACGCGTACTCTACCTTTTGTGTTTTTCAAACTCACTTCTACAAGTCTAACATATTTCTTTGGTAGTCCAAGTTCCAAAGGAATACTGTACAATTTTGATTGCAATACTGGATCACATGCTTTTGTAAAATCTATGAAAAGATTATCAACTGGTTCATTGTATTCCCATTTATTTCCAAAATTTGACGCAGAGTGAATATTTGGTCTATAGTTGATCTGTTCCTCCGAAAGCCAGCTTGGTAATCCCCCACAATTTCATCTGCATATGGTGTAAGCCTGCTTAGAAGAATATTTTGGAGCATACTGGTAATAGCGACATCCCTCTATAATTACTACAATCCATTTTGTCGCCCTTCTTAAAAATTGGGATCAGAATGGACTCCTGCTACTCTTCAGGTATCATACCTGAGTTCCATACTTTAGTTATCACTTTGTGAACTACTTCCATCAATTTCTGTCCCCCATTTTTAACTAATTCTGCAGTTATGCAATCTGATCTTGGTGCTTTATGGTTTTTCAATTTGTTGATTGCATCTCTTACTTCCTTTAACGTTGGCTCAGCTATCTGTGGATGTGCAATATGTATTTCGTACGCCTGCTCATTTCCTGGTTCCTGGTGTACATTTAATAGATGCTCAAAATACGCCCTCCATTTACTTAATATGGCACTGGGGTCTGTCAGTATTCCCCGGCATCCCCTCGAAGTGCATTTGTCCTAGAGTTGAACCCCTTCGTATACCCATTTATGTCTAGGTAAAGTTCCCTAATGTTTTTTGTTTTACTGTTTGTTTCAATTTTGAAATTTGATTGTTCAAATAATCCCTCTTCTTTGCCCGTAGCCTACGACCAACTTCCATTCTCATGTGATTCTTGAGTTTCTCCCGGCGTATTTGATAATCAAAATACCCACGGGTGTGCTGCCGGTCTATAGTGTCCGTTGGACACTATAGACCGGCAGCACACCCGTGGGTATTTTGATTATCAAATACGCCGGGAGAAACTCAAGAATCACATGATATAATAATAGTTTTGCATATTCCAATCTTTAAATTCCTGGACAATATCCGTGATGAAAGTAATTTATTCAGTGAGAAGTAGCTCGCCTTTCCTGCCCGTAATCTCTTCTTCAGTTCGGATTCAATCTCATTTCTCGAAGTAATGTCCACGCCTAGATACTTAAATGTGTTCACTTTTTCAAACTATGTCTCCAACTCTTAACATTTTCTGATCTACTGCTGTTGGCATTCTTCGCTGCCTCTTTGATATTATTCCTCACAGTGATCCACTGTTTATTTACATCCTCGTCTTGATCTTCGTGTGTCCTGAGAGCATCAAACCTGTTTGAAATTTCTATCATGTACCTTCTTCTAAAGTTTTCGTCATTTAGCTTGTCAGTGTCGAACCTAACAAGTTCTGCATTGTGACACCTTGATGTTGCTGTAGATAGCCGTTGGTGAACTTTGGCAACTACAATAAAATGATCAATATCGCAGTCTGCTCCCCTGAAAGTCCTAACATTTTCCACACTAGTGTGCCATCTCCGATCTACAAGAATATGATCAATTTGATTTCGGGTGTGTCCATCCAGAGAGACCCAAGTTGCTTTATGAATGTCCTTCCTTTTTAAATATGTGCTCTCAACAATCATGTCTTTTGAAACAGCAAAATTAACCACACCCTTGCGCCATTATCATTCGAAATGTTATGCAAACTTTCTTTCCCAATTGTAGGCTGGAATGCTTCCTCCTTCCCTGTCTTCACCTATGATTAATTTTGTATCGTATGAGGAGAACTCATCCCACAGTTGATCTAGTTCTTCATAAAAGCCGTCTTTAACAACCTCTTCAGTGTCCTCAGGTGGTGCGTGTACATTAATTACTACTAGTCTATTCCACCTGCCGGACAACTCTATAACTGATAGTCGGTCACTAATGAATCTTATATCTCTGATTGCGTGAAGCACTTTTCCCTGTACTGCAAAACCTGTTCCGAAACTGTGAGCTTCCGCACCTCCATAGAAAAATGTATAGTTACCCCTCTTTATGCTACCCTTCCCCTACCACCGAGTTTCTTGAATCTATGTAATTCGTCTAATAATGTCTGGAACGTTCCAGGCCTGTTCAAACTTTTAACGTTCCATGTTCCCAACCTGAAAGTTCCTTTCGGCCTGAATCTCTTCGAAGTAGGTTCCGCCCGGAGGTCCGAATGGGAACCTAGTTTACCTCCGGAATATTTTACTTCAAAGGGACCGATGCCCATTAATGTTGCTGATTCTTCATGAATAGTTTTGACAGTAAGAGAAGAAGAAACAGGGATTGTTCATGACGCTATCGCGTGCTCCCTACCGGCTGTCCGCGACTGCTTATTTTGTTGTATTCGCAGCTACCCTTAATATCTGAAGGCAGTATCCCCTATACGCAACCTAGGGACGCGCTGTGCCGTGGTGGTAGGGGCCCACGAGACAGTCTTTAGCATCCTCTGAGAATAATATTGTACGTATCCCAGCAGCTGCAGCCATCGTTTCTCTTTTCAGCATTTGTAGTTGTTTTTGCATTCTGCTAACTGTTATTTCTATACCTTTTTTTTTTTTTTTTTTTTTTTTTTAACACGCTCTTCGTAATCTGTTCTGGTGCCAGTTCAACTTGAAAACGATACATACGGAATTGTAGATGCAGGTAACAGTCGAAAGAGCTGTACCTACACCTACAAATAAACTCCGCAAGCTGCTGTATGGTGCGTGGCGAAGGGTACCTTGTACCGTTATCACTATCTGACAACAGCATCGCAGACGGATGCACACTACTAACAAACAATGAGCACCAACAAGAAGACAACCTACACCGCTAAACACTAACAGATATCGATACAAGGAAGGTGGCCTATGTCATGATCATCAAAATAAAATAAGAGAAATCAGAGGTCGAACAGAAAGGTTAAGGTGTTCGTTTCTCCCGCGCGCTGTTCGGGAGTGGAATGGTAGAGAGATAGTACGATTGTGGTTCGATGAACCCTCTGCCAAGCAATTAAATGTGAATTGCAGAGTAATCGTGTAGATGTAGATGTAGATGTAGATGGTCTAGTGATGGATTTGAGAACCACAGGAAGGTATGCACACGACAGATGGCCATAAGATTACCACCTTTCCTACATTTCTTGTTATTGCTAGACATGAGGTTTGTGTTATGCCCCAGTGTGGTCTAGTGACTAGGATACGTGGGTTTCACCCAGTAGGCCCGGGTTCGGTTCCATCTACATCTACATCATTGCTCTGCAATTCACATTTAAGTGCTTGGCAGAGGGTTCGTCGAACTACAATCATACTATCTCTATACCATTCCACTGCCGAACAGCGCGCGGGAAAAACGAACACCTAAACCTTTCTGTTCGACCTCTGATTCCTCTTATTTTATTTTGATGATCATTCCTACCTATGTAGGTTGGGCTCAACAAAATATTTTCACGTTCGGAAGAGAAAGTTGGTGATTGAAATTTCGTAAATAGATCTCGCCGCGACGAAAAACGTCTTTGCTTTAATGACTTCCATCCCAACTCGCGTATCATATCTGCCACACTCTCTCCCCTACTACGTGATAATACAAAACGAGCTGCCCTTTTTTGCACCCTTTCGATGTCTTCCGTCAATCCCACCTGGTAAGGATCCCACACAGCGCAGCAATATTCTAACAGAGGAAGAACGAGTGTAGTATAAGCTGTCTCTTTAGTGGACTTGTTGCATCTTCTAAGTGTCCTGCCAATGAAACGCAACCTTTGGCTCGCCTTCCCCACAATATTATCTATGTGGTCTTTCCTACTGAAGTTGTTCGTAATTTTAACACCCAGGTACTTAGTTGAATTGACAGCCTTGAGAATTGTACTGTTTATCGAGTAATCGAATTCCAACGTATTTATTTTGGAACTCGTGTGGATCACCTCACACTTTTAGTTATTTAGCGTCAACTGCCACCTGCCACACCATACAGCAATCTTTTCTAAATCGCTTTGCAACTGATACTGGTCTTCTGATGACGTTACTAGACGGTAAATTACAGCATCATCTGCGAACAACCTAAGAGAACTGCTCAGATTGTCACCCAGGTCATTTATATAGATCAGGAACAGCAGAGGTCCCAGGACGCTTCCCTGGGGAACACCTGATATCACTTCAGTTTTACTCGATGATTTGCCATCTGTTACTACGAATTGCGACCTTCCTGACAGGAAATCACGAATACAGTCGCACAACTGAGACGATACCCCATAGGCCCGCAGCTTGATTAGAAGTCGCTTGTCAGGAACGGTGTAAAAAGCTTTCCGGAAATCTAGAAATACGGAATCAACTTGAGATCCTCTGTCGATAGCGGCCATTACTCCGTGCGAATAAAGAGCTAGCTGCGTTGCACAAGAACGATGTTTTCTGAAACCATGCTGATTACGTATCAACAGATCGTTCCCTTCGAGGTGATTCATAATGTTTGAATACAGTATATGCTCCAAAACCCTACTGCAAACCGACGTCAATGATATAGGTCTGTAGTTCGATGGATTACTCCTACTACCCTTCTTAAACACTGGTGCGAAAAAATGGTTCAAATGGCTCTGAGCACTATGGGACTCAACTGCTGAGGTCATTAGTCCCCTAGAACTTAGAACTAGTTAAACCTAACTAACCTAAGGACATCATAAACATCCATGCCCGAGGCAGGATTCGAACCTGCGACCGTAGCGGTCTTGCGGTTCCAGACTGCAGCGCCTTTAACCGCACGGCCAAAACACTGGTGCGACCTGAGCAATTTTCCTATTTGTAGGTACAGATCTATCGGTGAGCGAGCGGTTGTATATGATTGCTAAGTAGCGAACTATTATATCAGCGTAATCTGAAAGGAACCTAATCGGTATACAATCTGGACCTGAAGACTTTCCGTATCAAGCGATTTGAGTTGCTTCGCAACCCCTAAGGTATCAACTTCTAAGAAACTCATGCTAGCAGCTTTCGTGTTTCAAATTCTGGAATATTCCAATCGTCTTCCCTGGTGAAGGAATTTCGGAAAACTGCGTTCAATAACTCCGCGTTAGCGGCACAGTCGTCGGTAACAGTACCATCGGCACTGCGCAGCGAATGTATTGACTGCGTCTTCCCGGTACCGAAACGGAATTTTAGCCGGCCGCTGTGACCGAGCGGTTCTAGGCGCCTCAGTCCGGAACCACGCTGCTGCTACGGTCGCAGGTTCGAATCCTGCCTCGGTAATCGATGTGTGTGTTGTCCTTTGGTTGGTTAGGTTTAAGTAGTTGTAAGTCCAGGGGGACTGATGACCTCAGAAGTCCCATAGTGCTTAGTGCCATTAGAACCATTTTTTTATTTATACTCCATTTGTAGTTATTTTGAGTTCTAAAAATTTAAGTGTTCTATAACGTATTAAAACTATTTGTAATATGTTGTAATTTGCCAGTTACAGAATATTATAGCTAGTAAAATTCTATACATTTTCTAAACTAATTGTGTAACGTGTCCACCATCTTGTTTCTTGAAACAGAAGAAGGTCCTTTATCAGGGAACTTGTGAAATTTGCAAATTAACTCAGTTTTCTGAATGTCTCTGCAATTTTACCTATTTTCAAAGTGGACGTTTCTGTTAGTATCCAATAGCTCCAATATCAAACTGTATTTAAACTGCAAAATTGAATAATGACATGATTGCACCAAGTTGTGTCTTAAAGTACATTATTTGTTCTACAGGTTTCAGACTCTGTCTGTTTCCACGTGGATCATTTCAATCTTAGTATGTCATTACTTTGCACACTGCCGAGAGTGGAAGTACTTCAAGCGTAGCCCAATGAAATGTTCTAGGATCAATGCTGTTCATATTGTTGTCATACATGGTTCAAATGGTTCAAATGGCTCTGAGCACTATGGAACTTAACAACTGAGGTCATCAGTCCCCTAGAACGTAGAACTACTTAAACCTAACTAACCTAAGGACATCACACACATCCATGCCCGAGGCAGGATTCGAACCTGCGACCGCAGCGGTCACGCGGTTCCAGACTGAAGCGCCTAGTACCGCTCGGCCACCCCGGCCGGCGTCGTACATGGTAGCAATACGTTTCAAATACACACTCGAGAAATGTCATTTTTCAGGAGGATCATATGTCGGGTTCTGTTGGTTACAGAGACGAGGGATGAAGTGTGCTGGATAGCTTTTCGCCTAACGGCCATTTGTATACCTATATACTGTAGCTATACCAGAGTACAGGGTCAAAATATAAACTTTATACACTTCCGCCAGCCCAGGAAAATTCAAGGAGTTTGGTTGTTTCTTTAGGATTTGTTGTGATCTAGAGTGGGCCTCAGGCCATACATACCGACCGGCAGTCGTGTCATCCTCAACCTTTAGGCATTGCCAGTTGTGGATACAGAGAGGCATGTGGTCAGCACACGTAAGGACAGATTTTACTTTTATAAACCTTATGAGAGCACAATCTGTTCTTAGGTGGTACCTGAGAAAACTCCGAAAAACGTAATTTTTGGGTACTAAAAGTACCAACTGTGACGATAGCCGTTTCTATTCATGGCAGATCGTAGAAATTTTTACCATATGTTCTTACGTTGACATTCTCAGGGAATGTCCAACATTTTTTCCATATCTTTATCCATTGCTGAGATCCAGAGGTTCAAAATTACCATTCAGATGCAGAATACACCGAAAACCAGTTTTTAGCCATTTTTCTACCGTGGGCAGTTGTTATCTAAATATCTAACCACAGAAAATGGCTCAAATTATAACCGTACCTTTTTAGATAGTTCTCTATGAATCACATTTTTCCGTTTCCGGAAATCTTGACCCATTATAAAAATACAACCGAAAAACCACCATTTTTTGGGTTCCAAAAGTCCTAATGTTGGGGTGTCAACTTCTAATATTTCTAATCATAGTAAATAGTCGAAATTTTTACCACTTATTCTCAACATGATGTTCTTGGGAAATGTTGAAACTCTTTTCTATATCATTATCCGTTACCAAGAAGCAGAGGTTCAAAATTACTGCACATTTGCATATAAAAATATGCACGTAATATCCGGTATTAGGCGCAAATGTAGTTTTAACTGACATAGTGAACATATGGCAAGAGTTCTTGGATAATTGGAAGGTTTCTGAGGTCACCATACTATTTTAATAGCCACTTTGTACCAATAAAACTTCTTGACGCTTTATCTCTGTATAATGGACACTTCCCTCCCCCCATGAACCATGGACCTTGCCGTTGGTGGGGAGGCTTGCGTGCCTCAGCGATACAGATGGCCGTACCGTAGGTGCAACCACAATGGAGGGGTATCTGCTGAGAGGCCAGACAAACGTGTGGTTCCTGAATAGGGGCAGCAGCCTTTTCGGTAGTTGCAAGGGCAACAGTCTGGATGATTGACTGATCTGGCCTTGTAACACTAACCAAAACGGCCTTGCTGTGCTGGTACTGTGAACGGTTGAAAGCAAGGGGAAACTACAGCCGTAATTTTTCCTGAAGGCATACAGCTGTACTGTATGGTTAAATGATGATGGCGTCCTCTTGGGTAAAATATTCCGGAGGTAAAATAGTCCCCCATTCGGATCTCCGGGCGGGGACTACTCAAGAGGACGTCGGTATCAGTAGAAAGAAAACTGGCGTTCTACGGAACGGAGCGTGGAATGTCAGATCCCTTAATCGGGCAGGTAGGTTAGAAAATTTAAAAAGGGAAATGGATAGGTTAAAGTTAGATATAGTGGGAATTAGTGAATTTCGGTGGCAGGAGGAATAAGACTTCTGGTCAGGTGACTACAGGGTTATAAACACAAAATCAATCAGGGGTAATGCAGGAGTAGGTTTAATAATGAATAGGAAAATAGGAATGCAGTTAAGCTACTACAAACAGCATAGTGAACGCATTATTGTGGCCAAGATAGATACGAAGTCCACACCTACTACAGTAGTACAAGTTTATATGCCAACTAGCTCTGCAGATGACGAAGAAATTGAAGAAATGTATGATGAAATAAAAGAAATTATTCAGATAGTGAAGGGTGACGAAAATTTAATAGTCATGGGTGACTGGAATTCGGTAATAGGAAAAGGGAGAGAAGGAAGCGTAGTAGGTGAATATGGAATGTGGCTAAGAAATGAAAGAGGAAGCCGCCTTGTAGAATTTTGCACCGAGCATAACTTAATCATAGCTAACACTTGGTTCAAGAATCATAAAAGAAGGCTGTATACATGGAAGAAGCCTGGAGATACTGACAGGTTTCAGATAGATTATATAATGGTAAGACAGAGATTTTGGAACCAGGTTTTAAATTGTAAGACATTTCCAGGGGCAGATGTGGACTCTGACCACAATCTATTGGTTATGAACTGTAGATTAAAACTGAAGAAACTGCAAAAAGGTGGGAATTTAAGGAGATGGGATCTAGATAAACTGTCTAAACCAGAGGTTGTACAGAGTTTCAGGGAGAGCATAAGGGAACAATTGACAGGAATGGGGGAAAGTAATACGGTAGGAGAAGAATGGGTAGCTTTGAGGGATGAAGTAGTGAAGGCAGCAGAGGATCAAGTTGGTAAAAAGACGAGGGCTAGTAGAAATTCTTGGGTAACAGAAGAAATATTGAATTTAATTGATGAAAGGAGAAAATATAAAAATGCAGTAAATGAAGCAGGCGAAAAGGAATACAAACGTCTCAAAAATGAGATCGACAGGAAGTGCAAAATGGCTAAGCAGGGATGGCTAAAGGATAAATGTAAGGATGTAGAGGCTTACCTCACCAGGGGTAAGATAGATACTGCCTACAGGAAAATTAAAGAGTCCTTTGGAGATAAGAGAACCACTTGTATGTACATCAAGAGCTCAGATGGAAACACAGTTCTAAGCAAAGAAGGGAAAGCAGAAAGGTGGAAGGAATATATAGAGGGTCTATACAAGGGCGATGTACTTGAGGACAATATTATGGAAATGGAAGAGGATGTAGATGAAGATGAAATGGGAGATACGATACTGCGTGAAGAGTTTGACAGAGCACTGAAAGACCTGAGTCGAAACAAGGCCCCCGGAGTAGACAACATTCCATTGGAACTACTGACGGCCTTGGGAGAGCCAGTCCTGACAAAACTCTACCATCTGGCGAGCAAGATGTATGAAACCGGCGAAATACCCTCAGACTTCAAGAAGAATATAATAATTCCATTCCCAAAGCAAGCAGGTGTTGACAGATGTGAAAATTACCGAACTATAAGTTAAATAAGTCACAGCTGCAAAATACTAACGCGAAATCTTTACAGACGAATATAAAAACTAGTAGAAGCCGACCTCAGGGAAGATCAGTTTGGATTCCGTAGAAATGTTGGAACACGTGAGGCAATACTGACCCTACGACTTATTTTAGAAGCTAGATTAAGGAAGGGCAAACCTACGTTTCTAGCATTTGTACACTTAGAGAAAGCTTTTGACAATGTTGACTGGAATACTCTCTTTCAAATTCTGAAGGTGGCAGAGGTAAAATACAGGGAGAGAAAGGCTATTTACAATTTGTACAGAAACCAGATGGCAGTTATAAGAGTCGAGGGACATGAAAGGGAAGCAGTGGTTGGGAAGGGAGTGATACAGGGTTGTAGTCTCTCCCCGATGTTATTCAATCTGTATATTGAGCAAGCAGTAAAGGAAACAAGAGAAAAATTCGGAGTAGGTATTAAAATCCACGGAGAAGAAATAAAAACTTTGAGGTTCGCCGATGACATCGTAATTCTGTCAGAGACAGCAAAGGACTTGGAAGAGCAGTTGAACGGAATGGATAGTGTCTTGAAAGGAGGATATAAGATGAGCATCAACAAAAGCAAAACGAGGATAATGGAATGTAGTCGAATTAAGTCGGGTGATGCTGAGGGAATTAGATTAGGAAATGAGACACTTAAAGTAGTAAAGGAGTTTTGCTATTTGGGGAGCAAAATAACTGATGATGGTCAAAGTAGAGAGGATATAAAATGTAGACTGGCAATGGCAAGGAAAGCGTTTCTGAAGAAGAGAAATTTGTTATCATCGAGTATAGATGTAAGTGTCAGGAAGTCATTTCTAAAAGTATTTGTATGGAGTGTAGCCATGTATGGAAGTGAAACATGGACGATAAATAGTTTGGACAAGAAGAGAATAGAAGCTTTCGAAATGTGGTGCTACAGAAGAATGCTGAAGATTAGATGGATAAATCACATAACTAAAGAGGAAGTATTGAATAGGATTGGGAAGTAGAGAAGTTTGTGGCTCAACTTGACCAGAAGAAGGGATCGGTTGGTAGGACATGTTCTGAGGCATCAAGGGATCACCAATTTAGTATTGGAGGGTAGTGTGGAGGGTAAAAATCGTAGAGGGAGACCAAGGGATGAATACACTAAGCAGATTGAGAAGGATGTAGGTTGCAGTAGGTACTGGGAGATGAAGAAGCTTGCACAGGATAGAGTAGCATGGAGAGCTGCATCAAACCAGTCTCAGGACTGAAGACCACAACAACAACAACAACAACAACAATGGACACTTCATACCTACACGGGCTATCTTGACATGGCAATTATTCTGTAGTTGATGGGTGCCAGAAGGTGCCATATTAAAACTCAGCGAGAACATTTCGCCGGCCGCGGTGGTCTAGCGGTTCTAGGCGCTCAGTCAGGAACCGCGCGACTGCTACGGTCGCAGGTTCGAATCCTGCCTCGGGCATGGATGTGTGTGATGTCCTTAGGTTAGTTAGGTTTAAGTAGTTCTAAGTTCTAGGGGACTTATGACCACAGATGTTGAGTCCCATAGTGCTGAGAGCCATTTGAACCATTTTCGAGAACATTTCAAGTGATCTGGCGTCCAAATTTGTGGCCTCAGGATGTCTCCGGCGTATTGGAAGCCAGGACGACTGCCCACAGTAGGGAGCCGTGGAAAGGCCTGCCACTGGCTGGTTGGCTACGGATCCCACATTGGCGTCAGAGGGTCGAACAAATGGAATGGACCGCTGGCACCCCATCTGCTACTGCGTGTAGCTGGTGGTGTGACATGCCCCACTGTCCAGGAGAGTTGCCACACTTGAATGAATCTCGTTAGAAAACGGCACCTGTTTATACTTGGCTGTGTGCCTCTGTTTTGCCAAGCACGCCGCTTTGCGGCACGTTCACATAACACTTAGGTTGGCCAATGGGCCCCTTCTGCCTGTGACTTTCGGCATGAAAACTGCTGTGTGTGCCCTCTGTTGCAGTTCTACGCCCCTGGGGCTTCTATTAGCTGAAAATGGCTCTGAGCACTATGCGACTTAACTTCTGAGGTCATCAGTCGCCTAGAACGTAGAACTAATTAAACCTAACTAACCTAAGGACATCACACACATCCATGCCCGAGGCAGGATTCGAACTTGCGACCGTAGCGGTCGCTCGGTTCCAGACTGTAGCGCCTAGGACCGCACGGCCACTCCGGCCAGCCCTCTATTAGCCTTCGGAATTGCTGGTATGCGTAACTCACTGCAATCTGGTCCGCATCTGGCTCTCCTGTGCTCAGAATATCGCACAAATCTGTCTTTCCCTGTACTATACGGTGGTGCCACTGTATTATTCCTCTCTTGGGAACGACCTGGTAACCGGGTTGACCCTTAACTAGCTCTTAACTTGTTAGGGTCTGCACCTATGGCATATTTGCTTACTACTAGAAAACATAAATGTGGTCTAGCGCCCACTTAAAACCATGAGATGAAACAAAACGTAAAAATTCCTTACTGGACGACCACTGCTCGATCAACACCTTACCTACTCATCTCACGCCCTCAGTATCCAATACACTGGGACTTGGACTACCCTTGGTTCACTTTTGAAATTAGCTCTTCACATGATCAGAAAGAAAACAACACGTAACAGAGTTAAGGCTGCGATGACACATGGCACAGAGGTGCTCAAAATGATCCATATTTGTCGTTGCCTTTCTCTACACTGAGCGACAGGTTGAACAAGCTGTTCGGCTGATATGCGCCCCTGTTGCTCTAAAATGAACTGGTTTGCGGATTTCAACAGACCTCGCTCAAGAGTTTGATTTACCAAGGTCAGATTGTGCCTTGTCAAAAACTCTGAAGTGGCTCTGGCCAGTACGGCTATGGCGTGACTCCTGAAATTGACGCTGGCAGATGGAAGGTTGGTCCTAATATGTTACATTAGTTTCACTGATTAAAATTCCGCTTTCCTCGAGCTCTATACGTTTCGTTTCTGCAAATACTCCCCGCTCAAAACAACTTGCTACTATTACCAAATTCTCATAGGTGGAGAAGGTCCAATGCATCCGGACCCGTTGGAAGCCGAATTTTGGTTCCACGATGTCCCTTGGACAGTCTATTCCTTTCCCATGGCTAAAAATAACTGCACCATGCATGTGTCTCATATTTGTAGCTTCACAGATTTTCCTCCAGCATTCACTATTTTTGATTCAAACTCAACACCAATTGTGTGACTACTTTCATCCTTAAATTTACATTATATGAACTGCTGCAATAAAGACGACTTTCCTGACCGAGCACTGTCGATAATTTACAATTTAAACAGGAAGTCGTACGACTCTGACATCGTTTAACACAGATTTATTACGGCTTTGCCACAAAATTTACTCCGACGAATTAATTTCTCCAGAACTGCGTTTGACTTCTCCTCCAGCAACACTCCACATACGTCAGATGCTACACTTCCCTTTTCAGTAACCTGAGGACAGGGGTCACCGTCACCCTTCCTCCATCTTTAAAAGTACTGCTGCCGCAGCAGGCTCACAGTACTCGAAAACACATATACGAAAATACAATGCCCAATTACTCTACCCAAGCCCAATGATACATAAAAAGAAAAACAACAAAACTACAAATACTCTACTACTTACTAGATCGCAAAGCCTACGGTACTTCATGCTGTACTCTATCTTCCTGGTTTTCTCTGTGCTTAGCACCTCTCTTCACTCTCTGTTTCTTCCTCTTTCGTTGCTGTGACACGCTTGGAATCACATCCAGGAAACTCTTAAATGGCCGTAACTGCCAAACGTGCACTATCGTTGTTCTAGTTGGCAGCTGAAGCTTAACATTAATGGGAGATGTCGTTTCAACAGCTTGGTATGGTCCTTGATACCTCGTGAGGGGCTTCTTCATTTTCCCTTTTTGCGTACAGGGGCTGGACAGTATTACCCATTGCCCGACCTTATACTGCGGTAAACGTCCTATCTGCTTTACTGCGTCTTCCTGCCTTTCCAAAGCATTTGCATTCACCTTTTGTACCCGTTCCCAAACATCCCGAATTGTCCTTGCGAATTGGCGTACAGATTCACCAGTCCTTCCTTTCTGTAGCTTCACTAAATCAAACAGTGATGGCATTTTTCGCCCATACACTACCTCATATGGAGACAAACCGGTATTTGTATGGACTTTTGCGTTGTATGCACCTACAATATGCTTCAAATACTCGTTCCACTGATGGTGATGAGAATCCACATAAAAACTCAGCATCTTCCCGATTGTTCTGTGTAGCCATTCTGTCCTTCCGTTGGCCTGTGGATGCAACGCGCTCGTCCACAACTTCTTTACGTTCAACAATTTACACAGTTCCTTCACTAAATCCTACATGAAGTTGGTCCCTTGGTCAGTAATTATTGTTTCCGGTATACAAAACTTCAAAAACCATTTGTTTACTAATATACTTGCGCCACCATCTCCACATACCTCGAAAAATGGTCTATTATTGTCAGAACGAATCTGTTCCCCTATGGTGTTCGCGTAAAAGGTCCTAAGACATCAGTCCCCTACAAAGAAAATGGACATGTCACTTCTGGCAATCGTTGTAGCTGTATCTGTTTCCGGCACAAATCTGCTCTCTATGGACATGTTATACAATTCTTGACATTCTGATCCACTTCCACGTTCCCACCTCTCCACCAATACTTCTCCGCCACTCTTCTATTCGTCGCTCTACACCTCCATGACGTGATCGTATGATTCTTTTAAAATCTCATCCCTCAACTTCGCTGGCACTAATATCCTTGCCCCTAACTTCGTTTCCCTGCACAGAAGACCGTCGTACATATTAAATTGTGGCTGTAACCGATACAATTTACAACCGTTGTCCGCATTCTGTTATTCTTGCCATACCGCTAGGTTATAACCTATGAGTTTTACTTTCGTCACCTTCCTACTTAGTGCATCCGCATTACCGTGCTTCTTCCCAGGCTTGCGCGCCACCTCGTAGTCGAATTCATTAAGCCTCACAGCCCATCGAACGGGTCTAGTGGACAGATCCGTCAACGCCAACAACCACTTCAATGTAGCATGATCTGTAACTACCCGAAATCTTCTCCCATATAAATATCATTTAAAATATGTGATTCCATAGATTACGCTAAGCATCTCCCCCTCTGTTGTTGAGTAATTCTTCTCTGCTGCATTCAACTGCCTAGACGTATAGGCTACAGGATGTTCTTTCCCATCAATTTCCTGATTCGATGCATCGCATGCTAGTATAAAATCCTTTTCAAAATCTGTAAACACAAGAACCGGACTTGATGTTAACACTTCTTTCAGTTTGTCAAACTTTCTCTGACACTCTTCTGTCCACACAAATTTCACACCCTTCCGTAATAATTGCGTCAATGGCTGTGCTAAATCTGCAAAACCCTTCACGAACTTTCGATAGAAATTACAGATTCCGATGAATGACTGCACTTCCTTAACCGTTTTCCGTTCCCGAAAATCCCTTACAGCTTATACTGACCTCGGATCTGTTCGCACTCCGTCCTTACAGATAATATGACACAAATATTTTACTTCTTCTAATGCGAAATGACACTTCTCAGGCTCAACGTCAAACGAGCTGCTCTTAACCTCATAAAGACTTCCCTTATGTTACTCCATAGATTCCCGCTGGAGGTCGAACGTAAATGTGCTTCTGCACTGATGGCTGCGGATTCATAGCCCATCGAGGCGTATCAATTATGTGAATGTGTGGTTCCTGTTCTATCAGACATGTCTGAAAGAAAGGACAACACGAAGAATCCCGGTTGTGATTTACGTAAACTGGAGGGGAGGGGAGAAAGCAAAAAAAGGGAAGAAACTGATGGTATCAGTTGCATCCGGACAATGAATCCACAACGATCAGTGAAGATGCACATTTACTTTCGACCTCCAACGGGAATCTAAAATTAACAAGCCCAGCGGACATGAAGAGGAGCAGAAGAAAAGTGGTGGCACTACATGGACATGTGAGTCGGCCAGGGAGCGTGTCGAGACAGTCCTCACTGTGTGCGGATAACGCAGTGGTCAACGAAATTTGATAGTAAGCAGAAGATCCCATGTTCGAGTCCTGGTATGGCAAACATTTTCACTCGTCGCCACTAATTCCGCATAAAGTCCCGATGCACTGACGTCCTTTCCTTTCTACTCCTCCAACTTCAGTTTACATAATACATATCACAGCTGCAGATTCCTCATTATGTCCGTTCTTTCGGACATACTAAGACTCATACCGAATTAACATTACTTAGGTATAAACGCTACTTACAAATGCGTTTTGTATTGATATATATGTGAACATGATGTAACAGGTATGCAAATTACGAATATTGATGTAAAATATAAATGTAAGTGAAATACATGAATGTATAATATTGAATATGAATACAGCGTATCGTGTTCTGTAGTAAACAGTGAGGGTGCAGCATTCACCAGTTTCTTTACGGTAGCTTCTACCGTCCACTGTGCTCAGTCCCTTGCAGAGTAAATACGAGGGCTGTTCGGAAAGTAAGGAAGAATAGGTCGCGAAATGGAAACCACGATGAAAATCAGAACTGTTTTACTTTCAACAATTAGCTACAACTTCCAGCTACTTATCTCCATAGTCGGCCATCATACTTCGACGTTTGTCGTAGCGCTGTACCAACTTTCCAATACCCTCGTTAGAGAAGGCAGCCGCCAGTGCTTTCCCCCACTTCACTACGCTGGCCTACAGCTCGTTGTCTGTGCCAAAATGTTGTCTTCGTAGGCAGCGGATCATGAGAGCAGAGATGAAACTCAGAGGGAGAAAATTACGGGCTGTATCGTGAGTAATCAAACATTTCCAATTGAAAACGATGCAGGAGCATCTTCATTGCCCCTGCAGAATGGGGCTGAGTATAGTCTTGAAGAAGAAAACGCACGACAGTTATGTAATGTTGGCTGCATAGCTTCAGGCGAAATTTCTCACCAGGCCCTCGTACTTGGCGGGAGACACCATTGTTCTGGGTATCTTTATGTGATCCCTGTGTGCTCAGAACTAAAATGAATGACGTAACGCGATCGATGGGCGTACTAGAGACACTGCCCAACACACCTGTGCAAAACTTTATCGAATTTTCACTGTGGTTTCCATTTCGCGACCGATCGTTCCTCACTTTCGGAATAACCCTCGTATACAGGTGTACTGGGCTGATGCATAAGTTCCTAGCGTTCTCCCGTAGTTAAATAAACGAAACAGATACACGTAACAGACACTTTATTCATCAATAATATATTCTCTTACACTATGTACAAAAGTCTGCCAACGCTGGGGTAACTTTTGGAATTCCGCGATTGTAGAAAAAGCGTGATTTTGAGAAAACGAATTCGTTGAGCTCATGTTCGGAGCGCGTTTTAATACGGAAAGGAAATTTCTTGAAGGTTGTTCGATACAGAGCAGAAAACGTGAAAATCTGAGGACGCAAGATCAGATTAATTACTTCCCATCCCAACGACTGTCTAGCGTTCTTTGTCAGTCCAGTAGAATGTGGGCGGGCGTTATCTTGAACTGTGTTTGGAAGACGTCTCAGTTTTTCACAATAAATATTAGCTGTGATTGTTACATCTCTAGGAAGCAATTCGCAGTTCACCACGCCGTCGCTGTTCCATCAGACGCACAAGACTATTTATGTGGATGCGGGCAGGTTCTTTGTAAGGGGAGTTGCTGCTTTGTTTGGGCTCGACCATTCCTTTCTTTTCCAGACATTAGCCTCAAGACACCGTTTCTCGTCACCAGTAACGATATACGATAAGAATGACCAATGTTTTTCACGAACCAACTGATGATGATCTAACAAAGATGCACATCATACGCCCAAACGTCGATTTTTGTGATTTTGGCTTAGAGTATGCCATACCCACACATGTTCCCTATTGAATGAAAATGTCGCACGGTGATAGGACGGTCACAGTTCCTCACATTTACCAGTTCTCGAGTGGATTAATGAGTTTAAACGATCTTCATCAAAACCCGAAGGTCTGCCTGAACCAGGAGAGTCACTAATGTCAAAGCAATCCTCCTTAAAACGAGAAAACCATTTTCTTGGCGTGTGGTGTCCAGTGGCATTATCCCCATACATGGCGTAAATATTTCTGGATGCTCCGCTGCTGGCACCGTTCTACTGAATGCAAACAAAAGAATGTGTTGTAAGTGTTCAGATTTCTCCAGTTGAAACTCCGTATTCTGATGTACACAGCCGATCTCCCTATCTCCAAATGAAAAAACAACAATACGTAAGGTTAAATATCAGCACTGAACTACAAATAAGGAACATAATCAATATATAAAGCCATACCATCCAGAATAGCAACATTCAAAACAAAAACGCTATGAACTTATGCATCAACCTAATAGATGTAGTAGTCTCGCCTGTTTTGCCTTTCCCCATACATACGAGGGGTTTTTAAATAGAAAGTTACACATCATTAGAGCAGGCCAAGAAAGTTTTACACATCAAAGTGATATCAGACCATTCTTTAATACAGTCGCCAAGTCTGTGTAAACACATTGATCAGAACTTTCTACCAGTGGTTCATTTCCTTCATGACGCTAATCCACTCCTTGGTCACAGTGCCATTCGAGGACTGCTGTGTGAACGTCCTGGTCTTTGGAAAATATCTTTCACCTCGGATGTCCTTTCAGCTTGGCCAAAAGACAGATACTGCATGGTGGAAGATCTCGCCTCCCAATTAGCATCACCTGAGTGTGCAGCCTCGGTGAAACTATTAGTGCCACCTCACTACGGCTGTATGTGACACTGCATTTTGTCCATATACCTTCAGAACCTGTGCACAATATAGACGTTTTAACTACAAGAATCGTAGTGTGACGTGTACTTCAACTTTACTCGAGTACGTATCTAGTCACAGTGCCATTTCAATTGCACACTGTTACCTGCACCGTATATGAACTGTGTCTGCAGAAAACCTGGAACAAGTGTAGTGTGTCCAAAAAGTAACGGCATCAGAAGCCGTTAGAGCTCAATGTGAGCACCTGGCATTTCAACACTGTAGCGGCACCACCATTTAAGATGCACAAGTTACAGCCAGACACGGGCCTGTTGACAGTAAGTTACACTAACAGCGGTTGTGAAGTAGAATGGAAGCCACAGGGCCGTAGATTCGCTGAAAAGAGTAAACGCTTTGGTTTGCATAGCGCAAGTTACAAGCAGAAGGAGCCCATACCCCAGGTGTTATGAGTTCATGACTTGGAGTGGCGCATTAGCAAAACAGAGGTGCACAGTTCACTAAGAAGGATTCAAGTGTGGTGGCTCTCCTGGACGGCGGGGCTAGTCACACAACCGGCTACATGCAGCAGCAGATGGGGCACCAACGTTCCAGTCCACAGCAGGTGGCTGGTTCGACCCTCTGATGCCAACACGAAGTCCACAGCCAGCCTTCAGCGGGCCACGCCACAACTTGCTACTGCAGGCATTCTTCTTGGCTCCGAACACATGTTAGAGGCATCCTGAGACGAGGGCTGCAGATTCGGATGCAGGATTGTGGGCGCTTGTTGTCACCACAATCTTAGCCACGCAAGTGAGGAAGCACACCAGGGGCCGCGTTGCAGCTTCCAGCAGGTGGCGCTGAGGTGTCGGGGTCGAAGACCGTTGGGTTGACTGCTGGTGCATCCTGACGTCGTCACAACTCTGCAGCCATACAAGGCCGACACACACCAGTGCCTTTGCACGGGTCACTGAGGCAGCCATTCCGCGCCAAGCCGTTTTGCGGACAGCGAAGTGGTGTCCTCTGCATTTTGGGACCCGGTGACCCAGACCGATAGGAAGGGGACACTGAAGCTGGAAACAATAGATCACTTGGGAAACTCGGGCGAGTTTTAATACAGCGCATCCTGACAGCCCATCCTCGTCCAACATACCCTCTGCAACACAAAGAGACCACCTTCTCACTGTAAACAGGAACACGTTTCATAACTGGCCATGTGTGAGGGTGTTAACTGCCTCCACGATCTGATCATGCACCTGACACAGGGTATTGGTTTTACCCCGATATACATCATAGTTGATGTAACACAATGCAAAGAAGCCTAAGAGGTTAAGCCAGGTTATCTCAGAGCCCACAGACAAGGCAAAACCCAAACGCTTCTCAGTCCATAGAAATGAAATGAAATGATCGTACGGCATTGTTGGCCAGGAGACCCCATGTGGGGTGTTCGGCCGAGATTTTTTAGCTGACGCCACTTCGGCGACTTGCATGTCAATGATGATGAAAGATACACAACGCCCAGTCATCTCGGGGCAAAAAAAATCCCTCACCCCACCAGAAATCGAACCCGGGATCCCATGCGCAGGAAGCGAGAACGCTACCACAAGACCACGAGCTGTGGACTAGGCCATAGAAAATGTAGCTGACTTATTTAACGAGAGAAAAATGTGGTGGGCCCCTGGCCTGCTGGTACACAAAGGAATTCAGATTTCCATCAGACTACAATAGAGGTTCCAGGAAAAACTCATGCATGTCAAAGTAAGTAGTACCTGTTATCATTTGCTCTGCAACAAAGAATGCTCCAGAAATATTAGCCTTAGTCATCCACAGCCGTATGTGCAGTTTTGGGATGTTTCTCTCCCGTTTTCGCACCTCATGGGGATTGTTATCTGACCATATCCGGCAGTTGTGACAGAGTGCATGATCACGAATTGTGGCCTCCCCTCAGCAGACGAGGTTATCTACCATATTTTCATTTTCCTCGGCCTCCCCATATTTCCGTATCTGTGACACACTCTTCCTCCTCCAGGTGGTGCATTACCTGGACGCAGTACGCTGTCTTCTCCAGCGAGACGCAAGTCAAGCAATGGATCCTGGAATGTTCAACTCACTGCGCAACCAATGAACGGAAGTGCGTGGGCTGCTTGCACTGGCCTCCTCGAAGCTACGGGCTAATACGCCAGATGTTGATGATCATCCAGGACGTTCCCCACTAAGCACACTTACTCTTGGTTTGAATATTTTGACAAGCAGCATGATATTGGTCCTAGTTGCTGGCTCCTTCCCATGTATTTGTCGGCACAGCTCACGCCCCTCCACGAATCAACATTTAAAACTTCCAGGCTAATAGGCTGTCGTCGATGTGTAAAACTTTCTCCTAACGCTTCCTGGTCGGCTGTGGGAGACATCTTCAGAGGTAAAGTAGCGAAGTGCGACCAGAACTTGTGGGGGCTCCTGATATTTGGGCAGTGTAGAGGGCACCACAGTCCGTCAAGTGACGTCGGCTACGAGATTATCTCTGACGATGCCAACATTCTCGATTGAAATCGATAGATCGTCAATGTTGCAACGTTCACATCTAAATTTTACGTAATTTATCGCCTTCCTCTTTTCAGTTAAGATGATTACAGTGTTTATAAATCTCAATAGCCTCTCTATACATAGGAGCATGATTATGCGATGTTTTCGACAAGACACTCGTCTCGATGAATTTTGTTTCATCATCATCCTCTTGATAAAGATGTTCCGCTACAGCTGATTTATCCCTCTACACTGCCTAGGTATTCGGCGCTCCCTCGTGGTCTGGGTGCAGTTCGCCGTTTTATCTCTGAAGATGTCGCCCACAGACGGAGAGAAAACGTTAGGAGAAAGTTTTAGAAACCGACGACGGTCTATCAGCCCGGAAATTTTATCCGATGTCAGTACTAGCCGTGAAAGTTTACGCTGTATAACCTCCACGAATGTTAGACCACGAAGATCCCAGGAGAAAAAATGGCTGTTGTTTCTTCTAGAAAGAGGCTCTCAAAGATCTGTGAAAGAAGAATCGATTACTTTAACGTTTTCATGAAACTGAATTTTGAATTTTGGTACACCCTATACTCACCTCTGACAACGATCCAATCCGTTTCCGTAATGACCGTAGCGTGAGACGATATGTGTAACGTCCTTTCTGCTTTTCCTACGTATTACATGGAACACCGCCATCTGCACAATGAAGCGCCGAGAGCTACACGACAATCACCACAGCAAGTGTTTTCCCCGTATAAAAAGACAACAAAGACACGGTGGACAGAGCCGTAGTATGGATTGTTGTACGCACCCTTGCCTATGGGGTCGTGTCATGCACGCCCACGCGGGCTGCGTAATGTCAGAGGTGAGCACGTGCGTGCCGCTACTGCCTGACCCCGCAGCCTAGGGGCTCCTCCATCAGTTAATGCGCCAAGATCTGCACACCGTTTAATGTGACCCACACTGGATAGTAAATGTCGTGAGCGGTTGCTGCGTCAGACACTGTGTTACGATTACGTGAGTGGCATGAAAGGGCACATCCAGACCACCACAAACTCGTTCAACACAGAGCATCACGTTCCTGAATGTAAGCTGAGCATTGGGAAGACTAAGAAATCAGTGGCTGAGGAGCAGTTAACCAACAAACCACACAGGGAGCCTTCTGTATTATGTTTACTTTTCACCAGACATCTACCTCTACATAGGGTGAGCCAAAAAAAAAAAAAAAAAAAAAAAAAGAACACAGCCCAACGCGAGAGTGAACGACGCCTGATGGTTGTACGTGAACGTGTGACGCGGTAAGGTAAGCAGGGACGAAAGGACCAGCATTCTAGCAACGATATGGGACACAAATGGGAAAACCCACTGTCTTCATTCATTGATGAAGGGCAGATTGATATGGCGCGGCGACTGGGAACGTGCATCTCTGAAACGGCAAAGCTTGTCGGCTGTTGGTGTGCTGTTGCCGTATCTGTCGTAAGTGGTTGAAGGATGGTGAAACGACGAGAGGTGCTGGACGTCCAAGCCTCATCACGGCACAAGCTTCCGTGTTTTGCAGGACAGGATGCAGTTTGTGGCAGCTGTGACTAGTACAATGCTGGTACAGACACAGGTGTTTCGGATTACACCAATCAGTGCACACTGTCGAATGTAGGGCAGTGCAGCAGATGACGTCTACGTGTTCCCTTGTTGACCCAACGAGCTCGTCAGGTACAATTGCAATGGTCATGGGATCGCCGCGATTGCACTGTGGATCAACGAAAACCTTTACCTCCACCATATGGCTCATGTATGATTTATACAAGCAGACTGAAGCGACGAATGAAAATTGGAACCAAGACCGGGATTCGAAACGAGGTCTTCTGCTCAGTAGGCATATGTGCTAACCACTACGCCACCCTGGCACAGTGGCTTTGTGCAATTGCAAGGACTTTCCCCGCACGCCCCCATTTTCAGTCCCAATTCCCATTCACGCCTCAGCCTACATCGTATTCCGCCTAAACTTGAACACCATTGCAGTGGCTCTTCTACTGTACTGGAATAGCACTTCAGCATCAAACGAAATGGGGGATCCCGACAGAAACCCAGGCTTAGGTGCTTTAATAAAATTAAACTATACGGTTCCAGATACCCTTTCTAGTCCTAAACATCTGTGATGTATTAATGAAAACTGAAGCAATGAATGAAATTTGCACCAAGTCCAGGATTCGAACCTGGGTCTCCGGTTCACTCGACAAATGCCCTAACCACTACTCCACCCTGGCATAGTGACTTCGCGCACTTGTACAGCCTACCCTAGTAAACTTGCCTCGTCGATCTAAATACCCATTCACTGCGGCAGTCCATACAGTTGCCTAAAGGACGTATGCCAGGCGTGGCGTAGTGGTCAGTGCATCTGCCTAGTGAGCTGGACACATGGGTTCAAATCCCGACCATGATACAAATTTTCATTCATCGCTTCAGTATGCATATCTGCATCACATATGTTTGAGATTTGGAAAGCTCCCTGGAACCATAAAGCTGCATTTGGTTCATCTATCCTGTTACACCACATCGATGGTAATGTCGAGATATGCCACCATTCAAGCGAACTGCAGCTCGACACATGCACTGCACCACGGAAAAAGGTCGGCGGAGGTAGTATTATGCCTTGGAGGGCATTCATCTCGACTTCCATGGCATTTGTGTTAGTAATGGAAGGCACCTTGACAGTTTCGGACTACATGGACGTTACTGTGGCATCCATTCAAGCATTCCCCGACGGCGGTGGCATATTCTGACAGGATAACTGTCCGTTTCACAAAGCCGGAATCGTGGTATAATGGTTTGTGGAGCACGTTAGTGGACTCACGTCGTTGTTAAGGCCATCAAGTTGGCCTGATATGTCCGATGGAACTAATCTAGGTTGCTATCTGGAGCCAGCTCCGCGCCCGCAAAACACCAGCTCGTGACTCAGCTGAATTTGGCGACTTGGGGGCGTACACATCTGGTACGACATACCAAAGACTTGCCGATGTCATGCTAGTGAGAATCGCTGCTGTATTGTTCCACAAGTGGAGCAACGCGTTATTAAGCAAGTTTTCATTATGTTTTAGCTCGTTAGTGTGTGTGCCGACAATTCATATCTACGCTGCAGTACCATTAAAACAGCAATACCATGAAGGCATCGTACAAGAAATGTCAAATTTGCATGAATGGAATTACACGTTCAGTCATGCACAGTGCATTCCTCATTCAGAAATCATGTCTCTTACTTGGCTATTTGTTAAATGATCCATGTTGTTCTTCGTATAACAGAAGCAGAGTCGTGGGATATGGAACCCACGATACTGATGCGCACGTTGGTAGGGGTGCCTCGACTGTCATGCGAATATGGAACTGTCTTGATCAGTTGGTTCTCCATACCACACTCAGTGGAAATATCTTGGATCTTGTAGCTACAAACAGACCGGACCTTATCGACGGCGTCAGTAAAGAGACAGAGGTTAATAATCATGTTATTAGAGCAACTGTGGTTACGAAAGTTCATAAATAAGTCAAGAAGGCTTGTATAGCGTTTCTGGTACATCTACATCTACAGCTACGTAGACACTCAGCAAATCGCAGAGTGCCTGGCAGAGGGTTCATCGAACCACCTTCACAATAATTATCTATTATTCGAATTTCAAACATCGCGCGGGAAAAAACGAACACCTATGAATTTCCGTGCGAACTCTGATTTCCCTTATTTTACTACGATGATCGTCTATCCCTATGAAAGCGTCAACGAAATATTTTCACATTCGGAGAAGAAAGTGGGTGTTTGAAATTTCGTGAGAAGATTCAGCCGCAACGAAAAACGCCTTTGTTTTATGTCCAACCCAAATCCTGTATCATTTCAATGACACTCTCTTCCCTATTTCTCGATACCACAAAACATGCTGCTCTTCTTTGAACTTTCTCGATGTACACCGTACAGTACTCCAAAAGAGGACGGACAAGGGTAGTGAGGCAGTCTCTGTAGTTGATCTGATGCATCTTTTAAGTGTTCTGCCACAACATTTTCTATGTCTTCTTGCCAATTTAAATCGTTCGTAACTGTAATTCCTAGATATTTAGCTGAAGTAACGGGCTTTATATTTGATTGATTTATCTAGTAACCGAAGCTTAACGAATTCCCTTTAGCGCTCATGTGGATGACCTCACACTTTTCATTATTTAGGGTCAAATGCCAATTTTCGCACCATACGTATATCTTCCCTAAATCATTTTGCAATTTGACTTTACTAGACAATAAGCGACATCATCATCAACAAATCACCTAAGACGGCTGCTCAGATTGCCTCCCAAATCATTTATATAGACAAGGAATGGCTGACGGCCTATAACACTACCTTGGGGAACGCCAGAAATCACTTCTGTTTTACTCGATTTTTTTCCGTCAGTTACTTCGAACTGTGACCTCTCTGACAGGAAACCACGAATGCAGTCACATAACTGAGACGAAATTCCCTAAGCACGCAATTTCAGTACAAGTCGCTTGTTTGGTACAGTGTCAAAAGCCTTCTGGAAATACAGAAATACAAAATAAATCTTAAATCCGTTGTCAATAGCATTCAGCACTCCGTGTGAGTAAAGTGCTTGTTGTATAAGTTCACAATAATGATATTTCCTAAATTCTTGTTGACTATGTGTCAATAGACCACTCTCTTCGAGGTAATTCATAATGTTCGAACACAATGTATCTTCCAAAATCCTGCTGCATATCGACGTTAATGATATGGGCCTATAATATGGTGGATTACTGCTATTGCCTTTCTTGGATACTGGTGTGATCTGTCCAACTCCAAGGATGTCTACTAGTAAGTTTGTTGTGGATTGGCAAGATAGCCAATCCACTAGGAGGAAGCCGAAAGACACGCGTTTAAGCTCACGCAGGCTGGCGTGAGGTCTGGAACAGGACACGGAAATTAGACTAGTAAAAAACGTACGTAGCTTCTGGAATACTTAACTTTAATCCATAATTGGTGAATATCGCTCTTGACGGTACATGTTTTACGGCATCAATAGTGATTGGTAATGGCGCCTTGCTAGGTCGTAGCAAATGACGTAGCTGAAGGCTATGCTAACTATCGTCTCGGCAATTGAGATCGTAATTTGTCAGTGAACCATCGCTAGCAAAGTCGGCTGTACAACTGGGGCGAGTGCTAGGAAGTCTCTCTAGACCTGCCGTGTGGCGGCGCTCGGTCTGCAATCACTGATAGTGGCGACACGCGGGTCCGACGTATACTAACGGACCGCGGCCGATTTAAAGGCTACCACCTAGCAAGTGTGGTGTCTGGCGGTGACACCACAAATTTATTCATGTAACTCATGCTAGAAAGAACAGATAAGCAGGTGTTAGCATATCACTTAAAGAGTGAATTGAAATCATTTACTTCCAGTATAATGGACATAGAGGAAACATGAGCAAAGTTTAAATAGACTGTAAATGGTGCTCTTGCAACTATGTACCTATTAAGTAGATTAAGGACGGTAAAGACCCACCGTTGGTTAGCAACGAAATTCGGAAAGTATTGAGGAAGCAGAGGCTGTTGCACTCTCAGTTCAAAAGAGAACAGGCAAATAACAACATTCAAATATTAGTGGAGATTCGCATGTCTGTGAAAAGCTTCACGAGCGAAGCTCACAACAATTAACACCGTCATACCCTAGCAAAAGATCAATCCCTGAACCTGAGAAATTTCTGACCCTACGTAAAATCGGTAAATAGCCGTAAGGCTTCCATCCAGTCATTAATCGACCAGTCTGGGGTGGCAGTTGAGATACCAGATTGAAAGATGCAGTTTTAAATTTCACGATTAAGAAGTCGTTCACGCAGGAGAATCGTCCAAACATACCGTATTTGGCCATCGCACAGAGTCCCGTTGTAACCTCCCCGCAGAAATATGTAAAAGTATTATTCAAATGTAAATGGACATAGAGCTAAGTGTAACCTCCCCGTAATTATTATTAAATGATATGAATTGGATGTAAATGCAAATAGAGCTAAATGTTAGCTTCCCACAGTAATAAAAGTCAATGACAATAAAAATGTGCAAAAATATTAAGTCCCCACAAAATTAACGTTAACATCAACCTGATAAATTGATTCTGGGAGGAAAAGCAAAGGAAATATTGTTTCAATTGTAATGATTATTTTCTTAAAAGATTGCTTTCAGAACAAAATTATTATTGGGGCAATTCTTGAACAAATTAATTACAACTAAGATACATTACATTATCAGATGTGCGCAATGCTGCTTCATTACCTTATTTTAAAAATATACCTTGTCCCGAATCTTGACCAGAGATCCATGTCGACGCCCGTCGACTCCTCACACACAACTCCGACTGTCTCGCGCGCGCTACTAGCACGAACGAACTACATGCTCTCGCGACTCGCTACGTACAACTGCAGCCTCGCAACTCCACTGAACTTTCGCGCGGTCAAGCGCAGACTAGCAACGATAAATAACTACATGCTCTCGCGACTCGCTACGTACAACAGCAGCCTCGCAACTCCACTGAACTGTCGCGCGCTCAAGCGCAGACTAGCAACGATAAACAACTCTCTGGTCAGAGATTCTGTCATGCCTCGCCATCGCTGCTACTGAATACATACGTGTTTCATAATTTGGCAGCGATGGTGAGTCATTTGGACTTGCCATGAGCAACAAATTTTTTCTTAATTAATTAACTTTTACAATTCACAGAATATTCAGATGTAGAACATGTATTAAATGTGATGCACATGCACCGAGTACAAAACATTTCAGACAATGACAAAAAAAATATATATACAATGAGTACAGAACATATGACATAAGTGCACATGTACTGCAGTTCAGCAAATCGAAAAAAATGTATAGGCCATGAATATAAATGATGTTAGCAAAACGATGATTGTCACTATGTTACAAGAATTAGGGAAGGATTGCATCATGGTTGTAGCACTTTAGGTTGCACGCAGCTGCACTGAAAGTCCATATCTTTCCACAGAAGTACAACACTAAGTGAGACAATTTGCAGTTCTTTTCCCAGAAGCATTTGTCAGCGTAGCCAAGACACTGAAATGTCGTAGTAATATTCCATGTTTTCACTTTGGCAGTACATTAGGTACACCAAACAGTGGGACCATAATAACGTCTCCATCGCTCACGGTGGTGGACAGCATGTCGTGTCAACACCACGCTCTTACAAGGGACACCAACGTAGAATTAGTGCAAGAAACCAAATATAGCGCTCCAGGATCAGGAGGATGTACAGGACAAATGGATATTGCTGTAATTCAGGGTAGCGAGGTCAGAAGGTGAAGGACATTAAGTTACATACTAGTCTTCATTAGGAATTACATTAGTAGTTTACGGCATTCATAGTCCAGTTATTGAACATTTCTGTACCATGTATGTAGTATTACAGAAAAATGTTCATTAATTGTTTTACATAGAATATTTGCACCCATTCTCTAATTACAAATCATCAGAAGTCATTACTTAAAACAGGAGGTAGTCAATAATAATGTTGGTACTCTATCATTGGTCATCCCAATACAGTCATCATTTCTCAGTTACAAAGCATTACTAATTAGTAGCACTCATTTTCCAGTTACAAAACATTAGTAATTAATCATTTGTCATTTCAATATAGTAATAATCAGTAGACTTCTTTTCCTAATTACAAAGCATTATTAAATAATCGCAATCTTTTCCCAGTTACAAAGCATAATGAATAGCATTCATTTTCTAGTTACAAAGCATAATTAGTAGCATTCTTTTCCTAGTTACAAAGCATTAAATAATCGCATTCTTTTCTCAGTTACAAAGCATAATAAATAGCATTCATTTTCTAGTTACAAAGCATAATTAGTAGCATTCTTTTCCTAGTTACAAAGCATTAAATAATCGCATTCTTTTCTCAGTTACAAAGCATAATGAATAGCATTCATTTTCTAGTTACAAAGCATAGTTAGTACCATTCTTTTCTTAGTTACAAAGCATTATTAAATAATCGCATTCTTTTCCCAGTTACAAAGCATAATGAATAGCATTCATTTTCTAGTTACAAAGCATAATTAGTAGCATTCTTTTTAGTTATAAAGCATTGGTTATCTCTATATAGTAATTAGTAGTATTTTCCTAGTTACAAAGCATTATTAGTAGTTCTTTCTAGTTACAAAGCATTGGTCAGTAATTAGTAGAATTCATTTTTCAGGTGACATATTATTCATAGCTGATCTATATAGTAACTAGTAGTAATTTCCTAGTTACAAAGCCTTATTAGTAGTTCTTTCTAGTTACAAAGCATTGGTCATCTCTATACAGTAATTAGTACTATTCATTTTTCAGGTGACATATTATTCATAGCTGATCAGCATTACTCAGAACTCTCTTAAACTGGTATCATTATTTGGGACTGGTAATACATTTTTTTTCTTAGCAATGCATTGCGTTGGGTAATTATAGGGGAAAGCAAGAGGAAAAATTTGCTTCTGGGTTGTTGGTGTAAATGAAAATGTGTAACGTCATCTGTCATAAGTCAGCTGTGGCAAGATTATGAAACAAGTAGAGTATATGTAATCACATTCATAGATGACATAGATTTAATGAACAACTGCTTATAGCACATTAATTTCATAAATAATTTCTCCTGCAAAAATATATATAAAAAATGGATTATTAAGCCGAAAGAAGAAGTGCATTATATGCTGAAAAGTAGTGAACTTAGAATTAACAGGTACTGAAATGTGTATAAAAATGCGTTCCATAGCTGTCCTTTCCAAAACCTTCCGTCATTATACTATGCAATATAACACCTGCTGTCAAAACGAACTGCAACAAATACTTAAATATCTATATAGCATAAATACATAACTTCAACAAAATCCTCATTTGTAAAGAGAAAAAAAAACGTCATTATCCATCACTTCATTACTTATATTATCATAACTCCATTACTATCATCACCTGTAAAGAAAAACTTCATTATCCATATCCTCATCTGCAAAGAAAAACTTCATCATCATTCATTATCATCTGTAAAAAATCACTTCATTATTCATTATACAACTATTCCTTATTTCTAGCATATTTCATCACTAAAACTAAGATGTGTAGTTCTGTCTGACAGCCTGCATCAACCGCTTCGTATTCTGAAAGATAAAATTAGTTAAGACTGCTATTCTACGATGTGTATAGTATATTCTTGTTAATGCTTGTTAATTCTGATCCATTTACTCGTCCTCATAAGGTTTTTGCATCTTCTTTCGTTTATTCCATAGGTGAAATTCCCATTTCTGTTTAATTTATTTCTTTTACACGTTATTCGTTTCTGAAAATGATGAACAAAGATTAATGTCGTGCATTTACATCATATACTTATTAAATAATGACTGGTTTATAGTAACATAATTTGAGCATACAGCATAACATGACAGAAAACGTAATATGTCAAAGACATTGACAGTGTTCAGATGCAAAAAGTGTACACAGAATATCACAATGCAGCAGCAAAAAAAAAAAAAATGTAAAACAGTCACGATGTTGAGATATCATAGGGCAAAAAATGTCAAAGTCAACTGGTGTTTGCTATATCTTAACCATTTCATAGTGCATACAAATAAAACATGAAAACAATCGTACATACATAAACAAATGATGACAACTTGCCAATAAAAAACGCGATAATCATCAATAAGTAGTCACATAAATATAATTGCATAAGTGGTTATAAAATGTGTAAGTTCATCTGAAAAAATATGCACGGTCTGGTGTGTAATGACAAGAAAAGTGATCTGCTAACCTTACCTTGCCAGGCACTTGCCAAGAAAAATACGATAATCATCAGTAAGTAGTTACATAAATATAATTGCAGAAAAAGTCATAAAATGTGTAAATGGCATCATAGCATGTTAAATCATAAAGTGTCTTCATTCAATAAAGAGTTTCGACGTGTACAACATTGGGGTGAGGAATGCTACGAATCCGATATGGACCTGCGTATAGAAGTTCAAATTTACTGCACTTACCTTTTATTTTGTTCGATAAATAGTGTGTACGTACTAATATCTTCTGTCCAATGTGAAAGTCTCGGCGTGTACAAACCTGTTTTTGCTGTCTTCTCCGGCGCTCTGCGGCACGTTTGATGTTGTTCAGCGCAATGTCAATTATTTCGTAGTGTCGTAATCGACGAGATGTAGGAAATGTTACTAATTCTTTAATTTTGTTAGGTGGTTCAATATTTTTCAGTATAACAGACGGAGATAGCACAGTGGATTCATTTGGTATGGAATTAATTACGTCTTGGAATCAGAATATGTGTGTGTCCCAATCAATATGTCTTTTGTGGCAGTATATTCTACACAGTTTACCAACTTCTTTCATTAATCGTTCACAGGGGTTCGAAGAAGCATGGTACTTGGATATATAGATCGGAGAAATGTTTCTAGCTCGTAACATACGTGTCCATATAGCAGAACGAAATTGTGATCCATTGTCAGAAATTACTTTCATCACATGCCCTACATGAAATAAAAAATGTTTTACAAATGCTTTCGAAACGGTTTTAGCAGTAGCTTTGCGTAACGGAGTGAAGGTAACAAATTTTGAAGTGAGTTCAACAGCGACAAAGATGTAGCAAAAACCTCTGTTAGTTCTCGGAATTGGACCAAAAATATCTACTGCGGCCATATGTCTTAATTTAACAGGTACAATGGGATATAATGGAGGAATGTGTGAAGTTGTGTCTGACTTAGCTTTCTGGCAAATTTTACATGACGCTAAAACTCGTCGTATACGTTTTTCCATGTTGGTAAAATAACAGTTCTGTCTCAGTATAAGAAAACATTTTCTGGCTCCGTAATGTGCGTAACTTAAATGAATGTACCAGATTAATTTGTTAACCAGTTCGTCAGGAACGCATAATAACCAATTGTTGCTGTCAGGATGAGAGCGGCGAAATAGAATGTCATTGCGTACAGTGTAATGGTTTCTAATCGTAACATTATTCTTATTTTGCCAAAGGTGTTTAATTTCTTACCACACATTGTCTTTACTTTGCTCTTTTGGTATGTCCTGTAATGACGACGAAATAAAATTTTCAAATGCAACTTGCTGAATGTACATGACGCTGAAATTTGCTTTGCAGAAGTTGGTTGCGATGTCTTGCTGATTGTTGCTGAGAGAACGGGATAGTGCGTCTGCTATAATATTTTGTGTGCCGGGAATGTGAACAATTGTAAAATTAAATTCCTGTAAATAAAGCTTCCATCTGCTTAATCTGTCGTGTGTAAATTTAGCCGAAAGTAAAACTTGTATTGCTCTATGGTCTGTGTAAACGGTGGTGTGTCTTCCATAAAGAAAATGCCTAAATCTCGTAAATGCCCAAACAACACATAATGTTTCCAATTCTGTAACGGAATAATTTCGTTCAGCAGGTGACAGAATGCGACTTGCAAATGCGATGTTTTTAGTTACTGTAGACCCATCTTCTTCAATTTCCTGAAAAATATGTACGCCTAAAGCGGTGTTGGAACTGTCGGTGGCAATGGAAAAATTTTTGGTAAGATCTGGGTGCGATAAAAGTGATGCATTCAACAAAGCATGTTTCAAACAACATTCTCGTGAACAAGATTCTGCGTGTGAAAATTATTGCTTACGTTACTGGAATATGCAATCTGTGCTGTATCTGGTTAAATTCTATCGTACGTGCTATTATTTTCGGGAGGATGCTGTGGCATTTCAACTATTTGAACAGTTCTGTTATTACTTCCTGACGTCTTACGCTATGGATGACACCTATTGTCTGGTTCATTCATGATAATATGTTGTTGCTGATGTTCTTGCTGCTGAAATGATCGACTGTTATTAAATGTACGCTGAAAAATTGTGCTCATTATTTTTACGTTTGTCATGATAGTCACTTCTATACGGAGCAGTGCGATAGGAATTGGAATACTGTGTTTCCTGTACGTACTCATTTCTTTGCTGGCGTGCGTTACTATTTGTTGTAGCTGAGACTATACATGCACGCGGCGAAACATTAAAGTTTGGTTGACCTTGTTGACTGCATTGTTGGTTACGTATGCTAAGCGGCTGACTTTCATGCTGTTGTGGTGAAAAACATTTATTGTTACCAAAAATGTGGTTCCTATTACTGATAATTTTACACATACTGATGATTAAAATTTTCTCTGATATTAAAGTTCTCGTAGTTGTCATTTCTGGAGCGTCTAATGAAAAATTGTCACTTTCGGTATAACGTGTCTTATCGGGTTTTCTTTACTCACTTTTCTTAATTCTAGGTAGAGCAATAGTTAAAGAGCTGTTTTGATAGCTATAAAGGATAGTAGAAGAGAAGGCAGCAGTGCAGAAAACTAAAGATGAAACAGCACTACTACAGCTCGGGGCCCTATGCACGCTACGGCACATACTCATTAAAGCATAATGAATCCCCTGAGGTCAATTACGCGCTGCAAATACATTTCAGCTTTTGCGTTACAGGCAATGGCGGTAAAAATCCAAAAGAAAATTGTAGTATCCAGTTCAAAGCTAGTTTCTGCATTACAGGTAATGACAGTGAAAGTACAAAAATAAATCGACGTATCCAGTTCAAAGCGTGTACCTGTGCTCTGTCATTTTTAAATACTTTGAATTTTCTCACTGATAGAAAATGTTTATAATCGAAATTATCGTCTCTATATGACGGAACAGGTTCTGTATTGTAAGAGAATCTGTTGAACTGTGGTTGTTCGGAATCTAAGTCCCGTACTCTCTGTAGATTACCCAAATTATACGCACTGCGTGAGTCTGACAAATGTTCACTAAGTGGCGTCTGCTGTGATGTGTTAAACCCAGAAACATTTTTTTATCTCTGTTACCTCTTGCTGTAAACATGACAATTTTCTACGTAAGGTGTTATTAGATGGATCGATCTCATTAATTGTCTGTTGTAGATTTTGAAATTCAGGTGTTTGATTAAATGAAACCGGTGAAGTATCGTTTGATTTGCTGTCATTATTACTTTCAATAACGTCAATACGACTGGCCAATTCATCACATTTTTCAGTCAGTATTTGTACCTGATCATCGGTTTTAGTGTCAGAGGCATTAATCTGTTTTTGTAATTTACGTGTGGTTTCGTTCAATTTTTTAACGTCAGCTTTGACGACATCGGAATCCTGTGTTAGTTCTAATTGTTCGAGTCTGTCGGTCACTGTTTGAAAATCTGTTGTGTATGTGTCTGTTTTCGATTTAAGATCGGAAATTTCGTCACGTAATTCGGTGTTCAACTGTTCGATGGTATTAATTTTGTCAGATACTGTAGCAATATTGTTGTCTACATATGTTTTTGCTTTCGCGAACAATTTACGTTTGTCTTCCTGTCTCTGTGCTGTGATTGTTTCCATTACTTGTCATTTTACTTTATTCTGATCCTGTATAAATTTGCGGAAACGCGTATCACTGTTTTGTATGTGAAGACTAAAACGTTCGTCAATTTGAGTGTTCTGTTGGTCGAATTTCGCGTCAATCTTTTCATCCCTTGTGCGCGAAAGTTCTGCTGTCATTGCTTTAATCTCGTCGCGTAATTGTGTAGCCTTTTCAGAGCATTGTTTAGCGACTCCGCTAATTTCGTTTCTAAGTGTTTCTGTTGTAGCTGTTTGCATTTCCCTTAATTCTTGCGCAACAGATCTAATTTCTTCGCTACTTTTTCTTGAACAAGCCTCAATTTCCTCGCGTAACTGTTCCTTAGTGTCATGACACTGCGCGGCAAAGGCTGTAATCTGCTCGCTAAGCTGTCTAGAATTGTTGTCTAATTTTTCATTAAGGCTGTCATGTTTTTCATTAAGCTGTTTGATCTGTTCGCTAAGCTGTCTGGAATTGTTGTCTAATTTTTCACTTTGTTTGTCTTGTTTTTCATTAAGTTGTTTGAAATCTTTACTAAATTGTTTATTCGTTTGTAGCAACAATGCCATAATTTGATCCAAAGTAACATTACCTACTCCATTCTCTGTACTGTTTGACGGTGTATTTGCAATTGTCGCGTTTTGTGTGACCATTTGGTCATTCTGTAATTTACAAAAAGGTTTATCAGTCGGATGTACACTGTCAGACACTATTTCGGAATTAAATAGATCCGTGGTACTTTCAGTACACTGTCCATTTTCATTAGAAAAATTTCTCTGTACGTTACTTGAATTTTCCAAACCGGGTGTGTTAAGCTGGGCAGCGCTCATTACAATAGGGCGCCCCGCGTCGTCAATTGTCGTCAAATTAACAGAGGAGACAATTGAGTTAGTTTGTTCATGAGTAAGATAAAAATCATCATGGGTGGTTGAAACGCACTGATTGTCAGTGAACGCAGGATTGTCATCATTACCCTGCGTGTCACTAGTACTATTGGTGAAGTTGTTTAAGTCGGTAATTTCATTCATTATACTTCGCGATAGACTATTCACAGTCATTCGCGGCATTTTTACTATGGTCACAATTATTCACAAATGAAATAAGCACTATGCAAAAAGCAACAAACACAAATACAACAGAGTAACGAATTGCCGATGATCTGAGGAAAGAAAGTCATAAAATTAATAAAAGCGTTGCGCCAAAGGCTAATTATATTAAGTAAATAAGACCAAATATCTGACTACTTCTCAGGAGATTCTCAACGAAATACGATCCTGGACCGGATGTCGCCAAGTGTAACCTCCCCGCAGAAATATGTAAAAGTATTATTCAAATGTAAATGGACATATAGCTAAGTGTAACCTTCCCGTAATTATTATTAAATGATATGAATTGGATGTAAATGCAAATAGAGCCAAATGTTAGATTCCCACAGTAATAAAAGTCAATGACAATAAAAATGTGCAAAAATATTAAGTCCCCACAAAATTAACGTTAACATCAACCTGATAAATTGATTCTGGGAGGAAAAGCAAAGGAAATATTGTTTCAATTGTAATGATTATTTTCTTAAAAGATTGCTTTCAGGACAAAATTATCATTGGAGCAATTCTTGAACAAATTAATTACAGTTAAAATACATTACATTATCAGATGTGCGCAATGCTGCTTCATTACCTTATTTTAAAAATATACCTTGTCCCGAATCTTGACCAGAGACCCATGTCGACGCCCGTCGACTCCTCACACACAACTCCGACTGTCTCGCGCGCGCTACTAGCACGAACGAACTACATGCTCTCGCGACTCGCTACGTACAACGGCAGCCTCGCAACTCCACTGAACTCTCGCGCGGTCAAGCGCAGACTAGCAACGATAAACAACTCTCTGGTCAGAGATTCTGTCATGCCTCGCCATCGCTGCTACTGAATACCTACGTGTTTCACCGTATGGATGACATAGTACTAAGCACTACTGGCGTAGATAAGCAACTGAAAGAGGAGGAAACAAATAATTCGATTTACCATCTAGCCCAGCTCAAAGCCCCAAGCGACTGGAAAAAAAAGCGCAGTTGACATATATAAGAAAAGTAAAAGCACAGATCGGCAAAATTATAGCCCATTATCCTTAACATTGTTTAGCTGAAGAAGTCTATGACATATTCTGAGTTCGAATACAATAAATTTCTTCGAGACCGGAAGGCTTATGTCCACGAATCAGTGACGTTTTAGGGAGCATCGCTGGTGTTAAACTCAGCTTGCCCTTTTCTCAGATGATAGATTGCGAACTATTACATGTTTCTAGATTTCCGAAAAGGATTTGACGAGGTACCCCACTGCAGACTATTAACGAATGTACGGAATAGGTTCCCAGAACTGTGAGTGGCTCTAAGTCTACTTGAGTCATAGAACCCAGTACTTTATCCTCGACGGCGACTGTCCATCAGAGTCAAGGTGTAGCGAAGTAAGTGCTGTATCGTTTGTGCGATACAGACGCGAGCGAGAGTGTCGGGACTTGACCCCAGGTCACTGCTAGTAGCATCACGTCACCTTGTCGCGCCTCTGCACCATAATTATGAATGAAATTAAAAGTTAAAGTTGCTTTTTCAAACATTGTCAACAGATACTTTAATGTAATAATATTTTAAATGTCAAATCTGAGACTGATTTGGTGGATATTTTACCTAAATACATGGATTTAAGAAAAAAGTAAGTGGCGCTAAATAATAAAGCTAGAAAGCCAGAAACTGGTCATGATGTGCAAGTGTATATCCAAATTAGCTGGTGCAAGTCTCAATGTGATGAAACAAAAATTGTAGTTATAATCCACATTTTTAAGAAAAATTGAAGACGCTAAATATTAGACTTAGAATTATGAAAATTTGTATGATGCTTCAGCTCAACGTAAAAGTAATAACTACGTGACCCCATTAAGGTACCTCTAATATTTTTCGAGTAATTTAATCAAAACTAAATTTGGACCTAAAACGTCCTTAAGTGTAGTAGATTAAGTACCTGTTATATTAATGCTGTACGCAGCTCGTGTTCTTGCGATAGCGTTCTCCCTTCCCGCGCTTCGGGTCCCGGGTTCGATTCCCGGCGGGGTCGGGGATTTTCCCTGCCTCGAAATGACTGGGTGTTGTTGTGTTGTCTTCATCACCATCATTCATCCCCATTACGGTCGCAGGAAGGCAATGGAAAACCACTTCCGCTAGGACCTTGCCTAGTCAACGGTACGGGTCTCCTTGGAGTATGGGACCATTATCGTCATCATCATATTGATGCTAGTAAGTTTTGGTTATAGTGTAACCTCCCAGTTTATTATCCCGTAACCTCGTAATAATAACGTGACTAACTTCCCAATAAAAAATTGTGGCTCATATATAACCTTTCAATAATTAACTGACTGTGAATCTAAACTGTTATATTTTGGGCGTCAGCAGTACTGCGTCATGGCCCTGAAAGATCATACTGAATAAATTGAAAATTCTTACCTCAATGAAGTCGCCGGATAGCGCGTATATATCTGCCCCTATAAGAAATTTTTCTGGCACAGCGCAGTGCAATCCTGGCGACTAGATTTCTCATGTATAGAGAGAAACAAATTATTTTTCTTCCCTGTAATCAGGATGAGCATGGATTGCTGAAATTAGTAAATTCTTTAAATTCAGTTGAAGGATTGTCAAAAAAGTTAATTTTATAAAAAAGATTATTATTAAAAGATCTTTTTTTGAAAAATTTACATGGGACTTGATATAACAATAGTACAAATTTAGTTGTAACAAACTAGATACGCGCGCAGCTGCTTTTACCTTATACTACATCGCTCAGGCACCGCCATCGCTCCCCAAGACCAGACCAGCCAACTCCATACACCAGACTGCTAGCTACTACTTACTACTTACTCCTACTACCACACAGTTCCTACTGCAGCCAACACTGCTCTGTGGTCTCAGATTCTCTTATAGCTGACATATCGCAGGCAGCGCATGAGCAATCCATCGAAATTACATCTGCTCGAGTGCGCTAGCAATAACTTCCTTAGTCATGAACCTCTTACATAACCCACCACTGGGGGTGCAAAAATTTGGCAGCGATGGTTAGTCAATTAGACTTGCCATGAGCAACAAATTTTTCTATAACCTATTTAGTTCAGATAAATGATATAAGTACAGAACGTATTAAGAAATGAAATAGAGTGCACACGCACTGAGTACAGAACATATTAAGAAATGACAAAGTGTATACAGACGGAATGAGTATAGAACATACGAAATAGTGTACATGCACTGTATAATTTTTTTACCATTTTACAAGAATTTAAACATATTGAGAAATGAAATAAATTGCACTTGCACTGTATAAGTCTTTAGCATTTTACAAGAATTTAAACATACTGAGAAATGAAATAAAGTGCCCACACACTGTAGAAGTCTTTAGCATCTTTACATGAACTGATCACATTAAGAGATGAGATAAAGTGCATACACACTGTTAAAGTCTTTATCATTTTATAAGAATTAGGAAAGGAATGGGAAGGATAGCATCATGGATGTAGCACAGTGGGTTGCACATAGCTGCACTAAAAGTCCATATCTTTCTACAGAAGCACAACACCATGTGAGACAATCTGAAGTTCTCTTCCCTGAAGTATTTATCAGTGTAGCCAAGACACTGAAATGTATTAATACTGTATGTTATCAATTTGGTAGTACATTAGGTACACCAAACAGTAGGGCCATTATGACATCTCCTTCGGTCAGAGTTGTGGACAGCTTGATATCAACACCACATTCTTGTACAATCCATACTCTTACATCAACGCAGAATTAGTGCAAAAACCAAATAGTGTTCCATGATCATGAGGATGGACAGGACATAAGGATATCACAGTAATTGGTAGTAATTAGGTCAGAAGGTGAAGGATACATTAAGTCTTATGCTAGACATCATTCAGAATTACACTAGTGTACAACCGAAATGAATAATTATTAGCACTCAGCGGCTAGTTACAAAGCATTTATGTAGTATGTATGGAGTATTACATAACATCATTCATAAGTCATCTAATTGCAGTAACCATTGGCATACCATTTATAGAGTATAACAAAACATTATTAAGAAGTCATGTCATTGCAGTAATTATTGGCATAGCATTTATAGAGTATAACAAAATATTTTTAAGAACTCATGTCATTGCAGTAATTTTTGCACTCATTGGCCACTTACAAAGCATTTATGTTGTGTTTATGGAGTATTAGACAACATCATTCATAAGTCATCTTATTGCAGTAATTATTGGCACTTGTTGGCTATTTACAAAGCATTTATTATGCATTATTCAGAAAACATCATTCAAAACAGGAGTTATTGCTTGTAGCACCAAGCTGATAGTGTTTATATATAATATCATGCAAGTGACGTACGACATATTAAAAATTTGAAACATTGGAACCAGTACTCAAGGTCTGTAGTCGTAAAATACATAGACACAATGGAATCAATACATCAGATAAATGTGCATTATATTTACGACTAGAAACATGTATTAAACTGGTAGCATTATTTACTTGTATACTGGTAATACACTCCTGGAAATGGAAAACAGAACACATTGACACCGGTGTGTCAGACCCACCATACTTGCTCCGGACACTGCGAGAGGGCTGTACAAGCAATGATCACACGCACGGCACAGCGGCCACACCAGGAACCGCGGTGTTGGCCGTCGAATGGCGCTAGCTGCGCAGCATTTGTGCGCCGCCGCCGTCAGTGTCAGCCAGTTTGCCGTGGCATACGGAGCTCCATCGCAGTCTTTAACACTGGTAGCATGCCGCGACAGCGTGGACGTGAACCGTATGTGCAGTTGACGGATTTTGAGCGAGGGCGTATAGTGGGCATGCGGCAGGCCGGGTGGACGTACCGCCGAATTGCTCAACACGTGGGGCGTGAGGTCTCCACAGTACATCGATGTTGTCGCCAGTGGTCGGCGGACGGTGCACGTGCCCGTCGACCTAGGACCGGACCGCAGCGACGCACGGATGCACGCCAAGACCGTAGGATCCTACGCAGTGCCGTAGGGGACCGCACCGCCACTTCCCAGCAAATTAGGGACACTGTTGCTCCTGGGGTATCGGCGAGAACCATTCGCAACCGTCTCCATGAAGCTGGACTACGGTCCCACACACCGTTAGGCCGTCTTCCGCTCACGCCCCAACATCGTGCAGCCCGCCTCCAGTGGTGTCGCGACAGGCGTGAATGGAAGGACGAATGGAGACGTGTCGTCTTCAGCGATGAGAGTCGCTTCTGCCTTGGTGCCAATGATGGTCGTATGCGTGTTTGGCGCCGTGTTTGGCGCCGTGCAGGTGAGCGCCACAATCAGGACTGCATACGACCGAGGCACACAGGGCCAACACCCGGCATCATGGTGTGGGGAGCGGTCTCCTACACTGGCCGTACATCACTGGTGATCGTCCAGGGGACACTGAATAGTGCACGGTACATCCAAACCGTCATCGAACCCATCGTTCTACCATTCCTAGACCGGCAAGGGAACTTGCTGTTCCAACAGGACAATGCACGTCCGCATGTATCCCGTGCCACCCAACGTGCTCTAGAAGGTGTAAGTCAACTACCCTGGCCAGCAAGATCTGCGGATCTGTCCCCCATTGAGCATGTTTGGGACTGGATGAAGCGTCGTCTCACGCGGTCTGCACGTCCAGCACGAACGCTGGTCCAACTGAGGCGCCAGGTGGAAATGACATGGCAAGCCGTTCCACAGGACTACATCCAGCATCTCTACGATCGTCTCCATGGGAGAATAGCAGCCTGCATTGCTGCGAAAGGTGGATATACACTGTACTAGTGCCGACATTGTGCATGCTCTGTTGCCTGTGTCTATGTGCCTGTGGTTCTGTCAGTGTGATCATGTGATGTATCTGACCCCAGGAATGTGTCAATAAAGTTTCCCCTTCCTGGGACAATGAATTCACGGTGTTCTTATTTCAATTTCCAGGAGTGTATACACACAATATCATAATGTAGTAGCAAAAAATGTAGAAAAGATATTGAGATATCATAGGACAAAAATGTCAAAGTCAAATTGTTTGATACATCTTAAAGATTTCATGGTGCATACAGAGAAAATTCTACTTTCAATAGGAAAATCATCATATATACATAAAAGGGAAGGAACATGTGCACGGTCTGATATATAACGACAAGAAAAGCGACCTGCTAACCTTACCCTGTTAGGCACTTGCCAGGAAAAAATATAATCATCATCAGTAAGCGTTCATATAAATATCTGCAAATGGCAATCCAGTGTGACAAATCGTAAAGTATGTTCATTGAATAAAGGGTTTAATATTGGAAATATGGTGATTGCCCTTGGTTTTTCTGGTTCTCAAAGTTTCGACATGTACTACATTGGGGTGAGGAATGTTGCAAATTCTACAGGGTGTTTCAAAAATGACCGGTATATTTGAAACGGCAATAAAAACTAAACGAGCAGCGATAGAAATACACCGTTTGTTGCAATATGCTTGGGACAACAGTACATTTTCAGGCGGACAAACTTTCGAAATTACAGTAGCTACAATTTTCAACAACAGATGGCGCTGCAAGTGATGTGAAAGATATAGAAGACAACGCAGTCTGTTGGTGCGCCATTCTGTACGTCGTCTTTCTGCTGTAAGCGTGTGCTGTTCACAACGTGCAAGTGTGCTGTAGACAACATGGTTTATTCCTATAGAACAGAGGATTTTTCTGGTGTTGGAATTCCACCGCCTAGAACACAGTGTTGTTGCAACAAGACGAAGTTTTCAACGGAGGTTTAATGTAACCAAAGGACCGAAAAGCGATACAATAAAGGATCTGTTTGACAAATTTCAACGGACTGGGAACGTGACGGATGAACGTGCTGGAAAGGTAGGGCGACCGCGTACGGCAACCACAGAGGGCAACGCGCAGCTAGTGCAGCAGGTGATCCAACAGTGGCCTCGGGTTTCCGTTCGCCGTGTTGCAGCTGCGGTCCAAATGACGCCAACGTCCACGTATCGTCTCATGCGCCAGAGTTTACACCTCTATCCATACAAAATTCAAACGCGGCAACCCCTCAGCGCCGCTACCATTGCTGCACGAGAGACATTCGCTAACGATATAGTGCACAGGATTGATGACGGCGATATGCATGTGGGCAGCATTTGGTTTACTGACGAAGCTTATTTTTACCTGGACGGCTTCGTCAATAAACAGAACTGGCGCATATGGGGAACCGAAAAGCCCCATGTTGCAGTCCCATCGTCCCTGCATCCTCAAAAAGTACTGGTCTGGGCCGCCATTTCTTCCAAAGGAATCATTGGCCCATTTTTCAGATCAGAAACGATTACTGCATCACGCTATCTGGACATTCTTCGTGAATTTGTGGCGGTACAAACTGCCTTAGACGACACTGCGAACACCTCGTGGTTTATGCAAGATGGTGCCCGGCCACATCGCACGGCCGACGTCTTTAATTTCCTGAATGAATATTTCGATGATCGTGTGATTGCTTTGGGCTATCCGAAACATACAGGAGGCGGCGTGGATTGGCCTCCCTATTCGCCAGACATGAACCCCTGTGACTTCTTTCTGTGGGGACACTTGAAAGACCAGGTGTACCGCCAGAATCCAGAAACAATTGAACAGCTGAAGCAGTACATCTCATCTGCATGTGAAGCCATTCCGCCAGACACGTTGTCAAAGGTTTCGGGTAATTTCATTCAGAGACTACGCCATATTATTGCTACGCATAGTGGATATGTGGAAAATATCGCACTATAGAGTTTCCCAGACCGCAGCGCCATCTGTTGTTGAAAATTGTAACTACTGTAATTTCGAAAGTTTGTCTGCCTGAAAATGTACTGTTGTCCCAAGCATATTGCAACAAACGGCGTATTACTATCGCTGCTCGTTTAGTTTTTATTGCCGTTTCAGATATACCGGTCATTTTTGAAACACCCTGTATATGTACCTGCGTATAGAACCTCAAATTTACTGCATCTATTCTTTCCTCTGTTGGCTAAATACTGTGTGCCTACTAATATCTTCTGTCCTATGTGGAAGTCACAGCGTGTACAAACCTGTTTTTGCTGTCTTTTCTGGCGCACTGCGGCACGTTTGATGTTGTTGAGCGCAATGTCAATTATTTCATTGTGGCGTAGTCGACGAGATGTAGGAAAAGATACTAATTCTTTAAATTTGTTAGGTGGTTCAACATTTTTCAATATAACAGTCGGAGATAGCATAGTAGATTCATTTGTTATGGAGTTAATTACATCATGGAATGAGAGTATGTGTGTGTCCCAATCAATATGTCTTTTATGGCAGTATATTCTACATAGTTTACCAATTTCTTTCATCAGTCGTTCAGAAGAGTTCGAAGAAACGTTATACCTGGATATATAGATTGGAGAAATGTTTCTAGCAAGAGCATACGTGTCCATATCGCAGATCGAAATTGTGATTCACTGTCGGAAAATACTTTCAATACATGCCCTACATGGAATAAAAAATGTTTTACAAACGCATTCGAAATAAATTTAGCAGCGACAAAGATGTAGCAAAAACCTCTATTAGATCTGGGAATCGGACCAAAAATGTCTACAGCGGCCATATGTCTCAATTTCATCGGTACAATGGGATATAACGGAGGAATATCCGAAGTCGTGTCTGATTTAGCTTTCTGGCAGATTTTACATGACGCTAAAACTCATCGAATACGTTTCTCCATGTTGGCAAAATAACAGTTCTGTCTCAGTATAAGAAAACATTTTGTCGCTCCATAATGTGCGTAGCTTAAATGAGTATACCAGATTAATTTGTTGAGAAGTTCGTCAGGAATACATGATAACCAGTTGTTGCTGTCAGGGTGAGAGCGGCGAAACAGAGTGTTCTTGCGTACAGTATAATGCTTTCTAATGGTAACGTTATTACTATCCTGTCAAATGTGTTTAATTTCTTTCCATACGTTGTCTTTTCTCTGCTCTTGTGCTATGTCTCGTAATGACGACGAAATGAAATTTTCAAATGCAACTTCTTGAATATATATGACGCTAAAATTTGCTTGGCAGAAGTTGGTTGCAATATCTTGCTAATTGTTGCTGAGAGAACGGAATAGTGCGTCTGCTACCATATTTTGTGTAACGGGAATGTAAACAATTGTAAAATTAAATTCCTGTAAATAGAGTTTCCATCTACTTAATCTGTCATGTGTGAATTTAGCGGAAAGTAAAAACTGTATAGCTGTATGATCTGTGTAAACGGTAGTATGTCTTCCATAAAGAAAATGCCTAAATCTGGTAAATGCTCATACAACACATAATGCTTCAAGTTCTATAACAGAATAATTGCTTTTAGCAGGTGACAGAATGCGACTTGCAAAAGCGATGTTTTTAATTACTGTAGTACCGCCTTCTTCAATTTCCTGAAAATGTGTACAACTAAAGCGGATTTAGAACTGTCGGTGGTAATGGAAAAATTTCTGGTAGGATCAGGGTGTGATAAAAGTGGTGCGTTCAGAAAGGCATGTTTCAAATTAACAAATTCAGACTGTGCTTGCCTATCCCAGGAGCCAATAGTGTTTTTCCCCGTCAATTGGCATAATTTAGGGGTGTCTAAAGCAGAGTAATGAATTAATTTACGAAAAAAGTTAATTAATCCCAGAAAGCTGCGTAGCTGTTTCTTCGTCGTTGGAACAGTAATGTCACGTAAAGCTTGACGCTTTTCCGGGTCAGGCGCAATGCCTTCTGCTGAAATTACATGTCCAAGAAATTTTATGGAAGTTTTGCCAAAGTGCGATTTGCAAAGATTAACTGTGTGTCCTTGTGTATGAAAAGTTTGCAACAGTTGTCAAGAATCAAATTGTATTCAGATCAGTTAGCTTCTACAATAAGGATGTCTACATAAGGTGTTATTCTGTCTTTAAGTACTGTCGGAAGTATAGTATTCAAACCGCGAATAAATGCTACTGAAGAAATTGTTAGATAAAATGGTAATTTGCAAAACTGATGTCACCAAAACAGAGAAATGCTGTGTACTTTCTGCACTTCGGATGGAGCTGAAATTGCCAAAATCCCGATTTCAAATCTAATGTGGAATAAATAACAGTACCATGAAATTTCTGCAAAAGTTCTTCTAGTGTCTGTGGGCGATCTGTTTCATCATTAATAATGTCATTGATGTGACGCGAATCAAGTACGAGGCGAAGTGAATCATCCTTTTTCTTAACAATATGGAGCGGGTTTATGTACGGACTAACTGCCGGTTCAATAATCCCTTGGTCAAGCATAGCTTGCAATTCTTTCGTAACTTGTTCTCTGTGGATATAAGGAATAGGATAATGTTTGGCTTTAAATGTGTCGTGCTGTTTAACATGAAATTCATACATAAAACCGGACATAGTACCAGGGATGTTGTCAAAAACTGGAGCTTGCTGCAAAAGAATTTTGCGTAGCTGAATACGTTCTTCAACTGTATTTGCGTTGCTCTGTTTCACTTTCTCAGAAATCATATGCATAACCTCCTAGTCGGCTTCGTCTGGTGTATTATAGCTGTGTACATACGTATCTGTAAACAATGTGGAATGACAGTCTACGTTACGTGATGTAGAAATGACCTCTGTTCGATTAATTGCTTGTTCTTCTGCAGATAAAGCGTGCTGAAATTCTAATGCCAGTTGTACAGTCGTGGACAAAACGAGCGAGACCCCTCGCCTTTTCGTTATGCTGATCCGCACGGCTTTAAAGTCTGCTACACAGCATAACAGGCAAGGCGACGAAGTGCTACCAACATACTATGCGCAGGCGTGAAATTGACAAACTATCTGAACTTTTTTAGACTGTATTCCATAATTTGTAAGACTATATTAATGCTGATTAGTGTGTTAAATACAACACGTAAATATAAGACAGAACTGAAAGAACAAACGCTAATTGGTATGAACTGGACAAATAAAAATGAATTTCAACTTATCGAGATGACTTAACTGTTTCAGTAAGACAAAGAACCCCAGATCGTTACGAAGTAGCAAAATATTATCCGCATTCGGCCGCGAAACGGTCTGTGTCAACGTTCAGACCAGTCATACTGGATTACCGTTGCTGACCTACCATGAAAGTGTGCAAATTTAGCAATGCGTGAAGATTCATAACGAAATTCACTTAAACATCATTCAGTGCCACGCTTAAGTCAATTCCATTATTGACAGAAGCGGAAAAAGTAGGCAGTAACATGTATGAAATTCTACAAGAGTGTCATATTGACATGCACAGGGCGCCAGTACAGAATAAAGGTAGCGATAAAACGTATTGGGTGCGCGAGAATTTCTTAAAATTGCTTTACTGATATTCTACCTGCCTCCATAGAGATTAGAACCGAAAACAAACCAGACCTTCCTTTCACTATGCTAGCAGACAACCTAGGCAAACAGCCCTCTATTATTACCCCAGACATGAACAAGCAGGCAATTTCGAAATGAAAATCTGCAGTTTCTGTTGCATAGAGCTTTCTGGACTCAAAAACATGAATTTTCTTCCTTTATGTCACCACTTATGCGACAATCATTCGGAATGTTTATCGAAATAACAAATTACTGTTATTAGAGAGTAAATTTTGTAGGATAATTCTGCACCACCCCAGGAAATAAACGGCTACATAGCTGCCAAACGTATTCTGCATTGTTTCGAATTCTCCACTAGACTCGCCACAGCCAGAAAACGTTCATTAGCAGAAGTGTTTCAAAAAGGTTCAAATGGCTCTGAGCACTATGGGACTCAACATCTTAGGTCATAAGTCCCCTAGAACTTAGAACTACTTAAACCTAACTAACCTAAGGACATCACACACACCCATGCCCGAGGCAGGATTCGAACCTGCGACCGTAGCAGTCCCGCGGTTCCGGACTGCAGCGCCAGAACCGCTAGACCACCGCGGCCGGCGCAGAAGTGTTTCTTAAGCTAGCTAGCAATGAGAATGTTCGTACTTCTAAAACGCGGTGGCATTAATACTGGGATGTGAATTACCACGTGTATAGGCAAATACATTCTATTTGCATTCCTGTAAACGTGATTTGGATCGAAAACGTAGCTACGACTAATATGGTTATGTATCGACAGCAACTAGAACATTTCGAATAAAGAGTAGCGGGTGTTATTTATGCGGCCCTCATCTTCAGTGTTTTCGTTGTTAGGATTTCGTCACCTAAACCGGTAAAAACGGAACCCTACTAGTCTCACTTTCTTGACCGTCTATCGGTCTACCCAACCCTTAAAACCCGTTTACCTCCAGAACGGGTGGACATAATAAGCGGAAATGTATCGCACTTCTTGCTGTAACTGGTCCCATGCTGGTGTAAAAAAGTGAGCTTCTATGTCAACGCAATCAAAAGATACGACGGTTTATGTAAAGAAAATTTACGCGAAAGGTCAAAAAATGGCTTCAAGAACTATGCGACCTAACTGCTTAGGTCATCAGCCCCTAGACCTAGAACTACTTAAACCTAGCTAGCCTAAGGGCATCACAGACATCTATGCCCGAGGTAGAATTCCAACCTGCGACTGAAGCAGCCGTGCGGTTCGTCACTGAAGCGCCTGGAACCGCTCGGCCACCGCAACGCGGCGAAACCCTACTCACCTCATGTATAATGATAATATATACTGTCTAGTGAGGATAAACTGTATTCGCCAGCAACTCAGATCGTTTGCTCACGGAACTTTTACGAAGCTACATTCAAACTTTGTCGAAGTCGTCTGCAATATCCATTACAAACACCCTAGGAACTTCGTATGCGATATCCACTTCTGAAGACGCTGGCAGATACTGCAGTACTATAACAAGTAGGTGGGAATTTATTGTTATTGGTCCACGCATGACACTTTCTTTCAATATCAATTTAACGCGCCTAGGTGTTTGTATATGCCTGAAACTATTGAACAAAAAGTAAATAAACAACAAACGAGCCGGCCGCGGTGGTCTCGCGGTTCTAGGCGCGCAGTCCGGAACCGTGCGACTGCTACGGTCGCTGGTTCGAATCCTGCCTGGGGCATGGATGTGTGTGATGTCCTTAGGTTAGTTAGGTTTAAGTAGTTCTAAGTTCTAGGGGACTTATGACCACAGCAGTTGAGTCCCATAGTGCTCAGAGGCATTTGAACCATTTTGAAACAGCAAACAACTTCGATGTTTAAATCAAATGAAAGTCACATGTCGTAATTAAAACATAATTTCGTCGTTACATCTACATGACTACATCAACAGGATTTCTTGGCAATCCGGACTTACGTGCCTGGCAGAAGGTTAGGGTTATTTCTCTACCGTCCCACTCATTAACAGTGTGCGGGAAAAAGGACCACTTAAATCTTTTCTTGCGAGCCTTGAATTACATTATTACTATGGTTTCTTCCTGTGTTCCCGAGGAAATACCCCGATCTTGCTGAAACTTCGCTCAGTGAAAGCGGGGACAAAATAAGCGAACACGTGTCTCGGCTTATCTGCTTACACTCTACCGCTTCTGAGAAAACGACGGTCAAAGTGTTCAATGCGCTGTTACTATAGTGTAGACACCTCTTAGCGGGTAAGCATTCAACTGGAGCGGTGGCTCTGCGGCTACCATAGCGATTTCTGAACTTTGCGCTGCGAGTTCGAAACCCGGTTTTTCCTTTTTTTTCCCCTCACTCTCTGAATTATCTACGAATGTTTATTCCAATTTATGTTGAAACACTGTTGTCGTTATTCGTCAGTTAATTTACTGTGTAAAGAAATAAGTTACAAAGGGAACACACAGTGCGTAGTGGGGCGATCACTCTGTTGTAGAAATAATTCAGAAGCCAAGATCGCTTAAATATTGTTTACTGGATAACCGGTTTCAACACACTAAAGGTGCCATCATCGGATCTGAATGTAGATTAACATTTATAAAATATTTGGTTATAACGATACATGAGGCAGCCCAGATGATGTTAGATCAGCTTGTCTCATTCGTTTATTACTTTTTAATTCATTAATTACACATAAAGTTAATTGGCGAATAATGACAACATTATTTCAACATAACTTAGAAAAAAACATTCGTAGATAATTCTGATAGAGAGGCAGGAAAATAAAATAATTAAAAAACCCAATATGGTATCGAACACGGGAATCAGTGTTAAGAAGGAACGACGGTAGCCACCGCTTCAATTGCGTTCTCGGCTGCAGAAGGTATCTACACTAGAGCAACAGCGCGTTGATAACTTTGACCGTCGTTTTCTCGGAAACGGTCGAGTGTCTGCAGATAAGCCGAAACACATGTTCGCTTATTTTGTCCTCTCCTTCACTGAGCAAAGTTTCGGGACAATCAGCCTATGACATTTGGCGAGTTCCCCTCGCTCGTCGAGTCGCTTCTTACGCCCGGCGAGAATTATGTATGCCTCCGAGTAAACTGCGCCACCTGGAAACACGGCGAGCGGGGATAAACACGTTTTCCTTCTTATAAGGCAACCTTCTACAGATAATATTCACGAAGTGTTCTTCAGGTTGCCTCAGATATTTCAGAAATGTTTCTTGCCTCAGGCCTGCCGCATATGCAAAACGTAAACATTTCATTTCATGTAATATTTATCAGGATAAGACATGACAAGAGTGGACCAGTCACTTCTGAGAAAAATTAGAGATTCTAAGTTGCTCCTCTATGTAATGACACGGGCACGGGCTTGCGATCTGTCTTTTATGCCATCGATTTCCGTGTTACACATACTTGGCCACTGCGTTGCGGCTGCCATCTTGGAGGAGGCAGTCTGTTTCCTGCCAGCGCTGTTTCCGCAGCCAATATTAACCGCGACGAATCATTCAGTCAACGCTAAATGGCCCATCTGGCTGAGGCAGACAAGGGCGCTATAATACTCCATGCAGAGGGATCTTCAAATGCCGACATAGCGAGAACTATGGGTCTTCACAAGTCGACGGTAGCCAGGTGGATCAGACGAAAGGAAGAGAGTGGTAACTTGAATGGGAGGCCTCATGGCCGTCGCCGCAAAACAACGCAAGCTCAGGATCAGCAGATACGCCGTTTCAGTGAGAACCACCCATTTGTCAACGCACGACAAATCAGCAAATTCATGAAGCTTGGAATGAGTTACTTGAATCTCCTAGTTCTGTGGCTCGAGTTGTGGGCTCAATGCCCAACAGACTTCCAGCTGTTGTGGAAGCCAAAGGAGGCTATACGCGATTTTTTTTTACAGACTTATGTTTTATATAATTTCAAGGAAATGCAATAAGTGGAATGGGGACAAACAAATTAATTCACAGCAAGATATGTAATATTTAATTTGATAAGAGAAGAAATACTCACCTTATATATTCATTCAGTCTCTATAAAATACGTGACACACGTGTGTATGCAAGAAGGGTACAAAACAGTACAGCACAAAATAAAAATGTTGAGGAGAAGCTCCCCGATGAAGACGTAATTGCAGAACAAAGGTTGGGCTAGAAGGAGAGGTAAGGAGGCCCGAAAAAGCAGAACAAAATCAAATACCCAATAGACTTTGAGTAGTTGTCGCAGCAAAGGGCGGTTGGTATATGCGATTCGGAGCAACTGTACAAGAATAGTTTTATTTACTGATTTTTGAGGCTTTATTTTGTGACGGCTAAACAGTGCTGCATCATGAGACCCGCTATTTTTCCACATGTGGCTAAACATCAGAGCTGAAAAAATTTTGAGAGGTACCGAAGTTCTCTGGAAGAGTAAAGTGTTTTAGACAAGAAGATGATTTTTAGTTCATTTCATTTTAACCATTCACACTATGCTTCGACATTCTAATCTTTGATTTCATTTTATTATTACGTATCTTTCCTTCAGTGAAAGTCAACGGTAGTAAGTTTCAAGATATGAAGAATAACTGGAAGTTTTTAATTTGTGGAATAGCGTATTTAACAGTTCATATTTTCAACAAATCTGTAGTTATAGGACATATTAAGAAGCAAGTAAAAATGGCACTGTGGAAAGATCAGGTTGGCCTCTAAAGGGTAACGACGGTAAAATAGCAAATACTAAACAATGGGTAACAACTATTGTTGATGGTGAGTAGCCGTAATCGATATGTCACTTTTCCGTAATTGTATTTCTGAAGTTTATCGTCAATCCTAGGACTGACATCGATACTCTGTTTTACGTAAAGAATACAACCTTCAAAATTTATTTAGCAGCGCAGAATATTAAATCACAGTTTATAGATCAGGAACCTAATCCAACTGCCTTTAATTTTATTCTCACGGATGACTTTGGGACAGTAAATAACAAGAGAAATAACAAAACTCTCAGAATCAATATATAGAATTCAAGTGTCCAGTGGATTCAAAAGTTTGCTATAATAGCGATTAATTGCTTTTACAGACTCCTTCATGCCTACATTTTCTATCAGACAATGTTTGAAACTAGGACTAAGAAGGTAAACAATTTTTCCACAAATTGTACAAATTGGAAGTCGGAGAGACAGTTACACAAATTACGATGACAACAAACGTTTTTCAAGTAAACTGATCACAGGAGGAATCCAACGCATTTATTGTGAGTTACATGCACAGTATGTAAACTGGCAACGCCACCAACACACAATACCACTAACAAGGGAACATCCCCATCGCACCGCCCTCAGATTTAGTTATAAGTTGATACAGGGGATAGGCCTTGAAAAACTGAACACAGATCAATCGAGAAAACAGGAAGAAGTTGTGTGGAAGTATGAAAAAAATAAGCAAAATATACAAACTGAGTAGTCCATGCGCAAGATAGGCAACATCAAGGATAGGGTGAGCTCAGGAGCGCCGTGATCCCGTGGTTAGCGCACGCAGCTGCGGAACGAGAGGTCCTTCCGTCAAATTTTCCCAGGAGTGAAAAGTTTAATTTTTATTTTCAGACAATTATTATCTGTCCGTCCGTCTGTCCGATGCGAGGTAACCGCGCCGTAGTATGATGACGCTACACCTAAAAAACATCGAAAGACATGACGTCAGTCGACTATAGCGCACGGAAGAGAGAGTATTCCTGCTAATGAGGCTCCCTGGCTGGCAGTTAACTGTTCGCTACTTTGGACGAGAGTGCATTAAATACGTGCGATGCATTGCGTGGGCAATATGAATCCAGCAAATATAGCTCGTGACTCCAATAACAATGTCAATGAATATTTTCCGAACTGTAAGGCATCGGAAAGTTCCTTAAGGGATCGAACGATTGTCGAACATTTGTATGATTATTTCCTACATTTGTTGAATAACAGTACGTGTGGTGATGATTGTCTGAAAATAAAAAAAATCAAACAACAAACCCGAGGGAAGCCTTAAACCAACGACCTCTCGTTCTGCAGCTCCTCACGCTAACCACGCGACCACTGCGCTCCCGTGCTCAAGCTATCCTTGATGTTGCTTATCATGCACACGGACTACTCAGTTTGTTTGGTTTGAATATTTTTTTCATAGGTCCACACAACTTCTTCCTGTTTTTCGAATGATCTGTGTTCAGTTTTCAAGGCCTATCCACTGTGTCAACTTATAACTAAATCTGAGGAGGGTGCGATGGGGAGGTTCCCTTGTTAGCTATGAAACAACTGTAGCAAAACGGAGCATCCTCGTTATCCATGTGATGGATAAGACGACTAATTCGCAACATAAATGTCAATGTAAGCATCAGTTTCTGTTGGAACGTGCTTCCCGGACCAAATAACATACATTTCCTACGTCTTCAATGCGAATCATGTAGCAAATGTAATTTAAAGGACATAAAAATATCGAGTGAATTTACTAAAATAATTATGAACCACTTGAATTTGCATTCAACAGGCAATGTTCAGAAGTCTGGTGTAGGAGTACTGCATGCTCTAATTCGAAACAACAAAAATCAACAGAGTAACTATTATTGAACGTCATCAGGTCACTCATCGAGCATTCCTATGCAGTACTGTTACTGGTGACGTGTTATGATGCCTTTATCGTTAACTTCCTAAGAAGAAATGAAAGGCTGAGCCCCACCAAAAGACGTAAACTCGAGGAAAGAGTTGCGTGAACATATTATTTTACATCTGATAAATCCAAAAGTGTGTTTTGGGCTACGAATTCTGCCCCCAGGGTGTGTGCAACACAGCTGGAATTTGTTGCCAACAACTGAGTCACCTTTCGGTCACAGTGTAAGAAAATCGAGCAACAAAACTACATCACCTGTGCTACTGCATGATAACGCACTATGTTGATTTGAGAAACAAAACTATCCAGGAGATTGATAGGAAAGTCGTCTCTCAGGCACATTTGTATTGATAGGGAAGTCCTCTCTCAAGCACTTGTCCCTCTCGTCATATATTTGTAAAATTTTACCTTTCCCACTCTAGATCGATCAACCGTCAAGGCAATTCATTTCTAGACGAAAATACTTTTAAAACTACTCTGGTTTATTGACATCGTTAGAACAAGTAGGTTTCTACAGGCGTAGAATTTGTAAACAACTTTAGCATTGTCGTATCGTTTTAGATATCGTGAAAGAAAATTCTGCTGCTAATTAATTTCTCTTTGATAATTACTGTTGCGTTTAGTAAACTAATGGAAAATGCAATTAAAATATTCACTGTACTAATACAAACTAAAGTCAGCTTAATACAGAAACATCACGACGGCAGTCTATCTTAATAAAGCATTAAGTTTCTGTGAGACAATTGGGCTTATTTTAACACGAATTAGTAGGATATTACAGACTTTACACTTAGAAAAGATCTGTATTTATTTCATTTCCTGTACCATTCGTAAGTGTTATGAAAATGGGGCTTTTCATAGATAAAATTATGTATTCACAACAACAACAAAATGTCGGCAGAAAACAAAAGTGGCATTATGAATCTGGCAGTACCGTAAGGTTTTCACTCTGACACTAAGAGTTACTGAAAGTAGCAAGAAGAATTTTGCTCGAGCGTTGTCTTACGATTCCCTTATTAAGTTTTTATCTGCCTGCTTGTAGCTGTGCTACAAAAGAATTAAAAATCTGGCTTTCAGCAAGTCTCGAAAGGCGAACAAAAGCAGCTTGCACCTGGTTACTAAGCATGTTACCTGGGGACTGGTTTTTTCTTAAAGCGGGAAGACATCCTTTTGTGGTTCAATTGGCAAATGTCAGTCAGACGTGTGACGTTAGTCTAAGCGTTTCGGTGTGTTGAATTTGTACCAATGATTTTTCTACACGTTTTTTCTGTCCCAAATAGAGTTGAAGTCTCCCATTAGTATTTTCACGTCATCTTGGTGAATTTTGCTCATGGTATTTTCGAGTGTGTTCCAGAATTTTTCAACATTGTCGATGTTTTTCTTATTTTCGATGTTGGTGGGTTCAAATGGTTCAAATGGCTCTGAGCACTATGGGACTTAACTGCTGTGTTCATCAGTCCCCTAGAACTTAGAACTAGTTAAACCTAACTAACCTAAGGACATCGCACACATCCATGCCCGAGGCAGGATGCGAACCTGCGACCGTAGCGGTCGCGCGGTTCCAGACTGTAGCACCTAGAACCTCTCGAACACTCCGGCCGTCGATGTTGGTGGGGACACGTGCATTGATGAGTGTATATGTTTTACTGGGGCTCTGAATGACCATAGTCATAAGTCGCTTGTTGACGGGCCAGCCGCGGTGGCCGAGCGGTTCTTGGCTCTTCAGTCTGGAACCGCGCGACTGCTACGGTCGCAGGTTCGAATCCAGCCTTGGGCATGAATTTGTGTGATGTCCTTAGATTAGCTAGGTATAAGTAGTTCTAAGTTCTAGGAGACTGATGACCTCCACTGTTAAGTTCCATAGTGCTCAGAGCCATTGGAACCTTTTGATTGTCGATCGGTGTGATTTCTTTGACAGAGTTGATAGATCGGTGTTCGAGAAATGCAATGCCGAAGATTGGTACGCCTTTCGTTACCTTTTGTTGTATTCTGCTCTTGAAGATGCAATGGTTTCCCTAATACACGGTTTCATTGTCAGTTAGTCGTGGTTCTTGAAGTGCAAGGATGAGAATTTTTTGTCGGTCCATTTCTTTTGTGAAATTATTTAGTTTTCGTGTTTGGATCAAGGTATCGATGTTTACTTTTAAATGCATGTTTTTTGCTTGGAGGGAAATTTACCAGAGATCTTCGATATTCTCTGTCGTGCTAACCTGGACTCCCCAGAATCCGAAAATCCAACTGCCGCCTGTCGACAGCCGGGTTGTGTACCACCTGGGATAAAGTTGACTTTGCTTGCATAGTTTACGTTTGCTTGTGTTTCATTGGTTGTGCTTGGGTGATACCAGGACCGGACAGGACCAGAGGGTGTTGAAGCCTTTGAAAGCAAATATTTTCAGCCAAGCTCATTGAGCTAACACGGTGACCAGAGTAACGGTGATTTTCACTCAGACGTGTCTGGATTTTGCGTTCAACGGATTGAGTAGCCGGTCAGGATTGTGTTAGTATTTGGTTCACCCCTAGTATTTGATTTCCTCGGTACCACCCATATGGGGGAGGGTTTCCACTATCCGCCACACGCGATTATTATTATTATTATTATTATTATTATTATTATTATTGTCATTATGTCTCAGCAAATCCCATATGGTGTATCTTCCCACCACTGAAATAGATGTGTATTGTTTGATTCAGTATTTCCATCACATAAATGTGGTTTATAATTACGTTACATTGCTACTAGTAGACATATTTCTCACTTTTTCTTAGACAGTTGCTACCTGTTACTCCATCATAGGAATTTATGTGCGAAGCATTGTTGAAATACAGACGTTCAAATTATCCGATTTCTGTAATTTCATTTCGATACCAGATCGTTCTAATCGGATTCAGCCAGGTAGTCTTAATGTGGATATCCGACCACGACTGTCATCATATGATAGACTGTGTAAACCACATTCTTTATCGGACTGTTGAATATAGATCACTTATCTATGACAGGACCTGAATTCTTAAACACTGTGGAAAATAATAATCCGATGTGCTTATTACAAATACGTTATTCCAATATAAATATGTGAACTAACGAGATAACAGTTTATTTACAGGAGCAGAACTAATGTTCAAATGTTCAAATGTGTGTGAAATCGTGTGGGACTTAACCGCTAAGGTCATCAGTACCTAAGCTTACACACTACTTAACCTAAATCATCCTAAGGACAAACACACACACCCATGCCCGAGGGAGGACTCGAACCTCCGCCGGGATCAGCCACGCAGCTCATGACTGCAGCGCCCCTGACCGCTCGGCTAATCCCGCGCGGCTACTAAAAGTATACTCGTCCACAAAACCCATGTGGACAATTATCTGATAATCGGTCAAGCTTTGCTTTGTCGCAGCTCTTTAGGATACAAGTCCATTTACTTTCAGGCTCTTACATACAATTCTTGCAATGCAAGGTAATTGAAAAAACTCATCCACTCGACGCCAACTGAGGAACTGACTGGTGCATGTGTTGTTCAACACACAGTAGTTGTCACCCTCACTGGAATCAATGAGTGTGTGTGTGTGTGTGTGTGTGTGTGTGTGTGTGTGTGTGTGTGTGTGTGTGTGTGAGTGAGTTTTCGTGTTAATGCACAATCTGAATCAATACTATTAACATCAGACAGACAACCGGGCATCAAATATGACTGTAAAGTATGTTAATGCGATGGGAAGTTACAAACTAAATTTTCACCTAACCCACGTCCTGCATATTACGTTAAGTAAGATGTATTAACTCCATAGTATCGTTAGCAGAGAGTGCGCTCTTGTTGTCGAGGCCTGCGACAAGCGCAGCGATCAGCACTGCCCAATGCCGCCGCGATTTGTTTATGTTGGCTGAGCGTGGACACTGCAGCAGACGCTTAGCCATAAACAGAAAGAAATCACCTTGGCTCTGACTGCAGTGAGCGGATATCACTGCCTGCGTGTTCTTATAGTAACCAACGTGAGACTCTACTCACAGGTGCCATGGAGCAATTGCAACGGGTATCATGTCATTAGTCATGAGAATATTAACCAGTGATGAAATGTCCACTCTATTTGAATCCTAAGAAAATAGGAACCTTCTCACAAAGGAATGTGAGGTGATATCAAAATTTATCCAACATACAAAAATTAACTGCAGGGCTTTCATGTATGCAGTAGTAGCACACAAGGAAATAATATGTCTTGGAAGCGTATATTTCATTTCCTCTTCTCATATTAACGTCCTTGTTTTAGAATGAAGTGAGAAAATTAACGCGAAAAACTTAAGTTCCTGAGAAGCATATAAGTCATTTCCTCGTCTCATATCATAGCTTTTGTTTTAGTATGAGGTGAAAAAATAAACAGTTTACGGCTCTGAAACATAATATGACACCAGATTCTTATCGTAGGCGCTATCGGAAACGCAAAAAGCAGGGAGCTGTCCATTCTTTTGTCCTAAAGAGCTGCGACAAAGCAAAGCTTGACCGATTATCAGATAATTGTCCACATGGGTTTTGTGGACGAGTATACTTTTAGTAGCCGCGCGGGATTAGCCGAGCGGTCAGGGGCGCTGCAGTCATGAGCTGCGTGGCTGATCCCGGCGGAGGTTCGAGTCCTCCCTCGGGCATGGGTGTGTGTGTTTGTCCTTAGGATGATTTAGGTTAAGTAGTGTGTAAGCTTAGGTACTGATGACCTTAGCAGTTAAGTCCCATACGATTTCACACACATTTGAACATTTGAACATTAGTTCTGCTCCTGTAAATAAACTGTTATCTCGTTAGTTCACATATTTATATTGGAATAACGTATTTGTAATAAGCACATCGGATTATTATTTTCCACAGTGTTTAAGAATTCAGGTCCTGTCATAGATAAGAGATCTATATTCAACAGTCCGATAAAGAATGTGGTTTACACAGTCTATCATATGATGACAGTCGTGGTCGGATATCCACATTAAGACTACCTGGCTGAATCCGATTAGAACGATCTGGTATCGAAATGAAATTACAGAAATCGGATAATTTGAACGTCTGTATTTCAACAATGCTTCGCACATAAATTCCTATGATGGAGTAACAGGTAGCAACTGTCTAAGAAAAAGTGAGAAATATGTCTACTAGTAGCAATGTAACGTAATTATAAACCACATTTATGTGATGGAAATACTGAATCGAACAATACACATCTATTTCAGTGGTGGGAAGATACACCATATGGGATTTGCTGAGACATAATGACAATAATAATAATAATAATAATAATAATCGCGTGTGGCGGATAGTGGAAACCCTCCCCCATATGGGTGGTACCGAGGAAATCAAATACTAGGGGTGAACCAAATACTAACACAATCCTGACCGGCTACTCAATCCGTTGAACGCAAAATCCAGACACGTCTGAGTGAAAATCACCGTTACTCTGGTCACCGTGTTAGCTCAATGAGCTTGGCTGAAAATATTTGCTTTCAAAGGCTTCAACACCCTCTGGTCCTGTCCGGTCCTGGTATCACCCAAGCACAACCAATGAAACACAAGCAAACGTAAACTATGCAAGCAAAGTCAACTTTATCCCAGGTGGTACACAACCCGGCTGTCGACAGGCGGCAGTTGGATTTTCGGATTCTGGGGAGTCCAGGTTAGCACGACAGAGAATATCGAAGATCTCTGGTAAATTTCCCTCCAAGCAAAAAACATGCATTTAAAAGTAAACATCGATACCTTGATCCAAACACGAAAACTAAATAATTTCACAAAAGAAATGGACCGACAAAAAATTCTCATCCTTGCACTTCAAGAACCACGACTAACTGACAATGAAACCGTGTATTAGGGAAACCATTGCATCTTCAAGAGCAGAATACAACAAAAGGTAACGAAAGGCGTACCAATCTTCGGCATTGCATTTCTCGAACACCGATCTATCAACTCTGTCAAAGAAATCACACCGATCGACAATCAAAAGGTTCCAATGGCTCTGAGCACTATGGAACTTAACAGTGGAGGTCATCAGTCTCCTAGAACTTAGAACTACTTATACCTAGCTAATCTAAGGACATCACACAAATTCATGCCCAAGGCTGGATTCGAACCTGCGACCGTAGCAGTCGCGCGGTTCCAGACTGAAGAGCCAAGAACCGCTCGGCCACCGCGGCTGGCCCGTCAACAAGCGACTTATGACTATGGTCATTCAGAGCCCCAGTAAAACATATACACTCATCAATGCACGTGTCCCCACCAACATCGACGGCCGGAGTGTTCGAGAGGTTCTAGGCGCTACAGTCTGGAACCGCGCGACCGCTACGGTCGCAGGTTCGCATCCTGCCTCGGGCATGGATGTGTGCGATGTCCTTAGGTTAGTTAGGTTTAACTAGTTCTAAGTTCTAGGGGACTGATGAACACAGCAGTTAAGTCCCATAGTGCTCAGAGCCATTTGAACCATTTGAACCCACCAACATCGAAAATAAGAAAAACATCGACAATGTTGAAAAATTCTGGAACACACTCGAAAATACCATGAGCAAAATTCACCAAGATGACGTGAAAATACTAATGGGAGACTTCAACTCTATTTGGGACAGAAAAAACGTGTAGAAAAATCATTGGTACAAATTCAACACACCGAAACGCTTAGACTAACGTCACACGTCTGACTGACATTTGCCAATTGAACCACAAAAGGATGTCTTCCCGCTTTAAGAAAAAACCAGTCCCCAGGTAACATGCTTAGTAACCAGGTGCAAGCTGCTTTTGTTCGCCTTTCGAGACTTGCTGAAAGCCAGATTTTTAATTCTTTTGTAGCACAGCTACAAGCAGGCAGATAAAAACTTAATAAGGGAATCGTAAGACAACGCTCGAGCAAAATTCTTCTTGCTACTTTCAGTAACTCTTAGTGTCAGAGTGAAAACCTTACGGTACTGCCAGATTCATAATGCCACTTTTGTTTTCTGCCGACATTTTGTTGTTGTTGTGAATACATAATTTTTTCTATGAAAAGCCCCATTTTCATAACACTTACGAATGGTACAGGAAATGAAATAAATACAGATCTTTTCTAAGTGTAAAGTCTGTAATATCCTACTAATTCGTGTTAAAATAAGCCCAATTGTCTCACAGAAACTTAATGCTTTATTAAGATAGACTGCCGTCGTGATGTTTCTGTATTAAGCTGACTTTAGTTTGTATTAGTACAGTGAATATTTTAATTGCATTTTCCATTAGTTTACTAAACGCAACAGTAATTATCAAAGAGAAATTAATTAGCAGCAGAATTTTCTTTCACGATATCTAAAACGATATGACAATGCTAAAGTTGTTTACAAATTCTACGCCTGTAGAAACCTACTTGTTCTAACGATGTCAATAAACCAGAGTAGTTTTAAAAGTATTTTCGTCTAGAAATGAATTGCCTTGACGGTTGATCGATCTAGAGTGGGAAAGGTAAAATTTTACAAATATATGACGAGAGGGACAAGTGCTTGAGAGAGGACTTCCCTATCAATACAAATGTGCCTGAGAGACGACTTTCCTATCAATCTCCTGGATAGTTTTGTTTCTCAAATCAATATAGTGCGTTATCATGCAGTAGCACAGGTGATGTAGTTTTGTTGCTCGATTTTCTTACACTGTGACCGAAAGGTGACTCAGTTGTTGGCAACAAATTCCAGCTGTGTTGCACACACCCTGGGGGCAGAATTCGTAGCCCAAAACACACTTTTGGATTTATCAGATGTAAAATAATATGTTCACGCAACTCTTTCCTCGAGTTTACGTCTTTTGGTGGGGCTCAGCCTTTCATTTCTTCTTAGGAAGTTAACGATAAAGGCATCATAACACGTCACCAGTAACAGTACTGCATAGGAATGCTCGATGAGTGACCTGATGACGTTCAATAATAGTTACTCTGTTGATTTTTGTTGTTTCGAATTAGAGCATGCAGTACTCCTACACCAGACTTCTGAACATTGCCTGTTGAATGCAAATTCAAGTGGTTCATAATTATTTTAGTAAATTCACTCGATATTTTTATGTCCTTTAAATTACATTTGCTACATGATTCGCATTGAAGACGTAGGAAATGTATGTTATTTGGTCCGGGAAGCACGTTCCAACAGAAACTGATGCTTACATTGACATTTATGTTGCGAATTAGTCGTCTTATCCATCACATGGATAACGAGGATGCTCCGTTTTGCTACAGTTGTTTCATAGCTAACAAGGGAACCTCCCCATCGCACCCTCCTCAGATTTAGTTATAAGTTGACACAGTGGATAGGCCTTGAAAACTGAACACAGATCATTCGAAAAACAGGAAGAAGTTGTGTGGACCTATGAAAAAAATATTCAAACCAAACAAACTGAGTAGTCCGTGTGCATGATAAGCAACATCAAGGATAGCTTGAGCACGGGAGCGCAGCGGTCGCGTGGTTAGCGTGAGGAGCTGCAGAACGAGAGGTCGTTGGTTTAAGGCTTCCCTCGGGTTTGTTGTTTGATTTTTTTTATTTTCAGACAATCATCACCACACGTACTGTTATTCAACAAATGTAGGAAATAATCATACAAATGTTCGACAATCGTTCGATCCCTTAAGGAACTTTCCGATGCCTTACAGTTCGGAAAATATTCATTGACATTGTTATTGGAGTCACGAGCTATATTTGCTGGATTCATATTGCCCACGCAATGCATCGCACGTATTTAATGCACTCTCGTCCAAAGTAGCGAACAGTTAACTGCCAGCCAGGGAGCCTCATTAGCAGGAATACTCTCTCTTCCGTGCGCTATAGTCGATTGACGTCATGTCTTTCGATGTTTTTTAGGTGTAGCGTCATCATACTACGGCGCGGTTACCTCGCATCGGACAGACGGACGGACAGATAATAATTGTCTGAAAATAAAAATTAAACTTTTCACTCCTGGGAAAATTTGACGGAAGGACCTCTCGTTCCGCAGCTTCGTGCGCTAACCACGGGATCACGGCGCTCCTGAGCTCACCCTATCCTTGATGTTGCCTATCTTGCGCATGGACTACTCAGTTTGTATATTTTGCTTATTTTTTTCATACTTCCACACAACTTCTTCCTGTTTTCTCGATTGATCTGTGTTCAGTTTTTCAAGGCCTATCCCCTGTATCAACTTATAACTAAATCTGAGGGCGGTGCGATGGGGATGTTCCCTTGTTAGTGGTATTGTGTGTTGGTGGCGTTGCCAGTTTACATACTGTGCATGTAACTCACAATAAATGCGTTGGATGCCTCCTGTGATCAGTTTACTTGAAAAACGTTTGTTGTCATCGTAATTTATGTAACTGTCTCTCCGACTTCCAATTTGACAATTTGTGGAAAAATTGTTTACCTTCTTAGTCCTAGTTTCAAACATTGTCTGATAGAAAATGTAGGCATGAAGGAGTCTGTAAAAGCAATTAATCGCTATTATAGCAAACTTTTGAATCCACTGGACACTTGAATTCTATATATTGATTCTGAGAGTTTTGTTATTTCTCTTGTTATTTACTGTCCCAAAGTCATCCGTGAGAATAAAATTAAAGGCAGTTGGATTAGGTTCCTGATCTATAAACTGTGATTTAATATTCTGCGCTGCTAAATAAATTTTGAAGGTTGTATTCTTTACGTAAAACAGAGTATCGGTGTCAGTCCTAGGATTGACGATAAACTTCAGAAATACAATTACGGAAAAGTGACATATCGATTATGGCTCCTCACCATCAACAATAGTTGTTACCCATAGTTTCATATTTGCTATTTTATCGTCGTTACCCTTTAGAGACCAACCTGATCATTCCACAATGCCATTTTTGACTCGCTTCTTAATATGTCCTATAACTACAGATTTGTCGAAAATATTAACTGTTAAATACGCTTTCCACAAATTAGAAACTTCCAGTTATTCTTCATATCTTGAAACTTACTACCGTTGACTTTCACTGGAGAAAAGATACATAATAATAAAATGAAATCAAAGATTAGAATGTCAAATCATAGTGTGAATGGTTAAAATGAAATGAACTAAAAATCATCTCCTTGTCTAAAAGACGTTATTCTTCCAGAGAATTTCGGCACCTCAAAATTTTTTACACCTCTGATGTTCAGCCACATGTGGACAAATAGCGGGTCCCATGATGCAGCACTGTTTAGCCGTCACAAAATGAAGCCTCAAAAATCAGTCCACATTCCATTTACTGCGTTTCCTTGAAATTATATAAAATATACGTCTGTAAGTAAAAAAAAAAAAAAGACGAAGAAGAAAGAAACAAAGCTTGAAACAGCTGATTGGTGAAGCCTCCTTTGGCTTCCACAACAGCTCGAAGTCTGTTGGGCATTGAGCCCACAACTCGAGCCACATAACTAGGAGATTCAAGTAACTCATTCCAAGCGTCATGAATCACATCAGAAAGCTGTCGGCGAGTCGACGGTGACTGCCCTTTTCTCGTATTACTCTGACCATTTCTGCCCAGATATTCTCAATGGGATTCGTGTCAGCTCCTTTAGGTGGCCATTCCGTTACAGTAATATTACTATGGTCGTCGACCCGCCTCTTAACCACACGTGCCATATGAATAGACGAGCGATCTTGTTGGAACATGATCTGATCATCGCCAAATCTTGCTGCCACAGCAGGCAACATCACGTTCTCCAGAATTGATATGTAATTGCGCGCATCGAATCTTCCTTCCACTTCCCACAGGAGCCCACACCCTTCGGCCGATATCCACGCCCATACCGTTACCGACTACAAATGGCTCTGAGCACTGTGGGACTTAACATCTGTGGTCATCAGTCCCCTAGAACGTAGAACTACTTAAACCTAACTAACCTAAGGACATCACACACATCCATGCGCGAGGCAGGATTCGAACCTGCGACCGTAGCGGTCACGCGGTTCCAGACTGAAGCGCCTCGAACCGCACGGCCACACCGGCCGGCACCGACAACCTGCCACTCCTTCGGCAACTGTAAATATATTTTCGATTATACCTAGCACATTTAGGCCGGTAAACTAGTACTTTTCCGGATGATGCCGTAGAGAAAACTTTTTGGTGCGTGAAAATCACTCGCCTCCAAAACTGGAGAGGTTTGTCGCCATTTTCAGTAGCAAAAGCAAGGCAAGCTTCTCTTTGGGAAACAGTCAATGTCTCTTTCACAGCAGCGCTTCTTGCTCTCAGTCCACCTTCCCTTACACGAGGAGTGACGGTCTTACTGCTAACATTGAGACCCAAAGTTTGCTGAATTTGTCGTGCGTTGACAAATGGGTGGTTCTCACTGAAACGGCGTATCTGCTGATCCTGAGCTGCTGTTGTTTTGCGGCGACGGCCATGAGGCCTCCCATTCAAGTTACCACTCTCTTCCTTTCGTCTGATCCACCTGGCTACCGTCGACTTGTGAAGACCCATAGTTCTCGCTATGTCGGCATTTGAAGATCCCTCTGCATGGAGTTCTATTATAGCGCCCTTGTCTTCCTCAGCCAGATGGGCCATTTAGCGTTGACTGAATGATTCGTCGCGGTTAATATTGGCTGCGGAAACAGCGCTGGCAGGAAACAGACTGCCTCCTCCACGATGGCAGCCACAACGCAGTGGCCAAGTATGTGTAACACGGAAATCGATGGCATAAAAGAGAGATCGCAAGCCCATACCCGTGTCATTACATAGTGGAGCAACTTAAAATCTCTAATTTTTCTCAGAAGGGACTGGTCCACTCTTGTCATGTCTTATCCTGATAAATATTACATGAAATGAGATGTTTACGTTTTGCATATGCGGCAGGCCTGACGCAAGAAACATTTCTGAAATATCTGAGGCAACCTGAAGAACACTTCATGAATTTTATCTGTCCTTATAAGAAGGAAAACGTGTTTATCCCCGCTCGCCGTGTTTCCAGGTGGCGCAGTTTACTCGGAGGCATACATAATTCTCGCCGGGCGTAAGAAGCGACTCGACGAGCGAGGGGAACTCGCCAAGTGTCATAGGCTGATTGTCCCGAAACTTTGCTCACAAGGGGAGGCCGCCAAATGTGAAATTCAGATTCGATTCATACTGCGCATAATAAAAGCTCATGGCCAGAGGTGTAATGTGGCAAAGCACCAAGATGCACTTCTCAGCTGTTGTCGAGAAAATCGACAGTTAGAAGAAACCGTTGCGGTGAAATACTCTCTACGATTAATAATTTTCTACAGCGTCGTGGCGCAGCGGTAAGCGCTCGAGTTCGTAATCCGAAGGTCGCCGGATCGAATCTCACGCCATGCAACATTTTTTTATTATTATTATTTTTTTGTAATTCAAATATATATATATATATATATATATATATATATAAACTATTAATGAATTGCTTATGCAGCCCGCATCTCGTGGTCATGCGGTAGCGTTCTCGCTTCCCATGCCCGGGTTCCCGGGTTCGATTCCCGGCGGGGTCAGGGATTTTCTCTGCCTCGTGATGGCTGGGTGTTGTGTGCTGTCCTTAGGTTAGTTAGGTTTAAGTAGTTCTAAGTTCTAGGGGACTGCTGACCATAGATGTTAAGTCCCATAGTGCTCAGAGCCATTTGAACCAGCCAATTGCTTATGCATGTTGGTGAAGGCGGATCGCTCTCCAATTGTACCGCCTCCATTTTACCGTTTGTTTAACAGGGTGTACCAAAGCTCTCACGTCCGCACTGATTTTCGACGGTGTTATAAGTTGTGCTAGGGACCGCATCTACCTTCTTTCGAAGTTAGCAGGCAACTACGCTGTTATGCGGCGGCTCGTTTCGGCCCATTCAACATCTGTCCTTCAAGTGTAACGAGCGATTAACGGAGTTTATATTTCATACCTGCCACAGCAAATTTGTGTTCGTGGGGTTTCTATTCTAATTCGAACGTTTGACTTACGCTATACGTATTCGTTTCGGAATATCGTTTCTACGTCTTCCGCTAACTATACGTGGTTAACATTATGAAGACAATTAGTAACATTTGTGAAATACAAATTTGTTTGCGGAAAACATAATGATGTTCGAAGTCGCCAGTTTTTCCACGACAAACGACAAACGACTTTCAACAACTTATTATATGCATAATTGTTGCAACCTGTTGCCGGGAATTATATATATATATATATATATATATATATATATATATATATATATGTGTGTGTGTGTGTGTGTGTGTGTGTGTGTGTGTGTGTGTGTGTTTATACACACATTTGAATTACAAAAAACAAATACTGAAAAAAAAAGTTGCATGGAGCGAGATTCGATCCGCCGACCTTCGGATTACGAACTCGAGCGCTTACCGCTGCGCCACGACACTGTAGAAAATTATGAATCGTAGAGAGTATTTCACCGCAGCGGTTTCTTCTAACTGTCGATTTTCTCGACAACGGCTGAGAAGTGCATCTTGGTGCTTTGCCACATTACACCTCTGGCCATGAGCTTTTATTATGCGCAGTATGAATCGAATCTGAATTTCACAATTGGCGGCCTCCCCTTGTCAGTGAAGGAGAGGACAAAATAAGCGAACTTGTGTTTCGGCTTATCTGCAGACACTCGACCGTTTCCGAGAAAACGACGGCCAAAGTTATCAACGCGCTGTTGCTCTAGTGTAGATACCTTCTGCAGTCGAGAACGCAATTGAAGCGGTGGCTCAGTGGCTACCGTCGTTCCTTCTTAGCATTGATTCCCGTGTTCGAGACCATATTGGGTTTTTTAATTATTTTATTTTCCTGCCTCTCTATCAGAATTATCTTCGAATGTTTTTTTTCTAATTTATGTTGAAATAATGTTGTCATTACTCGACAATTAACTTTATGTGTAATTAATGAATTAAAAAAATAATAAACGAATGAGACAAGCTGATATAAAATCATCTCGTCTGCCTCATGTATCGTTATATCCAAATGGTTTATCAATGTTAATCTACATTTAGATCCGATAATGGCACCTTTAGTGTGTTGAAACCGGTTATCCAGTAGACAGTATTTAAGCGATCTTGGCTTCTGAATTATTTCTACAACAGAGTGATCGCCCCACTACGCACTGTGTGTTCCCTTTTTAACTTATTTCTTTACACAGTAAATTAACTGACGAATAACGACAACAGTGTTTCATCATAAATTGGAATAAACATTCGTAGATAATTCAGAGAGTGAGGGAGGAAGAAAGGAAAAACCGGGTTTCGAACTCGCAGCGCAAAGTTCCGAAGTCGCTATGGTAGCCGCAGAGCCACCGCTTCAGTTGAATCCTTAACCGCTAAGCGGTATCTACACTATAGCAACAACGCATTGAACACTTTGACCGTCGTTTTCTCAGAAGCGGTAGAGTTTAAGCTTATTTTGTCCCCTCTTTCAATGAGCGTAGTTAAAAGCAAGATCGGGGTCTGACACTTGGCGTGCCCCCTCGTAAATTGCGTGCGTTGGGATTCAGTAGACAGAATGCGTCCACTTTCCTCGACTACTCATTGACATGTTTGGAAACTTTCTTTGTTGTAGTTGCACTTTGCATTATGAGGGCTGGTTTTCCTGATGAGGATCTACTTATGGACTTTGCTCCTAATTTACGTTACTGTGTAGTAGACCTACTGCAACTACTTAAACCGGAAACGTTTGTTTGTTTGGATACTCCGCTTCTTAGTTGCTACATTTCGCTAAAATATTTTCCTTTTTTTCAAAACGGCAAGTTAAGATGACCACTGCAACATGGTAAGATCAGTAACAATTTAATACTTTGAAACAGTTATGTGTGGTGTACGAGGAGTCTACTGTTGTTGACTGAGGAATACATTAAACACGAAAGCTGCGTCCAATAACAATAATTAACTTTCGGTTACATGACAAAACACAAGTCGAAGCACTGTCAGTTCATCTCAGTACCCAGTAAAACTTAAACTGGAAAGATCGAAAACATACTTTTGTGGGGAAGGCAAACGAATGACTGCGTTTTATTGGCCGCACACTAAGAATACGCAACAGGCCAACTGAAAACACTGCCTACACTACGTTTGTCCGTCCACTGCTATAATATCCTTGACAGACGTGATTGACTGTGCACGCAAAAACGTCCAAGGAACGGTAGCACGCTTTGTAATGTCACGAAATAGGGGAGAGAGGATCCCAGATTTGATAATCGAGTTGGGGTAACATTCATGAAAACATATGCGTTTTTCGTTGCCACGAGATCTTTTCACGAAATTTCAATCACCACCATATGTTCTGAATGCCAAAACATTATTTCCTAGGGTACTTACACAAGAAGAAACCATAGTAATAATGTAATTCAAGGCTCGCAAGAAAAGATTTAAGTAGTCCCTTTTCCCGCACACTGTTAATGAGTGGGACGGTAGAGAAATAATCCGAACCTTCTGCCAGGCACGTAAGTCCGGATTGCAAAGAAATCCTGTTGATGTAGTCATGTAGATGTAACAACGAAATTATGTTGTAATTACGACATGTGACTTTCACTTGATCTGAACATCGAAGTTGTTTACTGTTTATTTACTTTTTGTTCATTAATTTCAGCCATATACGAACACCTAGGCGCGTTAAATTGATATTGAAATAAAGTGTCATGCGTGGACCAATAACAATAAATTCCCACCTACTTGTTATAGTACTGCAGTATCTGCCAGCGTCTTCAGAAGTGGATATCGCATACGAAGTTCCTAGGGTGTTTGTAATGGATATTGCAGACGACTTCGACAAAGTTTGAATGTAGCTTCGTAAAAGTTCCGTGAGCAAACGATCTGAGTTGCTGGCGAATACAGTTTATCCTCACTAGACAGTATATATTATCATTATACATGAGGTGAGTAGGGTTTCGCCGCGTTGCGGTGGCCGAGCGGTTCCAGGCGCTTCAGTGACGAACCGCACGGCTGCTTCAGTCGCAGGTTGGAATTCTACCTCGGGCATAGATGTCTGTGATGCCCTTAGGCTAGCTAGGTTTAAGTAGTTCTAGGTCTAGGGGCTGATGACCTAAGCAGTTAGGTCGCATAGTTCTTGAAGCCATTTTTTGACCTTTCGCGTAAATTTTCTTTACATAAACCGTCGTATCTTTTGATTGCGTTGACATAGAAGCTCACTTTTTTACACCAGCAAGGGACCGGTTACAGCAAGAAGTGCGATACATTTCCGCTTATTATGTCCACCCGTTCTGGAGGTAAACGGGTTTTAAGGGTTGGGTAGACCGATAGACGGTCAAGAAAGTGAGACTAGTAGGGTTCCGTTTTTACCGGTTTAGGTGACGAAATCCTAACAACGAAAACACTGAAGATGAGGGCCGCATAAATAACACCCGCTACTCTTTATTCGAAATGTTCTAGTTGCTGTCGATACATAAGCATATTAGTCGTAGCTACGTTTTCGATCCAAATCACGTTTACAGGAATGCAAATAGAATGTATTTGCCTATACACGTGGTAATTCACATCCCAGTATTAATGCCACCGCGTTTTAGAAGTACGAACATTCTCATTGCTAGCTAGCTTAAGAAACACTTCTGCTAATGAACGTTTTCTGGCTGTGGCGAGTCTAGTGGAGAATTCGAAACAATGCAGAATACGTTTGGCAGCTATGTAGCCGTTTATTTCCTGGGGTGGTGCAGAATTATCCTACAAAATTTACTCTCTAATAACAGTAATTTGTTATTTCGATAATCATCCCGAATGATTGTCGCATAAGTGGTGACATAAAGGAAGAAAATTCATGTTTTTGAGTCCAGAAAGCTCTATGCAACAGAAACTGCAGATTTTTATTGCGAAATTGCCGGCTTGTTCATGTCTGGGGTAATAATAGAGGGCTGTTTGCCTAGGTTGTCTGCTAGCATAGTGAAAGGAAGGTCTGGTTTGTTTTCGGTTCTAATCTCTATGGAGGCAGGTAGAATATCAGTAAAGCAATTTTAAGAAATTCTCGCGCACCCAATACGATTTATCGCTACCTTTATTCTGTACTGGCGCTCTGTGGATGTCAATATGACACTCTTGTAGAATTTCATACATGATACTGCCTCCTTTTTCCGCTTCTGTCAATAATGGAATTGACTTAAGTGTGGCACTGAATGATGTTTAAGTGAATTTCGTTATGAATCTTCACGCATTGCTAAATTTGCACACTTTCATGGTAGGTCAGCAATGGTAATCCAGTATGACTGGTCTGAACGTTGACACAGACCGTTTCGCGGCCGAATGCGGATAATATTTTGCTAATTCGTAACGGTCTGGGGTTCTTTGTCTGTTATCTGGATAAGCTGAAATTCATTTTTATTCGTCCGTTTCATACAAATTAGCGTTTCTTCTTTCAGTTCTGTGTTGTATTTAACACACTAATCAGCATTAATATAGTGTTAGAAATTATGGAATACAGTCTAAAAAAGTTCAGATAGTTTGTCAATTTCACGCCTGCGCATAGTATGTTGGTAGCACTTCGTCGCCTTGCCTGTTATGCTGTGTAGCAGACTTTAAAGCCGTGCGGATCAGCATAACGAAAAGGCGAGGGGTCTCGCTCGTTTTGTCCACGACTGTACCTTTTCGTCCTTTAACATTAAATAGGAATTTTGAAAGTCAATAATTGCGTCGTGCTGTACCAAAAAATTCGTACCTAAAATAACGTCTGTTGTCAATAAGGGAACAATCCAAAAATTTGAGTGGAACGTATGACCTGCAATACAAAATGATAAGAGTGTCTTTAATTTTACGTCTACTTCTTTACCAGATATTGCACCTTTTACTTTAGTTTTGCCTAACGGTAACGTAGGATAACTATTCTCTTTTTTTTACATTCGTTCAAAGTTTCTTTATTTATAACTGACATAGGTGATCCAGAATCGATTACTGCTGAAAATGTGGATGATCCAATCTTTACTTCAATAACAGGGTGGATTTTTTGTATAACTGGTTTTTCATGCAAAAATGTCTCGGATGTCGTCAAAAGTAATAACATTTTCTTGAACGAGATTCTGTTTATCAAAAGTATTGCTTACGTTGCTGGAAGATGCAACCTGTACTGTATCTAGTCAAATTCTTTCTGACGTGCTGTTATTTGCGGGAGGATGCTGTGGCATTTCGACTATCTGTGCTGTACTGTTATTTAGTCCTGACGTAATAGGTTCGAGATGATATCGACTGTCTGGTTCATTCACGATAATCTGTGGTCGTGTATGATACTGCTGCTGATAAAACCTACTGTTATTATACGTGGGCTGAAAACTCTTCTCATTACTTTTACGTCTGTCATGATAGTCATTACTATACGGCGCGTTGCGATATGAGTTGAAATGATGCGTCTTCTGTACGTACTGATTTCCTTGTTGCTGTGCGTTACTATTTGGCGGAGCCGACGCTATACGTGTAGGGGGCGAAACATTAAAACTTGGTTGACCCTGCAAACCACATTGTTGGTTAGGTGTATTAACCGGCTGGTTTTGTTGTCGTTCTGGGGAAAAACCTCTATTGTTACCAAAACGTGTTTGCTGTTGCTGATAATTTTGATGATACTGATAATTAAAATTTAGTCTGTTATTAAAGTTCTTGTGGTTGTCGTTCCTGAAGCGTCAATCACCTTTGCTGTTAAAATAGCGTGGCTGATTGTAATTACTGTATGCTTGTTGGCCTTTGTTATGTTGTGAAAAATTTTTGTTTGTGTAGGAATAGTCTGATTGCTGAACTTCCGAAAGCTGTAGCAGATCTCTAAATGCCGAAATATTTTCTTTCTGCTGTTCTGTTAAAAGTGATGCTCTTAACGATCGAGGTAATTTTGAAATACATAATTGGATAAGTGCTGATTCACTGTATGGCTCACTCAAGTACTGGTTTTGTTGGACCATGTGTTCAAAAAAATTGCGTGACAGTGGGAAAATTTGAGTTCTCATAATTCGGTAAACTAATTAATTGATCCTTGATTCGGCGCTGTGTCGTCTTCGACCAATACGCTGACAGAAAAGCATTCTGAAATTCTTCTACCGAATAACATTGTCTCGCGATCGGTCTGATACGAGTTGCCGGTTCGCCTTCCAAACAATTGCAAATAAATTCAAGTTTGTGTGTTACGGGCCAAGTTGGTGGAAAAGCAAAGCTAAATTGTTGTATCCAATCCAAAGGGTGAATCTGTGAATTTTTAAATACTTTAAATTTCCTAACGGATAGGAAGGGCTTGTAATCAAAATTATCGTCTCTGAATGTCTGAGCAGATTTATGATTGCATGAGAATCTATTTGTGTCTGTTCAGAATCTAAGTCACGTACTCTCTGTACATTACCTAAATTATACTGGCGGTGTGAGTGTGACAAATGTTCGGGTTGTGGCATATGCTGTGACGTATTAGAGGCTGAAACATTTTTCGTTTCTGTCACTTCTTGCTGTAAAGATAACAATTTTCTACGCAATGTCTTGTTGGACGAACCTATCTCACTGATTGTCCGCTGTAAATTTTTGAATTCGGGTGTTTGGTTGAACAAAATTAGCGACGTATCGTCTGATTTGTTGTCATTGTTATTTTCTATAACGTCAATACGGCTGGCCAATTCATCATATTTTTCAGTCAGTGCTTTTACCTGATCGTCATTTTTCGTGTCACAAGTATTAATTTGTTTTTGCATTTTACGTGTGGTTTTGTTTAATTTTTTAACGTCTGCTTTAATGGCATCAAGATCCTGTATTAATTCTAATTGTTCAAGTCTGTTGGTCACTATCTGAAAGTCTACTGTGTGTGTGTCTGTTTTTCTTTTAAGATCGGAGATTTCATCATGCAGTTCGATGTTCAACTGTTTGATAGTATTGATTTCGCCTGATACTGTAGCAATGTTGTTGTCTATGTATGTTTTTGCTTTCGTAAACAACTTACGCTTATCTTCCTGTCTCTGTGCAGTAATTGTTTCCGTGACTTGTTTCTTTACTTTGTTCTGTTCCTCTATGAATTTACGGTAACGCGTTTCACTGTTTTGTAGATGGTGATTAAAACGTTCGTCAATTTGGCTGTTCTGTTGTTCGAATTTCTTGTCTACTTTCGCATCCAGTGTGCGAGAAAGTTCTGCTGACATTAATTTAAACTCGTCGCGTAACTGTGTTGCGTTTTCTGAACATTGCTTAGCAACTGCACTAATTTCATCTCTAAGTAATTTTGTTGCGGCTGCAAGGGTGTTACGTAACTCTTCGCTACTATTCTTATCACAAGCCTTAATTTCTTCACGTAATTGTTCTTTAGTTTCATTGCATTGCGCGGAAATGGCTGTAATGTGTTCGTTAATCTGTTTGAAGTTTTCATTAAGTTGTTTGTTCGACTCATTAAATTGTCTATAACTGTTGTCTTGTTTTTCATTCGACTGTTTGAGATTTTCATTAAGTCGTTTGTTCGATTCATTCAGTTCTTTGAAATTGTTGTCGTGTTTTTCATTGAGTTGTAGCAATTATGCCACAACCTGATCCATGCCAAAATTAGCGACTCTATTCTCTGTACTGTGCGATGGTGTATCTACATTTGCAACATTTCGTGTAACCACTCGGTCATTGTCTGACTCATGAAAAGGTTTGCTATTTGGATGTACTCTGTTGGTCACTACATTGAAATAAAACAAAAGTGACGTGTTTTGAGTGTATTGCTCACCTTCGCTAGAAACATTTATCTGTTCACTGTGTAAATTTTGCAAATCAGGTGTGTCAAAGTGGGCAGTGTTCATTGTAGCAGAACGTGCCGCGTCATCAATTGTCGTTAAATTAAGTGTGCAGATGATTTAATCTGTTTGCTCATCATTTACAATCATTACTGGTGGTCGGCACGCATTGGTTATCTGTTATTGGAGAATTATCATTATGATACTGAGTGTCGCTAGTATTATTAGTCAAATTATTCAAGTCGGCTTTTTCACTCATTACGCATCGCGATGTACTGTTGGCAGTTTCTCGCGGCATTTTCACAAGTCAAAAATAGGCACAAAAGCAAACAAAAACAAAGCAAAAATGGAACAAGTACAATAACAACAAGGAGCAATAAATTGCCGATGATCTGTGAAAGAAGGAGTGACAAATTAGTAAATGCGTTGCGCCAGATGCAAACTACATTTAACATTAAGTAAATAGGAGCAGATATATAACTGACTACTTCTCAGAAATTAACAAAAAATACGAACCTGACAGGTTGTCGACAAGTGTAACCTCCCAACGTTTTATTATTCCGTAACCTCGCAATAATAACGTGACTAACCTCCCAATAAAAAATTGTGGCTCACATATAACTTTTCTACAATTAATTGACTGTGAATATAAACTGCTAAATTTGGAAGTCAGCAGTACTGCGTCATGGCCCTGAAAGATTATACTGAATAAATTGAAAATTCTTACCTCAATGAAGTCGCCGCATAACGCGTATATATATCTGCTCCTATAAGAAATTTTTCTGGCACAGCCTGATGCAATGCTGGCCACTAGATTTGTCACGTATAGAAAGAAACAACTGATTTTTCTCTATGATAATCGGGATGACCATGGATTGCAGAAATTAGTAAATTCTTTAGATTCAGATGAATGATTGTCAAAAAAGTTAATTTTTTAAAAAAGATTGTGATTAAAAGATTTTTTTTTTTGAAAAATTTGCATCGGACTTGATATAACAATAGTACAAATTTACTTGTAACAAACTACGTATGCTCGCGGCTGCTTTTACCTTATACCACATCGCTCAGGCAACGCTATTGTTCCCCACGTCCGGTCCCGCCAACTCCATACACCAGACTGCTACCTACTAGTTACTCCTACTGCCGACAGTGCTCTTACAGCAGCCAACAATGCTCTCTGGTCTGAGAGTCTCTTATAGCTTACATATCGCAGGCAGCGCGTGGGCAGTCCGTCGAAATTACATGTGCTCGAGTGCGCTAGCAATAAATTCCTTAGTCATGGACCTCTTACAACAGCACATGAGAAAACCTATTGAGTAATAGAGCTATAACAAGTTTTAGGACCGTAATGGTAATAACAAGCAATACAAGGTCTCTTAAAGTTATAGTTCAGTGCTAACAATCTACTGTCAGTTCCGTTCTAAAACTTCTAGAAGGCAAAATTTTTATACAAGCTGGCTAAAACGTTTTTTCTGTGATTTCAACCAACGTACCTACATGCATGCAAAACTTATGAAGATTTTAAATCAATTCATAACATTGCTATTAAAAATTGTATGTACGAGAAATCGGTTTAGAGACTGCTGCCCTGCCATGTTCATAAGGCGGATGACAGCAGGTGGGCTGCACCACATACATAAATACAGCCCCAGAGGCAAGACTAGGCTTCATTTCGGACTCAGCCATTGTAAGACCCGCGTCAATCAAACGCCGGAGTGCGCGCTGCCTCGGAAGACGTCAAAGACAGACTGTTACAAAAAGCTTATTTTCAGTAGTAATAGCGAACTCGCAAAAACTGTACGGCTGTGCACCGTCCTGGATCGCTTAGATTTCGCAAAAGTAGCTGTTAGTGTGTCGTCCGTGATACTTACAAATCCGCGTGGCAAGTGGTAACAATTATATTCCATTTTTGTGACGAGTATTTTTTTTTTATTATCAGTAGTCAGGGCAAAAGACAATTTAGTGGGAACTTACCGCAGACGTCGCCTCTGGACTGCTCGTAGTGCTGTTTAGGATAGAGAGATTTCCTGTCAGCATGAACATAATTAATATTAAGAATACATGTTTTGCGCTTGAAACTTTGCTAGATATACGAACTCAAAATCTTCATTTATAATCATAGTCCTGGTCCCGATGAACAGACAGAGAATAGAAACATTTCTTTCCGTGGGCTGGACGTCCGCCCCCGGTAGCTGAGTGGTCAGCGCGACAGACTGTCACTCCTAAGGGCCCGGGTTCGATTCCCGGCTGGGTCGGAGATTTTCTGCTCAGGGACTGGTTGTGTTGTCCTAATCATCATCATCATTTCATCCGCATCGACGCGCAAGCCGCCGAAGTGGCGTCAAATCGAAAGACTTGCACCCGGCGAGCGGTCTACCTGATGGGAGGCCCTACTCACACGACATTTACATTTTTTTGTGGGCTGGAAAAGAATGTGGGCTTGCAGACTGGAAACTATGGTCAGCATGTTCTCCATTGCTTTCTGGCTGACCGCAAAAATAGTTGCCAGGCTCTCTTAAGAGACGGCGAACAATAATTTACAAATATTTACAACTCCAAATCCCCTCCACATTAAATTCTACCAGCCTCTCCACAAAGGGAATCGTCAGGAGTGCCACAGGACCACTATTATTTTCTGTATACGTATCTGGCGGGCAGGGTGGGCACCAATCTGCGGTTGTTTGCTGATGACACTTTGGTGCACGGGAAGGTGTCAAAGTTGAGTGACCATAGGAGGATACATGATCACTTAGACAAATTAGTTGGAGTTATGAACAGCAGCTTGATGTAAATGTGGAAATATGTAAGTTAATGGAGATGAGTAGGAAAAACATACCCGTAATATTCGGATACAGCATAACGTCGTTTAAATATTTGGCATTATGTTACAAGGCCGCATGAAATGGAACAAGAATGTGTCGATTTTGCTACAGAAGACGAATGGTCGACTTTGTTTTCATGAGAGAATTTTAGGAAAGTCTGGTTCATTTGTAAAGGAGACATCGTATAGGACGCTGGCGTGACCTATTCTAGAGTACTACTCGAGTGTTTGGGACCTGCACCAGGTCGCATTAAAGGAAGACATCGAAGCAGTTCAGAGACGTGCTGGGAGTGTGGGAGTGGGGGGGGGGGGGGGGGTGCGACGTTCTTTTCGAGGAACACTATTGAGAAAATTTAGAGAACCGGCATTTCAGACATTGCAGAACTTACCTTCCGTATACATGATATCAGGTGACTGTTCTTTACTGAAGTCTTCGTTCTCCTGCATGTATGGTCTGCATCTTGTACGATGGTAATACCAAAAGCGAGGTCTTCTATTTTTTTGTAAGTACATAGACCTGTTTATATCTACAATGGTTTACATCAGTTTACAGCTTGAACATTTAACTATTTTTCGACATCATCACCATTTCTGTCGATGCATTTCTATGGGCGGTGTGGCAGTTCTTGTATGCCCACGACATACCAGCTCGCCGCCATGCTGTTCAGAAAGTTATGAACCTCTTCTTCCACCTCGTTGTCGGAGCTCAATCGCTTTCCGGCCAAATGTTCTTTTAACTTATGGAAAAGGTGATAGTCACCAGGCGCCAAGTCAGGACTATAGGGTGGGTGGGTGATTACGTTCCACTGAAACTGTAGCAGGAGAGCAACGGTTTGCCGAGCGATGTGTGGGCGAGCGTTGTCATGGAGAATGTGTACGCCATTGCTCCAACATTCCTCTTCTCCGGTTCTGTTTTTTCAGAGTCTCACAGTAAGACATCATGCAGGGTGATCCGCCGATCATCACGCGTACTTTGCTCAACCACCGACACTGTCTCCCTAGTAATTGACGGTCTCCTGCTCGTGAAGTTCGGTTCGACCAACTGCAATCTCTCTACACCACTTACGAACATTATTGACATCCATGCATGACTCACCATACAGTTCCGTCAATTGGCGATGGATTTCAATCAGCGCAGTGCCCTTTGCGTTCAAAAACCGAATAACTGCGCTTAATTCGCACTTAAAGGCGGTAACATCCAACAGGAGCTCCATTCTCAACGGCTGCCAAGCCAAGACTGAGAGGTAGAGCGCGGCGTGCGCGTGTTTACACACAGCGCGTGAAGTACTCTTCATAACAGAGTTCTGTACTTATAAAAAAATAGGAGACCTTACTTTTTGGATCACCCTCGTATACGGGCAGTCAAATGAGAACGAGACAAATGGAAAAAAAAGTAAACTGTTTATTTTTTTCTCGAGTAATCGCCGTAACTGTTTATACAGTTATGCCACTCGGAGACAAGACTGTCCATGCTGTCATGGAAAAATGTCTGCTGCTGTCTTTGGAACCATCAGCGTACCCAGGCGTGAACGTCTCTCCGAGGCAAATCGACGGGGACGAATGTCTTTCTTCAGGACACCAAAAATATGGAAATCGCATGGGGAGGGATATAGACTGTACGGAGGATGTGTAAGGGATGCCCAACAAAGCGTCTGCAGCGTACTCGAAGCAATCTTGGCTACATGTGGCCGTGTGCACATGTTGCTGTTATCTAAATGAAGAGTGGGAATTGGAAGCTTTCTAAGTGCTAAATCTGAAATTTGTCAGGGGAATGAAGGAACAATACATCTCAGTTTATACGTTAATCATTCTTATCCAAAGAAAACTGAGAGTATACCACAGAATTATGCTGCTCACCACATAACCCCAAGAAGCACTGAGACAAATTAGAAAATAAATACTGCACTAAGAACGTTCTAAGTGCATACCAGGAAAGTGACTGGTTGTGTGAGCCAGTGAGATAGGTTTTGCAAGTTGATTCTTGAAAAGAAGAAAACCCCAGCCAGCCACTGTTAAAAATGTTATTTATTTACACAAATAGCGACAGATTTATCTTTATAAGGCTGTTCAAGTTTATACTACATTTGTTGTTGCTTTCGTTAATTGCTGGAATAAGAACAGACAGGTTCATCTTCAACAGGCTGTACGCGTTTCTATTACATTTGTTGCTGTATATAGTAGTTGTTGGAAGACAGACAGCCAACAACTAATATAACTAATAATAGATGTAAGATAAAAGGGAATAGCCGCCTGAGGATGGACCAGTCGGTTCTAAACCGGTAACGGTGCTATTTGTTTAAATAAATATCATTATTGAGAGTGGCTGGTTTTGCTGTTTTATTTTTCGTAACCATCAACTTGCATTCTCTACACAGCTGCCGTGTCAAAGACGTCACTTTTCGACAAAATAGCAGTAAGAAAAAAGTTTAGTTTCACAATGCTATTCATACTGAGGGCCCTGCCTTTTATTTGTGATAATAGAAGAACAGAAATACAGTATTACGTTGTTAACTAGCAGAACTGTAGTCAACTAAAACCACTTCTTATATTTTTCAAAGTTGGGATCTTCAGAGGGAAGCACGACTGAGCAGAAGGATCTTGGCTCATCTATTAAGGCACGTCTGATAGACTTTCTCCATGCTTTGGCACCTGGATGAACAATGGGAACGTGCAACGGATTACCGAGAATATAGAAGAACTGAACACGCGTTTTGTAAAAAAAAAAAAAAAAAAAAAAAAAAAAAAAAAAAAAAAACAATGCTTGCGAATGTTTCTACTTGCACTCTTCGAGTGACAACTGTAGAGAGCACAGACTTGGAAAGGGTCGTTAAAATGTTACGACAGCTATTGAACAGTGGTAGCTAAAATTAATGAGGATGTTGCTCTAGAAAATTTTGTCTTGTACTAAAACTGCATGAAGGGAAAACAGACACGTATAACTTTCACGTTAAGCTAATTTTTTGGAAGCCTCTGTGCCCCAGTAAGATTCTTTTTTTAATTTTACGGTTCGTACTAGTGGCAATGAAACTATATTATCAACGTGATTCTTTAACTTTTTATGCTTTTCAGTTTATTCTTTTTTTTTACATTTCTACAACTATATTCTGTCTACAGTACATTATGTGCAAACACGCAAAGCAAAACAGTGTATTTCTTACTTCACAGTCAGATACTTAGGCCTGGCTGATATACTAGAATATCAGGTATTGAACGAACTTTCGCTGAAAGACAGTGTTCACTAAGTCACAGAACTTACCTCTTGGCGATGTAAGGGCATGGTTAACGTTTTCTGTAAAATAAAAGAACGAAAAAAGAGAATCAAATACACTCCTGGAAATGGAAAAAAGAACACATTGACACCGGTGTGTCAGACCCACCATACTTGCTCCGGACACTGCGAGAGGGCTGTACAAGCAATGATCACACGCACGGCACAGCGGACACACCAGGAACCGCGGTGTTGGCCGTCGAACGGCGCTAGCTGCGCAGCATTTGTGCACCGCCGCCGTCAGTGTCAGCCAGTTTTCCGTGGCATACGGAGCTCCATCGTAGTCTTTAACACTGGTAGCATGCCGCGACAGCGTGGACGTGAACCGTATGTGCAGTTGACGGACTTTGAGCGAGGGCGTATAGTGGGCATGCGGGAGGCCGGGTGGACGTACCGCCGAATTGCTCAACACGTGGGGCGTGAGGTCTCCACAGTACATCGATGTTGTCGCCAGTGGTCGGCGGAAGGTGCACGTGCCCGTCGACCTGGGACCGGACCGCAGCGACGCACGGATGCACGCCAAGACCGTAGGATCCTACGCAGTGCCGTAGGGGACCGCACCGCCACTTCCCAGCAAATTAGGGACACTGTTGCTCCTGGGGTATCGGCGAGGACCATTCGCAACCGTCTCCATGAAGCTGGGCTACGGTCCCGCACACCGTTAGGCCGTCTTCCGCTCACGCCCCAACATCGTGCAGCCCGCCTCCAGTGGTGTCGCGACAGGCGTGAATGGAGGGACGAATGGAGACGTGTCGTCTTCAGCGATGAGAGTCGCTTCTGCCTTGGTGCCAATGATGGTCGTATGCTTGTTTGGCGCCGTGCAGGTGAGCGCCACAATCAGGACTGCATACGACCGAGGCACACAGGGCCAACACCCGGCACCATGGTGTTGGGAGCGATCTCCTACACTGGCCGTACACCACTGGTGATCGTCGAGGGGACACTGAATAGTGCACGGTACATCCAAACCGTCATCGAACCCATCGTTCTACCATTCCTAGACCGGCAAGGGAACTTGCTGTTCCAACAGGACAATGCACGTCCGCATGTATCCCGTGCCACCCAACGTGCTCTAGAAGGTGTAAGTCAACTACGCTGGCCAGCAAGATCTCCGGATCTGTCCCCCATTGAGGATGTTTGGGACTGGATGAAGCGTCGTCTCACGCGGTCTGCACGTCCAGCACGAACGCTGGTCCAACTGAGGCGCCAGGTGGAAATGGCATGGCAAGCCGGTCCACAGGACTACATCCAGCATCTCTACGATCGTCTCCATGGGAGAATAGCAGCCTGCATTGCTGCGAAAGGTGGATATACACTGTACTAGTGCCGACATTGTGCATGCTCTGTTGCCTGTGTCTATGTGCCTGTGGTTCTGTCAGTGTGATCATGTGATGTATGTGACCCCAGGAATGTGCAAATAAAGTTTCCCCTTCCTGGGACAATGAATTCACGGTGTTCTTATTTCAATTTCCAGGAGTGTAGAATCGCTAGAAGGAGGATAATAGTTGAATTCCCCACTTTATCACATACAAGAATATGATACAACGTTTTTAACTACAGCAAGACGCATATAGCAAAAAAAAAAGGGGTGAAAATGCTGCCTTGCACCAACACGCCAGTTTCGGCGGTCAGCCATACGCGACTGGTTGTCCTCCGCGCACTAAGTAGCTACTCGGACAGCTTCCTACGCGAGCATGTGAGCTGCAGCCAAAACCCACATCGCTGGAACTGCGAAACGTAGTTTCCATGCAGGTAGTTTGGAATCTTTTCCATAAAACGCTGACAATGGGCTTAAGAGGGAATGTTTGTAAAACTAGAAAAAAATATTGAACTTTTTTCCCCACCAGATACTTCTGTAACATTTAAAAATATTGTCACCAATAGAGTTAAATTCGTGCTAGAAGTGATGTGAAAGTCACTTTCTTTCAACCAATGCACAGTGCCACGCTTCCTTCTGTACATGACTGCGTTCTTGTTTGCGATATGTTACTATTTCTTGCCAGCAGAGTAGAAATCTGTAGAGTGAAGAAGGCTTTGAGCCCATTTACGATATGATTAATTACAATTTATCACAGAAATGCACATATAACGGAATACAAAACCCGAACGAAAGTTTTGGTAATTTCATTGAGAAGAGATGGTCAAAGACAACATTTTGCTCATATACTCATAGTATTACTGGAATTTACGCATAAAACTCTTTCCTGATGTTCAATGATAGTAACACTGATACTAGGATTTGAAGCAGGTAGCTTCGCTGAAAATCTAGAGAAGGATATTGACGAAGTGTTGTAACGTTCCCTGGCATTTTCACGTTATTAAACAACAAGAGTGTATTTGTACCATATACGCCGCTCTGGGCAAGTTGTATACATCGTAATTATTGAACAAAAATATTACTGAATGTGGTATAAAATACATTAGTTATTCTCATTATATTTTTTGTTGTAATATTTCTCTGTATAGTATTATAAAACAGGTGTGTCAAATGACCATGGAGTCGTGTGTATACCGCAACAGGCTGTCCCAGCTGTAGTGTGGCACACGCATTTAGCATGGGGTCACGCTGGGATAGGCAAAACAATAAGGATTTTGTCCAAATTCTGTTATTTTAAGGGGATAAGCCAGAAGACTCGCACCATTATCAGGACTTGTCCTCTGTGCCGAAAAGCTAAGTTTCAAAATAAGTCCACTAGGTTTGAACTGCATCCCATAGTGCCTCATCGGCCACTTCAGTTAGTATCTATAGACATAGCAGGACCCTACCCACGAGCCAGGGGTGGATTGAAGTACATTTTAGCGGTGTATGACCTTTTCTCTAAATATTTAAAAATATACTGCCTTAAATCAGCCACTGCTCGTGGAATAGTTAAATGGTTAGGGAAAGAATATTTTACACAAGTAGGTAAGCCTGAAGCGATAATATCGGATAATGCTTCCTATTTTACAGGCCATACCTGGAAAAACTATTTACATGAACAAGATATAAAGCACATACTAATTTCCCGCTTTCACCCACAAGCAAGTTTAGTAGAGAGAACATTTGGAGAGTTAAATAAATTTTTCAGGTTATACATTGCATATAAACACACAAGATGGCCAGATCTGTTATCTAAGTTTATAGAAATTCACAACGCAACTCCGCATGCTTCTACGGGGTATCCACCAAACGAGATATTAATGAATAATAATAGAGTTTTGAATGAGTGGCTGGCACCTTTGCCTAAGGTCCCAGTCATTCCTGAGCCTAAGGAAGAGAAGATAAGAAAAGCAGGGTGCAACCTTACCAGGTGCGCTCAGAAAAGGAAAGAAAAATATAATCGACATGTGACGAATAACCAAAAATTTAGTGTTGGGGACTTGGTACTCTTACGCAATCATCCTAAGTCCTCGGCATCCTTGAAACAGAATAGCAAGTGGCAATTGGTGTACAATGGACCTTTTAGAGTAGTAAGTGTGCCACATGAGTGTAGCTATCTCTTAGCAGATCCCCACTCAGGGAGAGTACGGGGACTGTATCCGCGTAAGGATGTAAAAGCATTCCTACAGTAAAAGACTAATAGTCCTATGTGGACACCACTCTTTTGTAAATAATGAACATTAATAGTGTGTGTACTAGTGTAGAAGTGTTTAGTTATAAGTATATGATTGATTTTCTCATGTGTATGGATATTTATGTTATGTACTCTTTTAATTTGTGTTATCTAAACCATGCTCTAAATGTTTGCACAGATAATCTGATTAGTGCAATTATTTGCAGTGTTAAGCTGTGACAAAGTTCAGTCAAGAAGAACATTTTAGTAAGGATTAGTTAGTGTACTACATAATTTCCAATATGTGTGTCAAATTTGAAATATTTCTTGGCACAATCTTTTCTATTATGTGTATGTATGTATATATGTGTAGCTGTCAGATTGACAGACTCGAACCCAGAATAATATCAGTAATATGAGGCCCTGAGAACTTTATTATCTCACCAATATTATCAGAGAAAATAATGCACCCAATAGTGACCCGAGGGCACCACGGGAGGCAAACTTGTTGCAAATTTATGTAACGCAAAGTTACGCACAAAGAAGCTTCAATTGAAGCATGTGCATATTCAATCAGTTAAAAGGAGCTAGCCAGATACAGTCCAAGTCAATTTTTGCCTACAGAGACTACACTGTAGTTACGTAGGACGTTGATAGTAAAGTGTGACACGAGTACAAAGGAGTTATTGAACAATATGCCTGAATCCGGCTGGAATGCACAAATAAAATCTAATCGAACACGAATATAGATGACTTTGGGCAAACTAATACCGAATTTTGAATATTTGTTACCATGTACGCAAATCTCACACCTTGGTAAAGAGTTACAAATGTGCTGTTACAAACAAAATTGAGCAGCGGACATTGTAAATAAAAATAAAGGAACTTTAACAAAAGTGCAGTATTGTGCGGCAGAGACAGACAGTGACTATTAAACCTGCAGCAATACGTCACGGAGTAGTTGTGTATAAGTAATAAAAAACTGTATCATCGCCGTGTGTACAAGTGGACAAGGAACTAGCACGACACGAACAGTGAGCCGAAAACGGACGGTGGATCAACTTAGTGTCAAACTTTAACTCTTTGTGTGTCAAGGGACGCTAGGAAAACGCATTGACTACAGAAATACATTTTGATTTTGTCCTAAGGTGAAAACTTGCGTGTGACTAATGACAAGTCATGACATGGTGAAGAATATTGTGTGCCCATAAAACGTGTTACTGTGACAACGATACATTGTGCAAACCAGACTAGTGAAGGCCTACTGAGTAATAACTGCCACTAACTGTGTACGTTCTTTCCCACAGCAGGAAAAATGCCTATAAGGATAGTACACTGTTTGTGAACTTGTTGCATGTTTCCTGGAGCACTGCAAGAAGACGTCGCACGGGCGAGCTGATATCCAACGCGCATCCGGCTACATCAGCTATGCAGCGACCGCAGCAGCCCGTAGCAGACCAGCAGCCACGCCCCTCCGCGCCGTAGCTGTCAACGCCGGGGGCGGTGACCTACACGGAGTCAGCGCGCCGCGCCGAGCGCCGCCCAACAATCACTCCGCACCGCTCACCAAATACAACATTATTGACTTTTTTGAAATGTTCACATAAACTGAATAACATGTCAATGACTTCATTTCGATAAACTTTGAACATTTACTATGTATGTCCGTGAGTGATATATCCTAGGATAAGTGACCTTGTAGTGTATCACAAGAATAATAGTATCACACACAAAAAACCTTCCGTTGAACTGTATGTGACTGTGATATTGTGTAATTGTATAACCCCGTTTGTGACAAACTGCTAATTTAATTCAAATGAATAATTGTTAAAAAGACAATAGTGACTATAAACCAACTGGGATGGCTGGGCTCCGGCACAGTTTTGCCCAGGTTTCCTGTTTGCCTACGCCCAAATGGGGGAGCCATGAACTTATATAACCCTGGGACTAAATAGAAGAGCCATTCCGTAAAACATACAGAAGTGTAAAGAACGTTACTGGCACCATTGTGTCAAAGTGTAAAAACTCTTTGCCAAATGCTGCCAGGGGGCAATGTAACGTTCCCTGGCATTTTCATGTTATTAAACAACAAGAGTGTATTTGTACCATATACGCCGCTCTGGGCAAGTTGTATATATCGTAATTATTGAACAAAAATATTACTGAATGTGGTATAAAATACATTAGTTATTCTCATTATATTTTTTGTTGTAATATTTCTCTGTATTTAGGATAGGAATTTTTCTGTATTTATTATGTGATTGTAAAATGTGTCAGTATTTGCGGTATCAGAGATATAAAAATTTGCCAGAAGAGAATAATATCGTCAATTTACAAAGAAATGTTAATAGTCGGCAAACGCTATATAAGCACTAAGCATTATGTATTCTTTGGTCTTCTCTGTTCAGAAGTTATCGAGGTAGGACACTGTGAAGAAGCTTTTAACGAATGTGTAGACTTCTTTTGTCTCTGTCTGGACTTAGCCGCCATTAGACGATGCGTTACGAATTAATGTGAGTTGAATTGTTGTTTGAGCTAAATATATCAGTATTTATCAGAAGTGTGAATTATTTATGTAAATTAGCTTGCCCACGTCATCTATAAAATTTCTTTAAGAATTTTTCAGCATTTTTTAGCGGTGTTGCTGGGCTGTGCCGCGACCAACAATCGCAGATCTGAAGAGGCGGCACATTTAAAAAATTATCAAACCCGTAAATCGGGAACAGATGCATAAAAATCAATAGTGAATTAAGAAATTGTTTTCCTTTTCAGTGATCCCGTGGCTGATAAAATTTGAATTAATTATACGTTTGTGCATTCGTAGGCGGATAGTTAATGTTAGTTAACATTGAAATTTAAACAGTTCGGTTCTTTAAAATAACTCAAATGCATAGTAAAGTAGGTTTGATCAGTGATAAAGATCGGCTTGGCAATAATTAAAACATTTTCTGCTGATAGAGATAATCTTGTGTTCTATGGCTAGTGCCGGGATAAAATTCAGTAAAAATATTTAACAAAAAAACCCACTGCATCTGGAAAGTGTATGCCAAGGCCGAATGATTTAAAGGACTCAATTCTCAACTAAATATTCTTAACCAGTTCATATGAGTTCACGTAAATTTTTTTTCTTTAAATGTACGTAATTCTTAAGAAAGTAAAATTTTTTATTACCACACGAAAATAAGAGAGTGGTTCTACAACAAAGTTCGCACGAAAGAAAATTAACTTAAAAGCAAAAGATAAAATTTATTATTATTCTTTAACGAAAAATCAATCAATTCCATTCATATTCCGGCGATTTCGTTAAAGTGTCTATGCGTCTACTGCTAGATCTGAAATGACAGATAAGTATATTGACAAAAGGGGACGCTAGAAGCATCAAACTGAAATAAAAGAGCTAAATGAAGTCGAAAAAGACGAAATATTTGGTTGCGGCCAATATCAAGGTACTTATTTCTAGCATTAATGCTAGTAAATACTTTTTCTGCATTTACCGAAGCTTTCGTTTTTCAGTGTAGAGGGCGATTCACAAAGATATACAGGTATTTTAATATGTTATTCTTCAAGTAAAACTAAAGAAAGAAGTTCATATGAACATAGGTCCGCAAATTTTTAGTTACGGAGTTACGGCTGATAAAAGATTTTGCCTGAAATTTAGCAACTTCGCTAATATGAAGCCATCGCAAAACTACATGAGGTTAAAGTAAAACAAGATTTCCATTCATCTTGTTGTTTTTGCTCTGGCGAATCTAATAAAACCAGTCCCAGACTTGTATCTGCAGTAGTTTTCTAGAACATCCTGAGAAGCAACGAATTAATTTCGTAAAATTTTTAATTCATGAACTACTTGGCTCAATTTGTTTTTTAAAATCCACACAATTGCCCAAAGTTTTCAACAGAAGTTGTACAGAATTTATTTTTGTAGAAATGATGGTAATAACGGTAACTGAAGCTGTATGAACGTGTCAGATAGTTTGCTTTTATTAATACCATAGCACTCGTGAATTCATGTTAAACTGGGAAAAACAAAGCTCAGTGTTAAGGAAGTTGTACAGGTTAGGAAACGTCTGAAACAACTCACGAACGGTTGCCAACAATGATATAAATGTTTATACATTCTTAATGGAAAGAAAACAAATTTACTTGTGTAATAAAATTTGCTTCTCTGGATGTTCTGGAAAACTACTGCAGGTACACGTTGGGGCATGTTTTATTAGATTCACCAGACCAGTATCAACAAAAAAATGGAAATCGTGCTTTACTTTAACCTCGTACAGTTTTGCGATGGCTTCATATTAGCGAATTTGCTAAATTTTTGCCAAAACCTTTTATTAGATGTAGCCCCATAACTAAACATTTGCAGACCTATGTTCATATGAACTTCTTTCTTTAGTTTTACTTGTAGAATAAGTTGTTAAAATGTTTGAGTATCTTCGTTAACCACCCTGTATAAGGAACATTTTCTAATGAACCATTGCAGATAAAGACGTGAAATTTGCTACAGACTGTGTGCATACTATTACGCAAATATCTGTGGTACAAAATCTTTCAGAGCGCATTCCTATCAAATTTATTTAATTTTTTGCCAAATAAAAATTGCTATTTATCATACATATAAATTTTAAAAGAAACTGTTGCCAAAGTTCTAAGATTGATATTAAAAAACCAGTAGACAAATCTGTTCATCTAATTACTAAGAATAACCTATAACGTTTTGAAAGTGATCCGTAAAGTAACCTTTGAGAAAATGTTTCTGATGTCATAGCACCTTTTCTAAAACAACCCAGAAACAAACCGATCAAGTTATTTGACAAAAACAAAATTGAAAAATCTTCAGTTTACAACCAATAACATATTGACAATATGTGCAAAATTTGGTTCAATTATTTCTCAAACAATAAAAGTTATATTAGCTTATTCGTATCCGTATATTTTCTCATACGTCTCCCCTTCAGTGTTATATATTGCAGAAATACAGGGTGTTTCAAAATGAAGAGTATGGAACGACTCAAAATGACAGAAGAAACGCGGTGAATGAGTGAGAGTCCCCCATACGTAGCCCCAAGCAATCAGTTCCGAAAGCTAGTCGTGACTTAGCAATTCTAGAGAAGCACTTTTAAGGAGATGTTTACAAATACAACCCTGTCGGTCAAAGTTGTTACAAGCTCTAAAGCTTACAACTACGGTTTTCTTTGCAAACGAAATGTTGCCACATGAAGTTGAAGATTTTCTACACCACATAATTTGTGTATCTCGGGTTCAGCAAATTCTCTCGAGATGATATAGTTGCACCGAAACTGCCGTAATCAAATATTTTTTGTGCCATATCCCAGCGGGAAGTGTACCGGCCTCTCTTTTTCGGTGAGCAGCTGTAACTGGTGTTTCTGATTTTGATGCTCTAGAACTATCGTTCTTTCCTCAATTGGAAGAAGATGACTCGCGGAACTTTATTGGGCGGCAAGATGGTAGGGTGCCTTAATGGCTGAAATCAGTAGGCGATTAACTAAGGGGTAAAACCATTGTAAAATCGTAAAAAAAGCGTTTCAATGAGAATTATTTTTGGATAGAAGGAAACGTGATAGAGAAATAATACTTGAGGTAGTTATTAAGAATATTGGTACGTATAAAACGAAGAAGAATTGTTGGAAAATATTACAAAATGGCAACATTGCAGTAATTCTCCTCATGCACGTTGAATTTGTGCAATTTACATTACGCGCTATAACTGGTGCCAATTTGAAACCAGAAAGAAAAAATAATCTGTCTAAAGTGCAGCTGGAGAACTACAAAGGGAATTTTAGAAATATTGATTTTTGTGTAACTGGCGAAGCTCAAATAAAATCCTTCAGTTTTTACCAACGGGAGCGCAGTCTCTTGTTAATAAATATTGTTTAAATTAACTAATCGCAAATTCCCTACGGTTTCACTGTGAAATATTATTTGGCAGTTGTGATTAAATTTTCAAATAGAAAGATTGAAAAAGACTGGAGCTATGCAAAATCATATTTCGAGGAAAATGCTTTTGAATTTGTGAATTGAGCTGTAGACATGAACAAATGAAAAAAATTCTAGTCCTTACTATTAATCTGCTATTCCAGGATTGGCCTGTCGTACTTTTGCCTTTGTGATAGAAATCATATCCACTAGTTTATCATAGAACGATTGAAATATCGCTCGCAGCAATTCTATGAACGCACAAAACTTAACAATTCCGTTTAGCCCTACTCCAAGCAGGGGCCCTACTAAGACTTACAATTTGGTGTAACAGCTTGGACAAGCAATAATTGTTGTGAAACCTAAGCCATGAGGAGTTCGTTCTTGCAAAGTGATGTCTCCATTGCACATTTTACTACTCAGGTATTGAGAAATGACAAAGAAAACTGCAACAACATTCACGAATCTACAGCTCAGTTCGCAGTTCACGACAAAATACTGGTCACTTTCTTTCAATTTCTTCGGAACTGCTTTCGACCCATATCTATTCTTCGGAGGCTTTCATGACATACTGCTTCGATGCCCCGTTGGATACGATGTTTTCGTACATTTTCTGCTAAATACACTTTCTTACCACTCATTCGTACTTGAAAGACAAAACTGTGTACTATAAGACCGCATATAAAGTATCAAAAGTCGATACTGAACCCAAAAATCGAGATTCGGAGCGAAAGAACCGTCTTTTTCGTACAAGTGTTGACGCTTGGTGACGTGAAACTAACCTATTATTGTTCTGAAATGTTTCTGATTACACCCTGACACTACACGGGGCATCGGGTTGGCGCAGGTAGGCCGTTTCGAATCATCCGAGGCGCTATAGGAGGAGATCGGGATTCCATCGAACATTTTTTTTTCGGGACTTAGACTCTCTGCCTCGTATTTTATAAGGTTCGTAGCATTTTTTAAGTTAATGAAAACAAAAATAATGTTTTGAAAATTCTACACTGGTGTTAACCTTGACCTCAAGGGGCTGTATTACAGAGCTCGTTTTGCATGATCTCCACGTTAAGTCACGATCATGCGATGCCATGCGAGTTTTACCCTTGAGGGGTTCATAAAGGATCATGAGTATGCGCCTCCGATTCCAGCTGACCTACCAATGCTGAAACAGCATTGTTGCAACAATTACTCCAGACATACTCGGCTATCGATTGGTAGAGTTGCTCTTTCATTTGATGTATTATTTGAAATTGTAAGTTGAATGTTATGCTAAAGAGCCTTAAAACGCGTATATTCGTTTTGAAATACCCTGTATAAAGAAAGTATAAAGAAAAGAGGACTCAGTATATTGAGCTGTTGGATAAGTTCATATCGTTTTTCCGTGAGTTTAATAAACACAAGAGAAACACATACGCGACTTCAGTCATCCATAATATATCCACCTTCACGGCTTACAACAGTTCGACAACGTTGCAGTAACTTTTCGAGTCTACAACTTTAAAAATCACACGGTTTTGAGGCGGAGAACTCGTCAAACCATGTTCGGAGCGCATTTCCATCAGAAAGGAAGTTCCTTGGAGTGTTTTCGATAGGCAGCGGAAAATTGAAAATCTGAAAGCGCAAGATGAGGTGAATGAGGAGAGTGCGCAATGACTTCCCAACGCAACTCCTGTACAGTGTTTCTTGTCAGTCCAGAAGAAAGTGGGCGGGCTTTACCGTGGAGTAGAATCACTTCACGCGGTCTTCCTGGTCGTTTTCCTCGGACTGCGTCTGCAGGACGTCTTTGTTATATGCCAGCAGTGATGGTTACACCTCGGAGAGAAAGTTCGTAGTGCACCAGACTGCCGCTGTTCCAGCACATGCGTAACATTATCTTATGTGGGTGCGCGCAGATTTTTGTACAGGGAGTTGCTGCATTGTCTGGGCTCAAACAGTCCTTTCTTTTCCTTGCGTTGGCATAAATATACCATTTCTCATCACCAGTAACGATGCTGGATAGGAATCGTCGGTGCTGATGACGAACAAGCGGAGACGCACATACAGCCACCCGATGGTTTTTGTGATTTTCGCTTACAGCATGCGCTGTCCATATGGCCGATTTTTTAACCTCCCCCGTTGCATGCGAATGTCGCACGATGGTTGAATGATCACAGTACTTCATATTTGCTAGTTCTCGCCTACACAGACGCCGATTATAGCGGATTAATGCGTCTAAATGGTTCAAATGGCTCTGAGCACTATGGGACTTCACTGCTGAGGTCATCAGTCGCCTAGAACCTAGAACTACTTAAACCTAACTAACCTAAGGACATCAAACACATCCATGCCCGAGGCAGGATTCGAACCTGTGACCGTAGCGGTCGCTTGGTTCCAGACTGTAGCGCCTAGAACCGCTAGGCCACCCCGGCCGACACTCAGTCTAAATGATCTTCATCAAACCCGGAAGGTTTTCCTGGACGTGGGGAGTCACTAATGTCAAAAAGATCCCGCTTTAAACGAGTAAACCATTTTCTTGTGGTGCTCTGTCCACTGACGGTATCCTCATACGCGGCGCAAATGTTTCTGGCTGACGCCGCTGCCGTCACCCCTCTATTGAACTCACGCAGAAGGATACGGCGGAAATGTTGCTGTTTCTCCACTAAGTAAGCTCAAACAGCAACAGTGAACTACAAACAAATGCCAATCGTTAAATAAAACCATAACAACCGGAATAGCAACTGCAAAAAAAAAACGCTACGAACTTACGCACCAACTTACTGTTAAATGTTGCCGTAATAACACTTGTAAACAGGGGCTGCTGATGCAGTGTGCCCATACGCGAGCCGTCCACAGCAGCAGAACCGCCTCAACACTCAAAGTTTGAAGCTGCTGTGACGTCACACGTAGCGGCCACACCTGTAGCACGTGTTAACTGTGTGGATCGTTTCGTGTGCTGATCGTTCTGATAATTGTATATGTAAAGCCAAGAAAGTGCTGTGTTCCTGCCTGCAAAGGCAACTACGCTTCAGGACCTAAAGTTAGTGTATTCACTTTCCCAACTGACAAAATGTTAAGTGAGAAGTGGGCACGCTGGATACGCAGAGAAAATTTTACTCCGATGAAACAATCTATAGTAAGTATGCCATAAATTTCATCTTCCTTCACCTATAAATACTGCATGTAACTAAAGAAAATATTGTCGTGTGTGGCGTGCTGTAAATACGTATTGTAAACTACCAAAAAGTCTACCGGTCGTTCAAATTCATGTGCAGAATTCTATTTCTAGCATCTACCTTCTTTTGTTTACAGGTGTGTGAGAACAACATTTTAAGCCCCACGACATAGAAAGAATTCAGACTGTCACAGACAGCAAAACAGGAGGAACTTACTCTGCTCCTTTAGATCGTCCTCGTCTGAAGAGAGATGAGTTTCTTAAACTGCATGAAAGCTACATTAGATTCGTATTTACTGTTGTACACTGTAACAACATTTCAATTAATCAGTCATTGCAGGCAGCCTTCATAATATTCGTGGTTTTCCAGATGCAGTTCCCGCTTAGAAGCCTGCCTGCCGTACATGCCTAACTAGACCAACATGTAGAAGGGAACATCCTGAAGATCGTAGGGTACGTTTGGAGAACTCGCAGCTTAAAGGTGCTCTAAGTGCAAGTATTAATCTCCATGCAGAGTATTTCAAAGTATGTCATTCAAGTCCCTACATGACCTGAAAGGAATGATAAATAACTGTGAAATCCATAGTGAGCGGCTACTTCAAAGTACTGAAAATTCTATTTGGCTCTTTCTTGTGAAAGACAATCCACATCCCAGAATTTTGTGTCGTGTAGTCATTGGTAATGACTTTGTTCTTTGTGATAAAATAGCTGATGTACAGGTGAAGGAAGTGGGTACAACAGCTTTTCCAGTTAGGGTTGACAATTTGAATAGCTTAAGTTCAATACTTGAAGAAATACAAGAAGTTTAACTGTGTTTATCTGTGCAGATAGTTGTAATATTGAAGAAAATATCTGTGTAGTTAATACATTACTGCAAAACATTTCACCCCAACTACCAGGTAAGAAAGAAAGCATACAATTTTTGTCAGAGCAAGTTAGCATGTTCAATACTACGAAAACAAGAGCGAGATACATTTGTGAAACAACGATCTTGTGTTTACTGCTTCATTTAATATCACTGGACTCATACAAATTTCTTCAGAGCGTGGGTGTGTTTACGTAACCAAGTCCTGTTACATTGTCTCGTCTGTATAATAATTTTTCCACAAGTATCATAACAGACCAGAATCGAGGACATTTTATTGGTTATTTGTCTAGAAAAGTAGAAATGCTCAACACAGGTGATAAACTAATACTTCTTCTAATTGATGAAAAACATTTAAAGCCACAGATACATTATATAGGTGGAAACATTGTAGGCCAAGCACATGCTAGTTCTGAACGTGCATCTACTGCAATTTTTTTTTCATGATTCGTAGCCAGCAAACACAGTATCAAGATGTGGCTCACATCCTACCATTGAAAGCCATTGATGCTAAGTTTTTTTTTTTTTTGCATTTATCGGAAAGGCCATCATTCAGATGAAGAAAGCAGGATATGAAGTCATTGCTGATGTTTTTGATAAGAGCACAGTTAACAGAAATGCCATATCATATTTCAGCAATCATCCTAAGATATATTAAGGTTGAACACCCTAATCTTGAAGTCTCTCGTAGTCATCAGGTGTACTTTTTTTGTCCGTGTCCACTGGCTGAATCGAAAGCCATCAAGTTATACATTTCCCATCATTTAACTCTGAAATAGTTGGTGGCACTGTGGCTATCAAGTCTCTGAAGATACTGTACATGCTTGAAAAAAGGAAATTACCAAAATTTGGTAACATATTGACTTTGAAATCTTTGTATCCTACTTCACTAGAGAGGCAGAATGTTCAACTTGCTCTCCAGATTTTTAATTCATCACCGCCATTGCTCTTAATGAATTTGTTCCCAGCTTCATTTATTGAACTTACGTGCAAATGGTGGGATGTATTTAGCGCAAAACCGTTGCTGAAAGGTCAGAGGTTGAAGAACAGGCATCAGGAGCCAGTTACACAAAATTCTGCCCATATTTTCAGTTTAATGCAAGAATTTTCATTGTGGTTAAGCAAGTGATCTCAGGAAATGCCACTGTGTGGACTAAGCAGAGAGACACATTATGCGCTTAAGCACACATCTGATGCCATCATTACCAGCCGTGGTGACCTCCGATGTTAAGTCCCATAGTGTTCAGAGCCATTCTTTTTATGCCATCATTGATTTGCCTTACTATTGGCTTAATAACAAGGGAAAGAGCTAGTTTCTGCTAGCAGAGTACAGACTGGTAATTTAGAGGGCAGATTTGGAAAATATCGACAGATGTGTGTTGGCAACTACCACATATCAGTTGGACAGATATTTGAAATAGAAAGTAAATTGAGAATTCACAGCTGTCTTTCATTAGTTTTGAAATCAGATGCTAGTGTAAACGTTTCGACTGCAAAAGATTAGAAAAGATGACATTGTTTTGGATGAATCAGTTACAGTGGATGAACAAATCTGTAACTATCTTCAGGATTTAAATGTGGAAGTGGATGGTGGTGATATTGAAATTTTAGATCAAAATATGTAGCCTCTGCTTCATTACATCAGTGGTTACTGTGCATATAATTATATTAAAGAAACTAAATATGAAGACTGTAAAGTTTTTCGGGTAACAGAAAGTAATTTAACAGAGAACAACAGTCATATATTTGCAACTGACTTGTGTTATCCTTCTCTTGATGTTGTTAGAAGTGTAACTTACACTTATGTTGTCATAAGAAGCATAATCACAGAAAAAGAAAATCTGTTACAGCAACTAATTAATCAAAGAAAAATTTTGCTGCACCAGAGCCTACACAACATGCCGAATGATTTACTAGTGGGCCATCATTGTGTAAACAACTGTTGTGTAACGTTTTTGCTTAAGCACATTTTGTTCTGCTCTGTCAACGTATTACTGGACAATTAGACAAAGAAAGTGAATGATTCTTTGAATGAAAAAAAAATTTCACTAGCTGTAAAAGATTCAAAATTTAACCTTGTATAAGAAACTTAAAAAGAAAATATGTTACTGCAGTAAACTCCTACCAAAAATTATGTTGTACCAGAGCCTACAGTACATGGTAACTGATTTGTTGTTTATCACTGTGTAAACAACCATAGTTTGTTTCTGCTTAAGCAAATTGTGTACTGCTGTTATCATATCATTGAACTATTACACAACGAAAGTGACTGATGCTTTGAACAAAACACGTGTCACTAACTGCAAAAAAAGTTTAAGATATAATTTTGTACGTGACTATGAACAGAAATTAAAAATTAAAATTTATGTGTAATCATGATGTCAGTAAAATACTATGCTTCCTTAATAACGTTTTTGCATAAAAATTATTTGAAGAAAAATTAAAATTAAAGTAATAAAATCCCATGCTGAATATCTGTTTATTGTTTTTTTTATAGAGTAAAAGAGTTTTACTGAAATAAGTTCAACAGTTTGTACATGAAGTAGGCTAAGCACAAAGAGCTTCAAGAAACAGCCCTTCTTTAAAAAATTTTGTCAGTTTTATTTCAAATGGTTTCTGGTTTGAAGGAAATATTTTTAATGTGTAGCACTTGACAGCTGATAAACTGATGTACCGTGAATCTGGTGTCTTATTTCTTTAATTGTCTGCAAAATCGCTTTTCTCTGCCCGTAAAATTGCATTAACATGTTGGATCCTCAGCTACAAAGTGGCGAAAATGAATTTACGTTTTAGCGCTAGCCGAGACAGTGGCTGGCCCCACACTCTGACGCCACCCGGCAAGTGACGCGGCCTTATTCCCAGGCGGCGGTCGGTGTTGCTACAACGCAGCCAGATCCCTGAGGCGCACAGTAGAACGGCGGCCCAGTTTCCCCGCGCAGCCGCTCCCTCGACACCCAGAGCGCGTGCCGCCTAACTGCCTGTGCGCTGCGGGCCTCAGTTCCCCTCCTGCCCTCCTCATCGACATGCGGGCCCACAGGGCTCTGTGTTTCCGCCAGCCGAAACAGCAGGCGAAACTCCACCCGGGAACGCAGTGGAGTTGTCTTCAGTCTGATGACAGGTCTGATACTTCACTCAACACCGGGCTGTTGTGTGCAGGCCCATTCATCTCGGAGTAACCACAGCAACGTTCATTTGTGCGAGGCGGCTTCCTGTTGTAATCAAGTCGTGCTCACCCTCTACAATTATTATCCCGTTACACTTCCATCCATTCCAAAATTGGCAATTGTTTGATGCTTCAAGCCGTATCCTACCATCTGATTCCTTCTTTTAGTCAGTTGTGGCACGAATGTATTTTCACCTTAATTCCATTCAGTACCTCCTCAGAAACTGAAGGAACTGCAAAAAGGTGGGAATTTAAGGAGATGGGATCTGGATAAACTGACTAAACCAGAAGTTGTACAGAGTTTCAGGGAGAGCATAAGGGAACAATTGACAGGAATGGGGGAAAGAAATACAGTAGAAGAAGAATGGGTAGCTTTGAGAAATGACGTAGTGAAGGCAGCAGAGGATCAAGTAGGTAAAAAGACGAGGGCTAGTAGAAATCCTTGGGCAACAGAAGAAATATTGAACTTAATTGATGAAAGGAGAAAATATAAAAATCAGTAAATGAAGCAGGCAAAAAGGAATACGAACATCTCAAAAATGAGATCGACGGGAAGTGCAAAATTACTAAGCGGGGATGGCTAGAGGACAAATGTAAGGATGTAGAGGCTTATCTCACTAGGGTTAAGATAGATACTGCCTACAGGAAAATTAAACAGACCTTTGGAGAAAAGAGAACCACTTGTATGAATATCAAGTGCTCAGATGGAAACCCTGTCCTAAGCAAAGAGCCGGCCGCGGTGGTCTCGCGGTTCTAGGCGCGCAGTCCGGAAACGTGCGACTGCTACGGTCGCAGGTTCGAATCCTGCCTCGGGCATGGACGTGTGTGATGTCCTTAGGTTAGTTAGGTTTAAGTAGTTCTAAGTTCTAGGGGACTGATAACCACAGCAGTTGAGTCCCATAGTGCTCAGAGCCATTTGAACCTAAGCAAAGAAGGGAAAGCAGAAAGGTGGAAGTAGTATATACAGGGTCTATACAAGGGTGATGTACTTGAGGACAATATTAGGGAAATGGAAGAGGATGTAGATGAAGATGAAATGGGAGATGTGATACTGCGTGACGAGTTTGACAGAGCACTGAAAGACCTGAGTCGAAACAAGGTCTCAGGAGTAGACAACATTCCATTAGAACTACTGACAGCCTTGGGAGAGCCAGTCCTGACAAAACTCTACCATCTGGTGAGCAAGATGTATGAAACAGGCGAAATACCCTCAGACTTCAAGAAGAATATAATAATTCCAATCCCAAAGAAAGCAGGTGTTGACAGATGTGAAAATTACCGAACAATCACTTTAATAAGTCACGGATGCAAAATACTAACGCGAATTCTCTACAGACGAATGGAAAAACTGGTAGAAGCCGACCTCGGGGAAGATTAGTTTGGATTCCATAAAAATATTGGAACACGTGAGGCAATACTGACCCTACGACTTGTATTAGAAGCTAGATTAAAGAAAGGCAAACCTACCTTTCTAGAATTTGTAGACTTAGAGAAAGCTTTTGACAACGTTGACTGGAATACTATCTTTCAAATTCTGAAGGTGGAAGGGGTAAAATACAGAGAGCGAAAGGCTATTTACAATTTGTACAGAAACCAGATGGCAGTTATAAGAGTCGAAGGACATGAAAGGGAAGCAGTGGTTGGGAAGGGAGTGAGACAGGGTTGTAGCCTCTCCCCGATGTTATTCAATCTGTATATTGAGCAAGCAGTGAAGGAAACAAGAGAAAAATTCGGAGTAGGTATTAAAATCCATGGAGAAGAAACAAGAACTTTGAGGTAATACTGTCAGAGACAACAAAGGACCTGGAAGAGCAGCTGAACGGAATGTACAAGGGAGGATATAAGATGAACATCAACAAAAGCAAAACGAGGATAATGGAATGTAGTCGAATTAAGTCAGGTCGTACTGAGGGAATTAGATTAGGAAATGAGTCACTTAAAGTAGTAAAGGAATTTTGCTAATTGGGGAGCAAAATAACTGATGATGATCGAAGTAGAGAGGATATAAAATGTAGACTGGCAATGGCAAGGAATGCGTTTCCGAAGAAGAGAAATTTGTTAACATTGAGTATAGATTTAAGTGTCAGGAAGTCGTTTCTGAAAGTATTTGTATGGAGTGTAGCAATGTATGGAAGTGAAACATGGACGATAAATAGTTTGGACAAGAAGAGAATAGAAGCTTTCGAAATGTGATGCTACAGAAGAATGCTGAAGATTAGATGGGTAGATCAAGTAAATAATGAGTAGGTATTGAATTGAATTGGGGAGAAGAGGAGTTTGTGGCACAACTTGACAAGAAGAAGGGACCGGTTGGTAGGACATGTTCTGAGGCATCAAGGGATCACAAACTTAGCATTGGAGGGCACCGTGGAGGGTAAAAATCGTAGAGGGAGACCAAGAGATGACTACACTAAGCAAATTCAGAAGGATGTAGGTTGCAGTAAGTACTGGGAGATGAAGAAGCTTGCACAGGATAGAGTAGCATGGAGAGCTGCATCAAACCAGTCTCAGGACTGAAGACCACAACAACAACAACCTCCTCAGAAAGGTGGAAGGAGTATATAGAGGGTCTGTTTAAGGGAGGTGTACTCGAGGGCAATATTATGGAAATGGAAGTCGACGTAGATGAAGACGAGATACGAAATAAGACACTACGTGAAGAATTTGACAAAGCGCTGAAAGACTTAAGTCAAACCAAGGTCCCAGGTGTAGACAACATTCCTTTATAGCTACTGATAGCCTTGGGAAAGACAGCCATGACAAAACTCTTCCACCTGGTGAGCATGATGTATGAGACAGGCGAAATACTCCCGGACTTCAAGAAGAATACAATAATCACAATTACAAAGGAAGCAGATACTGACAGGTGTGAAAATTACAGAACCTTCAGTTTAATAAGTCACGGTCTGTAACACCCCAAGAAACCGAAAACCCAACTAAGAATGTCATGATAATTTAAAGTAGGGAACAGTGTGTCCTGACAGGTACGACAACTTTAACAATAATATAACACTTTCTAACATTCTGCGTGGTGTCTGTTTGTTGTAAGTCGTGTCTCCCTACCACTTTCGCGCAACGACGCTCTGAGCGTGTTTTTTAGGGAATTGACTAGTTTGAACCTGGGACCTGTTGCTGGTAAGGAGACGCCAGACCACACATGACATGTAGAGTTCAGAAGATTTCAGTGAGACTAGCGATGATATAACCAAATACTTAATGATTTCAGCGTCAGCTCCACAGCACTCCCTGTAAAAGAATCTTAATACTAACTAAATTTAGTGGAAGGGGTTCAAGGCTTTCCTTTTGTTAGTTAGCTGGTAAAATAACGCCGAAAAAGCAGTTAAGTTTACCATTGGAAATTTTATTCTACTCACAAAACATTGTTTATAAATTACACTATTGATAAAAGAAAATATTTCAATACAGGATGATAAAAACCAACAGCGTTCAACAAAATATGAACGAATATTCCCTGAGTGGGTTTCCAAGTTCTACAATGGATCGAAGGATGACCTATGCCATATCACATCTATAATCTAGGTTTAAGTTAAGGTTCACAAAATAGAAAACTATCAAAATGGTCTACAGTGACCCTCAATTATCTTTAATTACTTATCTAACTTGTCGTAAATTACTGTGGCTGATGTGGCTTCTCAATAATTAAATAACAGAAAAATCATCGCATTTCAGATTTTAACTTACATAGCAAATGTGAATACCATGAGCTTCAATTGACGATCGACACTAGTATTACGTAAAAAGGGGATGTAACAGATGAGACTTCTGCAGTTCTGAGTGACGCCTTATACACTGAAAAATGCGGCATCGCGTGCGTTCATTACCTTGTCGGTGTGCGTCAGGGGGCGGCGGGCGGCACAGCTCCACGCACCTCGCCGTCTCGGAAGCAACTCTCCCTAACTTCTCCTTACTACAATTTACCGAAGTTGGTTTAAAAAAAACTCTCTGGCTGTGTTTTCATCTGACCAATCAGGGTCTCAATGTTAACCTTAAGCTCCACCTACAAAAATTCTGTCTATCCAATGAGAAACGTTATACTTTTCGTGGTGGGGCAATGTTTTTAAAGTTTTCAACGTAACACAGACGCGAAAAAGTCCCACGCTAAAACTTGCAGCTGGTGTGGCCGTTTTAGTGTTATCGTAAGATCTATACTGTTCTTCTGGAGGGCTCTATCGTTTACATGGTCTGGGGGGGGGGGGTGGTCCTGGCGGTTACTTTTCATGGTGGGGCAATGTTTTTAACGTTTGCAACGTAACAGAGACGCGAAAAAGTCTCACGCTAAAACTTGCAGCTGGTGTGGCCGTTTTAGTGTTACCGTAAGATCTATACTGTTCTTCTGGAGGGCTCTATCTTTTAACATGGGCTGGGGGGGTGGTCCTAACGTAACAGAGACGCAAAAAAGTCTCACGCTGAAACTTGCGGGTGGTGTCCTAGCGGTTAGCTGGCGGCGTCGGTGTCCGTTCGTCCCTTATCGTAGGGCCTTCTAGGTTAACACGGTTCTGCTCTAGGCTTCTGTTCTCGTTTCTTCCCTCGGAACTGCGTCTGTTTCACGGTGGGAAGGTATGACATGCATTTAGGCGTTCTTGTGTTAGTCTGTGGTATTCCATTTGCTCAATCGTTGATCGTATTACTTTGGTTAATTTAATGTCAGGATTTATTCGGAGCTATGTGACACACTGGCGGATTTGCTTATCATGTCAGGGTTTTCATGGAAGGTGTTGGATTTGCCTGACAACTTACAACCTTAGCGTTTTGATGAACACCAATTTCAATAATTACTGAGTATGTCATGATATAAAGGTAGAATGAAAGAAAGGTTATTTTTAATTAGCTATCAAACATCTCAGTAACAACTGCAAATCAATACGACGAAATTTAAGTCCAAAGTAATATGTCGGTCAGAGATAACATTCATTGGGAAAGAGAGTTGTAAACGAGCCAAAAGGAAATTCAATGCGTCTACAATGCTCGATCATGGAAATGTTTGTCTCTTGCTAGCTTGCTTGCTATCAACCCGTGAGAGAGCACCGTTTGTTATAGTACTACTGAAACGTCCCCTTAGAAAAATTATACATGACTGTGCTTAAACTGACACACAATATTTTTTTAGCGCAACGCAATCTGACTTTCAATAATCCCTACAAGAGAATGGCCCTGACTAAATTAACCTACATGTTTCACAAACCACTTACCTCACAATAATCTTCGTTACTCGAACTACTGCAATACAGCGAGCGCCAATACTGCCAGCTAAATAAAAGATTCTAACTATTGAAGGCACTAACTACTGATAGGCATAGTTAGCAAAAGAAAGATTTTGATAGAGAACAAACAATGTATTTACCTTAATAGTCATTATATATATATATATATATATATATATATATATATATATATATATATATATATATATATATCAGTCCATGATATCCAATATTACAAATTTACTCTTTCTGATGGACACACGTCCAGGTCGTCCGCTCTCAAAACACCGCCATCTCTCTCCCCACATCCACCACTGCTGGCGGCTCGCCTCCAACTGCGCAACGCTACGCGCTGTTAACAGCCAACTGCTCAACACTACAATTGCCCATCCCAACAATGCCACCCAGCCACAAACTGCACACAGCACAGCCAGTGATTCTCATACAGAGTGCTACGTGGCGGTGGCGTTACCAATATAAAAACCTAAACACCCTACTTACATAGGCCCCATGCTCCCCACATAAAATTTTACAAATTGTTTTGGGCACTGGCCAATACAGATTTGAAAAATTTTTCGTAATTACAATAACAAAGAAATCAAATGCACACACTTATTGATACAATGTTGGTCAAAAGCTAAAATTTTCTCACAGTCCATAAAGACAGTCCTGATCGTTCATCACAGTAAAATTGCAGTGTTTTTCTCAAAGTTTGAGCAGTAAAAGAAAATGCACACGGAAGTAGTGGAGTTCCATGCAGTCTTGAAGAAGTAGTGTTGTCCTTCCAACGGAAAGATAATGCTGACTCTTGACATGCAGACAGGTAATGGGCCACAACAGAGCAAACCCACCGCAGAGTCAGTTGTTTTGAAGAATGTTGGTAGGTAGGTCATCACAGAGCAGACCCACTGTAGTCCTGGTAGAGATTACGGTATTGGTGGGCCACCAGAGATGCAGACCCACTGCAGTCCTTGTAGAAATAATGGTATTGGTGGGTCATCAAAGGTGCAGACCCACTGCAGTCCTTGTAGAGACGGCCAGCAGCCATCTGTTGCGACTGTGCAGGTGCACAATCACCATCAAAGAGTCTTGTGGACAATATAGCAAGTCCATAAACCACCATTTGTTCACTCACAAAGTTTTTGGAGTTGAACGTAGCACCAGCAATGCTGTTAACCAGTCCCATGCTGAATTATCAACACACGTCGAGCACTAACAGTCCTCTTTTTTTCACATATTGTGCATATAATATGACCAACAGAAATGTGTGCCGTGTAATGAATGCTTACAAGTTGCTGAATTTGATGATGGTGTTAATTACAATTTTATAACATGAGAATACAATCACAAAGGTACAGAAAACATCATTAAAAACATAATAATACAGATAACATTTGTAGTAATACAAGCTTTACAAAATAATTATGACATAAGTAAATTCGCAGCGCGTCGCGTCTCCATTCCACCGACCGAGCTGTAGCAGTAGCGGCTCAACATCGACAGAGACAACAAAAGGGGAGAGGGGACGTCACATCATTGTGGCGCCTACAACGCAGGGCTCGACGACGCCAGCCGCCTTCTCATCTAGCAGACGACGCAGAGCCTGACGACGCTAGCCGACAAATTATCGAGCAGACGACGTAGTATTCGACGACGATATTATTACAGCGTTTGTCCACAGAACAGGATTCAACGACGCCGGACGACACATTGTCTTACGCCTCACACTGATTACGAGAGCAGAGACAACGTGTGGAGCTGATGCCTCTACAGCTGCAACGAGAGAGTAACTCTTCACGACTTCTACAAAATTCTTCGTGTTAAATGTCTTTGCATAGAGTAAGCTTCTCTCATGAGAGTTTTTTGAATGCACAAATAGGAGAAGTTTAATAATTTTTAATATAAGTATGAAATGAAATTCATTCAAAATTCCAAGAACTTATCCCCATATTTTAGTCTGATCTCAGAATTTCAAAATCTGCTCATGAGACAATTGTTGTGTTTATAAAATAAAAGAACAAAATTTCATAGCTTAGCCTTCTTAGATTCTGAGAGAAAAGTAAATGAACTTTAAAAAACAAAATTTTTAGGAAATGCAGTTTACAGGTCAATCCAACGTTTTTACCGTGTCAGGTTTCAGAAGGCCCCAGATTCGTACGAAGGATCCTCTTTCCATTCAAGGCTTCACTTCTGGTTTCTTCTTTTCTGTCTTCTTTCCTTTTCCATGGCTTCAGCTGACTTTTCAGGTAGAGACAGACGCTGTAAATCCATTTTGCTCAAGATGTCTTGAGTGAAAATCTTAAAGCCCGTTGTCTCTAATACCTCCATCCTCCCTGCGTCCAAAGCATTTAATACGGCAACTGCATCATAATTGGTATTCTCATAACTATAGCAGATGAAAATGTGGTTTTAAAACAGCGTCTGCATATGAGTGAATTTAGAGACTCATTTGGTTTTTGGGTGTTGCCATGAACACACTTTTTTTATAAGTTCGAGATTCACAGCCTTCTAGGAGCACACTGTGCAAGATTGCTGGAAAGGAAACCACGGAATCGTTGTTCAGTGCTGAAGTGTTGCTTCAAAAAGTGAGTATGGCAAAAAGGTCGCGTCACACACTTAATTATATTGCAGGTACTTCGTATGCTATTTCAACACTGAAACTTCGGTAACTCATTGTCCACGAGTTGCACTAATAAATAAAAAATAAATTGAAAATTTTCATGAACGGGATTCCATGAAGAACTTTCTAGTATCTCACTTTGATAGTGATGAAGCGGCGTAGATCGGGATGAGATTGAGCGCCCGTCAACAAAGGAGAACATCCTACAGTGACGGTATCAAAAAACTGGTCTCTCGTTGGGAGAAACGTGTTCGTCGAAAGGATGACTGAGTTGAGAAATAAATATGAAGAGTAAAGATGTAGAGTGTTAAAGAAGTTTGTTTTATTTACAAAACTTTTGGTTTCACATCAAAAATTCGGACCATTACTTTTCAGTACGCCACCGTATGTAGATTACCCCACACGGAAAGGTGAAAGACGAATGCAATGTGCACAAGACAGTTAATAGTTGGCCCATTACAGTATTTGTGTTGTCTAAAACCACAGTTTTGATATTGCCACGTAAGCCGTTATAAATAACTTTTAAGTTGTCTGAGATGACTTGAAGATCGAAATCGGTTGTGAGTAAAAATTGTTTATCAGCAGCTCTAGCTGATGGAAGTAGAACGTCTTCGAACTATTTACGACCTACACAAAATAGCTTGCTTATGTAGTGAGGGAAGGAAGAGAGTGATGCACAGCATATAAAGGTCTATGGACCCGACTTTTGATGGATTATCAAATTGGGACAGAACACTGCACAGAAGAATGCAATGGCTGAAACGTCCTTAATTTGGAGTACGCCAGGAAGACTAATATTTTAGAAAATTTCTCATTATAGACACTGTATTCGAATTTAACTGGTGATCCTTTCTCACTGGCCAATAAAACTTCCATATGCTCCATTCAATTTCTCATTTCCGTCTCCCCGACGAGCGATCTATTCAGCTGGACGTGGTGAGTTGATGTCAAGTGTTCAAGTGTGTGTGAAATCTTAGTGGTCTTAACTGCTAACGTCATCAGTCCCTACGCTTACAAACTACTTAACCTAAATTATCCTAAGGACAAACACACACACCCATGCCGGAAGGAGGACTCGAACCTCCAGCGGGGCCAGCCGCACAGTCCATGACTGCTGCGCCTGAGATCGCGCGGCTAATCCCGCGCGGCAGTTGATGTCAGCCGATAAAGTGATACCCATAAGGCAAGAAAAACGCCGTTATCAGCACCTCACTGAGTTTGAACGAAGCCGTGAAACGAGTCTACGAGAAGATGGATATTCCTTCTGTGATACTGCAGAAAGATTTGGCAGGAATGTAGCCATTGCACATGCACGAGAATGTACGGTCGCAAGAAGACTGCTCGCCGGATGGTGACGTGGCACTACCGTAAAGGAAGACCAGCGTGTTCAGCCCAAGACTCTGGCGCGTCATACTGCATCTGCAGTGTACCTGTCTGAACAGCAGTTGGCATCACTGTGACACAACGAACTGTTGCAAATCGATTACTTGAAGGGCACTCGGAACCAGGCGCCCTGTACCGTGTTCTCCACTGACCCCAAACAACCGCCAATTAAGACTTCAGTGATGTCAAGCGAGAGCTCATTGGAGGTCAGGGTGTAGGTTCGTTGTGTCTTTTGATGGAGGCAGGATCTGCCTAGGTGCCTGATGGCCGTGTGTGGATAAGGGGGCCAGTTGTGGGCCTGTAACCAACTTACCTGCGTGCTAGACACACTGGAACTACACCTGGAGCTGTGGCTTGGGGTACGATTTCGTATGACAGCAGAAGCACTCCCTGGTTGTACTACGCACCCTAACTGCAGATTTAGATGTCAGTCTGGTGATTCGACCTGTTGTGCCGCTATGCACGAACAGCATTCGTGGAGGCGTTTTCCAACGGGATAGCGCTGGATCACATACCGCTGTTGCAATTTAACATGGTCTACAGGGTGTCGACATGTTGCCTTGGCCCGCTCCATCACCAGATCTGTCTCCAATCGAGAGCATATGGAACATCATCGGACGACCACTCCAGCACTAACTGCCCCTGTTCTTACCGACCAGCAGGCATGGAACTCCATGCCACATGCTGACATCCGGCGCCTGTACAACACAGTGCATGTACGTTTGCATCCTTGCATTCAACATCCTGGTGGTTACACCGGTCATTAGCGCACCAGCATTTCACATTTATAATGACTCTCAAACGTCCCCCTAGAAAACTTAATGAATTATTGTGCTCAAAAATGGGTTCAAATTTCTCTGAGTACTATGGGACTTAACTTCTTGGGTCATCAGTCCCCTAGAACTTAGAACTAAACCTAACTAACCTAAGGACATCACACACATCCATGCCCGAGGGAGGATTCGAACCTGCGACCGTAGTGGTCGCGCGGTTCCAGACTGAAGCGCCTAGAACTGCTCGGCCACTTCGGCCGGCAATTATTGTGCTGATAAACCTCTTACATTATTTGATTTTCAAACAGCTGAGCAGAACTGAACGTACTCAGACATTTCGCTCTTTACCTATTCTGATCGACACTAAACTGACACGCAATATTTTTAGCGCAACGCAATCTGACTTTCAATAATCCCTACAAAAGAATGGCCCTGACTAACATTGACCTATACCTTTCACAAATCATTTACCTCACAAAAATCTTCGTTACTCGAACTACTGCAATACAGCGAGCGCCACTACTGCCAGCTACATAAAAGATTCAAACTATTGAAGGCACTAACTAACTACTGATAGGCATAGTTAGCAAATGAAAGATTTTGATAGTGAACAAACAATTTATTTACCTTAATACTGTTCAAAAGTCATAATATATATAGCAGCTCATGACATCCAGTCTTACAAATTTACTGTCTCTGATGGACACACGTCCAGATCATCCGCTCTCAAAACTCCGCCATTTGTCTCCCCACATCCACCACTGCTGGCGGCTCACCTACAACTGCGCAACGCTACGCGCTGTTAACAGCCAACTGCCCAACACTACAATAGCGACTATTTCAACAATGCCAACCAGCCACAGACTGCACACAGCACAGCCAGTGATTTTTATACAGAGCGCTACGTGACGTTACCAACATAAAAACCTAAACAGCCTACTTACAACTTATCTCGCACTTACATTAACCCGTAATCTACCAAAGTCAATCACTTAAATGTCCTGTCCAGACAAATGTATTCCCGAAATTATACTAATCTACAATAATTACATTTTGGTGCTGCGATTTATCCCCTACATATCCTTCTGAACGCTAAGTTGTATTCATCTCTTGCTCTTCCTCTACGATTTTTACTCCCTGCACTTCCCTCCAGTACTAAATATGTGATCCGTTGATGCCTCAGGATGTGTCGCATCAACCATTCCCTTCTTTTAAACGAGTTGTGTACAAATTTCTTCTGTCCTCAATTCTTTTCAGTACCTCATCTTTAGTTACACAATCTACCCATTAAATCTTCAGCTATCTTCGGATTCGTCTGTACTAACACATGTCTAATACGGGGTAGACTACCAGAACAGTTGAGGAGAGATGCAAGCAACGTCTCCGGCACACCCGACCATGACAGCGAAGCAAATTAGCTCTCATCGAACACTGCCTCAAATACAGTCGCGAAATTAAATATGACGAGGCTAGTGATGTGGTGCAACGTCGAGTTCCTTGGACACCGAAATTAAGGAGATTTTTCAAAACAAAAATGTTTGAAAAATACACTAAACGGGAACGGAGCTTTCAGTTTTAACAAGGCTTGGGGTAGGACACCCGGTTATCAGCTATAAATAGCTGTGCGAGACCGACAGTACTTCACATCCTAGAGATCAGGCAGCGAATGTACACAACACAAGTCGCAATACCTGAGGAAGGCGGCTGGGTCAAGTATCGAAAAATTGTACAAAAAGTGCAAACATTTGTTTTGAATTTTTATTTGGCCATCATTTATTTCAGGAGCGTTGTATTGTGTCAGAAGGTCCGGGTAAACACGGACGAATGATGCGATTACACGTTATCCATCACCACAAACTCACCTTCGGACCATCTCACTGAATTACTCAAGCAACACGACAATTTTCTGATCCCTAGACTACCGAGCTGCGTTGTTCAGTTTCTCTGAAAGGTGGAAGGATGTTTCATCACAGAATCTATCTCCGGTAAGAAATGTTTCATCTGCAGACACTCTTTCCAGCGTGTTAGGTGCATACACTTTTCGCGTTGGTTTATCACTTTACTCTAGTGCCTGTAACAATTGGACACTATAAGCGTACAATCGCAAACTTTGACATTAGACTTTGTACGCTAGTGGGCGTGGTAGCTATACCGACTGGCAGCAGTTCCCATACACTTCCTAGGACGATGACCGAAGGCTTGTTGCACATGATCGGTGTTTTCCTGGTATGTCTCTGGTCATACACACCTCCCTATATCAGACACTGTCTGTGCCTAGACAAATATCTTGAGCACTACTCCAATTGATTGACTGACGGCGGATGTGATCCATACTTTGTTATGAGGTTTCAGCAAATCAATGTTGAGACTGTGCCTTCTCTTAAACACCACCCCATTCATTTGACAGCGTTTCATCCAGCAACAGGGTACCGGAAACACACATGTGTTCCGTGATTAAAAACTTTGATGATCACTGAGTGTGTAGCACAAATGGTTCAAATGGCTCTGAGCACTTTGGAACTTAACAGCTGAGGTCATCAGTCCCCTAAAAGTTACAACAAACCTAACTAACCTAAGGACATCACACACATCCATGCCCGAAGCAGGATTCGAACCTGCGACCGTAGCGGTCGCGTGGTTCCAGACTGAAGCGCCTAGAACCGCTCAGCCACACCGGCCTGCCCGTAGCGCAAATACGATAAACATGGCTCATCTGTAGTCTTTGCGATAAATTTTTGAAATTGGGAAGATTCTTTATCGACACCCTGCTCTTCGAAATTTCGTGCCCAGCTTTCGTAGTTCACATCACTAATCTTTGTACACTATTTTAAAAATGAGAATTCGAGCAGCAAATGTTCAATCACGTGTTATCGGTGAGTCCATAAAGTCCTGTCATTTAAGAAAGAAACATAGCTTGGAAACAATTCTAGACAGAGAAAAGGTAAAAGGTTTTGCAGCTCCCTAATGGTTTTTCTTCGTCGCTTGTTGCAGGCTTGAGTGCATCAAGACAGCGACAGACCACAAGAGGGTGGAATGTGTCATCTGGTATGCAGAATCCGAATGTGTGACAACCGTGCTGTGGCATTATCGACGCCAGTATGGCGGGGAACCACCGGCAAAACCAAGCATAATGATGCGGTTCAAAAGATTAAAGAGTCGTCTTGCAGCATAATGGTGTACCACCATTCTGGGGTCTGAACGACAGCTGAGTGCTGAATGACTCACTTGCTGAGACGTCGGCGAGTAGCCATGGTCCCATCACACGACCCCATAGCTCTCCCGACATCACGCCATTCCTTTTGTGGGGTTTCGTCAAGGATCGCATCTACACAATAGCAAATCAAACACGTACCTGTACAGGGCCACAAATCGAATATCGCCTTGTTGTTCTATTAGTGAGGAGCGTGAAACACACTAGAATTCTGGTGAAAAATGAATGTCTATGGAAGGTTTTTAACGTTTTATAGCTAACCACGGTGCTCTAACAGTTTACAAGCTACGATTTTTTTGAAATAATAGCAAGACTCTGTAAAGGTTCCAAGTTGCGTTTGATCGATGCCACAGTTGCATAAACCAATCTATACACTGTCTTGTAAACAGCTTGACTTTCCTCTGCAGTTTTCTCTAGTGATCTGCAAATTTTTCACAGCGATAAAAGGAACAGGACTCTATGTCGTTTTGGAGAATTATGTTCCACGCTGCTTACGCCTGTTCTCGCTTCTGTTCGAGGAACACTGCCAGTAATACACCCCCAGGCCAGACGCCACCCCGTAACACTCGTTACGCGTTGAGTCGGAGGACTTCTCTGGCCATTCGTGAACACCAACCAGAACAAGTGTGAACAAGGAAAATTCCGTTCTGGGACAGCGCAACTATGTTTGATGGGTGATGTGAACGTATCTTGTCAGCTGTGCCGCGAATCAATATGTCGTATCAAGCACTAAAGTGTATTTATCGTAAGTAGTGCCCCAGGGAAGTTTGATACGGCCGCTGTTGTCCTCCAGAGACACAAATGATTTGCCGGACAGGGTGGGCAGGAATCTGCGTTAGTTTGCTGATGATAGTGTGGTGTACGGTAAGGTGTCCAAGTTGAATGACTGTAGGGGGATACATGATCATTTAGGCGTGTATGATGAACGGCAGCTAACTCTAAATAAAGAAAAATGCAAGTTAACGCGGTTGAGTGGGAAAAACAAACCCGTGATCCTCGGACACAGCTTTAGCAGTGTCCCGCTTTATACGGTCACGTCATTCAAATACCTGGGCGTAACAGTGCAAGGCGATATGAGATGGAACGAGGATGTGAGGAGAGCGTTAGGGAAGGACAGTGGTCGACCTCTGTTTATTGGAAGAATTCTAGGGAAGCGTGGTTCATCTGTAAAGGAGACCGCATATGGGACGCTAGTGCGACCTATCCTTGAGTACTGCCTGAGTGTTTGGGATGTACACCAGGACGGGTTGAAGGAAGCCATCGAAGCAATCCAGAGGCAGGCTGCTAGATTCGTTTCCGGTAGGTTCCAACAACACGTGTAAGTGTTACGGAAATGCTTCGGGCACTTCAGTGGGAATCCCTGGAGGTAAGGCGACGCGCTTCCCGAGGAACACTGTTGAGAAAATTTAGGGAACTAGCATTTGAGGTTGACTGTAGGACGATTCTGCTGCCGCCAACGTACACTTCGCGTAAGGGCCTCGAATGTAAGGTTACGGAAAGACGAATGTCTCGCGAGTATGCTGCCGATATGGTTGCACTATCGGTCGGAGGATGGCATTCACGTATCGTACAGCCGTTACGTCGCCTTTCACGACCACCAGTGGCGTATGTCGGCCCCACATAATGCCACCCCAAAACAGCAGGGAACCTCCACCTTGCTGCACTCGCTGGAAAGTGTGTCTAAGGCGTTCAGCCTGACCGGGTTGCCTCCAAACCCATCTCCGCGACACTCATCGCTGAAGAGAACGTGGTGTCAATCCTGAGCGGTCCATTCGGCATATTGTTGGGCCCATCTGTACCGCGCTGCATGGTGTCGTGATTGTAAAGATGGACCTTGCCATGGACGTCGAGAGTGGAGTTGGTGATCATGCAGCCCACTGCGCACAGTTTGAGTCGTAAAACAACGTTCTGTGGCTGCACGAAAAGCATTATTCAACATGGTGGCGTTGCTGTCAGAGTTCCTACGAGCCATAATCTGTGGGTAGCGGTCATCCACTGCAGTAGTAGCCCTTGGGTGACCTGAGCGAGACATGTCATCGACAGTTCCTGTCTCTCTGTATCTCCTCCATGTCAGAACAACATCGCTTTGGTTCATTCCGAGACGCCTGGACACTTCCCTTGTTGAGACGTATGCGGTGTGTTTAAGCAATTGTGGGTGGAAGAACGCCGGAAACGGCCAAGTGGAGTGTGGAGACTAATGAACTCATCTCCAGGACCACACACATGGGCCAATGGCAAATCGTAACACCAAACGACGTTTTCACATCACGAAATTTGTGATATAAAAATGGATTCTAATCTGAACAATAAGAGGAAAACGTGACAAAATGTAACGTGGTATCATACTGTAACTGCCACTCAATACATGTACAAAAAGAAACATGTTTTACAGGCCACTGAAGATGCTTCAAACATAAAAGAAGCGACAAGCGTATGGCAGTAAACAAACTGCCTTCAATTAGTTGCATAGATGGAAAATAACTTCACGAAATGTAACACAGTAACATATTATAACTACCACACAATAGGCATATTATATCTATAAAAAGAAACATTTACCACAGACCACTGAACGTTCTTCAGTAATAAAACAAGTGACAAACGTATGGCAGTAAACAAACTGCCTTCAGTTAGTTGTATAGATCTAACATGTCTCCGCGAATTTCGAAGCAACTAAGGAACGACGGAAAACAGGAAAAATGACGTAAACACTAAGGTCGATGAGGGTACTTGTGGTCCACTGTATACTTTGCTGTACACAAGCTGTTCGTGCCTGTTATCACCACATTGTATGAATAATTATGGTTAATACCAAGGTATGGCTACAGGAACATGGGTACCTGTAACGTGGACATACATACTGTTTGCACTTATTATTGTAAGGCATGTGTGTAATTTGAGAATGGGCGTGTCAGCCCAAAACCGGTAACCTCTACAGCTGAATTTTATGTCAATGCATCTGAGACGGAGGATATAAAAACTTACTGATTTTCCTCAGCACTGAACAGCTGCGGGCTTACCATCCCGCGACAGTATGCCTCGAATAAGCATGCTCCTTTTAAACTTTGTGCTTTATAAAAGAATTCTGTAACGAACTCGCCGCTTGCGCTTTCTCCCTACTCACTATTTAATCTGTGATTCTTGTGAAACAGGTGAATAAATTCTGCTCCCTTGACGGGAGCTGTCATCCTTTCTTGGCTCTGTAACTTAAGGTGACGTAGGCTCCACCAAGTCTTGATACGACGTAGCGGGTGGGCGTATCCTGTTTCTTGTTTGCCATACGTTTGGTGTGTAGCTCATCTTGTTAAAGAACCTGATCTTTATTTAATTCAAAGCATGTCTTGTTTGAGAGAATGTGCGTTCCCCAAATTTTTACACAGTTTGTAGGCTTTGTGTACATTTAAGTTACCTTCTGAACTGATTGATAATTGATTAAGGAGTGTATCTTGCTCGTCATTTCAACGCTTGTGCGTTGTAAAATCATCTCTGTGTTCCTGGCAGTCAAGCATATTCAAATTTATTTTAAAAACAAAGATTGTTGTGGTCACCTATGGCGTGTAAGCTGTTAATTTGAACTGTTTTACTGTACACTTTTCAGTGTCGTTTTACTCTATGTTTTAGAGTGAGATGGTGTCTCAGTCTCTTGACCAACGCAGCATGTGAAGCGTCCCGATTAACCAGTGGCGTCGGAGTTGAAACTTGTTCTTTGAGCTTCAGGTGACACTTTTTTATTGTACTGTTAGTTTTTATTGTGTCAAGGAACTTGGCGACTGTAATGAAGGGTATTTAAGATTTATTTGTGTCACGATTGGTGTTCACGCCCTGTTTGCCGACTCCTTCCGTGCCCTAGGCCACGAAGCGGCAGGCTGTTTTACACCTTGCTCTAATCAGGTGCCACAGTTGCAAGTATGTAGTACTTTGGTGTAACCTTAGGAGGCAGGTCAATCATTAGAAGTGAATTTCCCCACTGCTGTCATTACGTGAGCGTAATCATCAAAGACCGGCCTGTACAACGTGATTTCTGTAGAAGGAAAATGTAAGCACTACCGATATTCTCTGGAAATTGGTCTGAGTGTGTGCAGAGTATGCACCATCACCAAAAGTGCTCTTGCAACACGACAACGGCCGCCCCTTACGAGTCGAGCTGCCATCGCTGAAAGGGGGTTTCAGACACTGCCACTCCCAACCGTATTTTCCTGACTTGGCCCTTCTTGATTATCACTTACACGAGGCTATCAGTAAATCTCTATGCCGTCATTTCACTGAGTTCCAGTAACTGTGAGCTGCTCTCCAATTGTGCGACGGACTTGGAACTCCATTTCAGCGATGGAAGCCGTGATAGCAGTGGTTTACCGACTAGTATGGACACGATCGTTGTCGTGTTGCAAAACCACTTTTGGTGATGGTGCGAACTTTCTACATAGTGCCACCAGTTACCTGTGAATATCCCCATATTACTCGTATACCAAGTCTTCCAGCGCTGTCCTATATGACCACAGTCCATGTTGTCTGCTCACTGAGTGACAGCAGTTGATATATTGGCCTGTACTGTGTAAGGATTACACTTATAGTGATTGTCTTACCACCTACTACTAGGCCGAAATATTACACTGAAGAGCCAAAGAAACTGGTACACCTTGAAAGGTGGCTACACTGAGCCACAGCGCCAGAGATCGCTAGAGAGCATTGTTCCGCCGCCTCCACTGGCAGTCATTATTGAGATGTGCTAGTAGTCAGTGCTTGTCCAGGACTCGTGGTAGTCAGTTCGTGTTCAGATGTGCTAGTAAGGAGTGCTTGCTGAGATGTGATACTGAAAGGTTCTTGTTGAGATGTGGTAATAGCGAGTCGGTGTGGAGATATATTGTAATTATGAGAGTGATTTTGGTCAATATATGAAGGTAACGAAACTTGATTTATTTTTCATTATTTCCATGTTTTAAATAATGTGTCATTACAGGTTCAGTCAACAAAGCATCTGGCTTGTGTTCTTGGATTAGAGTGTAATTGTGGTTCTCTTGAGTAATTATGGTATTTGTATTTTCTTTAATTAATTCAGTATAAATGGTATTTGAAATTCTTGTCTTTTGAAGAAGAACCGTGCCAGATGCGTACGTTGAGTCATACTTCCACACACAGAACAGTTACACTTGTGCTTTGTTGTTGCGTTGGTTTTATAGTTGCTGGGGGCTTAATTAATTAACTGTGTTAATGAAAATTTCCATTTCATTCTTTGTTATTGTTCTAAGCAGTCAGATTGCGTAATAATAATAGTCAGGGCCAACCGTTTACGAGACTTGCGTAATCGGACAGTACAGCGACTGAAAATTAAAATTATTTCCATTACATTTAATTAAGCCCCCATGCACGTGGCGACCCTGCCAGGATCGTCCCTTGGAATTCTTCTGATTGTAGAAATAGTAGACAGTAGTATTGTTGTAGTAATTTCTAGTTTAGTAATTGTAGTCTATTTTGCATGTGTAGATTTGGTAATTGTCATTCTTATAATGGTATTTTTTCTCTGAATTTGATTTGTTGTCTTGTATACGCGTTTGACGACTTAGTGCAATTATTTCAATTGTTCGATTAATCGTGTTTGAGGGAAACATTTCGTGTGAATGGTATTGTTGGAAATAAGGAGGCATTGTGTCTAATTTTCATATAGTGACGAGTTTTGTATGTTTTGTAAATGATTACGCGATCGATGAAACAGGCAAAAATGATGAATAGTCAGAATAACGAAATTGTTGACATGGCGAACTCGCCAACACAGGACAACAGTATGATGAATAATGGAGTTGAAAACAATTTAATAAGCAGGGAAAATAGTCCGGAAACAGTTCAAGGTTTTTCACAATCGAAAAATTCTCAGATTGCGTGGTTAACGGCAGAAGAAACGCAGCAGTTGATGAGTGCAATATTAAATTTGGGATCTCAGTTAGAATCACTACGAAGAACAATTAAAACCGAATTCAAAACAGTGGGATCACAGTTAAGACCTGAATTAAAAACAGTGGGATCACAGTTACGATCTGAAATTAAAACTGGTATGGGAACAATGGAAACACGGTTAGACTCACGAACAGGGACATGTTTCAAAAACATGAAAGATGAATCAAAGAAAGAAATTAGAGAAGAAGTACAACCGATTTTGAAGGCTCACAATAATAGTTTAATTTCAACAGGAATTAGACAAGAGGAACAGGACAGGGAACAGGAAGAAAAAGATCGCGTGATAGTTCAAAAATTTTCAGAGTTAAATTTACAACGTGCACACGATAAGGAGGAAATATTTGAGAAACTCGAGGAATCCGTACCAAATGACAGCACAAATGACTTAACGCAACAGTGTGAACAATCAACTACTAAATGTGACAATACCGAAACCCGAGTTGCGATACTTACGAAAGACGTAAACTTGTTGGAGAGAGATGAGGAGATTTCGGATAAATTGACAGGTTTTGGTTTAAATGGGGACAGAGATTCGGATGATACAGCTCCATTACCGTTTGCAGAAACCGGAGAGTACCAGAACATAAATAAGCATGTTGAAAAACAGGGAAAATTTAATGAACGCGTGAAAAGGGAATTTGAGGCATTACAAAAGCAAGACAAATATATTAAAAGCGAAATCGTAGGAAAAGACAGCAGACGAATTTTAGTATCACAGATAGCAGAAGGGTTTGAAGAAAATAATTTGTTTCATTTACGTGATGCAACAAGAGAGCGCCAGGCGCGTGAACTTGACAATAATCAACATTGGGACTGGGACAGACGCGGTAGGTCTTTGTCGCCGCGAGGCGGAAGCTTTGACTGTAAACACTTCTTGACTGTTCGAAAATTTAAGATCTTTTGCAATTCTAGGAATGACATACGTCCATGTTCATGGTTAGATCAATTTACGTACGCACTTCCGCCAGATGTGCCACTAAGTCACAAACTGAAATTTATGTGCAGCTATTAAAGTCCTCAGGGGATTCACTACACTAAGTGAATATGTGCAGTAGCGATCACAGGGCCCCGAGCTGTAGTGGTGCTATTTCCCTTTTAGTTTTCTGCACCGCTGCTTACTCTTTCACTATTCTTTGCATCTATAAAAAACAATTCTTCTACTATCCATCTATCTAGAAAGTAGGTAAAGATTAACCGGATATGACGATTTTACCCAAAAGTGACTTTGGAAATTACCGTTTCGACTTACTATATTTTCTGCAGCATTCATTCGTAGCTTAAATGAAATTTTACCTGTTTATCTTCGTGACAATATTACTTCATATGTTGACGAAATTCTTATTGCTAAACGTTCTTGGAGTGAACACAACAAAATTTTGGATTCATTATTACGTATTTTTGCAAGAGTTGGCATTACAGTGAACTTGGAAAAATCTGAATTTGGTCGTTCTCAGGTGAAATTTCTCGGTCACATTATTTCTACAGAAGGTATTCTTCCCGATCCAGAAAAGCTAGACGCTATTCGTAATTATGCTGTTCCTACCACAAAACGTGATGTTCGTAGTTTTCTTGGTGTTTGTAATTTTCTTAGACGCTTTGTTAGATTGGACAATTTGGCCACACCTCGTTTACACATTTCAGTTATGCGCACTTTGGTCCCAGAAAATGCTTTCATAAATTACGAGAAAATTGTTACTTCAGTAATGTGGAAAAACGTATTCGATCTGTTCTTGCCAAATGCAAATTATGTCAAATGGCTAAGCCTCCAACGATTTCTCACAGAGCACCGTTGTTTCCTATCATTCCAGCGAAATTAAAGGACATGGCTGCAGTCGATTTGTTCGGTCCAGTGGTTCGTTCTACTAATGGTTTTGCGTATATTTTCGTAGCAGTGGAATTAACATCAAAATATGTGTGTTTTACACCTTTACGAAAAGCAACAGCTCGTTCAGTATCTAATGCTTTCATCAAACATTTTCTTAAAGAAGTTGGTCATGTTGACAAGGTTATATCAGATAATGGATCACAGTTTCGCTCTAAAATTTGGCTTCGTACTCTACGGCGTCGGAAGATTAAACCAATTTTCATTTCACTTTTTCACCCTCAATCTAACGCTTCAGAGAGATGGATGAAGGAAATCAATAAATTGTGCCGTCTTTATTGTCATCAGAATCACAGAACTTGGGCTCAGTATCTTCATATTTTTCAAAACATTCTGAATGAACTTCCTAATGACTCAACTTCTTTACCGCCTCTATTGATATTAAAAAATAAAGTACCAACAAATCGCATTTCTGAAATCGTTCCTTTTCCGCCTTCACGGAAACTGCGGCATTCTGAAGTTGTCAACCTGGCTCTACAAAATATTGCATCGGCGGCTGCTAGAAGAGAGAAATCAGCTAAGCGTCCTGGTCGTTTAAAAATCTTGTCAGTTGGCCAGAAGGTGTTAATTAAGTCCCACCGTTTATCTCATAAAGGAAAAGGCTTATGTCGCAAATTTTTTCTGCTTTATAACGGTCCGTATAGAGTTCGCAAAATTATTCATGATAACACTGTTGAAGTAGAAACTCTTAAATCTCGGCGCTCTAAGGGAATACATCATATATCTAACGTAAAAATTTTTGTGGAATGACATACTTTTGAGTAACCAACAGTTATACGTAAACACGCAGAGAGTACAAGGATACCGCGCTGTGTTTTGGCGGCGGCACATACTCAAAGCAACAGTCAGTCTGCGCGCCGCACAAGGCAGTCGTTGACCGCAAACAATCACTTCCTACGTCACGCGCCTACAGCTGATCGAGCGCTCAGTGCGAATGCACTGACAGACGTAAATAAATATACAGTTTAATTTCTCCGAATAAATTCTGTATAAAGCTATAAGGACTTCATAAATTATGTTATTAACGTTCAGTATTTTTCAGGATACGGTTGTGTAAAGTATTTAAGACCTTCAGGTAAATTCCGTGCGTGTCCGACGTTAAGACGACTTGCTTTGGAGAAAATTTTCAGGAAGAAGGTCATTTCGAAGAAGAAAGTAATAAACAAAAAAAGGTAACGGTTAATTGAGTTTATTTTTCAGGTAACATAATTCCACTTAGGTACGTACTTCAGACGTAATTTGCTGCTTGCGATTACGTGATTCATACTTTGTGCTAAATTTCATGTACTATGAATTTACTTGTGAAGCGACGTGCTTGTGTACATTTGCTGATTTTGACAATTATTGATTAATGAACAGTGTTATTACTTGTATATATTATGCATCGCTTGGCTGCTATGCTTTTTCACTGATGTCATATTTTTCTATTATGTGCCTGCTGTGCTTATTTATTTAAATTATAATTGTCACCTGTTTAATTGTGCTGATGTGGTTAGATATGTAAGTTATACTTTGTGATTTATCTGCTTGCGCCTTCATGTTTACTTATTAAGATTACATATAAACATTTATTTGCTTATGCTGATATGATGCTAATGACCTGTTTATTGTGTAAGGCATGTTTGCTGCTGTGCGTATGGATTGCATATTTACACATTTCTGTTTGTTGTCATAACTACTCTTCAATTTAGTATATAGAAATGCTGATATACTGTGTACAAATATAGAGTTTAGTTTACATTATGGTATTAATTATAGATTGTTCGCTTGGCAGAGCCTCGTTGTAAGAATTGTGCTGCATCCACTTGTTGACATTCTGTTCTCTACTGGTATATTTACTCGCTATTGCATGTTTTGCTTACGCTCAGTGCCTTATATTTTTAAGATAAGAAAATGAACTGCTATAATTCGACGAACGACATTAGTAAAAGAAAGTCATAGAAGTCACATGAGCTGAGGTTTTATGGAAGCTGTATAAATTTATGCTAATAGGAAGGAAGCTAACGACATGACAGACCAAAACTAGGTTTAGACCATTGACAGTATTACACTGCATTTTTCGTGAGCAATTGAAATAGGAAGTGACACTTGACACAAGGAATACTCCACATGATTGCTTCTGCCATGATTCTTGAAGTGGTGTACACACTGTGAAATATTATGATTATTCACACTCCGTAATCGTACTTAATTACTGAGAGTTATTCGAACTAAGTCTGTTAGAGGTCATGTATGCATTTCTTTTATTTAATGATGGACAAGGAACCAAAATGTATCTTATAATTTATAATGAGTAGAAAATTTGGGTCAGATGGATTATACAGAGGTTGTGTGTGGACACTGTGTCTTCGGATTGTATGGGATGATGAATTGAAGTTGCACTAGGATTTTGTCTGTACTTGTTCGAGGAGACTGACTAGAGGAAAGAGTTGTTATGGAAGTGAAATGATATTGGTGCTGAGGTTTATATGTATCGACGTATTATTGAGGTATTGAGATTAGGTGAAGTAGATGATTATTGGAGTTTTCGTGGATAAAAGGTAAGATAAATGATATTGATGATCGACGTATTGAAAAGGTATTAGTGAAGTATTGAGATTAAGTTGATGATTATTGGAGTTTTGGTGGATAAGAGGTAAAGTAAATGAGGAGCATATTTTTTTTTGTTGGTCCATATGGAACAAGGAGGATAAAGATGGCAGACTAGAACACTAAAGTGGAAGGAAGATTGTCTATACACACACTTGTTAAATCACTAAGCAGTATATACTTTTTTTTTTTTTTTGAGAGAGGAAGCATTTGCATATCTTGGTACACTGACAGTTGTTCAGCAACCGTACATTTTGATCTGGCTTGGCAAACATTGGTCTTAACATGATGACTATGACGTTGACTTAACTATTATTGACTGTTATACATTGCTGCCACTATTACTTGGTACACATGATGAACATCAAATCTTGGACAGAGTTACATTTACACAGTTAACACTATTCAATTACACAGTAGCACTAATGTGGATGAAAGATGAGTGAGTGTGTTTCGTGTGTTTTCCTTTTATAATCCCAGAGAAGTGATCCCAACCTATCTCCTAAATATTATTTCACTTGTTTGTTGTGGCTTGCACTGACACCCATAAATATTATAGGTTAACTGTTATTGTGTACTGTAATAGTTAATGTGACAATTAACTGATATCATTTGTGTGTTTATTATGATTTGTATGTTTAGTGTAAGAGCACTGATAATAATTTGTTAAAGAAATTGTATGTGCATTCAAACTATTGTTCATGACTGAACTGTCTCAGTAATTATGGTGAATAGTATGAACTGTTACTTGCACTTTTTCTACATGATTGGTGCCACAAGGACATGTTTAATTTCTGCTGATGAACTGTGTGATCAGTGATTGTAAAAAAAATTATGGACTGTTACTTGTACCTTTTCTACAATATTGGTGCCACTAGGACATGTTTAATTTCTGCTTATAAACTCTGAAGAACAGTGTGATCAGTGACAGTGTATTTTATGGAACTGCTTCTGCTGAGAAATGTGACTTGTTGCTGTGTGTACCTGCTCAGCTTTGCTGGTGCCACTCATGGACTGCTTCTACTGAAATGGTGTTACTTGTTGGTGTCTGCACCTACTCAACATTGCGGGTGCCACTGATGGACTGCTTCTACCGAAATGATGTCACCTGTTGATGTCTGCACCTACTCAACATTGCTGGGTGCCACTGATGGACTGCTTCTACTGAAAAGATGTCACCTGTTGATGTCTGCACCTGCTCAACATTGCTGGGTGCCACTGATGGATTGCTTCTACTGAAATGAAATCACCTGTTGCTGTGTGCACCTACTCAACATTGCTGGGTGCCACTAATGGACTGCTTCTACTGAAATGGTGTTACTTGTTGGTGTCTGCACCTACTCAACATTGCTGGGTGCCACTGATGAACTGCTTCTAATGAAAAGATGTCACCTGTTGATGTCTGCACCTACTCAACATTGCTGGGTGCCGCTGATGGATTGCTTCTACTGAAATGAAGTCACCTGTTGCTGTGTGCACCTGATCAACATTGTGGGTGCCACTGATGGACTGCTTCTATTGAAAAAATGTTACTTATTGGTTTTTGCACCTGTTGACCATTGCTGGGTGCTATTGCTGGAACTGTCAACTGCTTATTCAGGGGCTATGGATAGCGTTTATGTGAATATTTGTATAAACTGATTTTTTTGTGTATTACTGTTTGTGGAAAGTTATGAGACTCTTACCTGCACATATTCGTCATTGCTGACGCTATTGATTGAACTGTTTAACCACATAATACTTGTGTAAACTGTTATGTAAAGTCACATGTATGAAAGAATTTGTATTGCTTACTGTATTCTATATAATAGGTTATTGAAAGGTCAGTGCAAAGCCAAAATTTTATCTAGTTATATGATATTTACGTATTAATATTATCTTTTATTTTTGTCTGTATTTTTTTGACGAATTTGGTGGTATTTTCACCACCAATGCTGGCAAAAATACCATCAAATTCTAGCCGTGGAGGAAGGGCATATGAAAGGTGGCTACACTGAGCCACAGCGCCAGAGATCGCTAGAGAGCATTGTTCCGCCGCCTCCACTGGCAGTCATTATTGAGATGTGCTAGTAGTCAGTGCTTGTCCAGGACTCGTGGTAGTCAGTTCGTGTTCAGATGTGCTAGTAAGGAGTGCTTGCTGAGATGTGATACTGAAAGGTTCTTGTTGAGATGTGGTAATAGCGAGTCGGTGTGGAGATATATTGTAATTATGAGAGTGATTTTGGTCAATATATGAAGGTAACGAAACTTGATTTATTTTTCATTATTTCCATGTTTTAAATAATGTGTCATTACAGGTTCAGTCAACAAAGCATCTGGCTTGTGTTCTTGGATTAGAGTGTAATTGTGGTTCTCTTGAGTAATTATGGTATTTGTATTTTCTTTAATTAATTCAGTATAAATGGTATTTGAAATTCTTGTCTTTTGAAGAAGAACCGTGCCAGATGCGTACGTTGAGTCATACTTCCACACACAGAACAGTTACACTTGTGCTTTGTTGTTGCGTTGGTTTTATAGTTGCTGGGGGCTTAATTAATTAACTGTGTTAATGAAAATTTCCATTTCATTCTTTGTTATTGTTCTAAGCAGTCAGATTGCGTAATAATAATAGTCAGGGCCAACCGTTTACGAGACTTGCGTAATCGGACAGTACAGCGACTGAAAATTAAAATTATTTCCATTACATTTAATTAAGCCCCTATGCAACCTGCGTAATGTCGTGTAAGGCCCCCGCGAGCACGCAGAAGTGCCGCAACAAGACGTGAGATAGACTCGCCTATTGTCTGAGATAGTGCTAGAGGGAACTGATACCATTAATCCTGCAGGGCAGCACGTTGCAAGGCATCCCTGAAATGTTCATGTCTGGGGAGTTTAGTGGTCAGCGGAAGTGTTTAAGCTCAGAAAAGCGTTCCTGGAGCCACGCTGTAGCAATTCTGGATGTGTGGGGTGTCGCATTGTCCTTCTGCAATTGCCCAGGTCCGTCGAAATGCACAATCGACATGAATGGATGCAGGTGATTACACAGGATGCTTACGTACGAGTCACCTGCCAGAGTCGTATCTAGACGCATCAGGGGTCCCATACCACTCCAACTGCATACGCCCCACACTATTACGGACCCTCCTAAAGCTTGAACATTCCCCTGCCGACATGCGCGGTCCATGGTTCCATGAGGTTGTCTCCATACCCGTACACTTCCATCCGCTGGATACAATTCGAAACGAGGCTCGTCCCATCAGGCAGCATGTTTCCAGTCATTATCAGTCCAATATTGGTGTTGATGGGTTCAGGCGAGGCGTAAAGCTTTGTGTCGTGCAGTCATCAAGGGTACACGAAAGGGCCTTCGGCTCCGAAAGCCCATATGGATGATGTTTTGTTGAATGGTCCGCACGCTGACACATGTTCATGGCCCAGCACTGGTATCTGCAGCAATTTGCGGAAGGGTTGCACTTCTGTCAAGTTGAAGGATTCTCTTCAGTCGTCGGTGGTACCGTTCTTGCAGGATCTTTTTGCAGCTGCAGTGAAGTCACAGATTTAATGTTTTACGGTATTCCTGATATTCACAGTACACTCGTGAAATGGTCCTACTGGAAAATCCCTGCTTCATCGTTGCCTTGGAGATGCTGTGCCCCATCGCTCGTGCGCCAACTATAACACCACGTTCAAACTCCCTTAAATCTTGATAAACTGCCATTGCAGCAGCAGTAACCGATCTAACAGCTGCACCAGACACTTGTTGTCTTATATAGGCGTTGCCGACGGTAGCTCCGTATTCTGCTTGTTTACATATCTCTGTATTTGAATACGCATGCCTATATCAATTTCTTTGGCGCTTCAGTGTATATACTTGCAACTAGAGTTCCGCTCCACCAGCACAACGGTTCGATGGTTTCGGTGCAGTACGTAGATGACGTAGGATTACTGGTAGTATTGGTAGCATTGGGAGGGAACAAAACCTAACTAAATATGTGAGAGGGAATTTGGAGGCGACGACTTCTCTTTGCTCTTTTGATTGTTTGTTTCTTTTGCACATAATTAGAATCGCACATCGTTCAGTGTTAATCCATTGTGTATTTTATACCCTTATAGCATGTAAAATGTGTTTTAAAAGTAAGAGAAGTTAGTTGATCACGTGGCATCTGCTTTTTTTATGTAATCTAAGTAATAGTACTTTTGAAGCAAGTACATTTTACAAGCACGAATATAATAAAATCTATACATCTATTTTTATATTGTGCTCACTGGAACATTCTTTATCGTGATCAAAGGCAGGAGTTAGTTATTATTATTGATAAGTCTGAAAGGTGTTTATGAATAACAGAAACACGTTTTATGAAAGGACGAAGACTACTGAAGTCATGTTTGATATGTTTATGTTTTGCGGTTTTTTAAACGTTTCCTTTTCTTGAGGAAATGGCGTTTTCTTGCCCTATATGATAAATAATAAATATAATAATAATTCCAATCCCAAAGAAAGCAGGTGTTCACAGATGTGAAAATTACCGAACAATCAGTTTAATAAGTCACAGCTGCAAAAGACTAACGCGAATTCTTTACAGACGAATGGAAAAACTGGTAGAAGCGGACCTCGGGGAAGATCAGTTTGGATTCCGTAGAAATGTTGGAACACGTGAGGCAATACTAACCTTACGACTTATCTTAGAAGAAAGATTAAGAAAAGGCAAACCTACGTTTCTAGCATTTGTAGACTTAGAGAAAGCTTTTGACAACGTTAACTGGAATACTCTCTTTCAAATTCTGAAGGTGGCAGGGGTAAAATACAGGGAGCGAAAGGCTATTTACAATTTGTACAGAAACCAGATGGCAGTTATAAGAGTCGGGGGGCATGAAAGGGAAGCAGTGGTTGGGAAAGGAGTGAGACAGGGTTGTAGCCTCTCCCCGATGTTATTGAATCAGTATATTGAGCAAGCAGTAAAGGAAACAAAAGAAAAATTCGGAGTAGGTATTAAAATTCATGGAGAAGAAGTAAAAAATTTGACGTTCGCCGATGACATTGTAATTCTGTCAGAGACAGCAAAGGACTTGGAAGAGCAGTTGAACGGAATGGACAGTGTCTTGAAAGGAGGATATAAGATGAACATCAACAAAAGCAAAACGAGGATAATGGAATGTAGTCAAATTAAATCGGGTGATGCTGAGGGGATTAGATTAGGAAATGAGACACTTAAAGTAGTAAAGGAGTTTTGCTGTTTAGGGAGTAAAATAACTGATGATGGTCGAAGTAGAGAGGATATAAAATGTAGACTGGCAATGGCAAGGAAATCGTTTCTGAAGAAGAGAAATTTGTTAACATCGAGTATAGATTTAAGTGTCAGGAAGTCGTTTCTGAAAGTATTTGTATGGAGTGTAGCCATGTATGGAAGTGAAACATGGACGATAACCAGTTTGGACAAGAAGAGAATAGAAGCTTTCGAAATGTGGTGCAACAGAAGAATGCTGAAGATAAGGTGGGTAGATCACGTAACTACTGAGGAGGTATTGAATAGGATTTGCGAGAAGAGAAGTTTGTGGCACAACTTGACTAGAAGAAGGGATCGGTTGGTAGGACATGTTTTGAGGCATCAAGGGATCACAAATTTAGCATTGGAGGGCAGCGTGGAGGGTAAAAATCGTAGAGAGAGACCAACAGAGGAATACACTAAGCAGATTCAGAAGGATGTAGGTTGCAGTAGGTACTGGGAGATGAAGAAGCTTGCACAGGATAGAGAAGCATGGAGAGCTGCATCAAACCAGTCTCAGGACTGAAGACCACAACAACAACAACATATGATAAATCTGCATTGTTCTTTTTCGTTTCTTTTCTTTCCTTTTTTATTTTATTTTTTTTATTTTTGTTATATCTTTCCTCTCATTTACGTTACAAATCAACAATATTCGAATGAAACTTGAATTAAATACTGACACTATCAATTTTGCTGTAAATATTGTAATTTTTTAACACTCTGGCTGCCGGACCTGAGTCACCCTAGTTTGTGTACAAGACCGCGGCCTGTCTCAGGTGTGAACTACTGTTAGACACACTGTAAGTAGGCTGTTTATGTTTTCTTGTTGGCAACGTTACGTAGCGCTCTGTATGAAAATCACTGGCTGTGCTGTGTGCAATCTGTGGCTAGTTTGCATTGTTGTCTGCCATTGTAGTGTTGGGCAGCTGGATGTGAACAGCGCATAGCGTTGGGCAGTTGGAGGTGAGCCGTCAGCAGTGGTGGATGTCGGGAGAGAAATGGCGGAGTTTTGAAATTTGTAAGACTGGATGTCATGAACTGCTATATATATTATGACTTTTGAACACTAGTAAGGTAAATACATTGTTTGCTCTCTATCAAAATCTTTCATTTGCTAACTATGCCCTTAGTAGTTAGTGCCTTCAGTAGTTTGAATCTTTTATTTAGCTGGCAGTAGTGGCGCTCGCTGTATTGCAGTAGTTCGACTAACGAAGATTTTTGGTGAGGTAAGTGATTTGTGAAAGGCATAGGTTAATGTTAGTCAGGGCCATTCTTTTGTAGGGATTTTTGAAAGTCAGATTGCGTTGCGCTAAAAAATATTGTGTGTCAGTGTAAGCACAGTCATGTATAATTGTTCTAAGGGTACGTTTCAACACGACCTGCGAAGTTAATTACTTTAATATCATGCCTGCTACGCTACATGGACGAAATTATGCAGGACATTTAATAACAAACCAAGACTCCCTTCAGCAGTTCATACGAACGACATTTAGTTTTTGCAAGAATAGATAAAAACTAATATATACGGTGAATAATTATTAACTCAACAGGTCCGAACGTAAAAAGAATTGTAAATTTGTGGTAAGATCTTATGGGACCAAACTGCTTAGGTCATCGGTCCCTTAGCTTACACGCTACTCAAACTAACTTACACACACCCATGCCCGAGGGAGGACTCGAACCTCCGACGTGGGGAGCCGCGCGGACCGTGACAAGGCGCCTCAGACCGCGCGGCTAACCCGCGCGACCGGGTCCGAACGAAGTGGTGCACTTGTTAGCACGCTGGACTCGCATTCGGAAATATGAAGGGTTCAAACCAATGTCCGGCCATCCTGATTTAGGTTTTCCGCGATTTCTCTAAATCGCCTGAGGCAAGTGCCAGGATGGATCCTTTCAAAGGGCACGGCCGACTTCCCTCCCCGTCCATCGCAAATCCTATGGGACCGGTGACCTCGCTGTTTGGTCCCCTCACCCAAATCAATCAACCAATGAACTCAACAGGTTAGTTACAAATTAACAGCAAATGTAACAACAGCCGCGCGGGATTAGCCGAGCGGTCTGGGACACTGCACTCATGGACTGTGCGGCTGATCCCGGCGGAGGTTTGAGTCCTCCTTCGGGCATGGGTGTGTGTGTTTGTCCTTAGGATAATTAGGTTAAGTAGTGTGTAAGCTTAGGAACTGATGACCTTGGCAGTTAAGCCCCGTAAGATTTCACACACATTTGAACAAATGTAACAACGTATTTGAATTCGTTAATAGGTTGTATGCTTTACTTTACATGTCTGATTAATGAAAAAAACAGTCTAAGCACGTGAACTTTTCATTCGAGCAACCCTTACAGTTTGTGATGACTTTCTTTCAGTTATTTATAACTCCAGCTCGTCCAAATTTGTGAGAGGACCGTCGGTAACATGACGTGCACCTGTTTCTCTTGCTGCCAGTTTCTTGCAAGACATGTTTCCCTGAACTTGATGTTCCTGGCATTCTTGACAATCACGGTACATCTTTCATGTTTCCTGTGTTTATCAGTGCAAGTGAAAGTTCCCCTTGAAATTCAGTTACGTGTAAATTTTTGTCAATTATTTACGCGAAGAGAGCATGAACATTGACAATTGCCGTATCTGTGAGGAGCTCGAATGCATTCTTGTGGTACCACTTCACTCCTCTTCGTAAAGTTGAGGCACAAGATGCTACATGATCTGGCAAGAGTATGAAAGACTTTCCGTAATTATATTCCCAAATTGTGAATGGTTTTTTGGTTGCTCCTTTTCTTGAGGTGGTTGCTACTATTTTCTGGAACGTCATTAGTAGTCAGAAAACAAGACATCTCTCTTGTCATTCAGTTTTCCTACAAAACATTTGTGTTACTCTGCCTGCATATATAAATTTTCACCTTCCTCAGACTTTTCCTCTCGCTACGATCGTCGGGTTGTATCTTCTGTTATTCCTCAATATACCATCTAGGTGAGTTTAATCTTCTTTCAACTTACAGACTAAGGCGGCGTTTGTACAGTAATTTTCGTTGTACAGATTGCGTCCTGAATCCAACAATGGACACATCAACTCTATCGCTACATTGCTGGACATGTCACGATCTTCGGGGGCAATCTGCTTTCCAGCGCACACTTTCACATGCCGGGTACAGCCTCCATGAACACAAACTCTGAATACCTTTTAAGGCTATATTTATGACCTTTCCCCGGAATAAAATGGCACAACCGCCAGACTTCCCCTAAACGCCAGCATAGTCTCGTCAATCCACACTGCCGGCTGGAGTGGCCGAGCGGTTCTAGGCGCTACAGTCTGGAACCGCGCGACCGCTGCGGTCACAGGTTCGAATCCTGCCTCGGGCATGGATGTGTGTGATGTCCTTAGGTTAGTTAGGTTTAAGTAGTTCTAAGTTCTAGGGGACTGATGACCTCAGAAGTTAAGTCCCATAGTGCTCAGAGCCACTTTCAATGCACACTTTCTCACCAGGACAATAGAATTCGCGAAACGTATCGTTTAGTAGATCCAATAATGGTCAAATGGTTTTGTACACTTTGCCACTGTTTCTACGAACCGTCCGAAAAATGTGGCATACCCAAAAGGGCCTCAAACCTGTTTCGGGGTAAAGCTTTACTTACTTCATTCTACAGTATATTCTTTGACCAATATTTCTGAACTGTAGGTTTTCGATCTAAAGCAATCCACAGAACGAATAAAAAAAAAAAAAAAAAAGAAAAACGCAGAATTTCTTCGTTAACTGTGTCAACCAATTGTTGTGAGTCTGCTGCGTTCTCTCTATTTGTCGTTGGCAATACTGCCAACATGCTCGGCATGACGATACGTGTCCGTGAGAATCGTTTCAATTTCATCGCATCTTTCAGTTTTTTTCGGCTTCATATGATCAGTAATATCCTGATTACACACAGTGGTAAAATATTCATATTTCCAGCTGTATCAACCAAGTAACTTCGAAGAGGTCTCTCTGAGGCACAGTTGCTGATTCCCCAACATTTATTCGTTTTCATTTTCTCGGTCCGCCTGCATCGGAATTGTCAGAATCACGGTCGGAACTGCCAGGAGAGTATTCAAAAGCATCGCCGTCAGATAAGTCTCCAAATAAACTCACTCTCACTGAGTTCGCCTTCCTCGTCCAACCAACGCGCAAGTGCCTACGTGTGGGACACTGTCACAAACTCACAAGAAAACAAACTAAAATTTTCAAGGGAACACGGCTTCAAATTCAAATAATCTCTAGCGACACTACCGCGCTAGTTATTGTGAGTGAAATCAGATGTCGTAAACGCAAGGAAACATCTGACCGAAAGGCAAGTTGTAACACGGCCGGGAGTACTAATAGGTGGGGCACCTTTAAACTGGTTGTCGTTTCGGCTTTTCTTGACTGTGCGCCCTGTCCGCACCACGTACCTGATAATCCCGCGGCGGTCGTACTGTTCTGCTCCACACTGCCGCTGGCTTGCCTGGAATTATCTATCGATAATATGCAAGCGGGTTTAGGGGAGCCACTCAACGTTAAAACACAACACTGTCCTACGTCTGGTATGAACGTCTATATTCTGAGACGATATGGAAACCACAGGTTGCACTGTTTACACTATAAGTCGTAAATGTTCGTCCCAACTGACAGTCTTGATGATTATCTGTCCACTTGGACGAGCGTACGCGTACCGAACACGGCGCGGATGATGGTTCATGATGCGGAAGCCGAATGGTCGCACGAATGTTCTTACGCTCGTCACGCATACACAGATTTCTAATGGTACCAGTCCTCCTTGACACTAGTAATAAATTTTATCACTGTTCACAGGGTTAAATTTACAGTTCACAGTTCTCCTGTTCTAGGAGCGTGCGCGTAACCGTCGCGAAGTGGCTGATTGTTGATGATGCGGAACGCGATGATCGAACGCACGTTCTCACGCTCGCTACAAGACACTGGCACTTGATTGCACTCTTTTGAAAAAAAAAAAAAAGAAAAAAGTAGTATTCCTGATTCACATTAGTTCATTCTGGGAGACCGAACACAGCGCGGATGATTGATACAGTACGGTACGACACGCAAATAAGTTATCAGCAGCACTGCTCAATTTTAAATTACTTCTTGACGCACTTTCCTCTGAATCATTTACTTATTTTATCACTTAACTGTAATAGCACTTGTATCAACACTTCAATTTCCATACTAACAATCCCTCTCACATGCAGAGCTACACACTACACAACATAACAGTTCCGTGTCCCGCACGCGAATCTCCAGACACGGCTGCCCGCAAAGATACTCCACAATTAAGCCAGCGATATGACAATTCGCTTACAAAGTCACAAAAGTCACATGTCACACAACACGCCAATGAGCTTTGGAACCAAACATACACGGCCTCTGCAGGACGTCAGTACAATTATATAGGACGAGTCACTAACTATTGCCACCAAGAATAAGTCTGAAAGTATGATAGGAGCTGAAAAGTTAGTGGGACAAAAGTTTCATGGGAAAATGGGGCCCATAATATGACGTTGATTATTTGTTGCTAGGTGGGGGCGCTTATGAGATATGAAGATCAAATTATTTTTTTTAAATGGGATGCAGTAGTTTGGTACTTATTTTCTGATAGCGGCTGTCGAGACGAATCCAACGATGTGTAACAGTAAGGTCTTTGAAGGCCGAGGAAGGTCAAAAAGGTGGCATGAACGTCCATTTACAAAAAGTGTTCTAAGTGATGACCAATGGTATCAATGCATTGCTGCAATATTCTTATCATGGATTGAGTGCTATTCCTTATCACATCGGCACTTATCGAAGCATAGCTCTGACAGTTCTCTCTCACATATCTTCAGGTGTAGTTGGGACATCTTTATAAACAATGTCTTTTTACGAATCCCCTCAAGAAAAAAATCCAGAAGCGTCAAGTCTGGATAACGAGCCAGCCACGACACAATCCCCCCCCCCCCCCCCCCCCGCGTCCAATCCAACGATTTGGGAACTGTCTCTGCAACTCATTTCTAGCCATCAGCGAAAAATGTGCCGGCTACCCATCGTGTTGATACTACATTCTGTTCCTTGTTCCTAAAGGCATTTTGTAACGAGGCTGTTTAGGTTTCCATGTTGGTAACGCCATGTAGCGCTCTATATGAAAACCACTAACTGTGCTGTGTGCAGTCTGTGGCTGGTTGTTGGAATTTGCTATTGTAGTGTTGGGCAGTTGGCTGTTAACAGCGCGTAGCGTTGCGCAGTTGGAGGTGAGCCGCCAGCAGTGGTGGATGTGGGGAGAGAGATGGCGGAGTTTTGAGAGCGGATGATCTGGACGTGTGTCTAGCAGAGACAGTAAATTTGTAAGACTGGATGTCATGAACTGATATATATATATACACTCCTGGAAATGGAAAAAAGAACACATTGACACCGGTGTGTCAGACCCACCATACTTGCTCCGGACACTGCGAGAGGGCTGTACAAGCAATGATCACACGCACGGCACAGCGGACACACCAGGAACCGCGGTGTTGGCCGTCGAATGGCGCTAGCTGCGCAGCATTTGTGCACCGCCGCCGTCAGTGTCAGCCAGTTTGCCGTGGCATACGGAGCTCCATCGCAGTCTTTAACACTGGTAGCATGCCGCGACAGCGTGGACGTGAACCGTATGTGCAGTTGACGGACTTTGAGCGAGGGCGTATAGTGGGCATGCGGGAGGCCGGGTGGACGTACCGCCGAATTGCTCAACACGTGGGGCGTGAGGTCTCCATAGTACATCGATGTTGTCGCCAGTGGTCGGCGGAAGGTGCACGTGCCCGTCGACCTGGGACCGGACCGCAGCGACGCACGGATGCACGCCGAGACCGTAGGATCCTACGCAGTGCCGTAGGGGACCGCACCGCCACTCCCCAGCAAATTAGGGACACTGTTGCTCCTGGGGTATCGGCGAGGACCATTCGCAACCGTCTCCATGAAGCTGGGCTACGGTGCCGCACACCGTTAGGCCGTCTTCCGCTCACGCCCCAACATCGTGCAGCCCGCCTCCAGCGGTGTCGCGACAGGCGTGAATGGAGGGACGAATGGAGACGTGTCGTCTTCAGCGATGAGAGTCGCTTCTGCCTTGGTGCCAAAGATGGTCGTATGCGTGTTTGGCGCCGTGCAGGTGAGCGCCACAATCAGGACTGCATACGACCGAGGCACACAGGGCCAACACCCGGCATCATGGTGTGGGGAGCGATCTCCTACACTGGCCGTACACCACTGGTGATCGTCGAGGGGACACTGAATAGTGCACGGTACATCCAAACCGTCATCGAACCCATCGTTCTACCATTCCTAGACCGGCAAGGGAACTTGCTGTTCCAACAGGACAATGCACGTCCGCATGTATCCCGTGCCACCCAACGTGCTCTAGGTGTAAGTCAACTACCCTGGCCAGCAAGATCTCCGGATGTGTCCCCCATTGAGCATGTTTGGGACTGGATGAAGCGTCGTCTCACGCGGTCTGCACGTCCAGCACGAACGCTGGTCCAACTGAGGCGCCAGGTGGAAATGGAATGGCAAGCCGTTCCACAGGACTACATCCAGCATCTCTACGATCGTTTCCAGGGGAGAATAGCAGCCTGCATTGCTGCGAAAGGTGGATATACACTGTACTAGTGCCGACATTGTGTATGCTCTGTTGCCTGTGTCTATGTGCCTGTGGTTCTGTCAGTGTGATCATGTGATGTATCTGACCCCAGGTATGTGTCAATAAAGTTTCCCCTTCCTGGGACAATGAATTCACGGTGTTCTTATTTCAATTTCCAGGAGTATATATATATATATATAATAAGGTAAATACATTGTTTGTTCTCTATAAAAATCTTTCATTTGCTAACTATGCCTATCAGTAGTTAGCGCCTTCGGTAGTTAGAATCTTTTATTCAGCTGGCAGTATTGGGGCTCGCTGTATTGTAGTAGTTTCAGTAACGAAGATTTTTGTGAGGTAAGTGATTCATGAAAGGTATAGGTTATTGTTAGTCAGGGCCATTCTTTTGTAGGGATTTTTGAAAGTCAGATTGCGTTGCGCTAAAAATATTGTGTGTCAGTTTAAGCACAGTCATTTATAATTTTTCTAAGGGGACGTTTTAGTTTCTTCCAATAACAGGCGTAATGCTTCTTGTAGAAATGTGGTGTACTTCCTACCATTAAGATTTCCTTCGGTGAAATTTGGGCCTATAATTCTGTCCTCCAGAATCCCACACCATACATTCACCGCCACGGTTTTTGGTGTGCAACTTGCCGCAGCCCAACAGGCATTTTCAGTTGCATAATAATGCATGTTATGCAAATTAATATTTCTATGGCTCGTGAATGTAGCCTCATAAGCAAATAAAATCAAATTAATAAATGTGTCTTCCCTATGAATATGAAGTTTAGCCCATCGGCAGAATTCAATGCGACGCATACAGTCCGTACCAGTTAATTGTTGGTGGAGACTGATATGGTAAGGATGATATTTATGGCCATGCAGAACACGAACAACACTACTCTCGCTCATGCCAGATTCCCCTGCGATTTGACGCGAACTAACACAAGAATCTCGAATGACAGTGGCAAGAGTACCAATTTCTGGTTCCTCGTTAGTAACTTTCCTTTGCCGGATATGTTTCCGATGCGTTAAAGATCCAGTTGTTCTCAATTTATGGCACACATATTTAAACGTACGACGTGTAGGGTGAGTACGTGAGGATATCTTTCAGCGCATCGTCTCTAGAATCGTCAGGGCATGTGCTTCGATAAGTGCAGAAGTGATAAGGAATACCACTCAATCCATGATAAGACGACTGCAGCACTGCATTGATACCAATGGTCATCACTTCGAACACCTTCTGTAAATGGACATTCGTGTCTCCTTTTCGACCTTCATTGACCTTCAAAGACCTTACAATTACACATCACTGGATTCGCTCGATAACCGCTATCAGAAAATAAGTACCAAACATCCCATAAAAAAAAAAAAAGTTGACCTTCATATCTCTGAAGTGACCCCATCTATCAACACAAAACCAGCGTCTTATTATAACCCCCGTTGTCCCATGCAACACTTGTCCCACAAACTTTCCAGCTACTATCATACTTTCGGAGTTATTCTAGATGGCAGTCGTTAGTGACACCCCACTTGAAACCATTGTAGCTGTTTCCACAGGGCGACAATTATTGAACTGTATGAAAAAGAAACGTAAATTAGTTACAAACTACGGCATACACACGCTTTATTCAACATGTAAAAATCACTACAGATATTCGAATTTAGGTTATGGCATGTTCGATATGCCTGACATCGTTGACGAAGACGTGGCGTAGACGAGTAGCGAAATTCTGCATGAACCGCTGAAGTGTCGGAACATCGATGCTGTCGATGACCTCCTGAATGGTAGTTTTTATCTCTGCAATAGTGTTGGGATTATTGTTGTACACCTTGTTTTTTTATATAGCCCCACAATAAGGAGTCGTATGTGTTCAGATCTGGAGAATATGGCGGCCAATAGAGGCCCACGCCAGTGGCCTCTGGGTGCCCCAGGGACTGAATGCTTTCCCCAAAGTGCTCCTCCAGCACATAAGAGACTCTCCTACTTCGACGGGCTCGAGCTCCGTTTTGCAATAACCACATACTGTCTAAATCAGGGTCACTTTGGCTAATGAGGATGGAATCATCTGCTCGGCAGTCACCGTGCCATCAAAGAATATCGTACCGATTATTGCTTGACTGGACATTGCACACCAAACAGTCACCCGTTGAGAATGAAGAGACTTCTCAATTACGAAATGCAGATTTTCAGTCCTCCGAACGCATTTGGGGGATTGAAAATTTTGCTTATTGACGGACCCATCCAAATGAAAGTGGGTTTCGTCGCTAAATCAAATCATACAATTCCCATCATGCCCCGCCGCCAACCCTGCAGTTTGAACGTCCTACCACAATCCGTCAGAAGTTATGACGATTTTATTTCATACAGTTCAATGATTGTTACCCTCTACCATTTATATAGGAGGCCTGGAATATGTGTACCAAATTGGTGCACGTGGCCTGCCAGGAAACTGGCCTGTCAGGGAAGTCACCTTATGTATTAGTTTGATAATACATGACAGCCAAAGTGTTAAGTAACAGACAGGAGAATAACTACGTCCAGCAGAAATGTTTCTTAGGTTTGTAAGGGGTCCGCAGGCCCTTACTATTAAAATTTGCGCTCACACAGGTCGACAGGGCAAATATCGAGTAGTGTATGCAGGACGCGCGAGCTAGAGGGGATTCCCCGAAGTGCCGAGTGGACGGCTTGGGTAGATTCCCGCGAGGCGGGAATAACTGGGCGGAGAGCAGTGCGGAGTTAGTTGGGTGGAGTGCCGAGGCCGGGTGTGTTAGGTTCCCGCGAGGCGGGCATAGCTGTGCAAAAAGCCAGCAGAAATTAATACAAATTACCGGCAAAGGGAGTGGCCAACGCCGTGGTTTAACCCCTTTGTATCAATGTTATGCGGGAAAGTGAGAAAGTTTTATTATAAAGTGATTTCAGTGAGATTGAGTGCCGCTGTTATACTTCCGCGTCTACCGCGCCGGCATTAATTGGATTACAGTGATTGGATATTGCGTGTGAAGATTAACGATAATTAAAGAGACCTGTGATGAGATTAGCCGTCATTAACAGTGTATTGACGAAGGCAGTGGCTGTCTCCTTATTTTTGTGCTTTACGAAGAATATAGGCTTTGTTTGTGAAACTGTGTTTGCTGTCCTCATTACCACCAAACCATGCTTATTACCATATTTATGAGGACAATACGGAATGTAACACCTCCTGAGCAGTCCAATCCGATTGCTAGCCCATTAGGTACACGGTCACATTAATTAATTATCTAATTTTGGGCTGCTACTTAGGTCCGTGAACGAGCGGATAACTAAAACCAGAATCGGGAGTGTTACACCTTGCCTCACCGTGACCAGGACTAATGCAATCTTCGGATCCGAAATGTTACACCGTTGGCGAGCCGTGAAAGGACAACTGCAATTTTCGGACGAATCGTGTTAACACAGTTGGCTTACCGTGAAAAGAACAAGTGCAATTTTCGGACGAGAAAACAAAATTTTCAATGTGGAATCGGGACAGTGCATGAACGTTAAAATCGCGATAAGGAACAGTGTAATTTTTGAACAATACGAAGTAATAATATCGCAAGATTGTGACTAAACTGTTTTGCGGGCTATATTAAACGGTGTTGCAAAGTACAAATGCGAAAATCCGCGCGAAAAACTGTGAAAAGTGGACATAAAAAAGAGACACGTGTGAACAATAAAATAGTGAAACGAGCCAAGATTTCAGCACAAAAGTTGTTAGAAAGGTGTTTAATGATAACATGTTGACCGAAATTGCCCTTTGAACGGTGAAAATCGGACGGTTTCGTGTGGACCCATAAACTGGTATGCTGACGATAACGTATTGTGGCGACGCAGTTAGTGAATGACGTCACGCAGAGCCACGTAGCAGTCGCACCAAAGAGCTTCGATCCGCGAGGTGATTTCACACAACACCACGGCGAGCGACATAACTACGAGACAACGAGCGCAGTCCCGGCATCTAGCGGCAGAACTACAAACTACGTCCGCCTACAGCGCAACGGAGCGGCCGACGGGGAAGTGCTCAGCTTCTCTTTCACAAAGTTACTTTAGCTCTGGGCACGCTCTCAACCTTGTTTCCTTGTGTAATCGCGTCAACTCCTTTGGGACCCATCTTTCACATGATTTGCAATACTTCAGCTTACTACAGGTAATGTTCTGAACTGTACCAGTACTAACTTGAACCTTATCAACTACCATTTCCACAGTCACACGGCGGCCGCTGTGGCCGAGCGGTTCTAGGCGCTTCAGTCCGGAATCGCACTGCTGCTACAGTCGCAAGTTCTAATCCTGGCTCGGACATGGGTGTGTGTGATGTCATTAGGTTAGTTAGGTTTAAGTAGTGCTTAAGTCTAGGGGACTGATGACCTCAGATGTTAAGTCCCATAGTGCTTAGAGCCACAGTCACACGGCGGTCAGCAAGAATAATGTGTTCAATTAATTTTGTTGGGAGGGGGGGATGTGGTAATGTTGAGTCGATATTTCTGTGGAACGTAAGAACGATGTATTATCGGTGGGGACTGCCTTCAGCCAGTGGAAAAGCAGACAGTGGAACACTACAGGAAACAAGTGGAGACTGGGACTTTTCGAGTGAAGAGCTCAAGGGAGCGATTCTGGTCACTTTGATGTTCGTTCTGGTGGAAGACGTTCCTGTAGTATCGAGGGGTATCTGATTGAATGGGTGATGGATTCTGGGCCATGAACGGCCGCATTGAGACTTCAACTTTTGAAGCACTTTTACACGAGGTTTGCACGGAGGCAGACCTACCTATGGTAACTAAAGTGCGCGTCATTTACGACGGCGGCCGACTTTAGGTTCGTTCTGCGCATTTGACGTCACAAAACACAGTGAGCCAATGAACAGAGAACGACGTTGCCAGAGTTCGACTGCAGTGCAGAACACAGACGAGTGTATTCAGTTTTAGAAACGTTGTGTCATAAATAAAGTAATTGAACAAAAACAATGTCTTGATAGCAGACTTTCTTTTATAGAAAGTTTGGAAAAAGCATTCTTTATACCAACTGCTTCATACTCTATTAATTAATTAAACCAAACAAGCAATAAGCCTCCTAATTCAGGCGATAGCAAGGAAATTCATTCTCACTAACCGCTTTTTCGCAATAGAGAACAGCGGTAATTGTTTATTTCCTGATATACTTCGATGAAACGTCAGTAATTCAAAGTCATACCAACAGTGTTTGTTGGTATTTTGCGTGATTCTATTAAAGTCCTCAAGGAAGTCTGTTGAATGACGAGCTGCGTTTGCATAATGCTTAAGGAGCTCAGCATGTTCGGTCAGAGGGCTGCATGCTCTCTGTAATAAAAAAACTGAGTCAAAGAATCAATGATCAACTTGAACGGATGTCTTGTGACGTCCGCCCAGACCAAACGCAACGAACTATAGCAAACAAAATGAGGAAGAAGAAAAAGGTGTTTGGCTGCTAAGCAGATGGTTCTGAGTTCAAACCTTGTTCGGTGCTTAATATTTTCTTTATTTAAAAACAATATCGAAGTGTCTTTACTTCATGAATTTTATTTGTTTCAATGTAATTTTTTGAAATTTCTAGTGGTAACTAAAATCGATCATACGGAAAGTATACGCTGTGGACTTTTACCTCCACTACATTTAATACTGCACAATAACTGCGTTGAACATCGAAACAAAATTAAGTCATTTATGGGGGGAAGGTATCAGTCAAGAAGATGTGTAAAAGTCAAATTTTTGGGCCAAATAGTTTTTGTGAAATCGAATGATGAGTGTGTCAAAGCAGTCGGAACACCATGTGTCTGCACAGGCGAGCAGTGCAGTGATGACAATATCGCGCACAGCGCGGAATGCGAGGAACACGTCTCTGTAGCAGCGAAACGGTTAATGCGAGCGTGGTGGCTTTACTTCATAAACTGAGCGCTCCCCCCTAAGTTAAGTTTGCTTGGTGCGTACAACTGGCAACGCAGCAATCTCCCGCGTCTGGGCGGGCATGCGCGCGCCGCCAAGATAAAAGAATTCAACTATAGATGTATTCGATTCTGATGGCGTTTGGTTCTGGGCGGTGAACTGCCGCTACCATACTTTAACTTCTGAATGGACTTTATATTTAGAGAGCTCTGAATGGGCTCGAGAGTAGATCTATAATTTTTGTCTGCTTCTATTACAGAAGTGAGGATAGACAGAATATGAGTCACTACTCTTGGTATCGCGCTTCTTAATTTGTAAATTATCACTTCGAACATTGAACTGTTTTGAGTCGGTGAATATTTCGGGTACTGTGATCACGAAATGGACTTAAGTTTCCACGTACCTTTCATTACAATTTAGTTTGGGAATTTTGCTCCTCTCTCGGAACTCTCTAAACGTAACTTTACTGCATTTGAAGGGTATTTTCTGTCTATTTTAACTCAGTATCATAGAACCACTTCCCGTTTATTAGAGATGTCCTCTCTTGAATAAATGTTATTCAGTGTAATTCTCCGTTGTCCAGATTAATTACAGACGTTAGAGTAGTAAATTATTCGTTTAATTTTTATTTTGCATTTCTGTGTATTTTATTGTCTTACAGTTCTAGCCGCTGCATAGACTGTTTGACTGCAGGATCAAAGCTACAGATTATTACATGCGGGGAATTGGCTGCGGGGCATGAAAGCAGACGCGCGTCTCAACCCTACGACTGCATCGAGCAATTCATTTTAAACGTAGCCGTGCATAGCCCTTGTACATAAAGTACGAGTAACCACAGATGAAGACGCAGCTGTTTTGCTAGTATGGGATGTTGTTTGGAAGAGCAACTACGCAGCAGCAGTAACCGTTATGTACCGTCGCAGTACTGACTTCCGAAAGTAAGTTACACATGTCGTCTGACGCTAAGACCGTTACGATACAAGTTTCGGTAGATAATACATGTTTCGGATTTCCTCAGGAAACAGTTCTGCTGCAATACGGAAAACAGATGCATTTCAGTGAGCAAGAGAAACTGTCCAGAAATTGTAAACGTACTCCAAAGTTGAAATAGTTGGGACGGCAGATTCTTACGGGCAAAACGTTTGAATTGCACACAGACTGGCCGTGAAGCTTTGGTGGTATGTTGTTCAAATTCTATGTTGCGTCCAGCTGAAATGAAATTGTGCCAATAATTTTTCGAATGTAACACTGACGTGGATGACGCTTATCGAGAAGAAAGGACATAGAAGTCGACCATAGACAACAGGGTCCAGGCAATCCAGGAAGAACATGTGGGAGGAAAGGGATTCTTCAACGAAGAGGATGTTCCCGTAGCGGTTCTCGATTGGCTCTGCGACTAAAGAGAGATTTCTATCGTCGAGTAATTGAATGACTTTCAATACGTCCGGACACTTGCTGAATATGCTGAAAAATAGTTTCACGTATATGTGTCACTCTGAAGTGTAGTACGACATTCAGTAAAACTTACTTGGTGTTCCATAATAGTGTGTGACTTATTTCTATCTGACACAGTCATAAAACACATAACACTATATACAAAACGAATTAATAGCCATACTGCCTATTAACGTATCAGGTAAGTTCGTGATGTATGTCACTTTAAACCCGATAAGTCTTTCCTGTAGCAAAGGCTAAGCGTCCTTTTTAAGGAATTTTCTTAAGGGGGCAGGACGTCAAACGGGCCGACTTGGAGCAGGAGAGGCACCAAAGGATAGTTTAATTTCCACTGTCTATACTTTTACAAATAGATTCATAAAACTTTGTCTCACGATTCACACTCACAGCAATGGAAGTTCAAAAGCATAAAAAGTAATTTTTTTTACATGTGAAAATTCGTCATTTCTTCACTTACTACTGGCTCCATTTGTTGCTATAGGTACACTTCTCTTCATAAGTTAAGAGACATTCTTCGATGAATTTCGCACAACATACAAACCATAGTTATAGGTGTATGAAACTCTACAATTTATTTAATTTATGAAAAAATGAATGAGCAGTTACATTTTAAACTTCATGTTTAGAAAAACTCAAATTTTATAGTTAATTATCTCAATTTTTACCACAGTTTTTAATAAATTTGGAAAATTCTAGAGTTTCATACACCTGTAAGTATGGTTTGTATGCTGTGCAAAATTCATCGAAGATTCTCTCTTACTTATGAAGAAAAGTGCAGCTATAGCAACAATGCAAGCAATAGTAAGTGAAAAAATGATGAAATTTTACATGTAAAAAAATGAGTTTGTTATGTTTTTCAACTTCCACTGCTATGAGTATGAATCCTGAATCCTTCCTGGTCATGCTGACAAAGTTTTATGTATTTATTTGTAAAAGTATAGACAGTGGAAATTAAAATGTCCTGTGGTGCCTCTCCTGCTCCAAGTCGGCCCGTTTGACGTCCTACATCTCTTAAAATATAATTTCAATATTTCCACAATGTGCAACAAATTTATTTGGAAGTTTGTGCTTCAGAATATAATAGTACCTGCCAACAGTTGGCCGTCATTTATGTCTTTAAATGCAACGGCTTACTGAAGATAAGAAATGAACAGTTATCACAAATAATTATGGTGTTTCAAATCAGTCTTTGCAACTATTAAAACTGTTTATTTATTTTACCATACAATGCGTTTTATTTATGGTCAGCGATGGCATTTTAAGACTTATTTTGTTTACATATGGAAGCAGTGAATAAATCGAAACACGTATGTTAGAATAAGTGTCGACTGCATTGACTTAGGAGCTTCTATTTTGCACACAACGAAGGGATCAGATAGCTGAGTCTTCTTCTTTTGCTCGTGAGTTGTCCCGCGGTTTCGCAGGATCGGCATGGTTAATGTTGAAGGGTGGCCGGATGCCCTTCTTGCCGCCACCCCGTACCCCGGGACGAAATTAGTGTACCCCAGCTGTCTGCGTCTGGTGTAATCCATGGAATAGTGCGAACGCGTTCGGATGTCTGAGAGTCGTGTAACTGAGGCGGAACGTGGGGACCAGCCCAGTATTCTCCTATTGGGGATGTGGAAAACCGCCTAAAAACCACATCCAGGCTGGGCTGCACACTGGCCGACGCTGGTAATAATCCGCCGGGCGGATTCAATCCGGGGCCGAAGCGCCTACCCGAGTCCAGGAAGCAGCGCATTAGCGCTCTCGGCTAACCTGGCTGGCCATGAGAAACCTGAGTACGCGATATAAATTTCCAGTCGATATTTCTACCCAGTCCTCAGAGCTTTCGCGCTAGTCGGTATGTAAATGACAAAGAAGTAACTTTTTCGTAACTTTTACTACAAGTTAACACTTGATGGTGTTAGGACAGCAACCAGCCACAAATTTACTTTGAGTTTCTTTATTCAAAGAAAACCGTTACCGGTTTCGAATCGTTGTAATTCATCATCAGACGGTTTACATGCTTTCTTTCTGACATTTGGTGTGTTTTTATAGATTAATGGTCGTGAAACGTCGGTTTCGAGTGTTTGTTTTCATAATGTTCGTCCAATCGATGTAAATGCATTCCCACTGCATCTTCGTTGTTGCACACGTAATAGTTCTCACTGTACACTTTAGATTTGTAAGCTCTTTCTATGTATCAAAACATGTGGTGCGTGGTTGAAATAATCTCAGCGACAAATCTATACAGTGAGAACAATTACGTGTGCAACAACGAAGATGCAGTGGGAATGCATTTACATCGATTGGACGAACATTATGAAAACAAACACTCGAAACCGACGTTTCACGAACATTAATCTATAAAAACACACCAAATGTCAGAAAGAAAGCATGTAAACCGTCTGATGATGAATCACAACGATTCGAAACCGGTAACGGTTTCCTTTCAATAAAGGAACTCAAAGTAAATTTGTGGCTGGTTGCTGTCCTAACACCGTCAACATTTGTCTTCAAACAACAGCCACGGTCTCCAACATGTCATCATATGACAAAATTGCATCAAGTTAACACTTGTCGCGTTTTGTGATGTCCGAGATGCTTCCAGATATGTTCCACGAAGGACGCCTCTGAGGATCTTGACCGCAACGGGAGCACCTCAGTGGGAGTGCTCGGAGACTCCGTAGAAATATGTGCCATTTGTAGACTAGCATTCTTTTGCCTGAGACGTATCATATGAGGTTGTAGGAAGTACGTGACATACCATCGTGCCCCCAGAGCTAAGTCACTACCAGCCATGACGTGAAGTCACATCTGATGCCAGCGGTACCTCCGCAGTGCCTCTCCGAAACAATGGAAAACTGGGACCTCTTCCCAGGACGCCACCATACTCGCCGACGATTGTCGTAGCGGGTGGTGCAGAAACGCTATGATCGTGAACACAATTGACGCCATTCATTAGCAGTCCACGCTTCACTGTCACAACACCAATCCAGACGCAGCCGTACGTGTTGCGGTGTTAACGGTATATGTACATTGAATAGTATCACTGGTGTCAGATGTAGCAGGACATAGCGCGGAATCACCAGCGACGAGCGAAAGTGTGTACCGGACTGGGATTCGAACCTGCTTACTAGCCAGGTGAACTAACCACTGCGCCAAACGGGACACAGCATTACCGCAACTGCAAGGACTATCTCAGCACGCCTCACGACGATCCACATTCCCATCGAGCAGCACCTGTCCGCAGCCCCTGACCACTGACTCGACGTTCGCTACTCAGATTCCCTCAGGAGGCCGGACGTATTTGTGCATCCGCCCTGAAATATGGTGGATTCCCTGCCCAGCTAGGTGTGTTAATTACATGAATGCGTGGTGTCAGTTTGCGACGACGCGGTTACGTTCGTCCATTACCTGCGCTTCCTGTGAACTCGTTGCAGCAGATCGCTGGTAGGAAAGCCGAGCAGAAACCTGCCATACTGCAACTCGCAGGTCTTAATTTTGAATGAAATGTGGAAATAATGGCAAAATTTCGGTTTATTCTGAACCTTTAGAGGTACACGATCACTACCAAGCCCTTGCTAATCTTAACAGTCACGCACAAATCCTTTCATTCACGTTAGCAAGTTTATGGTAACGTATTACCCGAAACCTGAACAGATACTAGGCACGTATTGTTCTTTAATAAAAATGCTCGCCATACTATTAAGTTTATCGGTGTCTAATGCACTCAAGTTTTTAGTCACTGATCTGCTCAAAGCGCCACGCGAAATTACTGTCTTTTCTCATACACAAAATTACCTAAAAACTCCGTACTTTCTAAAAAACACACCGTAATAAATATGCCTTCACTTTAAAACACTTTTAAAACTACAACCGGCAAATTTTAACTTCCTTCGGAACTCATACTACACTCGACTGTACCATTGAAAGGCTGGACTCCGACTCCCTTACACTGCTCTAAGCATTCTCTCTCTCCAAGAGAAAAGACACGCAAATAATACTCAGTTCTGATTGGTCCGTTTTCTTTAAGGCCAATATAAAAACATTATTCTCCCGAGTTTCATGACTATCCAATCAACAAATAACACACTTTCGAACTGTACTTTTACCCTGAAATAGATATTTAACATTCTGTTATTTTGTTTATACTTTACTTTATTAACTATTTTCATTTGCACTCGAATTAGCTTTCCTTTTACCATATACTTACTTAACGTGTTATGATACAAAATTCCCCGTCCTCTGCATTCACACTGTCTTAAAACTTTCTCACACTAGTTCGTACAGCGTTCATCAGTAGAACAATGATCTACATATTTACTTTACACCACATTCACGCAACATTCATACTACTAAGAGCATATACAAAACTCTACAAACATAAATACACAGAAAAGACTTCAAGAAATAAAGAGAACAATTCACACAAACATTCTCTCGACCTGTTTCTTGAATGTCTCTGTGCACTACTGGACTCTGGTGGTTACAATTCTTAACTACGTTATACGTCCTGTTTAGTCCTCTCCGCTACTGTCTTCTAGCAGATGAAAATTAGACCAATGTACTCGACTGAACCCGCTTAAGACTATCTGTCACTGTGCATGCATGAGTCACTCTCTCTCTATACACAGACTCTAGACAGGAGTGATATAAGGCGCCATGCCTCAAGTTCTTTCTGACATGTCCGAATTCACAGCTTGTAAGCATATTGTCATATTGTCAGGGCGCTGATGACCTCGATGTTGAGCGCCCATAAGCCCCAACACACATACACATATTGTAATATCGCTGGCTTGGTTGCGGAGTATCTTTGCGGGCAGCCGCGTCTGTCGAGTCGAGCGCGGGACACGAAACTGTTACACTCCTGGAAATGGAAAAAAGAACACATTGACACCGGTGTGTCAGACCCACCATACTTGCTCCGGACACTGCGAGAGGGCTGTACAAGCAATGATCACACGCACGGCACAGCGGACACACCAGGAACCGCGGTGTTGGCCGTCGAATGGCGCTAGCTGCGCAGCATTTGTGCACCGCCGCCGTCAGTGTCAGCCAGTTTGCCGTGGCATACGGAGCTCCATCGCACTCTTTAACACTGGTAGCATGCCGCGACAGCGTGGACGTGAACCGTATGTGCAGTTGACGGACTTTGAGCGAGGGTGTATAGTGGGCATGCGGGAGGCCGGGTGGACGTACCGCCGAATTGCTCAACACGTGGGGCGTGAGGTCTCCACAGTACATCGATGTTGTCGCCAGTGGTCGGCGGAAGGTGCACGTGCCCGTCGACCTGGGACCGGACCGCAGCGACGCACGGATGCACGCCAAGACCGTAGGATCCTACGCAGTGCCGTAGGGGACCGCACCGCCACTTCCCAGCAAATTAGGGACACTGTTGCTCCTGGGGTATCGGCGAGGACCATTCGCAACCGTCTCCATGAAGCTGGGCTACGGTCCCGCACACCGTTAGGCCGTCTTCCGCTCACGCCCCAACATCGTGCAGCCCGCCTCCAGTGGTGTCGCGACAGGCGTGAATGGAGGGACGAATGGAGACGTGTCGTCTTCAGCGATGAGAGTCGCTTCTGCCTTGGTGCCAATGATGGTCGTATGCGTGTTTGGCGCCGTGCAGGTGAGCGCCACAATCAGGACTGCATACGACCGAGGCACACAGGGCCAACACCCGGCATCATGGTGTGGGGAGCCATCTCCTACACTGGCCGTACACCACTGGTGATCGTCGAGGGGACACTGAATAGTGCACAGTACATCCAAACCGTCATCGAACCCATCGTTCTACCATTCCTTGACCGGCAAGGGAACTTGCTGTTCCAACAGGACAGTGCACGTCCGCATGTATCCCGTGCCACCCAACGTGCTCTAGAAGGTGTAAGTCAACTACCCTGGCCAGCAAGATCTGCGGATCTGTCCCCCATTGAGCATGTTTGGGACTGGATGAAGCGTCGTCTCACGCGGTCTGCACGTCCAGCACGAACGCTGGTCCAACTGAGGCGCTAGGTGGAAATGGCATGGCAAGCCGTTCCCCAGGACTACATCCAGCATCTCTACGATCGTCTCCATGGGAGAATAGCAGCCTGCATTGCTGCGAAAGGTGGATATACACTGTACTAGTGCTGACATTGTGCATGCTCTGTTGCCTGTGTCTATGTGCCTGTGGTTCTGTCAGTGTGATCATGTGATGTATCTGACCCCAGGAATGTGTCAATAAAGTTTCCCCTTCCTGGGACAATGAATTCACGGTGTTCTTATTTCAATTTCCAGGAGTGTATGTTGTGTAGTGTGTAGCTCTGCATGTAAGAGGCATTGTTAGTATGGAAGTTGGAGTGTTGTTACAAGTGCTATTACAGTAAAGTAATAAAATAAGTAAATGATTCAGAGGAAAGTGCGTCAAGAAGTAATTTAAAAATGAGTAGTGCTGCTGATAACGTATTTGTGTTTCCTCTCGTTGCGTGTCGCAAAGCATCAATCATCCGCGCTGTGTTCGGTCTCCCAGAATGAACTGATGTGAATCAGTAGAAATTAGTTACCATAAAAGAGTGCATTTAAGTGCCACTGTCTTGTAGCGAGCGCGAGAGCTTGCGTTCGATCATCGCGTTCCGCATCATCAACAATCAACCGCGTCGCGACGATTACACGCACGCTCGTACAAGTGAGAACTGAAAAATTAACTTTACGGACACTGTTACATCATTACTAGTGTCAAGGAGGACTGGTATCAAAAGAAATCTGTGTATGCGTGGCGAGCGTAACAACTTTCGTTCGATTACTCGGCTTTCGCATCATCAACAATCATCCGCGCCGTTTTCGGTACGCGTACGCTCGTCCAAGTGATATTGTGGACAGGTAATCATTAAGACTGTGAATTGGGATAAATATTTACGACTTAGAGTGTAAACAGTGCAACCTGTGATTTCCATATCGCCTCAGAATATAGACGTTCATTTTTTTTTTTTTTTTGGTCATCAGTCTACTGACTGGTTTGATGCGGCCCGCCACGAATTCCTTTCCTGTGCTAACCTCTTCATCTCAGAGTAGCACTTGCAACCTACGTTCTCAATTATTTGCTTCACGTATTCCAATCTCTGTCTTCGTCTACAGTTTTTGCCCTCTACACCTCCCTCTAGTACCATGGAAGTCATTCTCTCATGTCTTAGCAGATGTCCTATCATCCTGTCCCTTCTCCTTATCAGTGTTTTCCACATATTCCTTTCCTCTCCGATTCTGCGTAGAACCTCCTCATTCCTTACCTTATCAGTCCACCTAACTTTCAACATTCGTCTATAGCACCACATCTCAAATGCTTCGATTCTCTTCTGTTCCGGTTTTCCCACAGTCCATGTTTCACTACCATACAATGCTGTACTCCAGACGTACATCCTCAGAAATTTCTTCCTCAAATTAAGGCCGGAGTTTGATATAAGTAGACTTCTCTTGGCCAGAAATGCCTTTTTTGCCATAGCGAGTCTGCTTTTGATGTCCTCCTTGCTCCGTCCGTCATTGGTTATTTTACTGCCTAGGTATCAGAATTCCTTAACTTCATTGACTTCGTGACCATCAATCCTGATGTTAAGTTTATCGCTGTTCTCATTTCTACTACTTCTAATTACCTTCGTCTTTCTCCGATTTACTCTCAAACCATACTGTGTACTCATTAGACTGTTCATTCCGTTCAGCAGATCATTTAATTCTTCTTCACTTTCACTCAGGATAGCAATGTCATCAGCGAATCGTATCATTGATATCCTTTCACCTTGTATTTTAATTCCACTCCTGAACCTTTCTTTTATTTCCATCATTGCTTCCTCGATGTACAGATTGAAGAGTAGGGGCGAAAGGCTACAGCCTTGTCTTACACCCTTCTTAATACGAGCACTTCGTTCTTGATCGTCCACTCTTATTATTCCTTCTTGGTTGTTGTACATATTGTATATGACCCGTCTCTCCCTATAGCTTACCCCTAGTTTTTTCAGAATCTCGAACAGCTTGCACCATTTTATATTGTCAAACGCTTTTTCCAGGTCGACAAATCCTATGAAAGTGTCTTGATTTTTCTTTAACCTTGCTTCCAGTATTAGGCGTAACGTCAGAATTGCCTCTCTCGTCCCTTTACTTTTCCTAAATCCAAACTGATCGTCACCTAGTGCATTCTCAATTTTCTTTTCCATTCTTCTGTATATTATTCTTGTAAGTAGCTTCGATGCATGAGCTGTTAAGCTCATAGTGCGATAATTCTCGCACTTGTCAGCTCTTGCCGTCTTCGGAATTGTGTGGATGATGCTTTTCCGAAAGTCAGATGGTATATCGCCAGACTCATATAGTCTACACACCAACGTGAATAGTCGTTTTGTTGCCACTTCCCCCAATGATTTTAGAAATTCTGATGGAATGTTACCTATCCCTTCTGCCTTATTTGACCGTAAGTCCTCCAAAGCTCCTTTAAATTCCGATTCTAATACTGGATCCCCTATCTCTTCTAAATCGACTCCTCTTTCTTCTTCTATCACATCAGACAAATCTTCACCCTCATAGAGGCTTTCAATATATTCTTTCCACCTATCTGCTCTCTCCTCTGCATTTAACAGTGGAATTCCCGTTGCACTCTTAATGTTAACACCGTTGCTTTTAATGTCACCAAAGGTTGTTTTGACTTTCCTGTATGCTGAGTCTGTCCTTCCGACAATCATATCTTTTTCGATGTCTTCACATTTTTCCTGCAGCCATTTCGTCTTAGCTTCCCTGCACTTCCTATTTATTTCATTCCTCAGCGACTTGTATTTCTGTATTCCTGATTTTCCCGGAACATGTTTGTACTTCCTCCTTTCATTAATCAACTGAAATATTTCTTCTGTTACCCATGGTTTCTTCGCTGCTACCTTCTTTGTACCTATGTTTTCCTTCCCAACTTCTGTGATGGCCCTTTTTAGAGATGTCCATTTCTCTTCAACTGTACTGCCTACTGCGCTATTCCTTATTGCTGTATCTATAGCGTTAGAGAACTTCAAACGTATCTCGTCATTCCTTAGTACTTCCGTATCCCACTTCTTTGCGTATTGATTCTTCCTGACTAATGTCTTGAACTTCAGCCTACTCTTCATCACTACTATATTGTGATCTGAGTCTATATCTGCTCCTGGGTACGCCTTACAATCCAGTAACTGATTTCGGAATCTCTGTCTGACCATGATGTAATCTAATTGAAATCTTCCCGTATCTCCCGGCCTTTTCCGAGTATACCTCCTCCTCTTGTGATTCTTGAACAGGGTATTCGCTATTACTAGCTGAAACTTGTTACAGAACTCAATTAGTCTTTCTCCTCTTTCATTCCTTGTCCCAAGCCCATATTCTCCTGTAACCTTTTCTTCTACTCCTTCCCCTACAACTGCATTCCAGTCGCCCATGACTATTAGATTTTCATCCCCCATTACATACTGCATTACCCTTTCAATATCCTCATACACTTTCTCTATCTGTTCATCTTCAGCTTGCGACGTCGGCATGTATACCTGAACTATCGTTGTCGGTGTTGGTCTGCTGTCGATTCTGATTAGAACAACCCGGTCACTGAACTGTTCACAGTAACACACCCTCTGCCCTACCTTCCTATTCATAGCGAATCCTACACCTGTTATACCATTTTCTGCTGCTGTTGATATTACCCGATACTGATCTGACCAGAAATCCTTATCTTCCTTCCACTTCACTTCACTGACCCCTACTATATCTAGATTGAGCCTTTGCATTTCCCTTTTCACATTTTCTAGTTTCCCTACCACGTTCAAGCTTCTGACATTCCACGCCCCGACTCGTAGAACGTTATCCTTTCGTTGATTATTCAATCTTTTTCTCATGGTAACCTCCCCCTTGGCAGTCCCCTCCCGGACATCCGAATGGAGGACTATTCCGGAATCTTTTGCCAATGGAGAGATCATCATGACACTTCTTCAAATACAGGCCACATGTCCTGTGGATACACGTTACGTCTCTTTAAAGCAGTGGTTTCCATTGCCTTCTGCATCCTCATGTCGTTGATCATTGCTGATTCTTCCGCCTTTAGGGGCAATTTCCCACCCCTAGGACAAGAGAGTTCCCTGAACCTCTATCCGCTCCTCCGCCCTCTTTGACAAGGCTGTTGGCAGAATGAGGCTGACTTCTTATACCGGAAGTCTTCGGCCGCTAATGCTGATTATTTATCGAAATTTAGGCAGTGTCGGTGATCGAAGACGTTTTGATTATGAATCAAGGACGCTACCGCTAGACCACGGGTACGTTCATGCCAGACGTAGAACAGTGTTGTTCTTAACGTTGTGGGGCTCCCCTTGCTCGCTTGCATATTTCGATAAATAATTTCAGGCAAGCCAGCAGCAGTGTGGAGCAGAAAAATACGACCGCCGCGGGATTATCAGGTACGTGGTGTGGACGGGGCGCACAGTCAAGAAAAGTCGAAACGACAACCAATTTAAGGGTCCCCCACCCCCATTTGTACTCCCGGGCGTGTTACAAGCTGCGAAGCATTATATGTAAACTGAAGTGGATCACTGCTGTCAGTTGCAGCAGAACATAACGCGGAATCAACGGCACTGAGTGAAAATGTGTACCGAACCAGGATTCGAACCCAGGACCTCCAGCTTACTAGACAGGTGCAGTAACCAGTGCACCATCAGAGACACAGCGTTATCGCAACTGCACATAGTATATCGATTCGCCTCACTGCCGATCCGCACAAGCGCCAAGCGGCACCTGTACGAAAGAGCAGACACCACAGATAAATACAGGTGATACGCCTAGCCGGGCAATGGATCCACCTTCTTCAGTGCGGATGCACAGATACGTCAGATCTCCTGTGGGAATCTCAGATTAGCGAACGTGGAGTCAATGGACAGTGACTGCGGATAGGTGGCGTTTGGTTGGAACTTGGATAGCCCGTGAGATGTGCCGAGAGAGTCCGCGCAGTTGCGACAACGCTGCCTATAGTGCGTTTGAAATTAGTTACGACTTTTGACAGTTCAGTACGGAGCGAGTGGAGGGGAGCGTAGTTGCCAGCGTGTGATGGACGCTTCAGCACGCGGCGATGACGCCAGGTCAGCTCGGCGTGTAACCCGTCAGCCGCCCAAGCAGCCCGATCTGGACCCTTCCTCAAACGGTCATTTTGTTAATACTCACAGTTATTGTGATATTTCGGTATTAGCCAAACTACTGCAATACATTCTTAAGGTGTGCAGTGAGGAATAGGGGTCGCTATGGATTTGCGCTTGGTGTGTATTTGGTCATATGTTGCTGCATATGAATTTTAGATATATTAAATTATTGTTTAGGCCTCGAAGGATATCGCTATCTATCTCAAATGCCGAGACAATGGAGTGTATGTAAAGGGCTTCGTCACGAACGTACTGCCAGTGAAAAAGCCGGAGTGAAATATTCAAAAATTCCTCGTATCTCATAAACGGTCTTAGATATTGAAACAAGATTTTGGCAAATGATAGCATGCAAAGAGAAGAGTATTTTTCCATATGATTAATATGCGAAACTTTCATATCTAACGAGATATTCAGGCATCTACACATTTTTTAAATAAAAATAATGCGATTTTACAAGACCATCAATAGCCTGTGAAAAGAGGATTGATGTAGGTTTTGCAAAAATGAAGGGAAGAAGCTGCACGTTTAATTTCATTCTGAGAATGGCTTTCCCTTAACTACTGATATGTCTCGCCCTCAGCTGCTACTTTTGCTAGTTTAATAATACGCTTGTTTTAGGATTCTGCCACAGTTTGAACTGCATTAGAATTTTAGTCAACTCTGCTGTGTTTAGGCAAAACAAGCAGACGTGAACACAGCGTCAAGAGATGTAACGTATTACTCAAAATTCGACACAGTCCTTCATGAATCTATGTCTCCTCAACTACATTCTTCATATGGTTGACAACTTGAGACCACTCCTGTGATGCAAAACTTTTAATGACTTAGGTCCGTATATTCTCAGTTGGATTTAAATGAACATAATGCAGAGGAAACCTGATTAAACTATAATCTTCTGCGTTAGCCTTTGCGACGACATGGTAGCGTGGAGCTTTTGGCTTGTACACTACTACAAGTTTCATTAACTTCGCCTTATACAAGCTAGGTTCAAGTTTATCCAGTCGAACATTTCTTTGTACCCAGGGAAAAATGGCCAATTTCCTCCTGTGCATTACTGGATCTTCATCCATCACAGCCGAGTGGTACCGCGCGTTCACCATTACTATTGTCGAATACGGAGGAATATTTTGCAGCAGAACGTTACCTTCACAGCCTGCGAACGTGTCCTTGGACGACCACTTTTACTGAGAATCTCGTGTTCACACGTGCTGCACTGTTATTATTAGTGCAAAGCCAACACGAAACACTCATTCACAATATCTCACGACTGTAGAACAGTTAGTTAATGCCAGAGAGCTAATGAACATAGGCGCCTCTAGTCCGCGACACCACGTGGTACTGTTTATCCACGGCGTGGCAACAGGGCCGGATTACCAACCAAAATGCTGGCGGCGTGGTAGGGAAAGCCGGCTCGCCATTGGTGTAACAAAAGCAAAGGCGTCATGGGCTCTCCGGTGAGCCAAACGTCAAAAGCCTCAACTAATTGTAAACGCACTGTAGTAAGCAGGCGATCCCAGGTTCGACTCCTGATCCGGTACACATTTCCACTCGTCGCCAGTGATTCCGCGTTATGTTCAGCTGCAGCTGACAGCAGTGACGCCCTTCAGTTTACGTAAGCTTCACACCTGCGGATTCTGGGTAGTGTCTGTTCTTTCTGATTTGTCTGAAAGAACATTCATAAAAGTGTTAACGATAGCCTGTGCATGGGACGGTAACTCCTTAGCCCTGCTGCTGCGTCTCCGACCAGTGGTGTGGGATGTCACAGAACGTTACAGGGAGCCCATTACTTGTTCACGGATGGCAGGCGTAGGTGAGTGGAGGCTACAGTGTGTGTCGTGCACAATCGGACGATCCCCTCTTGCGGTGGTCAGTCGTGAGTGAACGGAAACTTGATGGCATCTACCCCTGACCCTCATTTCCCCACGCAGTTCATCACTGGGCCACTGTCAAATCCAATTCCACAATTCGAGAAGGTGGCACAATGTAGACCCACAATGAGGCTCCTTCTAAACTGTGTCAGGTCCTGATAGCACTGTCACACACGAGTATGCAGCAGCTACATGTCCTTCACAGTGATTACTCAACACCTGACGTCGCTCACGCTCCTTGTAAGTTATACACTATCAGGTCTGCGAACAACACTAAATACAAGCAACAGAAATGCACTGTAGTGGCTGTTCTACCTATCATAGACAATTGCAACCCTAACAATTTCAAAAATGGCTCTGAGCACTATGGGACTTAACGCCTGAGGTCATCAGTCCCCTAGAACTTAGAACTACTTAAACCTAACTAACCTAAGGACATCACACTCATCCATGCCCGAGGCAGGATTCGAATCTGCGACTGTAGTGGTCGCGCAGTTCCAGACTGAAGTGCCTAGAACCGCTCTGCCACTCCGGCCGGCCCCTAACAATTTTAGTACCTGCAAAGGTGTGTGCATGAGTAGTAGGGTGGTGGGGTCCCACTCCATTTTTCATATCAAACTGATATGTAAATTAATTAAATTAATCAATTAATCACCACCAACCACACCCATCCCACAACACTGACCACTCCCACCCTCATCCCCAGATGACATCACGTATTTTTCTCAGCTACACATGTGCCCCAGCGTCCTCATCCCCATCCCCTCTCCCCCAGCCCCCACCCCTGCCCCCAACCTACCCTATTGGTGGAAATTTCAGATTTCGGCGTGAATTTCGAATTTTGGCGTGAATTTCTTTGTCTCAGGGCTATTCTGGATAGTTATTTAAACTGTCTTTATTTAAACAATCTGAGGCAGTGCATCCATCTGGGGTGTTCACTATGGGGTCTGGAGTCCAACTGACCTAGTACACTGCACTGCCACCAGAGTGCACCGTCGTCCCCATGTGACGTAATCCAAGATGGCGGTCTAGAGGGGAAAAATTATGGGGAAAGTACTCAACCTGTTTGGGGCTCCTGGAGAGAGGAAGGAGTGTAGTTTACTTATTTTTGGAACAATTTATTTAGGGACAGATGTCTCATAATTTATTTGTTACATTGATACAAAACACTCGCCCTGACATGCTTGGGGTCACAATATACAGTTTACAGACCTGGAAACTACTCGTAAATCACCAAAATAATGAAGTACACTGATGTGCACATACGAAAACAACTTGTAAATTATGTGACCACAAAATAATGCAGTACAATGACGTGCAGGCATATTCACAATGCATAAAATTATCAATATAATGCATGTATCATGCTCTGCAAACACGCTCACAACACTTAACCAGCTGAAATAATGCAGTGCACAAACACTCACTGCATGTAGAAACACTTTAGAACTATTGTTAATAACCTTCATAAAATTCTTCAGGGTATCAGACCGCATCGTCATAATTTAAAATGCGCCAACGTTTCGGCCAGCGTTGCAGCTAGCCTTCATCAGGGCCTTACGTTAACTGCTAAATGAACACACTTGGTTCCTTAAATAGCTGCACGAGAAAACCGTGTCGTTACTTGATTGGCTGTAAAAGGAGCAGGACGAGGGGTGAAAGGTATGTTTTATTGGTGTTTCCTTTATTATCTGTCATTGGCTGAAATAGCTGTTTTCTATTGGTCTTTATATTAATCCACCCCATTGGAGGAGACGGACGAATAGCGAACAGGTGATGGCTGTGACGTCACACTGTTTCCATGCTGTCCAGAAGCCGGCTGCGGCGTGCCATTGCTTTGTGTGCTCGCGACCACTACTGCGGCTCCCCGCGTGTCTACATGGGCCGCCACGGCTCTGCCGCCGCTCCGTAGCCCTGCTATTGCAGGCAGCCAAGACCTCGGAAGCTTGTACCCGTCCTCTCTATTCATGTTGGCGGGTCTTTTGGCTATTTCTATCGCCTCTCTAATCTTTCTTTTGAAAGTGAGAGGCTGTTTCGCCAGGACGCGGGCTTCTTGAAAAAATATTGGTTTCCCGCACTCGTCTCGGTGTTCCGCCACTGCTGACTTAGTGTGTTGTTTCAGGCGGATATATCTTTCATGTTCCGAGAGCCTTGTGCTAATCGGACGTCCCGTCTCACCTATGTAGACTAATCCACACGCACAACCAATTTCATACACGCCAGCTGTGTGTAGTTTGTCAACTGCATCCTGGGTAGAACCGAGCATGTCTGATATTTTGTTTCTGCTTCGGAAAATTGGTTTGATGTCGGCTTTTCGTAGAATTTTGCCAATACGTTCGGTGACCCCTTGTACATATGGTAACACAGCAATGCTCTGTGCCTCCTTCTCCTCTTCCCTATTAGTCTTCTCCCTTGTCGACATGGTGCTGTCTATCATCTGCTTCCCATAGCCATTAGTTCCGAAGATGGACCTGAGGCGTTCAAGTTCTGTCTTCAGATGTTCTTCGTCGCTTATCCTGTACGCTCTCTTCGTTAGCGTGTGCAGGGCGGACTTCTTCTGCGTGGGGTGATGGTGGGAGGAGGCGTGAAGATACCTGTCCGTATTGGTTGGTTTCCTGTACACTTTGTGGCCAAGTTTACCATCAGATTTTCGATAAACTTCCACGTCGAGAAAAGGCAGCACCCCATTCTTCTCTGTTTCCATTGTAAACTGAATTTTCCTATGCTGTTGGTTAAGGTGCTTGTGGAAGTTCTCTTCTCCGTGGGGCCAGATGACGAAAGTATCATCGACATAGCGAAGCCAACAATTTGGACGTAATGATGCGGACTGGAGGGCTGTTTCCTCAAATGCCTCCATGAAAATTTCTGCTGCGATAGGCGATAGGGGTGAGCCCATAGCTACACCATCAGTTTGTTCATAAAATTGACCTCTCCACTTGAAATAGGTGGTCGTCAGACAGTGGCGCACAAGCTCACATATATCAGGTGCCACGCGTTCTTCTAGGATGTTCACAGTATCTGACACTGGGACATTCGTGAATAGGGATTTGACGTCGAAACTAACCATCAGATCTTGGTCCGTAACACGCATTTCCTTTAGGAGAGACACGAAGTGAGTGGAATCCTTAACGTAGGACTCGGTTTGATGCACTAGGTGTCGAAGCCTGGGTGCCAGTTCTTTCGCTAGGTAGTAGGTCGGCGAATTTATACTGTTTACTATGGGCCTTAAGGGGAAGTCGGTTATGTGTACCTTCGGTACACCATATATCCTTGGTGCCTGTGTCACTTGCGGGATGAATCTTCTGGCCTTGTCGAAGTTGATTCTAGAGTGCTTGAGCAATGCGTGCGTCGTTTTGATTACCTTGGCCGTCGGATCTCCCTGAAGTTTCTTGTAGATAGGTTCTGCGAGAATATCTTCCATTCGTTTGTTGTAATCTGTTGTGTCCAAGACTACAGTGGCGTTGCCCTTATCTGCCTGTACCACTACTAAGTGGGGGTTGTCCCTGAGTTCCTTGATGGCATGGTATTCCTCAGAGTTGATGTTTTGCTTCGGTGGCTTTGCTTTATTCAGAACTCTGACCGTTTCCTGCCGGATCTTCTCCGCCTCGGCCTGTGGCAGATGACGTACCGAAGCCTCTACGGATTCTATGATATCTTCTTTTGGAACTCGCTTAGGTGCGACTGCGAAATTCATCCCCTTGGCCAGAATTGCTGTGGTTGCTTCGCTCTAGGTGTGGCTGGAGAGGTTGACCACTGTCCGTCGCCTGTCCAGCGTCAATGTTTCGTACGTGGCTTTCTGTTGTAGTTTGTCGTACTTTCTCATCTGGCGGTTAGTAATCCACCCTTGCAGGCCGGGCGAAAGGTTGTCATTGTTATACTGACATCTCATGTCTACGTAAATGATAGCCAAGTCTTCCTCTGGACAAATTATAGAAATTTTTTGCACTGCTTTCAGAAACTGCTAGCGAAGATATCCCAGAATAACATGGAACACATTCTTCCTAGCAATCCTAATGAGACATCCTGTCCATTACATATCTCACCTCCTGTAAATCATAAAGTGCTGTACAAGTAGTTAACAATCGCTTTTGTTGTAGGTGCTTTTCTGACATCTCATGTCGATGTAGCTGACAGCCAATTCTCCTTCTGGACAGATGCATGCTATAGAAACCTTTTGAACTGCTTTCAGAAACTGCTTACGAAAATATCCCAGAATAACACTGAGTGCATTCTTCCTGATGGTCCAAACGACACATCACAGGTTCCCTTCCTGGAAATTGTGACATCCTGCTGTCATCATAGTCCGAGAAACGTTGAACGTTCTCACCATTAAAAGTCTTCATCACGTCTGTGCATGCTCACAAAAACACCGTTAATCATAAAAGCATCCTCGTTGCTTGGAGAGAGAGCACTATCTAACTGCATCTGGGGGGGGATCAGAACAATTACACAAACAGAATTCGAAGCACTGTTTTACAGAAAGAAAAATGGCGAGAATTTTCGGTATCCTACAGCTACTGGTCTGGAGATGTCCTAATGCCACAGTGGTGGACAAGTGAAGGCCTCCCCACCAGAGATGGTTGGTCTGCTTCACCATGTCTTTGAACACTGGCTTTCTCAGAAGTGTCTGTAGACAGCTTGCCTCCATCTTAATCGAATCAGTTTGTAGATACTCCTATGTCCTGGCACCAAGGATGCCTTGTGAATATATGGAACATTATGATTTGCTCTTATTGAATTTACCTGCCAAATTACTGATACCACCAGTGTGAAATCGCTGTCCGCCTTTTTTTCTTTCTGCAGACAAGCCTTTCAGCAGCAAAAAAACTAGTTTGTACAGATCACCATACTACACCAACAATTAAACCTTGTAAAGTGGTCTGCTGATCGTCAAGTACAGAAAGACTCTTACTCAATTACACTGCTCTGCCACTGAGTATTGGAGCTTGAATATTAGAGCATGAGTCCAGTCTCCAACCCAGCAATATATCGCCGCGTACCGTGTCCGTGTCGACATTCTAAACATATGATTCATATCCTGCACCATACAAAATCTCTCCTTTTACATCATTTGTATAGGTATCGGCCGCCAGACACTCGTACATATACCGCAAAGACAGACAGCATTACCACATGCACCATAGGTATACTCCTCGCTGCATTAGACATTTCCCACCAGGTCAGGCAGTCATCCACTCCCGACACATGATCAGAGCGCCCTCGGCTGACCTAAGTCACTCTCAGAACTGTTCTACAAATTCAGGGTCGGCTCCCCTTAGCACAAAATCGTTGTTGCTTTCGGTCCCAACCTACTTGCGTGCTTGCTTTTCTACACTCATCTCCAGACTCTGAGATTACAAGAACATATGTATTTTTTCACTTGGTTTGCCAGAATATTATACCATTTATGCAATACTTCTCGATATCATGCACATAGAAATATCGCTTGCGTTATATAATTCCGAATATATAGACTAGAAATTGTTTCTCTAAAAACCCGAAACTTTAGCGAGGTGGAGTGTGCTGTAAACAATTGAGTAACTAGAAACTTATCCCATCTCCTAAGACCTTTACATGAAAACTCGAAAAAAATAGAGCAAACTCATATTTCCATTCACAAATATCAATGTCGCTGATGCAGCAGATTCCAAGTCATCCCTACAATTTACAAAGTCAACTAAGGAATTTCTCATGTGTAGAGAACCAGCAAACGTGCCTTCCACTCGTCTTTTACCTGCAACATGCTTTAAAGTTCTTATTTTTATTCTCTCTATTATTTAATGAGCGTTTTATTAATGTGATTTCGTATTATTATTAACTGGTTTTTATTTAAGGTTTGGTTTAGCGATTCCTTTTTACTATTTGCTCCTTTTATTTAAGTTGAGTCGTTTTAATTATGTTTGCGGTGGTTATGAAGTCATTATTGCTTACTGTTCTCCATAAGTTAAAGAATACGGTAATACCATAACCGTTTCGCAGCAGCAGATCTCGTTCAGTCTCCTTGCTGGAACTTCTCCACCTGAAATCGCTAAAGTTAATTTATCACTCTACGGTAATCGATCGGTACAGCCAAGTGCTATGCTGTATCATGTGTATGGAATGCGGCGTCCAACTTTAGTCCGTGAAATATTCTCGACGAATCACAAAACCGTGTAAAACTGCAGGTTCGCACCATCAAACCACACAACACAAAATTGTTGAGGGTTTCGTGGCCACGTGTTGACAAACTGCCTATTGCCTTCTGTCTCGGGTTCTTCGGCCGACGTTCATCTAATGATTTTTCTGACGTTTCGCCAGCACGAGTGGCTGGCGTTGTCAAAACTTCACCCTCCATTGCCAGTGGTGAACTGGAGGTGAGCTCGCGGCCGCAGACTATATGTACCTGGCGCGCCAACGTCCGAGGGCTTCTCCGCGGTCATTTCCGGTGCGGTTCTCCTCGTGCTACCTCCGACGGTCGTTCGCTGCAGTACGGGAAGCCTGGATCCGTTTATCTTAAGGCTTTCCTGTTTCTTGTTCAAACTGTTCGCGTGCTTTTGTATTTCTGCAGCTTCTCTGAACAAGCGCGTGTGATAGTGCTTCTCTACAGCCAGAACTTCCGTGTCGGCGAATTTTATTACGTGGTCGGTCTCATTCAGTGCGTGCTCTGCCACGGCCGATTTCTCCACCTGCCCCAACCTGCAATGTCGCTTATGCTCTTTGATCCTGGTGTTAATGGATCGTCCAGTCATTCCGACATAAACTTTTCCGCATGTGCATGGTATGCGGTATATTCCCGACATTGCAAGTGGGTCTCTTTTCTCCTTCGCCGATCTAAGACACTCTTTGATCTTCCTTGTCGGTTTGAAAATCGTCTGTACGCCATATTTGCGCAATATACGGCCGATTCTGTCCGTCCCTCTGGGCATGTATGGCAGAAAGGGAGTACCCGACATTTCTTTTTCTGGTTCCTGACTTCGCCGAGTTTTTGGCTCTGTTACACTTCTAATATAATTTATGGGGTACCCATTGCTCCTCAGGGCAGGTGGAGAAATCGGCCGTGGCAGAGCACGCACTGAATGAGACCGACCCCGTAATAAAATTCGCCGACACGGAAGTTCTGGCTGTAGAGAAGCACTATCACACGCTCTTGTTCAGAGAAGCTGTAGAAATACAAAAACACGCGAACAGTTTGAACAAGAAAGAGGAAAGCCTTAAGGTAAACGGATCCTGGCTGCCCGTACTGCAGCGAACGACCGTCGCAGGTAGCAAGAGGAGAACCGCACCGGAAATGACCGCGGAGAAGCCCTCGGACGTTGGCGCGCCAGGTACATTTAGTATGCGGCCGCGAGCTCGGCTCCAGTTCACCACCGGCAATGGAGGGTGAAGCTTTGACAATGCCAGCCACTCGTGCTGGCGAAACGTCAGAAAAATCATTAGATGAACGTCGGCCGAAGAACCCGAGACAGAAGCCAATAAACGACACAACACTTCCGAATGACTTGCGTCTTTGTAATCACTGAATGTTTCTTTTGAAATTATTAAAGGTTTAGAAGTCTACACACCTGATACTCTTTTTGTGCTTTTATATGTATTTATTTTCTTCAATACCATAAAACATAGATTACTGCCTTAATGGCGGCTCCTCTCCATCCAACATAGAACATCTCTCTTCCCATGTCCAACATGGAATAATTATCTCTTTCCCTTTGCTTAATACAGTCAGTATATCTTTGTTATCGAGTTCGCATGGAGATGCTTAAATTCCACGTTTATCTGTCGCGCAGGTATTTATCGTCGTATTAATAGTCCGTCGCACTTTATTTATGGATTTTTGCATAACCCCCTTTTTGGGCGCGTATTTTTTGTATAAGACAATACGCGACCAAAACACTCACAATATGACTCTACCTTTCCCTAGCATATAACTGGGCGGAATGTACTGGCGGCCGACAACAACATTTGCTGCTTATTAACTGGGTAACTTTCATAATTACTCTCAACTTGTCATAAGGTTAAATTTTTGACATTAGCCGTTTGAGTAACTGTTAATAGCTAATGTGGCCATGGACTTTCGATCAGCAAAGCCTTCCGATTAGGGAGAGGGTTCCTAACGAGAACCATGGAAAACCAGGAATTTGGCTCATTTAACCTTATATTTCCTCCCAGTAATGTACAAAATTGGATTAAAGGTACGAACAAACAATCTGAAAATTGTTTTAATCAAGGGTTGTTCTTGCATTGGTGGAGTTGGGTACTTGTGAGGATATCTCGATAGCGACGTCTGCACGCCATCTGGTGGAAGTTGCAGGACAGATATTGTTTGAGATGTGGGATGACCTCTTGTTAGTGTGGGTGAGATGGTATGGATGGACAGTAACAGGGTTGATCCTCAAGTAGTATCCCGGCTGGATCAGACCCTCATAACGCCATATATACGGATGGTCGAACATGAAACATAATTATAACCCACATCAGTAGTCATAATCACCGATGGAAAATGGCTGTGAGAGAACGGATTAGTACAAAATATTTGTCAATCTCACGTATCTGGTCTGAATTTCATGATTTGGGAAAAGTAACATACACTTTTATCATTTCGTAGTCAGGTAGTCTCTTGTTACAATATTCTTTCTACTTTTGCAAAATTGTCCATCACTGTCAGAGTACCGTATCTTCCTTAATTGTCTTTGGTAAACTGCTGTGATTATTCGCACTTACGACTTCCCTGTTCCTTTGATTACTCACAACAGTAGTTCAGACATGATGCACATGAGTATATCTCTCCTTCTCAGCATCTCAATAATCTAATTTATGACACTGCCCTGGCACATGTTCATAATTTGATAGATAACCTGAAAACACACAACACTTCACTGGAAGTTGGTTGCTGTTCACAGGATCTCACACTATTTCACACTTCATTCAGTCTTCAAAATAGTTTTAACCATTTCTCAGAATGTTTTTACAAATTTTCTATTACTCCCCGAACTACACAAATTCAGCCCAGTCAGTTTTCCCTTCATCCTTCCACATACTTCAAATAATTACAATTTACCATCAAAGGTCACACAATTCTCTCCCAATCTGGTTCGGCATTAACCTTCCAAATCATCTTACGAATAATCTATCTCAAATACTTCAAAAACTCCAGCAAGCGGAATGACCTTAACCATTGAAATCTTTAGTCAGTAATACCACCGTGTCCTTACTTCGAATAACTACTTTTCCATGTGTTTAAGATGAATATTCTCATTCTCCTCAAACTAATAATGTAATGAAAATTGAAATAAATTTCCCTTATATTTAAATCATTACTGAAATTGAAAACATCATAATTCATTTTCCTAAAACTACATATTAACTAGCTGAAAGAAAACACACATATATATCTTATTATATACAACATCATCTTTTCTGAAATTAAAAAAATAGAACTTATACTACTATTTACAACGTTATTTCGTTTTCTCATAGTCCAACATTCTCATGAATCAAACCTTTCAAGTCATGATGTGGGTACAACCTCTTTACATTCATGCTCTGAGGATGCCCCAATACATAAGCTCCTGGATTTGGTATTCTCATTACTTCATGTGACCCCTGATACCTTAGTTGCCATTTCTTATTTGTTTTATTTAACAAAGACGCGCGCGGATGTGTGCGTAGCAATCCTTTATCTCCAACTACCTAAGATTGTTTACATAGAACATGTTCATCAAAATTTACTTTTCTCTTCCTATCATTCTCTGTCAGATTTATGAGAGCTGTTCTTATTTTGTCTTGCCATTGTAGTTCGCCCTCTGATAACTTGGGTATCTTATTTATCCACTAATTCCTCTCTCTTCTTTCAAACATCAGTTCAGCTGGTGTGAAATGGGTTGACATATGAGACAAATTATTCATTATCTCCTCAAACATATCCAAGTATTCAATCCATCTCGTTTGCTAATGATAGCAATATGTTTGCATAAATCGATTGCCAAAACGTTCTGTCGCTCGGGTTCGCGCTTAGATAATATCTGAATTTTAATATCTGCTTGACGTTAGCTCGAGCTAATGCATTTCTGTATTTATGTCCAGATAAATTCGTAGCATTGTCGGATAGTATCATGTCTCGCTTACCAACATGTAGAATACAATCATTAAACAAACAGGCGCTGCTGTAGCAGTTTTCATTGGATAGAACTTCACGTACTTGGTAAACACATCCAGAAAAGAAACAATGTGACTATGTAGACTTTCCCGGCGTATTAATATATCAAATTCTTGTCGGGTTTCCAGCCGGATCAAACTGTCATCTGAACACAATATTTCAGCGGTCCACCTGGCCGCCATCATCAGGTGAGAAAAGCTACGCTGCTCTCGCCGATAACTGATTCCACCCTCAAATGACTGCACCTTTATATGCATCAGAAGTACAACAGCGCATGCGCTAAATACAGTGCGTGCGCACTCAATCATTCCTGATAAAAGATATAGCAGCTTCTCTGGTAAAATAGAGTATAACAAGCCTTTACTGCCTCAGTTATCTGGTTTCATTTTCTGAAAGATTAAAAATTTTCGTAAAACTCTCCATACTTTACTTCTTAAATCCGGAAAATGACAATACATTCTAAGTTAATTTGCACATTTTTCAACACCAAAATGTCCCCAAGTATGGTGAGTATACCATATCACACTTTCTTCAAATTCCAATGGTATACAAACGTACCAATTCTGACTTTGATCATACTGACGATGAAATAAAACATCATTTACTACTTTGTAATACTGGATTACCTTCTCTTCTTGCTGATCTGCCAATCTTTGTCTAATCCTTCTCCATCACAGATCATCTTGCTGAAATTTCGCCATGTCACCACATAATTCCAAATAATATCTCCTGTTCACTTGACCTCTCATCAACTCTCATCAGAAACTATAACTTCTTCTCAACCTTCAGGAAGACGTGATAAGACATCGGGTATTATATTCTCCTTCCCTTGTATATATACAATTCTGAACTGATACTCTTGGAAAGCAACAGTCAATCTTCCTAATCTTGCATGTATGAGTTCGCAATTTTGCAGAAAGCTGAGAGCTTGGTGGTCACAGTGTACTGTTATCCTTACATCATACAAAAATTGCTGAATTTCTTGAATGCCCACACTACTGCCAGAGCTTCCTGTTCTGTGGTTGTATATGATCTTTCACAGCTAAACAGGTTTCTACTGGCAAATGCTATTGGACAAAAATTGGGTTTGCCGTCGGTTTCTCTAATCTGAAACAAAGAAATTCCAAGTCCCACAGATGAGGCACCTGTCATCAGTCCAAACTCGAGTGACATATCTGGATGGTATAAAATCCTTGGACTTCGCAAAGCCTTCTTGATTGAATCAAATGTGCGTTGACATTTCGTCAGTCCACTGCCAGTGCATGTTCTTCTTTAGAGCAACAGCTAAGAATTCATTGACTGATCCTCGATGAAATGGCAAAAAAAAAAAAAAAAAAAAAAAAAAGAAAAGATTTGAGACCTAGAAATCCTTTCAATTGATTCTTATTCTTAGGAATAGGAAAGTTTTTGATAACACTTATTTTCTTCTCATCAGGTAATATGCCTTTTGCATTAATCATATGACACAAAAATTTTATCCTTTCCAGACAGAAATGCAACTTTTGGAGATTGGCTGTTATTCCCATCCTCACAAGTCTTTCCAACACTCGTGTCAATATACTCATATGCTCTTCCCATGTGTTAGTAGCTATTAAGATGTCATCCATAAACAAGGTAAGTTGACTCCTTAGTTTCGATCCTAATGCTGCATCTAGTTTGGATATCAAGACTCCCACACTAATGTCCAATCCAAATGGAAGAAGCATAAAGTAATAACTTTTTCTGGCATACACAAACACAGCATATTTCCTGGACTCTTCATCTAACTTAACTTGCCAACACGATGCACATAAATCAATCGTTGTGAAATACTTCATTCCCTTGAATTTTTGTATCAACTCACCAATGTTCTCAGGGTGAGTACACACTGATATTATGATTGTATTTATCACACGAGCGTCTAAGCACCAGACGTACCTTTCCACCTGATTTCAGTACAACGAGAAGCAGACTGCAGTACAAACTGGTTGAGGGTTCGATTAAAGTCCACTCCAACATTCTCTGTATTTTCTGGTCGAATGCATTTCTTTGTTTCCATGGAATGGGATAAAAACTATGGCTAAATATGTGTTGTGGTTTTATATTTAAATGACAGGTATAACCTTTAATTATACCTAGTTGTTCTTCGAATACCTTTATAAACTTGCTTAAGATAACAGACAATTGAGTCCTCTGTTCATCTTTAAAGTGCTCTGGCTCGCTCAACTTGTGTTTTATTTGATCAGATATCTCAACTATTTGCATGACCTTGATGAAACTTGTTTGGTAATTCTGGCACTCTGTCCTTATTAACTGCAATTTTTGCCCCTCTGCAATACCTTCCATGTTTGCCTTTCTTTCTCAGTAAATCTACTTGGGCTAGGGCTCTGTTGATCCAAAAATTCACTTTACCGGTCGATAAGTCTAATTTGGCGTCCTTCTAACACATAATTTCAATTCCCAGAACACAGTCGACTATCAATTTCTCCACAACTAGGAACGTGCATATTATTGTGGGATTTCCCAAATCTAACTTCAACATCATCTGTGTGTGCACAGGTTCTGATTGCATGCCAAACGCTCCGAGTATCTTACAGTGCTGCGCAGGAAATGTAGGCAACGGGATCTTCCTCATTATCTGGTTAAATAAACTCAGTGAAATTGCATTAACGATGCGCCTGTGTGCAAAACTACATTCACCGGAATACCATCTATCTTCACTCTCATGGAAGAAATAGGCTCAGATGAATATTCCTCTATACATTTCGTTGTATCTGTGCAAAGCTCCTCTTGCTTTAACTGTTTTCCTTATAGCACAACATATTTACTTTCTGCACAATACCCCTATCCTTGTCCACGACCACTTCTCTGGGCATGATTCGGTCGGCGTTAGTCTTCCAAATGCCATACATTTCTGTGAACCGCACCCTCTCTCACTTCAGTAATTATTGGTGATCTCTGTCGCCAATAATTCTCTACAGGTCTCGACTGTTGTGTGTGCCTGTTATTACTATTACTTGCATTATGCCAATTCGAAGAATTTGCATTTACATTATACCCTGGTTTGCATCGTCTATCTTGTCAGTTTTGTCGGTTATGGCCATAACGAAAGTTTCCAGAATGAGATTTTCACTCTGCAGCGGAGTGTGCGCTGATATGAAACTTCCTGGCAGATCAAAACTGTGTGCCGAACCGAGACTCGAACTCGGGACCTTTGCCTTTTGCAGGCAAGTGCTCTACCAACTGAGGTACCCAAGTACGACTCACGCCCCGTCCTCACAGCTTTACTTCTGCCAGTACGTCGTCTCCTACCTTCCAAACTTTACGGAAGCTCTCCTGCGAACCTTGCAGGACTAGCACTTCTGAAAGAAAGGATATTGCGGAGACATGCCTTAACCAGAGCCTGCGGGATGTTTCCAGAATGAGATTTTCACTCTACAGCGGAGTGTGCGCTAATATGAAACTTCCTGGCAGATTAAAACTGTGTGCCGGACCGAGACTCGAACTCGGGACCTTTGCCTTTTGCAGGCAAGTGCTCTACCAACTGAGCTACCCAAGCACGACTCACACCCCGTCCTCACAGCTTTGCTTCTGCCAGTACCTCGTCTCCTACCTTCCAAACTTTACAGAAGCTCTCCTGTGAACCTTGCAGGAGTAGCACTTCTGAAAGAAAGGATATTGCAGAGACATGGCTTAGCCACAGCCTGGGCGATGTTTCCAGAATGAGATTTTCACTCTGCAGCGGAGTGTGCGCTGATAACTTCCTGGCAGATTAAAACTGTGAGGACGGGGCGTGAGTCGTGCTTGGGTAGCTCAGTTGGTAGAGCACTTGCCCGTGAAAGGCAAAGGTCCCGAGTTCGAGTCTCGGTCCGGCACACAATTTTAATCTGCCAGGAAGTTTCATAACGAAAATTATTTCCGTTGCCATTGCATGTATTTCTATTCTGGCTGTAGTTGTTCTGTGACGAAGCGCGACTGGCATTTGTCTCTCCAATCAGCTGATTGCCAGCCTGTACGCCGAAAGCATTATTTGACTGCAAGGAAGTTCTGTGCTATCTATTCTCGCCTTCATATCCTATTGCATTAGATCTATTAAATCTAATACCGACATAAAATCTTCATGATTCTCTTCTGAAGCATGAATTAATTTTTCCCGAGTTTTGTGGGAAGATTTGCCTTCAGAATGCGTAAGATATCTTTATGTGTTGTGGGCTCATCCCAATATCTGGCTTTATTTAGATTCTTCTCGAATATCTGCGTAGGCAGCCTGTCTTTATACAGAACGGTTCAGGATTAAGTACTTTCTTACATAAACATTCATGTAGGACTCTCAACCAATACTTCACCAAAAATGCCTTTTCAAACTGTTCATAGATCTCACATGTGTCCGTCATGTCTGTAGCCCACAATGCACCGTCACCCTGAATGTATCCTGACACATAACTTATTTGCTGTGCTTCCACCCATGCATTGGGTAATATACCTCGAAATACACGTATAAACACTACGGTTTATTGACTTCCTGTCGGGTGAGAACGGTTGAAATTGTCTGCGTTTAAGCAATTTCTCTTCCATCAACATCGAAGCGTAAACGTTGTTGCTGGGCGGCGCTCCTTGCATTCCGTTAAAACTCAATTTCATAGGATGCGAAGCATGTCCATTCCAATAACAAGATTCTGGTGTTGAATTCTGCGCACGTTCAACCTCACGCAGATCATTCTGGCACTCCTTAACTGTCCCTTGCATTTGTTCGAGATCTTTGGAAATGTCTTCCACAGAATGAACTGTTTCGTCTTTCCACTGCTTTAAGTTCGTTCTTAATTGATCTTTAACGTCCTGTAAGCCTTCTTTAATACTCTCAGCAATCGGTAAACTTTCGATCGGCAATTTGCTTACTGCTTCTTGGATACTAGCATCCACATACAGCATCACTTGATTCTCTTTCGCAGATGCCCATTCGTCTAGCTTACTTGAAAACTCCTGTTGCTGTTAGTTGAAATTTTTGCGTATGAGTTTATCACAATCAGAAAGCTATATTTGTTACCGTTTCTGTCAACTAGACTACGGAATTCTCCACTTCCTCCTGTTTCAACTTCATAGTATGCATTTCCTGTGTCACCTTACTCTAAAGGAAATTCCTTTTGGACCTCGCGCAACTGTGTTATCTCATTTGAGATCTGTTGTTGTTGCGTCACTAACGACTGAATAACCACTGACATATCTGTCTGCTTCTGACATAAGTCAGACTGCTTTTTTGCCATGTCTGTTCGCTTTTGTAACGTCGTTTGCACTACAGTTGGCATGTCAGTTTGCTTTTGTGACATATCCTGCAGCTTCTGGGATACAGCCTGTAGCACTACAGACAAAAGTTTTACTTGCTCTAAAATCAGAGCCATGGGGTTTGTCTCTTGCTGAGACGAAGCTGCCTTTTCCTCTACAGCAGCATTATCACTCATTTCATTAACGTCTGGAAATTTTTCCTGATCCATCTTTACTTGGGCTCTAGTTTTTACCATAACAAATCAAAAAACACACTAAATACCTAACAGGTTTCACACTTAAATGCACTATAACATGAGATTACGCGTGACAAGAATGAACATATATTTGTCTATATCTACTTCTGCAATACTCAAAAGAAATGAAAAATGTAATTACCTCTTCCTCTACAGACTGAGAATACTATTTTCTTTCTACATATAGACCAGATTGAGTAAAGGTTGTGAAAATTTTGTGAGTGCCTACCTTATTCAGGTTGCAGCGGTGTGAAGTTCTGCGGTTGGGATCGTGACTGCTCTGCTAACCGTACCAAACTCCACCAAAGCTCAGCGTACATGGAACACACACGATGAAACGGTTAGTACATACACACAATATACAACAACAGTTCTTAATTGTTGACCGTCCTGTACTCGGACGCCAGTTTAAAATTTTTATTTTTATTCTATTATCTAATGAGCGTTTTATTAATGTGAATGCGTATTATTATTAACTAATTTTTATTTATGGCTTGGTTTAGCGATTCCTTTTTACTGTTTGCTGCTTTTATTCGAGTCCTTTTACATATGTTTGCGGTGGTTATGAAGTCTTTAATGCTTACTGTTCTGCGTTAGTTAAAGACTACGGTAATACCATATGCGTTTCGCACCAGCAGATCTCATTGAGTCTCCTTGCTGGAACTTCTCCACCTGAAATCGCTAAAGATAATTTATCGCTCTACGGAAATCGATCGTTACAGCCAAGTGCTATACTCTATCATGTGTATGGAATGTGGCGTCCAACTTTAGTTCGTGAAATTATTTATGTCTTCGGAGAAATATTCTCGACGAATCCCAATACCATGTAAAACTGCACGTTCGCACCATGAAACTACGCAACACTTCCGAACGATTTGTGTCTTTATTATCACTGAATGCTTCTTTTGAAAGGATTAAGGGTTATGGACTCTACACACCTGATACTCCTTTTGTTCTTTTATATGTATTCCTTTCTTCAATACCATAAAAAATAGATTACTGCCTTAATATCGGCTTCCAAGAATCTCTTCTCCACCCGACATAGAACATCTCTCTTCCAATGTCCAACATGGAATAATTATCTCTTTGCCGTAGCTTAATACAGTCTGTGTATCTTTGTTATCGAGTTCGCACGGAGATGCTTAAATTCCAAAGAGTATTTATCTCTCGCGCAGGTATTTTACATTTATCGTCGTATTAGTGGTCCACCGCACGTTATTTATGTGTTTCTGCATTACGAAACGCTACAATGCATACACCACAATCGACGTTTCCGCAACTAAATATGCTGAAGCAGTCAACCGAACTGTTTACGTGGGAGGGGGTAATGGTCCAGCCCAAACACACGTCCATATTGAATCTTCTCAATTTTCCACGCGGTCACGAAAGCCATCCAACTCATGCTACGCATTAGTTCGCTGTTCGGCCGTCTAGAGGACGACACGGTTAAGTCAGCTACATTCCTGCACCCCAACTGGCCTCTCAATTCGGACAGCTCCTACCATTAGCCGGAAACGTAACTCAAAAATGGTCAAATGACTCTGAGCACTATGGGACTTAACTTCTAAGGTCATCAGTCCCCTAGAACTTAGAACTACTGAAACCTAACTAACCTAAGGACATCGCACACATCCATGCCCGAGACAGAATTCGAACCTGCGATCGTAGCAGTCGCGCGGTTGGGGACTGAAGCGCCTAGAACCGCTCGGCCATCGCGGCCGGCAAACGTAACTCACTCGCGCCACAGGTCACCGGCGCTGTACGTCAAGCACACGTAGGCAGAGTCATCCTAGAAAACTGGCCACATATATGTTTTATCACTGTCCTTATAATTAAATATTACGATCGCGGTCTCAATTGGACGACATTCGACAATGAGCGAGATATCGGAAATACACACCACTGACAGCCATGACTTTGGAAATAGACATATCTGTACCATTCTTATGACTTGACATACTCTTACCATTGCTGTCACAGTATTCCACGTCAAATCCCTACCTTCCTTACGACAGGACACGTCATTTCCTTTGCACATGTCGGAATACACACACATACTTTATAAGCCTTATGCTCAAGGCGTACCTGTCACACATCCACTACTACTAAATATAATACTTTGACAATAACTGATTGCTGGCGCTACGAAATAATAGAGAAAATCAGGGATGGGTGGACATGTCTCATAAGTTTTTCTTGCAAGCTTTAACTCTGTGTCTTAGAAAGAGTGGCGTAATAGTCCTCCAAACCGTCAGATGTTAAATACACGACCATACTCGTATTTCCATCACAAGCAGTCATGGTTCTATAGGTGCGTATAAGTATCCATATTAAAAGCTATACTGGCTTTATAAATCTACGTAGGGCATTACCTCTGAATGAAGTGGTTTTTTCCAGACAAATACAGTGACACTGAATATAGACAGTGATCGCCAGAGTGTATCGTATCAGACCAACAGTACGGTTACACGTCGCCTGCGGTGCAACTTCGTAATAAAATTACCGAATTTTGAAAGCGATTCGGATAAGGAGCGTGGTATGAAACCAGTATTTGCAACTCTCTCATATAGGAACGAAAAGGGGGACACTATACTTTCAACTACCTAGTTTCAACTACTTTTCAAGGTCATCCGACTACCCACTTTCCACAACTGAAATCTGTGCCCACGGATCATTGTATATAGGAAAAGTCTTAGCACTTTTGGTAGGTTAACGAATAAGACAAGCAGATATTCTAGTATCAGATCTTTATTAACTTTTGCATGTACATTACGTACAGAAAACAACTCTTTCCTTATTTTTGTTAGGTGTAGGTTTAATACTGTCCACTTTAATTTTTAACTTATAACTTAGATCCAAATCTGAATCATTTATTTCTTTCTCCAGCCAGTAATTTGACGAATACAGAGAAGGTATGTTTTCGAACTCCAGTATATATTTAACTTTTTCCTGTAAACTACCTCTTTTATGGCTTTAACAATTAGTTATGTTCCTTCTGGCAGTTCTTGTAGACGAGAGCATTCGGGGATTTTAATATTTCCTCTTAATTCCTGCATGACACTGTTGTTATAACATTCCACATCCTGCTGGGTATAGGTTGCCAGTTCTTCTGCTGCACATTCTTGTGGAATTTCGGTATAGGACTTTAAGTTTACAACTTTTGCAAAAGAATTGCCATTAAAGGTTGTTATTCCATTGGTTTTAAGCTCTGCAAACGGTTCTTCTGTTGCTAAGTGTGTAACATCAAGCCCACCACATTTCGATAGAATGTATCGCTCTTTTTTAAGCACATCGAAGGAGGAATGGAGTTTGATAAACAGATTTTTCGTGCGTCCTTTAACATAGTAAACATGCTCCAGTCCGTCGTTTTCGGCCAGTACTCCAAAATATGGCCACTTAATGCTGCTATTTACTGTAAATGCTATTATCTTGTAATCCCCCGTCGTAGCCAGATTTCTCCATATACTGTGTTTAAAGCCATATGTAAACCTGGCTTGCACATCCGCAATAGCCTCTTCCTTTTCCATTTGCAGCTTATAGTCGTCCTTTATAGCAGTTGTCTTCCCTTTATACTCTAGTTTTCTTTTCTTTACTTCGATGTCCTCCACTTCCAGTTTCCTTTTTCGTGCACATAACACATTAACTGTTCTTCAAGGGGTGATTTCTTTAATGGGAAATGGTTTAAGTCTGTCGGATAGATTTACTCTTTTTCTTAGAACTTGTGGAATAACGTTGCTCGTGTCAACCAATCCCAACTCTGCAATATCTATATCGGACGGTATTGTGGAGAACAATGTTCTAGACTGAGAAAAATAAGTTTCTCCTGCTTTAACATACACCACTGGCCATTAAAATTGCTACACCAAGAAGAAATGCAGATGATAAACGGGTATTCATTGGACAAATATATTATACTAGAACTGACATGTGATTACATTTTCACGCAATTTGGGTGCACAGATCATGAGAAATCAGTACCCAGAGCAACAACCTCTGGTCGTAATAACGGCCTTGATACGCCTGGGCATTGAGTCAAACAGAGCTTGGATGGCGTGTAGAGGTACAGCTGCCCATGCAGCTTCAACACGATACCATAGTTCGTCAACAGTAGTGACTGGCGTATTGTGACGAGCCAGTTGCTCGGCCACCATTGACCAGACGTTTTCAATTGGTGAGAGATCTCAAGAATATGCTGGCCAGGGCATCAGTCGAACCTTTTCTGTATCCAGAAAGGCCCGTACAGGATCTGCAACATGCGGTCGTGCATTATCCTGCTGAAATGTAGGGTTTCGCAGGAATTGAATGAAGGGTAGAGCCACGGGTCGTAACACATCTGAAATGTAACGTCCACTGTTAAAAGTGCCGTCAATGCGAACAGGAGGTGACCGAGACGTGTAACCAATGGCACCCCGTGCCATCACGCTGGGTGATACGCCAGTATGGCGATGACGAATACACGCTTCCAATGTGCGTTCACCGCGATGTCGCCAAACACGGATGCGACCATCATGATGCTGTAAACAGAACCTGGATTCATCCGAAAAAAATTACGTTTTGCCATTCGTGTATCCAGGTTCGTCGTTGACTACACCATCACAGGCAATCCTGTCTGTGATGCAGCGTCACGCGTAACCGTAGCCATGGTCTCCGAGCTGATAGTCCATGCTGCTGCAAAAGTCGTCGAACTGTTCGTGCAGATGGTTGTTGTCTTGCAAACGTCCCCATCTGTTGACTGAGGGATCGAGAAGTGGCTGCACAATCCGTTGGAGCCATGTGGATAAGATGCCTGTCATCTCGACTGCTAGTGATACGACGCCGTTGGGACCCAGCACGGCGTTCCGTATTACTCTCCTGAAGCCACTGATTCCATATTCTGCTAACAGTCATTGGATCTCGACCAACGCGAGCAGCAGTGTCGCGATACGATAAACCGCAATGGCGTTAGGCTACAATCCGACCTTTATCAAAGTCTGAAACGTGATGGTACGCGTTTCTCCTCCTTACACGAGGCATCACAACAACGTTTCACCAGGCAAAGCCGGTCAACTGCTGTTTGTGTATGATAAATCGGTTGGAAACTTTCCTCATTTCAGCACGTTGTAGGTGTCGCCACCGGCGCCAACCTTGTGTGAATGCTCTGAAAAGCTAATCATTTGCATATCACAATATCTTCCTGTCGGTTAAATTTCGCGTCTGTAGCACCTGATCTTCATGGTGAAGCAGTTTTAGCGGCCAGAGTGTAAAACTTCTGCATAATACTTACATTGTCTTCATTGGAGTTAGAGTTTCAAATCTCCAAGTAGTTTATAGGTAAATAATTAAAAGTGTGGGCAGACAGACCATGATACGCTTTTGTATTTCTGCTCACGTGGTTAGCACCCAGAATTATAGAATCACAACTCTTTCGCCATTTCAGTAACTAGTTGCATGGCATAAGAAATGAATTTTGTAAAGATTGTTGTAATCCTTAAGGACTCAGAGCTTCAAAATACAGTTTTTAATCCTACTGACTTCTACAACATTCATTAAGTTCAATTACTTCCACCGTTTCTTCACGAAAAGTTGTTGTGCAGTTGGTTTGAACTCTCCTGCTGCGATGGAGTCGAGCTCCGTCTTGCATGAAAAACATGTTGTAGAAATCAGGGTCACTCTGGATAATGGGGATGAAATCATGTTTCAAAACCTTGACATACCATTCGGTAGTCACCGAGCCATCAAGGAAAATCGCACCGATGGTTCCGTGACTGGACACTGCACACCACACACTCACCTGTAGAGCATGAAGAGACTTCTCGATCGCGAAACGCGGATTCTCACTCCCCCAAATGCCCCAATTTTGCTTATTGACGAACCTATCTGAATGAAAGTGGGCTTCGTCGCTAAACCAAATAATAATGCGCATACTAATTTCCGTCATGCCCCGCATCAACCCTGCAGTCTGAACTTCCTAATGCAATCCGTTCAGAAGTTAGGACGAGTTTATTTCGTATAGTTCAATAATTGATACCTTGTATGACGAATTTGAAAGAGAGCAAATTTTTGGCAGGGTTTTTCTTTGTTGGTTCAGTCAGTTTGATTGTCGAGACGAGATTAAGCAAACTTATCTGCTCACGTGGTTAGCACCCAGAATTACAGAATCCCAACTCGTTCGCCGTTTCAGTAACTAGTTGCATGGCAGAATAATATTTTCTTATAATAAATGAATTTTGTAAAGATTATTGTAATCGTTAAGGACTCAGAGCTTCAAAATACAGTTTTTATTGCTACTGTCTTCTACAACATTCATTAAGTTCAATTTCTTCCACCGTCCCCTCAAGAAAATTTGTTGTGTAGTCGTTCTGCAATGCCCCACCCAGTTAGATCATTATATGGATCGGTTTTCGCCTATAAATGTCTGTGATTGGTGATCGGATGGACAGATACTCGCATGCAGTACGAACTCAATGTTGATTTCACTAATCGCTCTAAGCATTGCAGAGTTAGGCCCTTACCACACAATCTTTAGTTTTGAATAACTGGAACCGATATAATAACTTGACAAGTAAACAAGGGGGAGGAGAGCAGACACGTCATAACGACGTCGAACTAGCGACATATAATGCATGTGGACAATATGGATCCTACACATGTATTAGTTTCTTTACCACAGCAAAAGACACTTTCATCGGCACAGAATAAATCTGTTTTAAACTTGAGATACTTTTATGTAAAATAACACATTTTGAGTTAAAAGATCCTGCTAAGCATTGAACGTACTTAGCCATTGTGGTAGTGTTACTTGTAATTTTCTAATAATAAACATCTTTCTTTAGCATTATCTTTACACAGAATTGATCACTGACTAAAAATAAATTTTGACATCGAGGTTTACTGATAATTTTCAACGTAAAGAATTTTTGAACTGATAATACTTCAATGCAGTTTAGTAAAAACGCTTTCCTTCACTTTTGTAGAAACATAAATTTAGTGAACACTTGCCATATGTTCTGAGCACAACTGTAATAATTTTTTTTTGAAGTAGTGAAAACGTGCACAATACCTTTTGTAGTCTTCTGCGACTGCTTTTATTATGCTAGCCAGTGTAATAAAATGAAAATAGCTGGTACTTTCTACACAACTGATGCTTTGCTTGGTATGGAAATAATAATTTTAAGCACTTTATATAGGCCTATGTATATCCAGCTTATGATCTGAAGATTTTTCTGATTAAATATCACAGTATGTGAACAGGACACACTAAACATCCACTGAAATATCAGCACTGTGATTAAGCTTGATGCTTTCAAGCACTTAACTTGTATTAATTTGTACAAGAGGACGACGAATCGTGGCTTTTACAATATGTCTGTCACTATGAAAAATAGAATATATTAAAGTTCACTATAGAAATATATATTTCAGTCCTTGGCGTTGAGCAACGTATTGCAGCTCTGACGAGGTTTTTCTACCGACTGATTGTTTAGCAGCGTTTACACAATGGCTTCCATGTCGAAATTCCCATCGTAATATTTGGCCAGTACAACGGGTAATGCTGCAACACAATGTCTGCCTCCTTCACAACAACAACTTCTCACTGGCTCTTGTAACAACACTGCCACTTCTGCCTGGTTGACAAATAGCTGCTTAGCAATAATTTCCCGTCCATCTGAGGCCATTTAACAATGATTGCGCTCCTTTTGATCACCACACAATACAGTATGCGGGCATCGCATCACACCCTGCTTCACAGCCCTTTCAACTCACTAAGAGGACTCTTCAGGGACTTTTTGTCGTAACGCTTCTCCCACCTTACCCTTGTGTGGGGAAGTCCCTTTAGATTTTAACTTAAGCCTAAAGCCATGACTCGTTACAGCTTTAATTTCATAGGTTCATATACTTTTGAAATTAAGATCTACTTAATAACAATATAGATGAATACAAAAACGTTATTTACAGCTGCGCATTTAAAACACAGTTACAGATTATTGGTTGCTTACTTCACAGGCTGGTGGCAGCACATTAGCAGTGATCTGCCTTACTTTAGTCTGCTGTCGTTAGATGGCATACATGCCCTCAATGCGGAAACGTCCCCTTAGAAGAATTATACAAGACTGTGCTTAAACTGACACACAATATTTTTAGCGCAACGCAATCTGACTTTCAAAAAATCCCTACAAAAAAATGGCCATGACTAACATTAACCTGTACGTTTCACAAATCGCTTACCTCACAAAAATCTTGGTTACTCGAACTACTGCAATACACCGAGCGCCACTACTGCCAGCTAAATAAAAGATTCAAACAACGGAAGGCACTAACTACTGATAGGCATAGTTAGCAAATGAAAGATTTTAATAGAGAACAAACAATGTATTTACCTTAATATCATCAAAAGTCATAATATACACTCCTGGAAATTGAAATAAGAACACCGTGAATTCATTGTCCCAGGAAGGGGAAACTTTATTGACACATTCCTGGGGTCAGATACATCACATGATCACACTGACAGAACCACAGGCACATAGACACAGGCAACAGAGCATGCACAATGTCGGCACTAGTACAGTGTATATCCACCTTTCGCAGCAATGCAGGCTGCTATTCTCCCATGGAGACGATCGTAGAGATGCTGGATGTAGTCCTGTGGAACGGCTTGCCATGCCATTTCCACCTGGCGCCTCAGTTGGACCAGCGTTCGTGCTGGACGTGCAGACCGCGTGAGACGACGCTTCATCCAGTCCCAAACATGCTCAATGGGGGACAGATCCGGACATCTTGCTGGCCAGGGTAGTTGACTTACACCTTCTAGAGCACGTTGGGTGGCACGGGATACATGCGGACGTGCATTGTCCTGTTGGAACAGCAAGTTCCATTGCCGGTCTAGGAATGGTAGAACGATGGGTTCGATGATGGTTTGGATGTACCGTGCACTATTCAGTGTCCCCTCGACGATCACCAGTGGTGTACGGCCAGTGTAGGAGATCGCTCCCCACACCATGATGCCGGGTGTTGGCCCTGTGTGCCTCGGTCGTATGCAGTCCTGATTGTGGCGCTCACCTGCACGGCGCCAAACACGCATACGACCATCATTGGCACCAAGGCAGAAGCGACTCTCATCGCTGAAGACGACACGTCTCCATTCGTCCCTCCATTCACGCCTGTCGCGACACCACTGGAGGCGGGCTGCACGATGTTGGGGCGTGAGCGGAAGACGGCCTAACAGTGTGCGGGACCGCAGCCCAGCTTCATGGAGACGGTTGCGAATGGTCCTCGCCGATACCCCAGGAGCAACAGTGTCCCTAATTTGCTGGGAAGTGGCGGTGCGGTCCCCTACGGCACTGCGTAGGATCCTACGGTCTTGGCGTGCATCCGTGCGTCGCTGCGGTCCGGTCCCAGGTCGACGGGCACGTGCACCTTCCGCCGACCACTGGCGACAACATCGATGTACTGTGGAGACCTCACGCCCCACGTGTTGAGCAATTCGGCGGTACGTCCACCCGGCCTCCCGCATGCCCACTATACGCCCTCGCTCAAAGTCCGTCAACTGCACATACGGTTCACGTCCACGCTGTCGCGGCATGCTACCAGTGTTAAAGACTGCGATGGAGCTCCGTATGCCACGGCAAACTGGCTGACACTGACGGCGGCGGTGCACAAATGCTGCGTAGCTAGCGCCATTCTACGGCCAACACCGCGGTTCCTGGTGTGTCCGCTGTGCCGTGCGTGTGATCATTGCTTGTACAGCCCTCTCGCAGTGTCCGGAGCAAGTATGGTGGGTCTGACACACCGGTGTCAATGTGTTCTTTTTTCCATTTCCAGGAGTGTATATAGCAGTTCATGACATCCAGTCTTACAAATTTCAAAACTCCGCCATTTCTTTCCCCACATCCACCACTGCTGGCGGCTCACCTCCAACTGCGCAACGCTACGCGCTGTTCACATCCAGCTGCCGCTACCCAACACTACAATGGCGAGTATTACAACAATGCCAACCAGCCAATGACTGCACACAGCACAGCCAGTGATTTTCATCAGAGCGTTACGTGGCGTTACCAATATAAAAACCTAAACAGCCTACTTACATAGCCCCCATGCTCCCCACAAAAATTTTACAAATTGTTTTGGGCAGTGGCCAATACATATTTGAAAAAAATTCACATCCAGCTGCCCAACACTATAATGGCAGACAACAAGGCAAACTAGCCGCAGACTGCACATAGCACAGCCAGTGATTTTCATACAGAGCGCTACGTAATGTTGCCAATAAGAAAACATAAACAGCCTACTTACATACCCCCATGCTCCCCACAAAAAATTTTACAAATTGTTTTGGGCAGTGGCAATAATGATTTGATAAATTTTTCATAATTACAATAACAAAGAAATAAAATGCACACACTTATTGATAGAATGTTGGTCAAAAGCAAAAATGTTCTCACAGTCCATAAAGACAGTCCTGATCGTTCATCACAGTAAAATAGCAGTGTTTTTCTCAAAGTCTGAGCAGTAAAAGAAAATGCACACGGAGGTAGTGGGTTTCCATGCAGTCTTGAAGAAGTAGTGTTGTCCTTCCAACGGAAAGACAGTGCTTACTCTTGGAATGCAGACAGGTAATGGGCCACAACAGAGCAAACCCACAGCAGAGTCAGTCCAAGTTCAAGAATATTGGTAGGTAGGTCATCACAGAGTAGAGCCACTGTAGTCCTGGTAGAGATTGTGGTATTGGTGGGCCACCAGAGGAGCAGACCCACTGCAGTCCTTGTAGAAATAATGGTATTGGTGGGTCATCAAAGGTACAGACCCACTGTAGTCCTTGTAGAGACGCCCAGCAGCCATCTATTGCGACTGTGCAGGTGCACAATCACCATCGAAGAGTCTTGCGGAGAATATAGCAAGTCCATAAACCACCACTTGTGCACTCACAAAGTTTTTTTTTTTGTCCTTAGAACCAGCAATGCTGTTATCCAGTCCCTTGCTGAATTATTAACACACGTGCAAACACTATCAGTCCCTACTTCTCACATATTGTCCATATACTATGACCAACAGAAACGTGTGCAGTGAAATGTAACTTACAAGTTACTTAATTCGATGATCTGGTATCAATTACAATTTTATAACGTAAGAATACAATAACAAAGGTACAAAATACATCATTAAAAACATAATAATACAGATAACATTTGTAGTAATAGGGGCTTTACAAAAGAATAGGAATAAACATGTACATCAGTGTTACAAGAATTATGACATAAGTACATATATAAAATAATGAGTATAGTTTTCGAAACATTAATTTCACACATGAGCATTAAAACAGAACAGAATAAATAATGTCCAAACATCTTTACAAAGAAAATAACTTAGTATTTGAAAAATTCTACAACATAAATCTTATTAGCTAAACACATAAAGACAGGAAAAGACAAATTCACATAGTGTAATAACACAAAAATACAGGACAGGGTTTGTTTTCAGTGTAACATTTGGTACTCCAGTCCAACCCAAAACGTCATTCCATAGATCTTTCGTCTTATCTCAACATTTGTTTCCACCAAAAAAAAATCCTATCCAAGCATGCTTTCTGTATTTATATGTTCACATATTTCTTACCTCATTATTTATTTTCCATTATCTTACCTCATCATTTATTTCCCAGAAAATCCTACCTAAACCTGTTGTCCCTAAACCCTAATTTTTGTTCATATCCTCTTTCAAAATCCTTTTTTGGCCAAAGCATTTTCTTATAGCTTCTCAATGCATTTCATCCAATTCATCACAAACCGTTCTCATGTATAGTCTACCCCCTCTTAAGCTAACTTAAATCTACTGAGCTCAGATGCTGAACTAAGGGACGAGGTAATGCAGCAGTGCAAAACAATTAACACAAACAGCAATGACAAAAAAATGGAAATTGGCAAAGCAATTGCAATATTACAACTAATATAAGGCACTGTGCAGCAAACAAGAAAAATAAATCCGTAGTATAACTGGCTTAACAGATTAATATAAAGTCAAATTCAGTAACACTATGCCTGGCAAACAGCAGCAGCAAATGCAATAACTTATGTCTAAACATGACAAAGCTCAAGCAGAAAAAATATTACAGTAAAAATAGCCATGTTTAATACCTATGTCACATCTTAACACTAGGGTGATGCATCACGAGAACTTACTCTAGCAGACATGTTACCAAATTGCAAAAAAAATTATTTATGCAGTTCCTGTGAAGGGAGATGTCTATTTATGTTCCCTCGTTTTCTTGGAAGTAGATCATATTTTTTTTATTATTTTTTTTTACTGGATCTGTAGGCTTAAAATAACTATATTAGTACATCTATTAAATTTTATTTTAACCAATGCTGCAGTGCAGCTAGAAACTATATATTAAACAAAATAAGCAAAGCAAGGCGTGAAACGTCATTTGCTAGCCATAAGGCATTTCATAATGCAGTAAACAATCGTCCAACTAGCAGGACAATAGACATGAAATGTTTCTCATCATTTCATTTCAGTAAATATCATAAATTAAGAACTCTACAGTGTAATCATGTTTTCAAGATTGAGGGTGTCGTATTTACGATGCTTTCTACAAAGGAATATCAATAGCGAGGATAATGGCCTCTTTTTTTTCCAGCTGTGCCTCTGAAAGGCACACACTAATGGCTTTTTGCAGGCGTCTGTCACGCAGCTGGTTGCCCATGACGCATTACGTGAAGGTGGTCACTTAACTTTCTTACCGAAATATTTACGACAGCAGTTTCCGCTACAGTGACAGTCTCATATAAAAATATTTCACAGGTCAAGAATTTGCGTTACAAAATCCTATTGATATAACAGTGTCCAAAAAATTTTCGTCGGCATTGTAATACATTCATGCATTTACATACATTTCATAACTCTTAAAGTACGATACTTAGTTTCCAACAACCTTTTTCACAAACCAGAGTCCCTAACCACTACTCATTATTCCTTACCTTATTCGTCGACACTTCTTCAATATTTCATCATAACAGATACGTAGCATAATCAAATAACTCATATAGCATCAGCATATTGATCATAAACATACCGCAACAGCATAATACACATAGTCATCGTAATACTAACATCATAACACCTCTCAAAATCGTCATAGCTTCCTCCAATAATTTCAAAACCTAAAAAAAGTTCTCTGCTCATGTCAAAAGCGTCATCTGCCTCAAACGTACTTTAAAAATCATGATCCCTTACCAAATACATCACTCAAAGCTCTCATAGTATCACAATGGTTCCGAAAAACTAAGAACGTTTCACAAAGTACAGACAAAATACAATTCCATAAGTGTGAAGTTATCCAACCATGTAATTACGTAAACATCTGTCACTGATGTAGTAAAAAAAATGTTTGTCTCTCAGTTAAATGATCAGATAGCTGTGTAATTTATGTGTTAGAGAAATATGGTACCAATGTGTAAAGTTGTAAAAGCCAATACCATATTAGCTAGGGCTCCTTGTGCTTGCCAGACACATGGTACACAAAGTAGGCGTGTACCCCCTGAGGATTAATGTAATTGTACCCTCAGGTGCTACAGATTACAGCAATGGAAAACCTTTGTAATTCAAAAATCTTGAAAAATAAATGGTTCAAGTACAAAATTAATCACTCAAGTGCGTGTCCTGTAGCACTAAATGTGCGTCTTGTTGTAAGATAATTCTGTGGAAGTGTCGCAGTTATCGTCCTCTGTAAGCAAAGTTCTGTTGAAGTCAATGTACTTACCTCGTAATAAACGAAGTGAATTGCTTTGCGTATAGATATCTTCAAGTAAACCAAAATGTTGCATTAAAATCTCATTAGCAGTACCAGTATATGTCCTAAGTATGTAAGCCTGATAGTCGTTACGTAATCGTACAACTAACAAGCAAGAATATACAAATACAACACTGTGTCATCTGTTCACTATAACAATGAATTCGTAATTTATGTTTAAAAATGTTCCCTAGGTTCTAGACTGGATATTTACCTTCAAACATTGTTGCATGTTAACAGATTCTAAGTCTGACAAAGCAAACTAGAAATGTGAAGTGAAAAGTTTTATCGCAAAGACAAAGTTAAAAAGCAGATTATCTTTCAATAAACGGTTTTACATGTGAAATGTGGTGTAAACCTTTACTCTTCCTAGTACGCAGAGTTTCAACTTCAACACAATAATCATGTGGTATACGTCGGATTCTGTAAGGTCCATTGTAAACTAGAAAGAATTTGTGACTCAAGTGTTTCTTCTTATGTGACTATGAATGAGCTTTCTGACCAATGTATAATTTCTTTGCATTTGCTTTGTCATGTAGTTTTCTCCTTTTGTCTGCTGCAGATTTTATAGTTTTAATAGCTAAATCAATTATGTCTTTGTGTCGAAGTTTATGTGTATTCGGAAAAGGTACAAGCTCTCTGATTCTGTTCGGTGGTTCTTCATTCTTCAGTACAAGAGTAGGTGGTAAAGCAGTGGAGTCGTGAGGCATTTCATTCAGCACGTTTTGAAATAAGTGTAAATATCTGTCCCAATGCTGATGCTTTCTGTGAAAATAAAGTCTGCAAAGCTTATTGATTTCTTTCATAATCCGTTCAGACGGGTTACAATGTGGTGAGTGCAATGAAATAAAAGCAGGTTTGATTTTATGATTCCGAAGCATGCGTGACCAAACAGCAGATCTGAATTGCGGTCCGTTATCTGAAATGACTTTACTAACGTGTCCAACTTCACGTAAGAAATTTTTAACGAAGGCGTTAGATACAGACTGTCCAGTGGCTTTACGTAACGGAGTGAAAGAAAAAAATTTTAAAGTAAGTTCAACAGCGACTAGAACGTACAAAAATCCATTCGATGTTCTGACAAGGGGTCCCAAGAGATCAACAGCAGCAAATTCTTTCAATTTAGAAGGAATGATAGGAAACAACGGAGCACGATGTGAGATAGATGGTTTCGCCTTTTGACAAAGTTTACAAATAGACAAGACTCTTCGAATTCTCTTGGCACCGAGCGAGGTGGCGCAGTGGTTAGCACACTGGACTCGCATTCGGGAGCACGACGGTTCAATCCCGTCTCCGGCCATCCTGATTGAGGTTTTCCGTGATTTCCCTAAATCGCATCAGGCAAATGCGGGATGGTTCCTTTGAAAGGCACGGCCGATTTCCTTCCCCAGCCTTCCCTCACCCGAGCTTGCGCTCCGTCTCTAATGACCTCGTTGTCGACGGGACGTTAAACACTAATCTCCTCCTCCTCCTCGAATTCTCTTTTCCATATTGTTAAAATAACAAGTCGTTCGAAGAATATGATAACATTTTTGTGGACCAAAATGTGCGTAGCTGAAATTAATGTACCAAATGAGCTTATTAACAAAATCGTCTGGAATGCAAAGAACCCATAGCTTGTCATCAACAGTGCAGCGTTTGAAGAGAATGTTGTTTCTAACCAGATAATAATGCCAAATCTGTGTGTGCGGCTTTTCATGCCATTTACTTTTGATGTCTTTCCAAATCGGATCTTTATCTTGTTCATGAGCAATGTCCTTTAAAGATGTGGTGATGAAGTTTTCAAAGGCGACTTTCTGAATGTAAAGAATACTGAAATTTTTCTCGAGGTTGCCTTCTGTGTTACCTTTCTCAAGCCCAGCCGGTGCGCGTGACAGTGCGTCCGCAACAATGTTCTCCTTGCCGGGAATGTAGACTATTGTGAAGCGGAATTCTTGCAGAAACAATGCCCAACGTTTTAACCAGTCATGATTTAATTTTGAAGACATAAGAAATTGTAATGCACGATGATCACTGTAAACTTTTGCGTGCTTACGAGAAAGAAAGAAACGGAATTTCTTAAATGCCCAAACGATAGCTAAAGCTTCCAATTCAGTAACGGAATAATTTTTTTCAGATTTTGTTAGCACTCGGCTAGCAAAAGCAATGGTTTTCTGAACAGTAATGTCATTTTCTATGGCTTCTTGAAATAAATGGGCACCAAGACCAACGTTACAAGAATCCGTGGTAAGGCAAAAGTCTTGTGAGAGATCTGGATGAGCTAGTATTGGCGCGTTAAGTAGCGATTCTTTCAAAGAATTGAATTCCAACTGTGCTTGTTCGTCCCAGTTACAAATAGTATTCTTTCCAGTGAGAGAACAAAGCTTTGGTGTAACTAGAATTTGCATATTCAGAAAACGACGGTAAAAATTGACGAGACCTAGAAAACTGCGGACTTGTCTTTTTGTGGATGGAACTGGAATGGCTCTGATTGCTTCTAACTTTTCAGGATCCGGCTGAATGCCTTCAGAAGAAATAATATGTCCCAAAAATCTCACCTTTGACCTACCGAATTCAGACTTTTCCAAGTTAACTGTAATTCCAGATTCTGCAAAAATACGTAACAAACTGTTGAGGATGCGATTATGTTGTTCCCATGAGGCTTCTGCTATTAGAATATCATCCACATATAAGGTGATGTGACGTTTTAATAAATCAGGTAATATGGAATTTAGCCCGCGAATGAATGCTGCCGAAGAAATGTTCAAACCAAAAGGAAGTTTCCAAAAATGATAACAAACGCCGAAGCAAAGAAAAGCTGTGTATTTTCTACATTCTGGATGAAGTTCGATCTGATAAAAGCTGGATCTGAGATTAATGGAAGACAACACTTTTACACCATTAAAATTTTGAAGAAGTTCTTCCATCGTCTGCGGCATGTCTGTTTCAGGAATGATGATAGTATTGATTTGTCTCGAATCTAAGACAAGCCTGATCGATCCATTTTTCTTCTCAACAACATGTAATGGATTGTTGTATGAGCTTACTGCAGGCTCAATAATGCCCTCGTTAAGCATAGATCGTATTTCCGTTCTAACACGGTCCCTATAATGCGCCGGAATTACGTATGGTCTAACACAAAATTTAGTATGCTCACGAACACAAAATTGGTATTGAAATCCCTTGATTGTTCCTGTTTTGTGAGTAAAAACTGTGGAATGTGCTTGTAAAATCTCAAAAAGTTCTTGCCTATCAGTGTCATTACAATTCACAATTGTTCGAATTTTATTCTGAATTAACTCATTAGTATCAAATATGTCGTCGATATCATCCCTGTCAGTACTTGCAGAGTGATTGTTAGTGTCTAGTTCCGTAGAAAATTCCGAACTGTTGTCTAACAGAAGGTAAAGCCGATTAATTTCCTCGTCATGGTTTGAGAGCCAATCTTCAAATTTCAAAGCTATTGACTTACCGTCTTTCTCTAAACTTATTTCAGCATCGTGAAAGTTTAAGATTGCTTTGTATTCATTCAAAAAGTCTACTCCCAATATAATTTCCGTCGACAATAATGGAAAAATGATAAAGTTCATAGAGAAGCTTTGGCTTTGACAAAAGAATGCTAAGATGGTTTGTTGGCGTACATCTACACTTTTTCCAAAGATTTCACCTTGTAATTTAATCTTACGTAACGTAAGTGTGGGGCAATCGTTAGATTTGTCGCATTTGCTAAGACTGTTTCACTAATTACTGAAATGGGACTGCCAGAGTCAAGTAGTGCAGTGAATTTTACGTCATTTACTGTAATGTGAATCACAGGATATGCAATGTTGTTATGTTTGATGTCGTGTTCTTGGAGTAAGATGTCCCTAATGTCTTCCATTTTTACGTAATTACTAGCTACGGCAGCTGCGTCGTCAGTTTCATACGTACGTTTTGTGGCTGCCAGCGGTATGAGTTAGTGCCTATTGTCTCTCTGTTGGCACGCGTCGTTATTGGGATTTGGAGACCTAACTTCTACAAATTCACCTTGTCGAGAGGGCCCTCCTCTGTTTGAATCCCGCCAGTTCTGATGCAATTCAGGTCTGTCGTTACGATCATATCGTCTGTCGTCATGTCGGTAGATTCCATAGTTTCTTTCTTGTCGGTCACGTGGTGGAGAATTTCTCCCTGAATCGTAACTGCGCGCTGGACCGTTGCGTCTAAAGTTATTCTGTCTCCCCCGATAATATTTATTTTGGATGCCATATTGTCTGTTCCTCTGATTGTCTCTGTGATAGTCATTACCGCCGAGAGGTGATCTTTCCCTGTAATTATTACTACTCTGCCAACGGTTGTCATACGGGTGGTGTCTGTTTTGGCCACGATTTGTGTTGTGAGAATAGCCTTGTCGTGTCCAGCTATTATTTCTTTCATCACGGAATTGCGACGGATGTGACCTGTAATTGTTGTGTTCCTGTTTTCGTGTTCCGCGATTGTCAGTGTCAATTTCTAATTCTTGTAAGAGTCCCTGAAAAGCTTCAATGTCGTCTTTGCAACGTCCTGCCAAAATAATATGCCGTAAATGTTCAGGTAATTTGATTAAGCAAATGCGGATGAGTTCTGAGGGGCTGTATGGGTTTGACAGGTACTGATTCTTGTGCAACATGTCTTCAAAATATTTCACAAGACTGGAAAATTCAGATTGTTCGAAATGTTTCATCATTATGATGCCATGTTTTACTCGGTCTTGTGTGGCTTGAGACCAATATGCTGAGAGGAAGGCATGGTGAAATTCTCCTTCACTGTGGCAATCGTGAATGACCGATTGCATTCTTACAGCTGGTTCATTCTCGAAGTAGCCACACATAAATACTAATCTGTGTTCTAATGACCAGTGTGGAGGAAAACAATGAGAGAATTGATGAAGCCACGCTTGTGGATGAATGTCGTTGCCAGAATTCTTAAATGTTTTGTATTTACGGGTAGTAATGAACAGCTTATAGTCAAAATCATCATGTCGGCGAGTCGCATGTCGGTCATTGTTACGTCGTTTCGGCGGTTCCATCTCAAAATTCGGTGTACCTTGCCAATTTGTTTCATAATTTCCGAAGTGCCCTGTGTTATTATTTTGTGGCTGTTCCGTATTTCTATGTCCCTCTTCCCGTATTGGAGCGCGTGTGTCCTCTGAAATACGTAATTCTTGTATTACTTGTGTCAGCTGATCTTGTACTTCCCGGATTTCTCTTTGGTGTTGCGTATTAATTTGATTCAGATTTTGTTTGAATTTCCTAATTTGTTCGCACTCTTCTGTGTCATTCAAGACTACCGGTTTTGTGTCATTCAGATTATCATCTACCTTCGTAGATAAATTATTTAGCTGATCCGAAAATTCAACTACTTTCTCTGATAATGAACTAATTTCCTCCATGTGTCTTTCTGAACCAATTTTCAGAGTATCTACTGTGTCCTTTAAGTTTTCTTGAGTTTTTGCAAGTTACGTAACCGAATCGGTAGATGCAACTGAGCCAATTTTAGCTTGCAAGGTCTCATGATTTTGATGAACAATAGTTTGCAGTTCTTTTATGGCTGCTTCGTGATTCTGTAATGCATTTTCATGCCGCGAAAAAATTGGTTGAAAATGCTCACAAATCTGTGTTTTTACGTCATTACAGACTTTTTGACATTTCGATTCAATGTTATGTAACTCAGTAGTTAAATCTTCACGTGTTTGTTCAAGTGTGGTGTCTAACTTTTGAAGCTTTTGCTGTGTTTGTCTCTGATTTTGCTCCATTGTGTCTAACTGTTGCTGTGTTTGTCTCTGATTTTGTTCCATTGTGTCTAACTTTTGAAGATTTTGTTCCATTGTGTCTAACTTTTGAAGCTTTTGTCCCATTTGTTGCATTAATTGTAATAACAATGCACTGTTGTCTGAAACATGTTCCTCAGTGCTATTCGGCAATGCATTTGAACCGGCAATATTCGCAGTTTGAAAAGAAGAAACTGTGTGTTGACTTATTTGAGAAACGGTGAGGACGCAAAACCTGAATCTACAGTATTTGCAAGATTGTGTTCCGTCATTTCAGATTCCTGAGGCAAGCTGTTGCCGACCGATCGATCGATAATGCTTCCCTGTTCACTAATTGTTTCACTGTCTACACCATTGTTTGCAGCCCGCTCCATTTCCCTATGTACAATTACCAAATTACTACTTTGAACATTAGTTAATTCATTACTCGGTGGCGCTAACACACTGCTTTGGCTTCACTGTCGTTTCTCAGTTTACTTTGGAGCCGAGTATTTCGTTTTTCACATGCCATTATTGTCACAATATTTCACATGATAACACAGAAAAGCACAATTTGAAGAGCAAAAATAAGAGAACACATTAACGTAGCACTGAAAATAATATCTCGTTAATTGCAACCACAGCTGCGAAATACTTGCCGCAAATCTACATGCATGCCACAACTGTTTTACTGTACAACAATGAAAAACTACAACTACAAAGGAAATTCTCTCTATAATTACGCTCTAGCAATAAACAAAAGCTACACTAATTACACAAACTACAAGAAAAAAATCAGAAGATTCCAGTGAGGTATCCTGGCAGGGTCGCCATATGAAACGTCCCCTTAGAAGAATTATACAAGACTGTGCTTAAACTGACACACAATATTTTTAGGGCAACGCAATCTGACTTTCAAAAAATCCCTACAAAAAAATGGCCCTGACTAACATTAACTTATACATTTCACAAATCACTTACCTCACAAAAATCTTGGTTACTCGAACTACTGCAATACAGTGAACGCCACTACCACTAGCTAAATAAAAGATTCAAACTACGGAAGGCACTAACTACTGTTAGGGATAGTTAGCAAATGAAAGATTTTAATAGAGAACAAACAATGTATTTACCTTAATATCATCAAAAGTCATAATATATATAGCAGTTCATGACATCCAGTCTTACAAATTTCAAAACTCCGCCATTTCTTTCCCCACATCCACCACTGCTGGCGGCTCACCTCCAACTGCGCAACGCTACGCGCTGTTCACATCCAGCTGCCGCTACCCAACACTACAATGGCGAGTATTACAACAATGCCAACCAGCCAATGACTGTACACAGCACAGCCAGTAATTTTCATCAGAGCGCTACGTGGTGTTACCAATATAAAAACCTAAACAGCCTACTTACAATGCTCCATCATCTTAATGCGTGCTTTAAACAGGTTTTTACAACTGTCCTGATACTGATCGTTTTTTTTTAAAGTTATGACAGAGAATAAGGAAATAACTTCTACAAAATGAAATGGAACAATTTCTACACTGTGAGATGTATACTTGTGTCGTTACACATTCCCCTCCATTTCATCATGGGTTCTCCAACAACAACAAGAGACGGAATTCTATGGACCATTGTATAGTTATTACATCATGTGATTGAGTAATTGTTTGTGCAGTGTTCTGACTTTAAACTCGTCATTCTCAAGAACAACAAAAATATTTCATGTATCATTTTTATACACCAAATGCTATGCTAAAGATCACTTGCCATTTTATGTCAATAACCAGCTTAGGACAACGTTCCTTCACAACTTATCCATCACACTAAACTAAAGTTTAAACTTATTGGAACAATTGGAATTTTTTTCCCAAACATGTCACTCATTGAGTGTCTTTATATACACACATATTACTCATAATTCCCCTAGTACATAGTAAAGTTTCATAGCATTACAATAATCTAAACCATATATTCCTTTAAATCTTATTTTAGGAATCTGTAACTAAGAAAATTTAGTACTAGCTTGCTTTCAAGTCTTTATAGCTCATAATATTTACTATTAACATCATTATTACAATAACCAATACCACCACTCCATCAAACTAACCTTATTATCTAATTAGTCCTTTCTGTACTTAAATCTACACAAATCAAATTGTTCAATGAATCAATTTAAAATCTGTTCTAACTAATATTTAGCTAGCATTCATCATTACACGGCCCTGTATCCATCTCACAGTTCATAATTTCTAGACTGCCCATAATATTTGAAATATTTTGTTTTACAGCAGTCATATCTTTCATTCATACTTAGCTATGTACACATAATATACAGTACTGTTTATCACTTTGAATTAGTCTTTTTCTCTTTTCTTATACAACTTAAGATCCAGAACATTCCACACCCCACATGTCTTTCTTGATTTGGGAAATATCAAATAATATGCATTTGGGTGTCGTATATTCGCCACCTCAAAGGGTACTTTATATGTGTGGAAAAATCTGGAAAACTCAGTAATAATTTCTGTAGATTCTTCATGTGATTTTAGCAAAACCACGTCGCATGTTTGTATTTTGGTCAATCTACCCTGTTCATCAGCCCTATTCTTACGTTTAACCATATAACCATTTCTAACCAACTTATTCTTTTCATCGATATCCACGTGCTTCCTAGTTGGAAATAGAATATTCTCTTGTATGATCCTTGAGTCTCTCATTCCCCTCATAATTTCAGTGGGAGTAAACTCAGTGCCCGCATGACCTAAATTATTTAACAGATTCTCCATGTCAGACACGTGTTTTCCCCAAGTACTCTGTTTATCAACATAGAATGTCTGGCCCAGCCTTCCTATTTCTCTCATAGTGCCCCATGAACTTCTGTTCTTCACCTAGAGATCTGAATGACAATAACCTTGGTCACAGTTAATAATTACATGGTTGTCACTCATTCAATCTGAGCCAAGAATAATATTCTTGTTCAGCTTAGGGTTACTAAGAATACACTTTCTATCACTCACTTTCCAATTCTGAATGACAAATACACTTGTTTCCTAATGGGATTACTCAGTACTCCTGTAGTACTAATTATCTTTAAACCAGACATAGACATATCTGCAATATTATTCTTAGCCAAATGTTTCCATAAGCTCTCTGCAACAGCTGTTACTTCACTCTGTGTGTGTAGCAAGGCATATTACTTAATACCACATAATTTTCAACTTCAGTAATCGGTTGTCCCATTTTGGTTGAGACGTCTACTTCCTCTTCCCTCAATAAATCTTGTTCTATCGCCTCATCGGTCCATTTGGACAACATACCCTGGACGACTTTATTACTCTTATTGGGTGGTTTCTTCCTTTTGTCTAATTCGTATTCATTTGGAGGTATCTGATTTTCCCTAGGATCTGATTCAGCTGACCTACCCTGAACTACATCATAACTGTTATTTGGGGGCTTCTTTCTTTTGCCACCTACAAACTCCTCTTATGGTGTCCACTGCTCTTTCTTTTCTTTCTGAAATTTTCTCCTTTATACTTTCCTCACTACTATTACTTTCATTATGCCTATCCCTTTGGATTAAAAATATGTGTACTTGGTCTTCCAGGTTTCTCGCTCTGTAGCTTCTACATAGTCTGACTCCTGAGCTTTGTCGAAGGTTCCCTGTCCAATATCTGGTAGACTTTCCACGCTTCCTTGCCTACAAACGTCACTGATTGTATCTAGCCTAACTATTTTCTCACTCTTTGCCTCATTTGCATCATATTCCGATAAATCATCACCTCATAGTCCCCTATCAGCATTACACTTGTATTACATAGCTGAAGTTCATTTACAGTAGCACATGTGCTAATAATCTGCTCATCCTTGTCCTCCCTATCACTATCACTGTCTTCACTATGATCACTGGAAATCCTCTATCCTCTGACTCCTCACTATATTTCGCAAAGGCAGTGTGGCTCTCAGTATTGTCTACTGTATTCACATTACACCTTTCCTTCAATTTCTCCTGCCTGTTCTTCACATTCTCTCCCTTCTCCTTGCCGTATTCAATTACATTTTCATCTAAATTACGTAATGTATTTATCCAGTGATCATGTTCTGCAGTCTCTACATTACCAGTACTGTCACTGGCTTCCATTATAACACTTCCTACCATTTTATAGTGCCAGTGTTCAACACTTGCTTTATGTATCTACAAAGATCACATACTACCTCTCTAGGACCACTATTTGCCTTTTAGGATACTCTTTCCCAAGTTTTATATTCCTCTACTGGTCAAATATCATCTATGTCTGCCTGATAAGCCTTCCTTAGTTTATGATACCTCTGCATCTCCTGTTCTCTAAACATTTCAGACAAACCCTGTACCCATTTTGATTTACATTCCCATTCTCTCTTTCCCCAGTACTTTATGTTTTCCTCACACCAAACGTAGTATTTATCGTTAGTGTTTTTAAATCCACTATTGATTTTCAATTTATCGATCTGCCTTTCACCGTAAGATATATTCATCTTGAACATCCTTTTATTAGTCTGCCTTTGCTGTTGTGAGGCCCTATCCTCTCTATCCGCTCCAGTTCAGCACATAACTGTTGCAGCCGATCGTTTCCCTGACCATGTAAGTAATCGGTCTTAGAACTGTAACCACTTCTATGTTCACGACCTCTTCCACCTCTTCCACCTCTCCTGCCTCTGTCTGACTTCACTGCTCTCACAGCATATACTCTATTCTCATTTTTGTTATTATTGTTCTGGTTATTATTATGATTCTTGCATCTGTTTTATCGGTATTATAAGATCAGTTTTCATTAACATTATTTTTGACTTAAAGTTCTCCTACTCTCCTTAAGAAGATTGTTCTGTCACAGATACCCAAACTGACATAACACTGTACACTCCAAGGTAACTTCCTACGCAAAACATGCAATAAATGTTCCTCTGTTATCAATCCCTTCACATGTTAACCTTTCTTCGTAAACCTTCACAGTGCTCTCTCATACTTTTACTTGCCTGATGTCTATGTCGTGGTGTATCTTAAAATGCCTGATAAATTTCACGTTGTTTGCTACTTGACCAAAATTCTTCCTCAAATTTAAGTATGTTTCACATTCTTCTGTAGCTTTAACAGCCCAGTTACTAGTTCACCACTGAGTCTTTTTTCAGCTGTTATTACTTTTTTTTTGGGAGTACTTTAGGGATCAGTTTCCTACATGACTTTATAGATGTCACTGGGTGAATTTCCTTTTGGGTCAAACTTTTCTATTTCATTTCTTAACTGACTTTGGCATTCCCCTCCAAATGTAATATTGAGTGCTAACATACTTCTATTATCTAACACTGTAACCTTTTCTGCTAGTGACATATCTTTTGTTATCTACTTCAGTATCTATTTGGTAACAGTTTCATTTCATCTCTTAGCTACAGACTCTCCAAAGCCCTTAATTTCAATATCTGTGTAAGTTTGGATTTCCTGGACGGTAGTTTCTCCATTGCCTATCCTTTCCTCCCAGCTATCTATCCTTTCATTTGCTACCTTCACCTGTTTTGTTACTTCTTCATTTATTATCTTGTCTACAAACTCTGTTACCTCTTCCCTCAATTCCTCTTTTAATGACTTATACATTAAACCTACATTTTCGTCTTACTTCCTGTCCAGCTGTGTAACCTTCGTTGTTAGTGTTTGTATGCCCTGTGTTTAGTTCCCAGTGGCTCTATTGACTGATTTATATGAGTTCTCAATGACTGTTGTAACTTATTTACCTTTTGTATGGCTTAATTTTGTTTAGCACCCAATGCCTGTATTAACTGGCATTGTTGACTAAATTTCGCATCAACAGTTTGCATGTTGGCTAAATTTTGCATCTACAGTCTGCATAATTTGAGTTTTCTTTTGTACCGTCTGACTGAATTGTGTCTGTGTTTGTGACGAAATTACCTGCAACTTGTTCATTGTTGGATTATCCTTATCTAATGTGTTCACACCTATCCCCATTTTCACTGTTCCTACTCCAATTGGATATACAGGGGAGTCACCTAACATTACCGCTGGATATATTTCGTAAACCACATCAAATAGTGACGAACCAATTCCACAGACCGAACGTGAGAAGAGGGGCTAGTGTAATTGGTTAATACAAACCATAAAAAAATGCACGGAAGTATGTTTTTTAACACAAACTTACGTTTTTTAAACGGAGCCCCGTTAGTTTTGTTAGCACATCTGAACATATGAACAAATACGTAATCAGTGCCGTTTGTTGCATTGTAAAATGTTAATTACATCCGCAGATATTGTAATCTAATGTTGACGCTTGAGTACCACTCCTCCACTGTTCGATCGTGTGTATCGGAGAGCATCGAATTACGTAGGGATCCAAAGGGAACGGTGATGGACCTTAGGTACAGAAGAGACTGGAACAGCACATTACGTCCACATGCTAACACCTTTTTATTGGTCTTTTTCACTGACGCACATGTACATTACCATGAGGGGTGAGGTACGCGTACACACGTGGTTTCCGTTTTCAATTACGGAGTGGAATAGAGTGTGTTCCGACATCTCAGGCCAATAGAGGTTCAATGTGGTGGCCATCACTTGCTGCACACAATTGCAATCTCTGGTGTAATGAATGCCGTACACGCCGCAGTACATTTGGTGTAATGTCGCCGCAGGCTGCCACAATACGTTGTTTCATATCCTCTGGGGTTGTAGGCACATCACGATACACATTCTCCTTTAACGTACCCCACAGAAAGAAGTCCAGAGGTGTAAGATCAGGAGAACGGGCTGGCCAGTTTATGCGTCCTCCACGTCCTATGAAACGCCCGTCGAACATCCTGTCAAGGGTCAGCCTAGTGTTAATTGCGGAATGTGCAGGTGCACCATCATGCTGATACCACATACGTCGGCGCGTTTCCAGTGGGACATTTTCGAGCAACGTTGGCAGATCATTCTGTAGAAACGCGATGTATGTTGCAGCTCTTTGGGCCCCTGGAATGAAGTGAGGACCAATGAGGTGGTCGCCAATAATTCCGCACCGTACATTTACAGTCCACGGTCGCTGTCGCTCTACCTGTCTGAGCCAGCGAGGATTGTCCACGGACCAGTAATGCATGTTCCGTAGATTCACTGCCCCGTGATTTGTGAAACCCGCTTCATCGGTAAACAGGTAGAACTGCAACGCATTCTCTGTTAATGCCCATTGACAGAATTGCACTCGATGATTAAAGTCATCACCATGTAATTGCTGATGTAGCGACACATGAAACGGGTGAAAGCGGTGACGATGCAGTATGAGCATGACACTACTTTGACTCAGTCCACCGGCTCTCGCAATGTCCCGTGTACTCATGTGTGGGTTCACGGCAACAGCAGCTAACACACCAACTGCACCCGCTTCTCCTGTGACAGGCCTGTTACGAACCCGCTTGCGTGCTACGACCATACCTGTTGCATACAGTTGGCGGTAGATGTTTTGCAATGTGCGGCACGTTGGATGCTCTCTGTCCGGGTACCGTTCTGCATACATCCTGCAGGCTTCAGCTACATTTCGTCGACACTCGCCATAGATGAGTATCATCTCCGCCTTTTCAGAGTTCGAATACACCATGGTCACAGTTCCTACAACACTGCACTATCACAGACGTCTGGTAACACGGTGTACTACAGTTGGTCTGCGTGCGGAGACGAATGCAGAATAACAATAGCAGCAAGCGCTACATGCGGACACTGCGACAGCTAGACCAAACCACAACAGTGCACTACAGCCACACTCGTAAACACGGTCGTCACCGTAAACATGTCCCTGCAGATGCTGCTCGCCCACCGTGGCCCGTGTTTGTTACAACACGCAACTGAACGTCGAAGGTTTCAAGCGTCAACTTTAGATTACAACATCTCCGCATCTAATTAACATTTTAAAACGCAACAAACGGCACTGATTAGGTATTTGTTTATATGTTCAGATGTGTTAACAAAACTAACGTGGTTCCATTTAAAAAAACGTAGGTTTGTGTTAAAAAACATACTTCCGTGCATTTTTGTATAGTTTGTATTAAACAATTACACTAGCCCCTCTCCTCACGTTCGGTCTGTGGAATCGGTTCGTCCGTATTTGATGTGGTTTACGAAATATATCCTATACGTCTATAGCTTTCGTTACCGCAGAAAAAGCCACTTCCATCAGCACAGAATAAACGTGTTTTAAACTTGAGACACTTTTATGAAAAATAACACTGAAATGTTTAGTGAAAATCCCCTGGTAAGCATTGAAGATGCTTGGCTACTGTGGTGGTGTTATTTACAATTTTCTAACTAATAAACAACGTACTTTAACATTATCTTTACACAGAATTGACCACTGACTGAAAATAAATTTTTACGCCGATGTTTCCTGATAATTTTGAACGTGAAGAATTTTTGAACTGATAGCACTTATATGCAACTTAGCAAAAATGCTTTCTGCACTTTTGGTGAAACATAAATTTAGTTTGTCACGCGCCATTATCAGTAAAATCGGATGTTCTGAACACCACAGTAATAACTTTTTTTTGTAGTAAGGAAAATGTGCACAATACCTTTTGTAATCTTCTTCTGCATCTGCTTTCATTACACTTGTCAATGTAATAAAATAGCTGGTACTTATACACAATCTGATACTTCGCTTAAAATGGTAAAATAATTTTAAGCACTTTATATAGGCCTACATATATCCAGCTTATGATCTGAAAATGTTGCTGCTTAAATATCACAGTGTGTGAATAGGACACACTAAACGTCCGCTGAAATATCAACACTGTGATAAAGCTTGTTCGTTTTAAGCGCTTAACTCGTATTAATTTGTACAAGTGGACGATGAATCATAATTTTTATAATATGTCCGTCACTATAAGAAATACAATATACTTAAGTTCACCGCAGAAACAAATACTTCAGTCCTACCACACAATTCAGTACGTGGGCATCGCACCACATGCTACTTCACAACCCTTCCGATTCACTAAGAGGACTGGTCTGGAACTTTTTGTCAGAGAGTTTCTTCCACCTTACTCTTGTGCGGGACGGTCGCTTTAGATTTTAACTTAAGCCTAAAGCCATGACTCGTTACAGCTTTAATTACAAAGGTTCATAATACTTTTAAACCTAAGATTACTTCATATATAGAGATTAACACAAAAAAATCATTATTTACATCTACACATTTGAAGCACAGTTAGAGATTATTATTTGCGTACTTGGTAGGCTGATGGCACCTTAGCAGCGAGCTGCTTTACTTTACCCTGCCGCCGTTAGATGGCATATGCACCCTCAGTGCTTTATCATCTCACTGCTTGCTTTGTATAGGTTTTTACTACTGCCCATGAAAGGAACAATTCTTAGACAATGTGACGTGTGATTACAGTTTGTCAACGCATTGCAGTTAGTGGAATAGTTTTCTTTAGATTGTTTTCTGCTTTGCTGTATGTTAACATTCATCACTTGAGCAAGGTAAGTTACAAAAGTTCATTACGGCCAGTTTAACATCAGTCAGGACACACACACCAGAATCACTCATAGTCATGTGTTGCATTTCAAAGTCATCACTAGGGGTAGTTTAGGTGAACCTTAGTTCAGATTTCATTTCTGTCAAACAGTCCTACCCTTACAGTGCAGTTTAAATGTTCATGTGTGCATCATTTAATGTTTGGCATTTTATTTGTTCTGTTTGCGTACGTATAACAACAGGACATTTTAATAAAAGCATTTTGGACATTTATTCTTTCAAAATTTTCTGTAGAATTTTTATTTCGTTGGTTTTGTGTGTTTTAACTTTCAGAGAAGCACTATGACGTCTTGCATTGTGGCTCTCTTCACTGCACTGCACAATGCAGAATATCACAGAGGAACTTATTTAGTTTAGAGTTTCATGTTTTCTATCTATAGTAAAAGTTAATAGCAGTGCAGTCGTACAGCTACAGACGGATTTCATGACTTTTCACCAGACAGCGTATACATAAGCACACCACTTGTGTTGTTGAGGTTCACTTTACAATACAGGCACAAACGAAAGTTAACAATAGGAGCCGCGAGGAGTTTCGCGCGGTTTGAAGCGCCATGTCACAGATTGTGCTGCCGCTCCCGCCGGAAGTTCGAGTCCTCTCTCGGGCATGGGTGTGTGTGTCGTTTTTAACATGAGTTAGTTTAAGTTAGTTTAAGGAGTGTGTAAGCCTAGGGAGCGATGACTTCAGCAGTTCGGTCCCTCAGGAATTCACACACATTGAACATTGTTGTGTATAGGAAACCAGTTTACAAACACAGCAGCAACAGCAAATAACAATAAAAAATGAAACACTTGCAACGGTTTCAACAGAAACTGTCAACAGTAGTTGCACAACAAGGTAATAGTTGTACATGTAGAAGCTTTTTTTTTTTTTTTTTTTTGCTGGAGAATATATGTGCGTCCTTTTAACTTCATCAAGATAGTAAGAAAGTCAAAACTGAAATAAAAGTCAGAGATGGGGATTCTACATAGTCTGCATCTGTAGAAGAACTTCTCAGATCCTTAAATTGGGAAAATGCAGAAGAAATGCATGTTAAGGACAACATACGAACAACGTCTAGCTTTGTCGATGAGACTGCCCTGTTTGTGTTTGGTGCAAGGATACTCCTATTAATGGAAGGATTCAACTGACCGAATTTTGAAGGAGGCTGAAAATCTGTCAAAGTAATACCAATATAATTTGCAGTGATACTACGGAAAAAAATACGTTAACGAACAATTTTTGTACTTAAATGAAGACGTCGGCTGGAGGACCAGCAGTAGAAAGAAACAAACAGGGTGACAATTATTGAACTATACGAAATAAATCGTCATAACTTCTGAACGGTTTGCGTTAGGACGTTCAAACTGCATGGTTGTCTGTGGAGAATGAAGGGAATTAGTATGCACATGTATGGTTTGGCTTAACTACGAAGCCCACTTTCACTTGGATGGATCCGTCAATAAGCTAAATTGGCGCATTTGGGGCACTGAGAATCAGCATATGGCGATCGAGAAGTCTCTTCACCCTCAACGGGCGACTGTTTGCTGTGCAATGTCCGGTCATGGAATAATCGGCGCAATAGTCTTTGATGGCACAGTGAGAACCGAATGGTACGCGAAGATTTTGGAAGATGATTTTATACCCATTATCCAAAGTGACCCTGATTCCGACAAGATGTGGTTCATGGAAGACGGAATCGACCCCATCGAAGCAGGAGAGTGATGTCCTGGAGGAGCACTTTGGGGACCGCATTCTGGCTCTGCGGTACGCAGCGGCCGCTCCCGTGGGCCTCGATTGGCCGCCATATTCTCCGGACCTCAACAGATGTGACTCCTTTTTGTGGGGCTTTAAAAAAGACAAGGTGTACAGCAATAACCCCCAAAACCATTGTTGAGCTGAAAACAGTCATTCAGGAGGTCACCGACAGCATCGATGTTCCGACACATTAGCGGGTCATTAAGAATTTTTCTATTCGTCTGCGCCACATGATCGCCAAGAATAGCAGGCATATCAAACACGTCATAACCTAAATCGGAATACCTGTAGTGACGTTTACATGTTGAATAAAGTGTGTGCACGCCGTAGTTTGTAACTACGTGTTTTTTGTTTTAGTATAGTTTAATAATTGTCATCCTCTGAGAGTGAAAATGGTGTGCAGTTATTCTGGTAAACGAAATGCGGTTTTTAAATCTAGCCTTTTGATGTATTGAGAACGACTGTTTACAATGAGCGCGTTTCGGCAGTTATAAGTTCCGACGGGGATATACGGAGTTCTAACACGAAAACCATTCAAAACTTGAGCGTTTATCGGTGACAAATGGGTAGATATATCTTGGAAGTTATTGAGAGAGACCCTAGTATAAGCGAATGATACGGCAATCAGACTGGAGTGAGTGATTTAATTTTAACTGTAATTAAAACTGAAAGGAGGTCAGCGGAACGAAACGGCGGTAGGCTGACTAAGGAAGAGTTTTCTCAGATTTAAATAATAATCTTTAAAAACAGACTAGACAATGACGCAATCGAAGATCGTTACGATGAATTGAAGTTACGTAATGAATTTTCTGATCTTTTTTTTTTTGTTTTTTTGTTTTCCAGGTATATGTCTGCAGTTTTGGTACACACTGAAATTCCAGGACCACAGTACGGTAGCTGACCGCTATAGGAGCCACAGTGAAATATCACAGCTCGTTAAAGAAATGCGGTATCGTGCGGAATTCGTTAGCGGTAACAGGGACAGTGTTGCAGCTGTGTGTCGCGCCAATCCAGGCAGCTGAGCAAGTCACGTGGGCTTAACCTGACAGCCGCGACGTTGCCGTTGTTTTATCACGTGTAGCGCGGTTCTGTCTCGTCGCCCTTCAAGCCACGTTTTCCTGTACTCCGTTCATCATGAGAATAAACCTGATGTAAACCAACACAACCGCGATGATTGGCCAGCAGCCGTAACTCGCGTACACTGGTGTTGTTCCGCTCTTGGAAGTACGTCCAGCTTAAGTGTTGGATACCTTATTACTATGTCACCGTAAATGAAACTTTAAGACATTCTGATGTATTAACGACCATCAACGTTTTTCTTAATCATAATATAGCTTCGTAATTTTTATTTAATAAATCGTGTCAGTCACAGGCGCTGTAAGCGCTACTGGTGCTCTGATGTCTCACTGTTCATGTGTACCGCGAAAATGGATAACACTGCTTCCTGCTTCGCAGTGAAACACGCAAGCCGAACACCGTTAATAGCTAGTAACAAGTTATTCTTGATGTTTTTCATAAGATTATACAGAAAAAACAGGTTTTACGTTTTTTTCGAAAAACGTAATATCGTGAAATGAGAAGCGCTTTGTCAAATATGTTCGGGGTGAAATCGGTTGCGTTGAAGATTGATGATCGTAGGAACCGGTAGGCGGCGTTTCGAGGCACGTTATAAGCTACAACTTTTTTGTTCCGCTTGAATATCTAAATAATTTACATGAGAAATTTATCAAATATATGGTAATTAACTCATACTTAATAATTAATTCATGCTTAACCATCATTTTTCCAAGGTCAATGCAGGTGTTCTAGTATCTAATTACATACCATGCACAAAGTTCTGGTTTTCATTGCACGTACACATTCTTAATTATCGATGTTTTACAAAAGATTCTTAGAGATGACTGAAGTTAAGAAAACATTACATACTTAATTTTTTTGGAGAAAAATGAAAAAAACAAATACTCTTTGTTTGAATACGCCTATTGTTTTATAGGACAGATGTTGTCTGACACGAGCCAGAGTGATAACCGTCGTAAAAACGTGGAAAACAATAGTTTTCACGGCGTCGAACACACTGTACAAATGCTGCATTTTTACAGTTGTCATCTTAACAGTCTGAACGCAATAAAATTGATTTGGAGCCAAGTTAAGGGATTTGTCGCGATAAATAACAAACCATTGAAGCTGGCAAACGTACTGGAACTAATGCACAAAGCTTCGTGACACGTCACATGGCGAAATGCAAAACAGCACGTCATAAAAGAGGAGGAGGGAATGTGAACTTTTTTGTGGCTTGGGAATCTGTTGCTGATCGCCTCGTTATCAAGGTAGTGGTATTGAAATGTACTGTATTCCTCGGAGTCCAATATCGACGAAGTTTAGAGATTTACCAGACGACTGACAGCAATTCCTTCAGTGGCTTCAATGTTTAACTACGTGGTGAAATCCCAGCAGTGCGTGAAATATTGTTTCGAAGGATAGAGCGGATCAGGCTATGGTTGTGGAGGGGCCCGTAATGAGTAACTGTTAGTTACACAAAACACACAAACCTTTATTTTCCTAAGAAACACTTCATTACACATAGCCTTAAAAGGATCAAATCAAAACAATACAGGTGAAGTCCCAGTTAAGAAAACTTGTGATACCTCCTGGGCTGAAGGCCCAAAACCACACCAAAAACAAGAATGGCTGAAGGCCTGAATACAAGTTATAGAAATTGCTTTAAATAATACACGCAGCTGAAGACCTTACTTAAAAACATAGTTCACACAAATACTCGGCTGAAGCCCACACTCAAGACATTGAACAAACCAGGGCTTAGGGCCTGCAAAACAAGAATTTCAGGTAGAGCCAAATTTAAAAAAAAATAGTTTTAAACAAATCAGTTTTCAAAATTTTAGCTTAAGATGGCTGAAGGCCTTATCTTAGAAATATTTCACGTAGAAGCTCGGCTGAAGGCCACACACTAGACATAGAACAACTCAGGGCTTAAGGCCTGGATAACAATAATTTCAGATAGAACAAACTTCAAAATTCAGTTTTTAAACAAATCAATCTTCAAATTCAAGTCGGCTGAAGGCCTTATTTTAAAATTAAAACAAAGTAAATTAATAGACAGGTGAAGTCCTCACACAGTACATCAGACGAAAATGAAAATCAGAATCTAAAAGCAACAGAACAGTGGTGCTCAGAAGTGTTCCAAGGGTCAGCCTGAGAAGGTAGCTCTAAGGTAAGGTGATGTGAGACAGGCAGCCAAGAGTAAGGTTAAATAATCGGATGGCAACCCGACTCACGGGCGGCAGAAGGACTGACCATCAACCTAATCAATTCCATTCCGCCCGACCAACTGTACGACACCGAAAATATCCGCTGAGGGCGAAGATACAGCAGCACTACATCTTCAGAATTGGCGTCCAAAAACAGCGAAGGCAATATAACCAGTCTTAAGAAATATGAACAAACAACTAAAAGGCTGTCGAACTACACACTGTGCTGGGCAGCATCAACACGGCAGGGAAAAACACACTGCCGGAAAACTATGCTAAAGACCATGGCAGGTAACTGGGGCATTAACGGCCATAAGGCAGAAAATACCGTTGGTGCACTTCACTGATAAGTAACAACCACTAAAGACCATACAGGAAGCGGGCTGCAAAATTTCGCCGACTCGAACGCACCATACATTGCTGCTAGCCAGAATGGACCAGGAAGCAACAACCAGCAATGAACGAAGAGATGTCACAGCAGTTGAGGTGAAATAACATGTTAACTGTCTCTCAACTTCAGTGTCCAGGTTCGGTGGGTAACGAACTTGTAGCTCTCGCAGCTAGCGCCTCACAATCTGACCGTGACTGCACGCCGCCAGCAGTCCCTGGCTGCCCTCGCGCCGCAGAGACTTCCTCGCTTCTCTGTCCCAACCAACTGCCTGCCACACACACCACCACACGAAAATATAGCGGTCACACCAAAGATGGTAGAGGAGTACTAGTGTCGATAAGCGCTGCTGCTGCCACTGACGGAGGCAAGTCAGCAACTCGTTTTGGTAGGAAATCAGGGAGAAATAAGACGCCACTCGATTGTGACAAAATGCCAAAGAACAAACGGCATCGATGTGAGCTGGCCACAGTTCAGTGTGCTTTTATGCCACACATTACTCATGAAGAAAAATTATTCTTGTGAAAGTCGGGATTTTTCATCACTCTTGGTTTTAATTACAGTACTAAGTTAGCTAAGATCGACAGCAAGTTATGTTTTCCACCAGATCACCTAAGAAATGTAGCGCCTGAATTTTACCATTATTTCCTTCTGTTCAAGAATTAAATGACATTCTAGTCTTTATTGTTCTCTGCTGGTCTCTTTTTACTTCTTTACTACAACTGCCCACATCACTGCAGGTTAGTTGGACCAGGTGGCTGGCCAGTTACATGCGCCGGTAAGGCTCTTTGTTGTTTCTTATTATCACTGAGTCGATGTATGTGTAACACACAGCAGAGAATGTATTCTTGTTATCGTACTTCGCTGTAATCACGACAGCTTGCCTTCCGCTCCACGCGAAACCAAATAGGTTCCAGCAAACGCGGAAGAATACATAGTGTAATGTTTACATGAGGCTTATTCTTATGATGACCGGAGTATAGTTGTGTGAATTCCTTCAACGTGCTGGGTGAGACGCGTGGGAGATGACACTCTCTACTTTCACAAAGCGAACATGTCAGACCGTTTTCCTACGGTGCGTGCAACGCAGTGCTGCTGCGCTCACTTCTCGCTTGCGGCAAAACGCTTGGGTGCTTCTGGGTCTGTCCCACACGTCGCAGCAATCTGCTTGGTTTGAGGAGAGGGGGGAGTTGCACTCTGTAGCAGCAAAGTGCTAGATGACAGCTGCAGTGTTTGTTTCGTGCACACAGGCAGCAAGGGAGTACGTAACTCTTCGGACCCAGGAATTGAAACAGCTACCAGACCGCTTCCCTGCCTCAGACGATGAGCAGCTTACGCAAGTGTCATCCGAGCAGCGTATATTGTGGAACGTGGCTGACGCCGAGTTTAAAAATAAATGTAAAAAGAGTTAATGTGGCCAGAAATGGGAAGAAAACTGAATGAAACATGTAAGAAGAAATGTCTTTGATTATGTCTAATGGAATATATTTGTGAATATACAGGGGATAGGTAAAATAATGTGAGCACCTATACTTACTTAGGAATGGTTTATTAATAAGGGGTTGGACTCCCATTTGCCCGTATTTTCTGCGGTACTTCTTGGAATACTGGCGTGTAATGACTGTGTATTGTCCACTGGAGTGTTATGCCCCCCGACGGTTCAAAATCGTTCAAATGGCTCTGAGCACTATGCGACTTAACTTCTTAGGTCATCAGTCCCCTTGAACTTAGAACTAATTAAACCTAACTAACCTAAGGACATCACACACATCCATGCCCGAGGCAGCATTCGAACCTGTGACTGTAGCTGTCGCTCGGTTCCAGACTGTAGTGCCTAGAACCGCGCGGCCACTCCGGCCGGCCCCCGGTAAGAACCTCCCTCTTCTTACTCCTGTACTGACGAGGCAGGTGTAAATCTGCCCCGGAGTGTGCGCTCCAATACCACCAACAAGTGTCAGATAACGTTCAAGTCCGGAGACTATGCTGGCCAGGGAAGACACTAGAGCTGAATGGCATGCTCCTCATACCACGATTGTAATGCCCTGGCTGTGTGAATGGTTGCATTATCGTCCTGAAATATGGCATAATTGTTGGGGAACAACATTTGACTCGTGGGATGCACCTGATCACCTAAAACGTTCACATCGTCGTTGGCTGTAACACGGCCTTTGAGAGTAGTGATGGGACCAGCAGAATACCATGATATGGCTGCCGACACCATCGCACTTACACGTCCATGCTTAACCGCGGGAATCAAGCAATCAGGATTGCAGGCTTCTTTTGGCGTCTCCAGGAGTAAACCCGGCCCGATGTTGGAAATAACGAAAACGTTGAGTCGTCGCACCGTGTGATGTGTTTCTACTGATCCGCCGTCCACGATTAATGCTCTTGACACCATGTTTTACGCTTCTTTGCGTTGGTTGTCGCCGGTAATGGTTTCGGTACAGCAGCTCATCCACGAATATTCGCTTTATGGAGCTCTCGGCGGACAGCGTCGATAGATACGGGGTCACGAAGATGGCTATTGAGCTCTGAAATCACTGCAACCGCCGTAGGTTTGTGTTGTTTTGGCACAATTCGTGTTAGCGTACGACGGTCTCTGTCAGTTAGTTTTGATCTGCGCCCACTATTACATTTACACGATGATGTCTTTCTATGTTTTGTGTAGGCTGTCATGACTGTTTAAACAGTTGCTCTTGAAATATTCGCCGGCCGGAGTGGCCGAGCGGTTCTAGGCGCTACAGTCTGGAGCCACACGACCGTTGCGGTCGCAGGTTCGAATCCTGCGTCGGGCATGGATGTGTGTGATGTCCTTAGGTTAGTTGGGTTTAAGTAGTTCTAAGTTCTAGGGGACTGATGAAATCACAAGTTAAGTCCCATACTGCTCAGAGCGATTTGAATCATTTTGAAACATTCAATAAGTTGGCTGTCTTGGTTATTGATGCTCCAGGTAATCGGGCCCCCACAATTTGCCCTCTTTGTAACTTTGTTAGATCTTTCACTCCACGTCGACCTCGGCCTCTGAATGCAAACACGAAGTGAGCACTACTCGTAAACAACCTGCACTGATGCCTGGTCCGTACTGAACACGCACAGTCCAGCGCGACACGTGCCTTACGTGCGTTATTGACCGTCAAACACAACCATCCCATTGCTACCACCGCTCACATTATTTTGCCTGTCGCCTGTATGTGTACTGACCCTTTAACCACAGTGATAATGAGTTGGATGTTGTTATTGTCGTCAGTACTGTGAACGACGATTAAAATTCGGCCCCTTGGAGTAATCAGTGAATCCGGTCCTCACAGTATATCCCTCAGATTTGGCGTAGCACTGAACGCCTAGTAATGTCGTTCTTGGGCAGTTCATTAATTTCTGATACGACTGCGCCATAAGCCAGTGGAAAGTGGCGTTCTTCCGCACCGTGCAAAAACTGTTTTGTTGCTAAAATATTATACTTCCGTACTTCTTCACAATGTAAGATCATTTGTGTGACTGGTTTGCGCTTCTTGAGTACTATTCCCAATAACGTACAGACTTCCTTCTCTTCCCTAACTTCCTTGTACTTTTGAGTGCCAAAATTAACAGGTTTTTAGATCGATCACTGCCTTTCTGGAACTTTTTCTCGCTTTGACCCCCCACAAAATGTATAAAGGGAAAACTTTCGTCGCGTACTGCATCTCGGATGTTGGTTTGCTAAAAATTTTGCGTCATAGGTGACACTTTAATGTATTACTACAATGTTACTGTTTCTATTGGCTAGAAAGTTTGCACACGTCATCGACGTGTACTGCTGAAGCCAATTACGAAACTATTTTGTTGTACGACCGAAGTTTAGGAGATATGGAGTGACAAATACTCAGCAGCGTCAAAAACCAACTTTTCTTATACGCTTAAATATTTCCCTGTTTCAATAGCACAAAATTTTCATTGGATTAAAATAGGTGTGAGAAGGTAGTTTGTCGTATCACCCTATCATTTACGGTTATAAAATAAAAAAAAACACCACTTTCATTTTTTACGTTTTGACACGCACCGCGCCCCGCCTCTAGGGAAACGTCCCACACAGCGTTCTGCGGCCCGCATCCTGTAGCGAAAGACGCAAGCGTATTCTGCAGCACGCTGCGATAAATTTCTGCACCGGGGACAAGGTAGTTAAACAGTATGCTAGGCCACTGTGTTGTCGTGGTTTCACAAGGGAAACTCCCCATTGCTACCTCTCAGGTTTAGTGGTGAAATGGCCCGTCAACAAATGAGCACTGATCAAGCGCGAAAACAAGAAAGTGTACTGAACTGTGAAAGAAGAAGCGAACTGGAAACACTGAAAGGTCCAAGTTTCAGATGTGCAACATCGAGCGGCTTGTAACAACCACTACGTTGTAGTGGTTGTGCAGTCACTTTTACGTACGTATTGGGCTTAGCAACATGGATTTATGAAGTCGTTGCACGTCTACAGATGCGATACGACATCTCTTTACTTGTGGAGGTCAGATCGTAAATTTGTCTTGGATTGGGACGCAATGGGCTTTCCCTACTCGATCTTCTACGACTTTATACACTACGGACATCACATTGCGACCAGATTTTTCCTTCTTTCCATGGTTGAAAACCTATACCGTTATGTGGTTGCTGGGACACCTCGTTCGTTATGTTGCTGAAGGCGAGGGGGAAGATCTCGTGAACTTCATGTAGTACATGATAACGGCCTACTGGACATGCCTGCAAATGCCTCGATATCGAGACCTCTTCGCCAACATATTGAATCTTGTTTCCCGTCGGGAAGGTGTTGGTTGATTTCATTTCTGTAATAATAGGTGTTTTCAATGTTATGTATGTTTCCCATCTGATTTGTTCAGTTTGTTCTCTAATAGTTTCCCTTCTCGTTTTGTTTTGTGTTTTGACTCAGTATCTCTTCAGATCCATCGTAAAATGTGTCTAGTTGAAGTATATATACGCATGAGCGTATACAATCCTTGAAATCATATTGAATTTAGAATATGATTTGATTCGTTGTCTTTCTGCTTTTAGATTCTACATAAGACAAATAAATGAAAATTAAAAAAAAATCGTAATATAAAAAATTATAAAAAAAATTGCTTATACATATCATAAGAGCTTGGTGGTTTTTCCGCTATGTTCTCGTTTCTTTTTTTCCTTTCTCCTTTATATATATATACACTCCTGGAAATGGAAAAAAGAACACATTGACACCGGTGTCTCAGACCCACCACACTTGCTCCGGACACTGCGAGAGGGCTGTACAAGCAATGATCACACGCACGGCACAGCGGACACACCAGGAACCGCGGTGTTGGCCGTCGAATGGCGCTAGCTGCGCAGCATTTGTGCACCGCCGCCGTCAGTGTCAGCCAGTTTGCCGTCGCATACGGAGCTCCATCGCAGTCTTTAACACTGGTAGCATGCCGCGACAGCGTGGACGTGAACCGTATGTGCAGTTGACGGACATTGAGCGAGGGCGTATAGTGGGCATGCGGGAGGCCGGGTGGACGTACCGCCGAATTGCTCAACACGTGGGGTGTGAGGTCTCCACAGTACATCGATGTTGTCGCCAGTGGTCGGCGGAAGGTGCACGTGCCCGTCGACCTGGGACCGGACCGCAGCGACGCACGGATGCACGCCAAGACCGTAGGATCCTACGCAGTGCCGTAGGGGACCGCACCGCCACTTCCCAGCACATTAGGGACACTGTTGCTCCTGGGGTATCGGCGAGGACCATTCGCAACCGTCTCCATGAAGCTGGGCTACGGTCCCGCACACCGTTAGGCCGTCTTCCGCTCACGCCCCAACATCGTGCAGCCCGCCTCCAGTGGTGTCGCGACAGGCGTGAATGGAGGGACGAATGGAGACGTGTCGTCTTCAGCGATGAGAGTCACTTCTGCCTTGGTGCCAATGATGGTCGTATGCGTGTTTGGCGCCGTGCAGGTGAGCGCCACAATCAGGACTGCATACGACCGAGGCACACAGGGCCAACACCCGGCATCATGGTGTGGGGAGCGATCTCCTACACTGGCCGTACACCACTGGTGATCGTCGAGGGGACACTGAATAGTGCACGGTACATCCAAACCGTCATCGAACCCATCGTTCTACCATTCCTAGACCGGCAAGGGAACTTGCTGTTCCAACAGGACAATGCACGTCCGCATGTATCCCGTGCCACCCAACGTGCTCTAGAAGGTGTAAGTCAACTACCCTGGCCAGCAAGATCTCCGGATCTGTCCCCCATTGAGCATGTTTGGGACTGGATGAAGCGTCGTCTCACGCGGTCTGCACGTCCAGCACGAACGCTGGTCCAACTGAGGCGCCAGGTGGAAATGGCATGGCAAGCCGTTCCACAGGACTACATCCAGCATCTGTACGATCGTCTCCATGGGAGAATAGCAGCCTGCATTGCTGCCAAAGGTGGATATACACTGTACTAGTGCCGACATTGTGCATGCTCTGTTGCCTGTGTCTATGTGCCTGTGGTTCTGTCAGTGTGATCATGTGATGTATCTGACCCCAGGAATGTGTCAGGGAAATTGACGCTTGAAACACCCGACATGCGCTGCTAGCGGACGTCCTGAGGCTCAGGCGTGAACCCCATGCTGCCCGTAATCGCAGCAGGATGGCAGCAGACCGTATTATTCGTTTCGGACCTCTTGATAAGTATGGAAGTTTGATTACGTATGTCAATCACATCGCGATTACGGGCAGCATGGGGTTCACGCCTGAGCCTCAGAACGTGCGCTAGCAGCGCATGTCGGGTGTTTCAAGCGTCAACTTCGCGTCTCAATATCTCGGGATGTAATGGGAATATTGCGATGCAATCAACGCCATTGTGTATGTGCTTTGTCATGCTATGGATTGCTGAAGAGAAAATATAGGAGGTCCATTTAAAAAAACTTAAGTTTGTGTTAAAAAACACATATGCTTTCGTTTTAGAATGTTTCCAAATATGTACATTCATGGGCCCCAGCCCTACATTGATACCGGTGAAAGTCGTTTTCCAATATCTGTTATTGTTCCAGAGATATTTTGGGTGGACAAGATAGCTGGGACACCCTGTATATGTGTGTGTGTGTGTGTGTGTGAATTCCTAAGGGGCCAAACTGCTGAGGTCATCGGACCCTAGACTTACACACTACTTAAACTAACTTACGCTAAGGCCAACACACACACCCACGCCCGAGGGAGGATTCGAACCTCCTGCGGGAGGGGCCACGCAGTCCGTGACATGGCGCCTCAAACCCCGCGGCCACTCCGCACCGCTTATATTATATGGTGATTCGACTAAGGTCTGCTGAAGTTTCGTGATAGTACCAAGTTACTCTTATAACATATGAAAAAAACTGTGTTGGACTGGACAGCGGAAGATTCGTGTTCAAACCTTGGTAAGCTCCTTTTTTTTCCCTCACAAATTTATGAACTGTCTGTCCGATCATTGGTGTGTCTGTTCTCCTTCTGTAGTCTTTGCAATGGCAATTGTCATACTGTACACTACTTTAGCATATGAATTATGTGGTAAGACTTTTATATTAACGCGTTCAGTAAATGTGGTGAATAGTGAGAGCAAACGAGATGCCTCGTAGACCTCTCACAGAAATGAAAACAACAAGCAAACGGGTGTGAACAATGGTACATCGAAGGAATACAACAGTCAAAACTTCCAAACAGTAACGCTAGAGCCACAACACGTGGGGCTAATGAACAAGAAATAGGAGGTACGTACATCTGGAGGTAGCTGTTGCAAATGGACTTTGCACTGCAACACAGACACAAATTTGAATACAGTGAACAAACACGTCAATGACCGCACGGACAGTTCATTGTTCTGTAGAATAATAAAAAAATGTAGGACACGAGGGAGACATGAATCCGAATCTCCTCCTGCGCAGTCTAACTCCGTGACCACCTGACCACGACGACACGGTCATTCAAAACCACTCGAAGTTTCACATATTAAGCTTGGACCGTTCATTGTTTCTCTTTTGCTTCTTTTTTCCACAGTTCAGTACACCTTCTTGTGCTTTGTGTTCAGTTTTTGATGGGATATCCAATAGACCATCTTACCATTACATCTTTGGCGGGTGCGATGAAGAATTTCCCTTGTCACTGTCTGCCATCACTGGACAGATGTACCCGCAAACACACAAACAATAATTACGTGACTTAATATTTTGTAGACGACAGTTAATCATTACGACTCTCGCTTGTGTAGATGTTATCGACCGTCCAAAAGCGTCATTAGTGTGCACAGAAGTAGTTTATTCGTCTGCAGATCTCTCCTGCAAGAATTTTTGGCATGTTACAGTTCAAGAACAACGAAAGTAAGATAAATCAAGTACAGACAATTACATACTTACAGGTCTAGTATGACAAAGATGGGACAGGTAGACGGCCGTGACTTTAGGGTAGGAACCATCCCGGCAGTCACCCGAAATAGTTTAGTGGGACCACGAAAAGTCTAAATCAGGTTGGCTGGATGAAGACTAGAACCTCCACTCTACTGAATACAAGGCCACTCTGTTTAAAACAGGGCTACCTCCTTTGGTGTATCCCTACCGTATAATACGGTTTCAGAAATAAGTTATTTAATAACGCAGAAGGCTAATGCTACACTGTTCACTCATTTCTTGGTCCCAGTCGCTGCACACACTACACACGACACACACACATTGTTTGATAACACTACACACACAACACACACAATCCACACAATCAGATGACGTCAAGACCACTTCGGCTACTGCAGCTTCCCGTCTACTAGCCCAAAAAGCTGAAGTAGCAGCCCTCAATAGGAGGCAGATGTTGAACTCAGTACGACGATAAACTGTTGGCGCTATACTTGGCCATTACATAGCTCCTGAAGTAAGCTATTCCAGAAAACAAAGAAGAAGAAAGATAAGTAATGTGAAAGTGCTCTGTGGAATGACGAATATTTTACGTTTTACAATTATTAGTTAATTGTGTTACTTTTTTACTATGTCTGTATTATCCAAGTAATCCTTCAGTGTATAGAATGTATAGCTAAGCAAGTACTTTGCTTTTTAAGCTGTCTGTTTAACTTTGTTTTGGCAATCTCATTAATTTCCTTTGGCAATTTACTGTACGGTCTTATTACTTGGTAAAAAATCTTGTTTTGAGTTTTATTGGTAGGCTAAATATTCTTCAATAGCACAGTTAAAACTCCCTTATGTCTTGAACGGATTTTTACAATCAGACCGATTAATATTGTTGGTTATCATTCTGTGGTAAATATTCTTTCCTAATGTTTGAGCACTGTGCTAATATTTTTTCTAGTTGTTCCCCAGAAAAGAACGCCATAGCCAATGTTGTTGTTGCTGTGGTCTTCAGTCCTGAGACTGGTTTGATGCAGCTCTCCATGCTACCCTATCTTGTGTAAGCTTCCGCATCTCCCAGTACTTATTGCAACCTACATCCTTCTGAAGCTGCTTAGTGTATTCATCTCTCAATCTCCCTCTACGATTTTTACCCTCCACGCTGCCCTCCAATGCTAAATGTGTGATCCATTGATGCCTCAGAACATGTCCTACCAACCGGTCTCTTCTTTTTGTCAAGTTGTGCCACAAAATCTTCTCCACAATTCTATTCAATACTTCATCATTAGTTATGTGATCTACCCATCTAATCTTCAGCATTCTTCTGTAGCACCACATTTCGAAAACTTCTGTTCTCTTCTTGTCCAAAATATTTATCGTCCATGTTTCACTTCCATACAAGGCCACACTCCATACAAATACTTTCAGAAACGACTTCCTGACACTTAAATCAATACTCGATGTTAACAAATTTCTCTTTTTCAAACACGCTTTCCTTGAGATTGCCAGTCTAAATTTTATATCCTCTCTACTTCGACCATCATCAGTTATTTTGCTCCCCAATTAGCAAAACTCCTTTACTACTTTAAGTGTCTCATTTCCTAACATAATTCCCTCATCATCACGCGACTTAATTCGACTACATTCCGTTATCCACGTTTTGCTTTTGTTGATGTTCATCTTATATCCTCCTTTCAAGACCATGTCCATTCGTTTCAACTGCTCATCCAAGTCCTTTGCTGTCTCTGACAGAATTACAATGTCATCGGCGAACCTCAAAGTTTTTATTTCTTCTCCATAGATTTTAATACCTGCACCGAATTTTTCTTTCGTTTCCTTTACTGCTTGATCAATATACAGATTGAATAACATCGGGGAGAGGCTACAATCCTGTCTCACTCCCTTCCCAACCACTGCTTCCCTTTCATCTCCCTCGACTCTTATAACTGCCATCTGGTTTCTGTACAAATTGTAAATAGTCTTTCGCTCCCTGTATTTTACCCCTGCCACCTTTAGAATTTGAAAGAGAGTATTCCAGTCAACATTGTCAAAAGCTTTCTCTAAGTCTAGAGAAATGTAGGTTTGCCTTTCCTTAATCTATTTTCTAAGATAAGTCGTAGGGTCAGTATTGCCTCACGTGTTCCAATATTTCTACGGAATCCAAACTGATCTTCCCCGAAGTCGGCTTCTACCAGTTTTTCCATTCGTCTGTAAAGGATTCGTGTTAGTGTTTTGCCAGCAGTGACTTATTAAACTGATAGTTCGGTAATTTCCACATCTGTCAACACCTGCTTTCTTTGGGATTGGAGTTATTATATTCTTCTTGAAGTCTGAGGGTATTTCGCCTGTGTCATGCATTTTTCTCACCAGATGGTAGAGTTTCGTCAGGACTGGCTCTCCCAAGGCCGTCAATAGTTTTAATGGAATGTTGTCTACTACCAGGGCCTTGTTTCGACTCAGGTCTTTCAGTGCTCTGTCAAACTCTTCACGCAGTATCGTATCTCCCATTTCATCTTCATCTACATCTTCTTCCATTTCCATAATATTGTCCTCAAGTACATCGCTCTTGTATAGACCCTCTATATACTCCTTCCACCTTTCTGCTTTCTCTTCTTTGCTTAGAACTGGGTTTCCATCTGAGCTCTTGATATTCATACAAGTGGTTCTCTTTTCTCCAAAGGTCTCTTTAATTTTCCTGTACGCAGTATATATCTTACCCCTAGTGAGATAAGCTTCTACATCCTTACATTTGTCCTCTAGGCATGCCTGCTTAGCCATTTTGCACTTCCTGTTGATCTCATTTTTGAGACGTTTGTATTCCTTTTTGCCTCCTTCAATTACTGCACCTTTAGATTGTCTCCTTTCATCAATCAAATTCAATATTTCTTCTGTTACCCAAGGATTTCTACTATCCCTCGTCTTTTTACCTACTTGATCCTCTGCTGTCTTGACTACTTCATCCCTCAGAGCTACTCATTTTTCTTCTACTGTACTTCTTTCCCCATTCCTGTCAATTGTTCCCTTATGCTCTCCCTGAAATTCTGTACTACCTCTGGTTTAGTCAGTTTATCCAGATCCCATCTCCTTAAATTCTCACCTTTTTGCAGTTTCTTCGGTTTTAATCTACAGCTCATAACCAATAGATTGTGGTCAGAGTCCACATCTGCCCCTGGAAATGTCTTACAATTCAGAACCTGGTTCCTAAATCTCTGTCTTACCATTATATAATCTATCACCTTCTAGAATCTCCAGGATTCTTCCATGTATACAACCTTCTTTCATGATTCTTGAACCAAGTGTTAGCTATGATTAAGTTATGCTCTGTGCAAAACTCTACCAGGCGGCTTCCTCTTTCATTTCTTAGCCCCATTCCATATTCACCTGCTATGTTTGCTTGTCTCCCTTTTTCCTACTCTCGAATTCCAGTCACCCATGACTATTAAATTTTCGTCTCCCTTCGCTACCTGCTTAGTTGAGATAAAAATACAGTCTTGGTTGCGGAGGTTTCTATTTCATTTTATTTTTTCAAATTTCATCGATACATTTCGCCTGTGGCAGCCATCTTTTTAATATCCTAATCGCATTTTGCCGCTGTATTAGCATCGTGTAATCATTTTTACTGACAACTTGCGCCGTCACCGTTTCTGTAATCTGAAGACTCCTACCACAGGCGAAACGCGTCACTGAAATTTGAATATAGAACCCTCCGCAATCAGGACTGTATTAGCTCCAACGACGAAACAGAAGATTTTTTTTCCACAGGTAAGAACTGAGTGTAGATACGAATAGTATGTAGCTAATAGACACTGGCTGTTACCCAGGGATGACAGGACTAAATTCTGACAGGACTAATTCTGATGACATTCTGTTTGTAATGTTTCTTGCGTGTGTTTTCACACCACTTCAGCTGAGACTCAGTGTCCATTCCTACAAATTAGGCGTTCGTTACACAGTCTATAGTGGTACCATCTACATTTAATGTAGTAATATTTTCCCTCTTCAAACTGAAGAGGCCCTAATGCATGACAAACCTTAGTAGCAGTCCCTACTCGGCAGTGAATCTAAAATGGCTACTGATGATGACGAAAGAGATGATGGGACGAGCAGTGAAACACGTACGAATCTCGGATGGGCCTAAAATGACTAATATAAACTAACAGTCGCCAGACAGGTAGGCACTGCAGGTAATCTGGTACACATAGGACTATGCTGCCTAACCCACCGCACGCGGACGATAATTAGGTCAAGTTCCTCTGCACAGCCCTGCACAGTCAATTTAGTTCCACGTGAGTACCCAGGCAGCCAATTGGGAAACTCCCTTCCGACCCGTTACCCGCATTCTGCAGCCCTTCAGCCGCCGCTGTTATCAAAATAAAGGACGCGGTGACAGTTCGAAGCGAAAGGTAAAACCTGTGATTAATGGACTAACGCGATAAAGTGTCGTGGGTGTCGAATTAATCGACTGTGCAGAATCGTGCAGCTGAATAGACTAATCAGGTTTATTGTCACACAGGGCTATTGTCAAGACCACAGCTAGACGTAAAAACCGGTGAACGATGCCTTTGTTACGTACCCGTTGTTAAGCCCTTTTGCATGGCAGTATCATTGCCGTGCTGTACGTATCCACTGACTGCCAGTAGCAATCGGAATACGAATGTTTTGGTTCCTTTTTTTTCCTTTAGAGACTGCCATACTAAAAATAATGCAGACAGAATATTTCAGATTAATTGTTGTTTATATTGAAACGCAGGGGAACGTTGGTTAAAATTCATTGATGTGGGTACAATCCTGGGAGAATTTTGGTAAAACTATTTAGCTTAAATATTTTTTAAAAAATGTATCCCTGGTTTGGTAATCAGAAATGTATCTGATAGAGAACGTTCTTTTCGCTACCTTACCCCAGCCTGTAGGTGAGATGACTAACTGGTTCTTGTAGAATGATGAAATAAATAACGATATATTTCAATAGCAAAATTAATTGTCTTTTCTGCTGAACTACATTATTTTGATTCTGGGAACGAAAGAGAAAAAAATGAGGTAACTTTCACAGAATACAGTCGCAGTATCGTAATTTCCCAAAACTACCGTCCAGTTTCCTCAATTTTCTTTCATTTTAGCAGCAGAGAATACACACATGATGTTCACATTACTTCTCCTTTTTCTCAAGTGTTCAGTGGAGTGAAAGGAACATTGTTACTGTCCCAATTGTTAATTTTAAGCCGAAATTAATTGTTAAAAATTTACTATATTTAGGTGTAGGTGTTCCCTCACATTTGACAATGACAAATTCTTTGATTTCAGATGCTTTAAAGGCACATTTGGAGAATGGGCTTGGATATATAGCAAAAACGTAGATATTACTTCAGAATATAAATAAAGAATTACGTAAGATATTAGTTAGTATAAGCGGTTGTATCGGTTGTGGCATGCAACCGCTGAAACATTAGAATAATTATGCAATTTAGTTGTCTTTCCGAGAAGACAGCACCTTTTTGGTTCTGGAAGCCGTCCTGACCGGTCGAATTTCTGCCATGGCTGCAGATGTTCATTTGGCACACAGCTATCACTCTAGGAGACGCAATCTCATTAGGCGTACTCATAGTTGTACACAGCAACTGAGTTAGTGTGTCTATGTGGTTAATTTAATATAATATTTTGTGAATACAGTCCTAATATTTAATCTTGTGTTTCATTTATGTTACAAGCTATTGTTCCAATTAAACGTCGTCTTGGCAAGGCTAAAGGTTCCGTGTTACAAAATATATCAAAGGTCCAGTATGAACCAAAGTTTTGGAACTATTCAAAATACGAAGTCCGATATTTCCAGAAAATCACGGTCAATTTTAATGAACGGACCTTACGCTAAAATCCATTGTCAAGCGCGCAAAGTTTGTATAAAGTGATCACAAACTATTATCATTAATTACTATTATTATTTGTTTGTTCTTCGATATACTCAATCCAGACAGGAAAAGCCACGATAAATCAAACTGGCGACTTCGTGTCTGGACCTCTTATTGTATTTGCTACATTGTTTTTCTTTGTTGCATGGATAATGGGATCATATCCGACGAGCTATTGCCACTGAATACTTGTAAAGACCAAACAAAAAAGACGAACAATTGAAACTGTTGATGAAACCTGGAATCTACACTACATACTTGGATCCAAGGTAAGGCATCGCATTTTTACATTGGCATGCTAGTCCAAGCGCTTTCAGTAATTGTAGCTTGCTTCCCAACTCTGTGAAAATTTTCGTAACCGTAGCAGTCATTTTTGCGCAAGATCACATATTCCAAATTATTTTCATCATACAGGTTCCTACAACAATACAGTCATACCATTCCACAAAGTAGCCGAATTGTGTCATGTGCATCGCAAATAGGCAAGCAGCTATGAATGCTAATTTTTTCCACCATTAATTGTAATTCTTGCTCAGTTAAACCAACATTGTTGCTATACGAAATTAATTTCATGAGTTCATTCTCAAACGTGTTTAAAGATTTTTCTTGCAATGTATATTCCGTGTAGCATGATGCTAACGCGTAAACAATTAGCAAAAATGGATCACGACAGACAACAGACGGTAACCGAACCCAAATTGGACAATGGACAAAGCATTGACAATGACTACAGGGTTGATCCCAATAGTAAGCTATCAATCAGTAGTTAACATGATTAGTGACGGAAATTTCGTAGATAGACCGACCACTAGTCAAATAGCTAAATCCAGCTCAGAGGCTATTCTTGTCCGTGATGTCATGTCAAACGACGTGGTGGGGGCAGAGCCTTTTTAGTTGACAAATATTGCCAGCATGATTGACACTATTATCAAGCAAATGACTGAAAACAAAAATCAGATAACCCAAAACAAAAGACATTGACGAACACATGACAGTTTGAAAAACGCGACATGACAACATTAAGGCTATATTAAGAGCACTAAAAACTTGTAACTATACTTTGTGTGAAAGAGTAGACGAGATTAACACGAGGCTGAGCGGCCAAGTGTCCGAACTTGACTCAAAATTTACTGGATTGAAGTAACAGCAAGAAAAAACCACAAAAGACGTAAAAGATATTCAAACTGAAGTCAAACATTTAAGTGCTACATGCGAAGCTGTCGCCAGTCAACTGAAATCTTATCCGTCAGTTCATGACCCAATAAAAACATGCATTACTGTAACTGAAAGCAAATTTAACACTATGGTTAAACAACTTACAGATAAACTGCAATTACACATTGACAACCGTTTCGCCAACATAAATAAAGAATTTCATGACTGGATTGATCAGAAAAACAAATAATTCGACCAATGTATAGAGGAAAAATTACCGACGTTTGTGCACGACACCGTAGCCGAATTTGTTAAAAATAATAAACATGTCATAGCTGAGGCAGCTCAATACAGCGCAGCACGACAGAAACAACTAAACGACGGCTCGTGCACATGACACCTAATTACAATCGCGACATTTATGGGCAGTACATTCCCTTCCATTCACCACCCGATCGCTACAATAAATGCAGTGAAAGCAATCGACATTAGAGTGTCAAAGAAAAAGAAAGTCTGATTAAACATCGGCAATTTCAACCTTTAATCCCAGAAAAACGTACTGTATATCCTGTAATTTTTCTGAAAGCATTTAGAAATGCGTTTTCAAGAGCATGGAGTGACCGAAAGAGAATTTCTTACGTTGTAGGTTACATTCAAGTGATGCAGCTGTCTGGGCATATAATGAAGCCGACAGATGCGTGACATATGAGCAATTTGAGTGGCCAAATTTTGGTCGCAGTCGGTACAAGAACTTCGAAGGAAACATATTGTGGAACCAGAGCCTTTCAAGGCTAAACATGTCAATTTGCGTCAGTATTTTGAGAAATATTTGAATATGGGCCACTTTCTTGATGAACCTGTAAATACGCGTGATATACTTCGCACGCTCAAAGCCAGATTTCCTTTTAACATTAGAAATTAAATGAACGTATGGCATCGTTGGCCGGGAGGCCCATATTCTGGTAAGTTCGGCCGCCAAGTCTTATTTCATTCGATGCCACACTGGGCGACTTGCGCGCCGATGATCAGGATGAAATGATGAGTACAACACAACACCCATTAAAGAGATGTCACTGCACATTCCAGACAACGATGCAGAATATTTTCTGTCTGTACTTGATTCTGTTGATATGTTATATGAAGATCAACGTTCCGCACGGCAAAACAGCTGCCACAATGTGTACGTCAGTGGCATGAAAAACGCGCAGGCTACCCAACTTAATCCTGTCGGTTACGTACCGCAGCAGAATCAAAATCTTCCTTCCGCAAACCAATAGAAGTACCAAAATCAGCTGACACACCCCATTATGAACAATCATCATAATGTATCACACACAGCACGCGACAACCCACACAAGAGGTGCCGCAACAATAGTAATGGAAATATGAGAAACGGAAACAACAAAAACCGTACAAAATCAACAGCAAAACTGGAACAGTAACTACGGTAAAGCGTGCCACAATACTGGTCCACCACCTCAGTACAGCATCAACACAGATCCGTGGTAAATACCGCCAAAGCATGTAAAAAGTCAAAACTGGGCATTTCCCACCAATCAGCAGCTAAGTGCTCAACTGCAAAATCCACAACAGAGTGGAGAGTGGAATACTCAGTACCCTAATGTAAACATAATAGAAGTGTCAAGTGAAACTCCACCTGTGCCTGTATCATCACCTGCAGAAATTACGACGACGTCAAACTAAAGACAGTCACTACTGTGCCCAAGTCGTGGCTGAAGAAGGTTTGGGGGGCGACTTCAATATCAGATCATTGTTTGATACCCCCACTGAGGAACAACACAATGATTATGTAGCTAATAGTTTTAAGCAGCAACCACTGTTATTTATACGCTACATTCATGAGAGCTTATCTGATGACTATTGCAGGAAAATACTCATTGTCTTTCATCTCGCAATTAAATAGTTTTAGGTACAACTACTCGTATAGCAGGAGGTATTCCAACCATTATTGTTTTGGGCACAGGAGTGGTTGTGAGCGTTTTGTCATATAATCTCCACAAGAAAATAATTGAATTTGAACTTGTACCAGAGTTCCCTGTTCAAAAGTGTAAGATTTTAACTGCCGTAGGTAATAGGTCTAGTAGAGTTACGAAACAACAAAGCATTAAGATAGGTTGTGGAAGAGTACAATGGCCATTCCTCGTGGTCCAGAATGTAGTTACTAATTATGTTGTAGGTTTAGATATGTTATGTTAGAAGGACAGTATTATTGACTTCCCGAAACGGAAGTGTTTCCTTAGACATAAGGGCAGTGAAATCACGATTGATTTGGACACCAGGACTCTCAAACATAACAAGTATCGTACAGGGTACATAATTCAGTTTTTGCAAGAGAGCGACGAAACAAACATACGTAACGAGAGCAGGACGAATATGTGAGCCGCAACACCTCAAACGACAAATGCAACTCCTGGAAACTGTCATGAGGAGCAATGGGTACTCCACAAACTATATTAGAAGTGTAACAGAGCCAAACACTCGGCGAAGTAAGGAACCAGAAAAAGAAATGTCGGGTACGGCCTTTCTGCCATACATTCCCAGAGTGACGGACAGAATCGGCCGTATATTGCCCAAATATGACCTAAAGACGATTTTCAAACCGACAAGGAAGATCAAAGAGGAGACCCACTTGCAATGTCGGGAATATACCGCATACCATGCACAAGCGGAAAAGTTTATATCGGAATGACTGGACGATCCATTAACACCAGGATCAAAGAGCATAAGCGACATTGCAGGTTGGGGCAGGTGGAGAAATCGGCCGTGGCAGAGCACGCACTGAATGAGACCGACCACGTAATAAAATTCGCCGACACGGAAGTTCTGGCTGTAGAGAAGCACTATCACACACGCTTGTCCAGAGAAGCTGTAGAAATACAAAAACACGCGAACAGTTTGAACAAGAAAGAGGAAATCCTTAAGGTAAACGGATCCTGGCTTCCCGTACTGCAGCGAACGACCGTCGCAGGTAGCAAGAGGAGAACCGCACCGGAAATGACCGCGGAGAAGCCCTCGGACGTTGGCGCGCCAGGTACATATAGTCTGCGGCCGCGAGCTCGGCTCCAGTTCACCACCGGCAATGGAGGGTGAAGCTTTGACAATGCCAGCCACTCGTGCTGGCGAAATGTCAGAAAAATCATTAGACGAACGTCGGCCGAAGAACCCGAGACAGAAGCCAATAGGCAGTTTGTCAACAAGTGGCCACGAAAGCCTTAACAATTTTTTATTTTTATCTACATCTACATCTACATCTATACTCCGCGAGCCACCTTACGGTGTGTGGCGGAGGGTACTTATTGTACCACTATCTGATCCCCCCTTCCCTGTTCCATTCACGAATTGTGCGTGGGAAGAACGACTGCTTGTAAGTCTCCGTATTTGCTCTAATTTCTCGGATCTTTTCGTTGTGATCATTACGCGAGATATATGTGGGCGGTAGTAATATGTTGCCCATCTCTTCCCGGAATGTGCTCTCTCGTAATTTCGATAATAAACCTCTCCGTATTGCGTAACGCCTTTCTTGAAGTGTCCGCCATTGGAGCTTGTTCAGCATCTCCGTAACGCTCTCGCGCTGACTAAATGTCCCCATGACGAATCGCGCTGCTTTTCGCTGGATCATGTCTATCTCTTCTATTAATCCAACCTGGTAAGGGTCCCATACTGATGAGCAATACTCAAGAATCGGACGAACAAGCGTTTTGTAAGCTACTTCTTTCGTCGATGAGTCACATTTTCTTAGAATTCTTCCTATGAATCTCAACCTGGCGCCTGCTTTTCCCACTATTTGTTTTATGTGATCATTCCACTTCAGATCGCTCCGGATAGTAACTCCTAAGTATTTTACGGTCGTTACCGCTTCCAATGATTTACCACCTATGGCATAATCGTACTGGAATGGATTTCTGCCCCTATGTATGCGCATTATATTACATTTATCTACGTTTAGGGAAAGCTGCCAGCTGTCGCACCATGCATTAATCCTCTGCAGGTCCTCCTGGAGTACGTACGAGTCTTCTGATGTTGCTACTTTCTTGTAGACAACCGTGTCATCTGCAAATAGCCTCACGGAGCTACCGATGTTGTCAACTAAGTCATTTATGTAAATTGTAAACAATAAAGGTCCTATCACGCTTCCCTGCGGTACTCCCGAAATTACCTCTACATCTGCAGATTTTGAACCGTTAAGAATGACATGTTGTGTTCTTTCTTCTAGGAAATCCTGAATCCAATCACAAACCTGGTCCGATATTCCGTAAGCTCGTATTTTTTTCACTAAACGTAAGTGCGGAACCGTATCAAATGCCTTCCTGAAGTCCAGGAATACGGCATCAATCTGCTCGCCAGTGTCTACGGCACTGTGAATTTCTTGGGCAAATAGGGCGAGCTGAGTTTCACATGATCTCTGTTTGCGGAATCCATGTTGGTTATGATGAAGGAGATTTGTATTATCTAAGAACGTCATAATACGAGAACACAAAACATGTTCCATTATTCTACAACAGATTGACGTAAGCGAAATAGGCCTATAATTATTCGCATCTGATTTATGACCCCTCTTGAAAATGGGAACGACCTGCGCTTTCTTCCATTTTTATGATATGATTATTATTATTACTATTAGAGTGGTGAGACACAAAGCCTTAAAAACCTGAAGTCGTCTAATTTATGCCAGTTCAGATGAAAGGAGTGCAGCAATGAAGTGATTTACGAACGGTAAGTATAGTACACGCCAACGGCCTCGCCCCAGTGATAATACCGATTCTCGTCAGATCACCGAAATTAAGCGCTGTCGGGCTGGGCTCGCACTTGGATGGGTGACCATCCGGTCTGCCGAGCGCTGTTGGCAAGCGGGGTGCACTCAGCCCTTGTGAGGCAAACTGAGGAGCTACTTGATTGACAAGTCGCGGCTCCGGTCTCGTAAACTGACACACGGCCTGGAGAGCGGTGTGCTGACCACATGCCCCTCCAGTGACATCTATGGGCTGGGGATGACACGGCGGCCGGTTGCTACCGTTGACCTTCATGGCCTGTGCACACATCTGAACCTGCTTCATTTTAAATGGAGCTGCAGTGCGCAGGTCAAGCAAGTGCCGCAATGGAGAGGAGGAATGCAGGGGAAGTATGTTTTGCAACAAGTGTATACCTTCAGTGGGGATAGTTAGCTTTCTTTTCTGAGAAGGAGTTGTGGTAGCACTAGCGATGCATAACGATATCCTTCGTCATTCATTCTGACACACACACACACACACACACACACACACACACACACACACACCACGCAAATTTAATATCAATCATTCTACAGTTTACTTCAGTGCTAAAGTTGGTTATAATGTGGGGGTGAGGGCAGAGGTACTAGCTAACGTCTGATTGCGCTCAGGAGTAATGGTCTAAGAAAGATTGGGAATCACTGCTGTAAACCTTATTCAACAATTTGTTTGGAAGCAGTTCGATCAGCCACCGTAAATCCCGCCATTCTCGTAACTTCTGACTACAACTTGTCCTTGAACTTGGAGCGTGAGTTTCGCTTTGACAGCGATGACGACGCAAAAAAAAAAGTACTTACTTCCCGGACATACCACGTACATTGGTGTTTGATTCTTTAAGGATCCAGGTGACGTCCATCCCGAGCAACCACAGCCAACCAACATAACAGACCGTTGCACGTCGGCGCCACACGAGTCTGCGATTGTGAACATTTGGGCGTTGGCAGACATCGGTTTAAGTTGTTAAGACAGTGAAAAGCTAGAAAGATACTGACATGAAGTATGTTAAAGTTAAAATCTTCTGGGGTGGTCGGCCGCATCATACGAGGGTTGCCCAGTAAATAATGCCCCATATTTTTTTTCTCCGAAATAAAAAATATTAGAAATGTGAAACTTTAGGTGCGAGTTATTTGAAGTTTCCCGCGTGTGTACGCAAAGTTTCAATTTCCTCCGACAGAGAGCGGTGGTGTAGGAATGTTCTAAAATGGCGTCTGCAAGTGACATCCGTCAGAAACAACGTGCAGTGATTGAATTTCTCGTAGCAGAGGAAGAAACCGTGGGCAATATCCATAAACGCTTGTGCAACGTCTACGGAACATCTGCAGTCGATAGGAGTACTGTTGGTCGCTGGGCACAGAGGGTGAAAGCATCAGAGGGCGGTGCTGCGGAGCTCCGAGATTTGCCGCGGTCGGGAAGGCCTCCCACGGCTGTCACGCCTGACATGTTGCAGCGGGCTGATGTTCTCATTCGACGGGATCGACGCATTACGACTCGACAATTGGCACTGGAGTTGTCAGTAAGCAAAGGAAGTGTGGATGTGATTATCAATCAGCTTGGATACTCAAAAGTGTGTGCAAGATGGGTTCCTCGGTGTCTTACTGTCGATCACAAATCCCAAAGAAAAGACATTTCTTTCGATTTGTTGCGACGCTTTCACGTTGACGGGGAGGCCTTTTTGTCACGGATTGTGACAGGTGATGAAACTTGGCTGCATCATTTTGAGCCCGAAACAAAAAGACAATCGAAGGAATGGCGTCATGCTTATTCTCCACAGAAGAAAAAATTCAAAACAGGTCCTTCAGCCGGAAAAGTCATGATGACTGTGTTTTGGGATTGCGAGGGCGTAATTCTCATTGATGTGATGCCAAAAGGCAGTACCATTAATTCAGAGGCTTATGTCAAAACATTAGACAAACTTAAGCAGCGCTTCCGGCGCCTTGGGCGTCATGTTAACCCACAGGATGTTTTGATTCAGCATGATAACGCTCGTCCTCACACAAGTTTGAGGACTTGTGAACACATCGCGAAACTGGGTTGGATAGTGTTACCCCATCCACCCTACAGCCCCGATTTGGCTCCTTCAGACTTTCACTTGTTTGGGCCAATGAAGAATTTCATTCGTGGAAGACGTTTTGCCGATGACGAAGAAGTGATTCACGAAGTGACAACCTGGCTCCGTAGGCAGAGTAAAGATTTTTACCGGCAGGGAATACACGCTCTTGTGTCTCGCTGGAAAAAGGCCGTCGAACTTGAAGGAGATTATGTGGAAAAATAAAGCAAGTAGACAAAGCATCAGTCTTTCACATATGTAAATTTGATTGTTGTGGAATAAATACTTCTGGAGAAAAAAAATATGGAGCATTATTTACTGGGCAACCCTCGTATTTCCCCTATAATAATTGACACTCCGACCACTCCGCTGGGATCTCCTTCAGGATCTTCCAGTGCCCACTGAACACTGTCAGAGACCAGTGTCGCGTTCACTTATAAAGGGGAATTTTCCCGCGTTTGTGCTGGAGAAATTGGAGCATTGATTCCAGTATCCTCAAGAGTTTAGCCAATAATGCCTCTTCTTCTGCATCAGCGCGGCAATATTAACCTATGATGACGGCCGACCAATGGTAGCCACAAAAATTGTAACCAATACGCTCGCATCTCCAGCACAAATTCGGGAAAACTCCCCTTTATAAGAGAACGCGACACACGTCTCTGACAGTGTTCTAGCAACAGTGGACGCTGGCAGATCCTGAAGAAGATCCCAGCAGAGGGGTCGAAACATCAATTATTTCATAGGAAATATGACATGGTCTAACACCGCAGAAGATTTTAACTTTAGTGACGACGGCCACGAAAGCCTGCAGACGTACATGAAGTGTGTTACTTGCTTTTAAGACGTTCTTGAGCTCACTTCGAGTATTATTTTACAGCTCAAATCCGTACATGTTCGTGTAAACTGTGTTTTATGAGATGCAGCTTTGGGTGTACCGTGTCGTACTGATTTATTGGAAAATTACTTATTAAAAGTGAATGATTAGAACAGGGAGTATTTTCTCGAATTGCATTTACTGAATATCTGTCTAGGGCAGTGAATTAGTTAAAAGTACATTTCATCGAGTTCAAAAGATAAATAATTATTGTGTTACATGAAAACGTTACTGCATAGATACCGATAGAGTGGTTTCCCTTTACGATAACTGAACCTAGAAATCTTGGATTATCAAAGATCTCGTCGTATAGTCTGATTCAAAGCTCGAAAGGAACTTAGCAAGAAGAGCTATTAAGTCAAAAAGTTTACTGCATTCGAATAGTAGGCTACATCAATATAAAATCACATGCGACACATCTCTGAAACTAATATCATCTCTGACTTTTCGAAGTTCTTTGAATATTTTTCATACAAGGGACGATCAAAAATTTTCTGTTCGAGGGTGTTTCTGCAGAGTATATAAAACGTAACGCGACTTCGATGCGGGTATCCAAGCATCGACATGTAGGCAAGAGATCATTGTGGTATTCGTGTTCTTCCGACGAACGTGTCGTAAATTCTGAAAGGTGAACTACAACGACGATATTAGGAAATTCGTCCAAACCGACGTGCTGTTTTTCTTTTCTTGGTTGCCGGATGACAAACACCCATTGACATCCATCGGAGAATGAAGAATGTATAACCCTACCACTACTACTGTAATTTAGTATGCTTTTACCTATTAATAGAAAACCCTTCCTCTATATGGCCACGCACAACCCTCTTACTAAATTTAGTTTAATTTCCAAATAAAGCACACTATGGGAGGTTAATCCTGTTGATTAGAAAACCTGCTCAATAGTGTTACCCTTTTTACAGGATTTGACTGTGGACATGTAAATTAGACTATTCAATTCGTTTCCTAAGATCTTACCCAAAGGTTAGAAAGAAACACAGTGTGAATAGTATTTTACTGAAGCTGAGATAACTCAGTTCCAATTCATTTAGTGGTTTCATATACGTACTAACGGTTGCCAGCCTATCCAGGCGATGAAACAGTAAAGTATTGGAAAAGCGGAAGTATGAATTTTGCCTACTTTATTGCTACTGTTTAAGTTCCTTCTTTAAATAAACATTACTGCATGTAAACAATGATGCTGCAGACACTAGAATTATTTGACTACTACACCCTTATACATTACGTTTTTAAAAGAGAAAATGCCCGGTAGATACACTAAAAAAATTTGGCCAGGAGGGACCTTCAGAAAAGCACTTTCCATAACCAACAAAGTTAAATACACTCCTGGGAATCGAAAAAAGAACACATTGACGCCGGTGTGTCAGACCCACCATACTTGCTCCGGACACTGCGAGAGGGCTGTACAAGCAATGATCACACGCACGGCACAGCGGACACACCAGGAACCGCGGTGTTGGCCGTCGAATGGCGCTAGCTGCGCAGCATTTGTGCACCGCCGCCGTCAGTGTCAGCCAGTTTGCCGTGGCATACGGAGCTCCATCGCAGTCTTTAACACTGGTAGCATGCCGCGACAGCGTGGACGTGAACCGTATGTGCACTTGACGGACTTTGAGCGAGGGCGTATAGTGGGCATGCGGGAGGCCGGGTGGACGTACCGCCGAATTGCTCAACACGTGGGGCGTGAGGTCTCCACAGTACATCGATGTTGTCGCCAGTGGTCGGCGGAAGGTGCACGAGCCCGTCGACCTGGGACCGGACCGCAGCGACGCACGGATGCACGCCAAGACCGTAGGATCCTACGCAGTGCCGCAGGGGTCCGCACCGCCACTTCCCAGCAAATTAGGGACACTGTTGCTCCTGGGGTATCGGCGAGGACCATTCGCAACCGTCTCCATGAAGCTGGGCTACGGTCCCGCACACCGTTAGGCCGTCTTCCGCTCACGCCCCAACGTCGTGCAGCCCGCCTCCAGTGTTGTCGCGACAGGCGTGAATGGAGGGACGAATGGAGACGTGTCGTCTTCAGCGATGAGAGTCGCTTCTGCCTTGGTGCCAATGATGGTCGTATGCGTGTTTGGCGCCGTGCAGGTGGGCGCCACAATCAGGACTGCATACGACCGAGGCACACAGGGCCAACACCCGGCATCATGGTGTGGGGAGCGATCTCCTACACTGGCCGTACACCACTGGTGATAGTCGAGGGGACACTGAATAGTGCACGGTACATCCAAACCGTCATCGAACCCATCGTTCTACCATTCCTAGACCGGCAAGGGAACTTGCTTTTCCAACAGGACAATGCACGTCCGCATGTATCCCGTGCCACGCAACGTGCTCTAGAAGGTGTAAGTCAACTACCCTGGCCAGCAAGATCTCCGGATCTGTCCCCCATTGAGCATGTTTGGGGCTGGATGAAACGTCGTCTCACGCGGTCTGCACGTCCAGCACGAACGCTGGTCCAACTGAGGCGCCAGGTGGAAATGGCATGGCAAGCCGTTCCACAGGACTACGTCCAGCATCTCTACGATCGTCTCCATGGGAGAATAGCAGCCTGCATTGCTGCGAAAGGTGGATATACACTGTACTAGTGCCGACATTGTGCATGCTCTGTTGCCTGTGTCTATGTGCCTGTGGTTCTGTCAGTGTGATCATGTGATGTATCTGACCCCAGGAATGTGTCAATAAAGTTTCCCCTTCCTGGGACAATGAATTCACGGTGTTCTTATTTCAATTTCCAGGAGTGTACTAAAACACTTAGATACTAAAGCACACACTTTTTATATTGAACATTTCACTTCAAGAAAACCTCATTCTTACTGGAATTTACTTTCAAAAGCTATTACTCTTTGAACTAACTCTGCATAGTCATTTAACAGGTTCTAGTAACTTTGCTTCACTCTAGCTGAATTTTATGTATGCATACTTTTACTGTAAGACTTTGCAATAGTTAAGAAAACTTTTAAAATAGGAATAGTTTCACTTTATTTTTCTGTAATGTACTAAAGCATGGACGTGTTATTACTGTAACTAAAATTTTCATTACGCCTTTCACTGAAACGACTAAATCAACGTTTCTTTAACTATTTATCATGGTGAAAATATTTGTGAACTCTCTAAATTTATGATGCAAACTTACATTTAAATTCATTTTATTCAATTTCCACTCTTCCACAATTGAGACGTAATCTCATTACTATAGGATTCAACCCCTCACCCACTTATACCTCATTATTTACACAAAAACAATTTAAAAGGTGCCTCTTTCTATTAACGTGGCACTTCATAAGTCTGTGAAACAGAATACAACAGGTAACAAAACGTTTCAAGAAAGTGGGTGTCGCATCCACCTTTTCGACAAAATCCTGCGTAGCCGCTAAACATGCCTGCTTCTAATCGTCAATCAAGTGATATGGCACAAGATGGCAACACGTTTTCTTCTTCCCTAACTCCTGGGTAAGGATTTGTCTCACTGATTCACAGTTCATCTGCAGTTCATCCACCATCATGCGCACATTTAACCGACGGTCGTTCGTGATTAATGTCCTCACTTTCTCAATGTTTTCGTCGCTGACGGCGGTCGTCCGCTACGGGGATTGTCAGAAACACTTTCCCAGCCTCCTCGAAAACTGGCGAACCACTCCTACATACACTTCATGGACTGTGCTTGATCCCCATAAACATGTACCAGCATTGCATGCGTTTCTTTCGGTGTCTTGCCAAGCTTAAAACTAAAAATTGGTCCTTTGCTCGTTCATTGTCCTGTTTTCAGTTCAGAACCAACGCATTAAACAAACACTTCGTCCAACAGATCTAACACGGAACAGACACGATGCTCAACTGGACTACGGGAGGAGGGGTGAGGGGCAGGTCGTCAACACCAGCCGATACGCAGGTGCAGCGTTGTGAGTCGGCAGTGTTGCCTGATCGACCGTTTAGGCTTCATTCACCAAACTTTGTCAGAGGTTTTAGATTTTAAAAATCGTTATTTACTGTTAATGTGTTATCAAGGTATGTAATGTAAGAATGCTCATTCAATTACGCGTTTTGTCAAAAGATTAGATTGTGAAATGTGTAAGGGACAATGAAAAAGTTCTCGTTCGAAGGCCGTATAGTCGAGAACAGGCTAAACTGCCGCCGTGAGTACTGAGCTAATCATCCTACCACCGCACCGTGATGAAGATAACCGTTTGGCGAAACACAAGTGTCCTGTGTGTGTGTGTGGAGAAATCCGTAACTGGCTGCTGCACCTTCTCGTCCGCAAGTAATTGTCGATCCTTCAAAACGTTTTCCAAGGGATCGAAGGAGCGATAATCACATGGGAGAGATCAGCACTATAGGGCGGGTGATCCAGTGTCTCTCACCTACATCTTGTGACAAATGGCGACTAGCATGGAACTTGGCACATCATTCCACAGCGGTGGTTTCTGACAGACATTTTGTCCCATACACATTTATAACACTATTCGTTTATTGTTCATCTAAATTTTTTATAATTTTTTTGCATATTGGTACTATATTTTCAGTATATGTAAAGTAACATGTGCTGTACTGGAGGATGAAGTTCTTTGCATCGTATGTGAGCAATGTATGTAAAATACTAAGTAAATTGTTTAATATATTAAATAATTTTCTGATGATATTTTGTATTTAAATATAATTGTGTGTATAAACTGTTCATGTTGAAAATTGTAAGAATTGGTCACGCTCAGGAACAATGTAATAAATAGGTGTTATGTAATAGCCAGTGTGCTTTTGTTTGAAACGAAAGTGGCTCTAGGAAGTGTAAAAGGTGTCAAGGGCGAATTGGCGCGCTACCTAGAGCAAGCGCGAGAAGTAGGTCACACAGTCTCTAGGCAGCAGTAATTGAGGCAACACCTTTGTGGAGTGGGAGGAGCTTTGCCTGCAAATTCGTACAGAGTGCCTTGGTTGGGGACTGCAAACGGCTTACGGCATAGCTGAGACTTGTTGGGCTACTGTATGTAGAACTGAACGACGAAAAGAAGACAATTTAAGCCCATACAGCAAGAGACTTGTAGGCCGTATTGTGGGTAGCGTAGCCGCCATAATTGTGCGCCACACCCAAGCCCACAGCCAACAGATAAGACATTTTTATAGTAAATTTTGTTTCGTACATCGTGAAACTGTGTCTTAATAATTATTCTTGAACTTTAGCAAAGTGGTTCACCCTGTTATTTCATCCTAATCATACGCCTGTATAGCGTTCCTTCATGGTGTTTGATGAATCCGAATACCCTATTTTACAGACTTATGAAGTGCCAAGTTAATATAAAGAGGCATCATTTGATTCGTTTTGTGTTTTCTTAACAGCTGAAAAGTGTTATAGTATTAGTTTGCTTACGCAAAATTCAGAGTGTAGCCAAGTTACTAGAATCTGGTAAATGACTATACAGAGTTAGTCATAAGAATAACAGCTTTTGAAAGTAAATTCCTGTAAGAAAATGGTTTTCCTTGAAGTGAAATGTTCAGTATAACAAGTGTCCACTTTAACATCAAAGTATTTTAGTATATAAGTTTCCAGAATGAGATTTTCACTCTGCAGCGGAGTGTGCGCTGATATGAAACTTCCTGGCAGATTAAAACTGTGTGCCCGACCGAGACTCGAACTCGGGACCTTTGCCTTTCGCGGGCAAGTGCTCCACCAACTGAGCTACCGAAGCACGACTCACGCCCAGTACTCACAGCTTTACTTCTGCCAGTACCTCGTCTCCTACCTTCCAAACTTTACAGAAGCTCTCCTGCGAACCTTGCAGAACTAGCACTCCTGAAAGAAAGGATATTGCGGAGACATGGCTTAGTCACAGCCTGTGGGATGTTTCCAGAATGAGATTTTCACTCTGCAGCGGAGTGTGCGCTGATATGAAACTTGGCTTAGCCACAGCTTAGCCACAGCCTGGGGGATGTAAAGTTTGGAAGGTAGGAGACGAGGTACTGGCAGAAGTACAGCTGTGAGTACCGGGCGTGAGTCGTGCTTCGGTAGCTCGGTTGGTAGAGCACTTGCCCGCGAAAGCCAAAGGTCCCGAGTTCAAGTCTCGGTCGGGCACACAGTTTTAATCTGCCAGGAAGTTTCAGTATATAAGTTGTTTATTGCAGAAAATGCTTTTCTATAGATCCTCCCTAGCCAAACTTTTTTTAGCTTCCTTGAAGTTATCTGCTTGGCTTTTTCTCTTTCAAAAACGTAATGCATAAGGATGTAATGGTCTAAAACAAATTCCAGTGTCTGCACCAATATTGTATACGTGGAACTATATTTATTTGAAGTAGCAACTTAAACAGAAGAAAAGAAGTAGGCAAAATTCACACTTTTGTTTTTCCAGTACTTCACTGTTTCTTTTCCTGGATAGGTTGGCGACCATTAGTACATGTTTTGAACCATTAAATGAACATGGAACTGAATTGTCGTAACTTCAGTATAATATTATTCATACTGTGTTTCCATTCAGCCGCTGGGTAAAATCTTAGGAAAAGAATAATGTGATTTACTTATCCATTAGACACAATACACGGTCAAATTCTGTAAAAAGGGTAATTCTATTGATTATCTTTTCCTATTAAGAAGACTATCCTCCCATAGAGTACTTTAGTTGGAAACTAAACAAAATTTTAGTAAGAGGGTTATACGCCTCTTTACACGTAACCGGACTGTTTGTTCTGCTGTGGTATAGTATACGAGGCAAAATAAAGACAGGATTTTCTGCTATTTAGCTAAAAGCATACTAAATTACAATAGTAGAGGTAGGGATATAAGGATAGAAAAGAAGAGATTGTTAATGATGTTTTTCAAATAATTATTAAGTAGCTCTCTGAAAATGGGCTATCCCTAAATTTCGAGAAAACTCACTATATTCACTTCTGTACAACAGTGTCATGACAATAACTAATGTGCCACATGATTAGGAGTCAGTAAACAGTGCAATGCTCCGAATTTGTGGGTTTATACGAGGCATGTTGAGAAAGAAAATGTACTAGGCTCTTATATCTTTTTAGAAAACCCATATTTGAAATAAATCACAGGATATTGTTGATACACGTATTGACTATTTTTCCATATAATCGCCATCCCATTCAGTGCATGCAGTGAGCCATGGCACAAGCTTCTTTATGGCCTCCCCGAAGAACTCTCCTGCCAGCTCCTGTGCTTAATTTATAACGTCTTTCTGCAGCTGCTTGAGGGTTGCAAATTAAATTCCACTCTTGTGCGCTGTTAGGAAGATCAGATGACAATCTAGGTACGTCACGTCAGGGGTTGGGAGCAGTTCGATCAGTCGCCGTACATCCCGCCATTCTCGTAACTTCTGAGTACAACTTGTTCTTGAACTTGGAGCGTGAGGTTGGCTTTGACAGCGATGACGACGCAAAAAAAGGTACTTATTTCCGGGGCATACCTCGTACATTGGAGTTTGATTCTTAACGAAATGAATCCAAAAGCGCCTTGGTAATTTTTTTGTAAATTTGGGGTGAGTTCCTATGGGACCAAGCTGCTTAGGTCATCGGTCCCAAGGAAAAGCGCCTTGGTGGCTAAGGCTGTGTGAGGGTGGAAGTTGTAGTGCAGTAAACACACTTCTCAAATCGGAACTCACCATCTTTTGTTTTGAAAGCTCCTTTGGAGTTGTTTAGGGTCTCACAATATCGTTGTGTTCAAGAAATGGCTCTGAGCACTATGCGACTTAACTTCTGAGGTCATCAGTCGCCTAGAACTTAGAACTAATTAAACCTAACTAACCTAAGGACATCACACACATCCATGCCCGAGGCAGGATTCGAACCTGCGACCGTAGCTGTCGTTGTGTATTGATGGTCTTCTCCTGCTCAATAATTTGACCAAAATGATGCCTTTCCTGTCCCATAACAATGAAGCCACGATTTTTCTGCAAGAAATTGTGATTTTCAGTGTTTTGGCAGATTTGTAATTCGTGTGACGCCACTATGGCGACTGTCTCTTTGTCTCTGGGGTGCAATGAGCCACGCATGTTTCATCTACAATGAAGCTTAGAAATTCCTCACCTTCCTATCCAAGTCGCTCAAGAAAGTCGCGGACGCTAGAGACCCAGTTTTTCTTGTGCTCCTCTATCAACTATTTAGTCGACCCATCTTTTGCACAGTTTCCGTCACTGTGTCTCGAACAATGAAGCTCTGGATAGTTGTAGACACGTCGCAGAAATTTCATCCACTATCAATCGGCGGTCTCCACGAACAGTTTCCTCGATTGTTTGCACCAATCCATCAGTCAAAATAAAAGGTCTCCCACTCCTCTGTCCGTCATGAGTATTTGCTCTTCCACCATTAATCTTCCTGCACTTAACCACTCGTTCTGTTCATAACACCTTCGTCGTAACCCGTTGTGGTTCGCAGAAAAGGTACAGTAGCTGTTATTCCTTCCGCGAGTAGGAAACCTATCACACTTGCTGGTACTTTTCATAGACGTCTTTCACGTAACTGGACACTACAACTTGAGATTTCGTACCACAGTGTTTCTGGAATGCTCGCTGTGGTTAGTGGACCCTCCCCTCCACCCCCTGGCCACTCAGTGTTGTCATCTATCAAAAAACAAAACAAAAACACGCAGCCTATTATCTCTGGTAATCCAGCAAGGAAACTGAGACAGCAGCCACATACGAATTATTTGAATAATGATAACAAAACCAACGATGGTATTTGAATTGTCCATAGTTCATTCTTTTTAACACATGCTACCAGTTTCGAACCATATGGTGTCGTCATCTTCAGGCCCCAAGCGTAAACTGCCCTCCACAACCGTCGTCTGACCATGCTGGGCTTATTATTGCCACATGCGGAATCCAGTTAATTTGGTCCCACCACATAGGATTCTGTTCATTACACATGAAAACCGTTGTGGATGGCAGTTTACGCTTTGAGCCTGAAGATGACATCACTTGGTGTCGAAACTGTAGCATGTCTTAGAAAGAATAAACGATGGAGGATTCAAATACAGCCGTTGATTTTGTTATCATTATTCAAATAAGGGCAACTATAGTTACAGTACATTGACCTCCTGAACATGCCTCACATACAGGCGAAAACGTAAACTGGGAGAAGTATATTACTGAAATCCTCAAACAATAAAGTTCAGCTACTTTTGCTCTTTACATAATTGCCAGTCTTCAAGACAAGCAAATCAGCTTCCTCATATGTTTTACTTATTTACACTCAATAAGGTCTTATGGAACAGTTCACTGTATTCTAGGCGTTTCAGTCTGGAACCGCGAGACCGCTACGGTCGCAGGTTCGAATCCTGCCTCGGACATGGATGTGTGTGATGTCCTTAGGTTAGTTAGGCTTAAGTAGTTCTAAGTTCTAGGGGACTGATGACCTCAGATCATGGGTGGTTCTTCCATCGCTATCAGCAATTCTGAGGGAATGTCGTCCACTCACGTGGCCTTGTTTCGACTTACGTATTTCAGTGCTCTGTCAAATTTTTCCCTCAGTATCATATCTCCCATCTCATCTTCATCTACGTCTCCTTCCAGTTCTACAATATTGCCCTCAATTACATCTCCCTTGTATAGACCCTCTTTATACTACTTCCATCTTTCTGGTTTCCCTTCTTTGCTCAGGACTGCTTTTACGCCTGAGCTCTTGATATTCACACAGCTGTTTCTCTTTCCTCCAATGACCTCTTTAATCTTCCTGTATGCAGTATCTATCTTGCCCCTAGTGATATATGTTACATTTGTCCTCTAGCCGTTCCTGCTTACCTGTTTTCCACTTCTTATACATCTTACGTTTTACACGTTTGTATTCCTTTCGCCTGCTTCATCTGCTGCATTTTTTATATGTTCTTCTTTCATCAGTTATATTCACTATCTCTTTTTATAGCCAAGGATTTTTACTAGGCCTTTGCTTCTACCTATTTGATCCTCTGATCCCTTCACTGTTTGATCTCTCAAAGCTACCCTTTCGTCGTCTACTTATTAACCCCCCTCCACCTGTTGCAGTCAGTCATTACCTAATACTCCCCATGAAACGCTCAACAACTTCCGGTTCTTTCAACTTATCCAGATCCCATCACATTAATTCCCTACCTTTTTGCAATTTCTTCAGTTTTAATCTACTGTTCGCAACCAACAAATTGGGTCACATTCCACATCTGCCCTTGGAAATGTCTTACAATTTAAAACCTGGTTCCGAAATCTCTTCTTTGCCACCACATAATCAATCTGAAAACTTCCGGTGTCTCCAAGTCCCTTCCGCGTTTACAACCTTCTTTCAAGACTATTAAAGTTAATGTTAGCGATCAGTAAATTACGATCCGTGCAAAATTCTATCAGGCAGCTTCCTCTTCTTTTCTTGTCCCCGAGTCCATATTCACCTACTATTTTTCCTCTTCTTCCTTTTCTTACTATCGAATTTCAGACCCCCATCACTATTAAATTTTCTTCAACCTTAACTATCAGAATAATGTCTTTTATCCCATCATGGATTTCTTCAATTTCTACAACATCTGTGGAGCTAATGGGTATATAAACCTGCAGTACTATTGTGGGTGTGGGCTTCGTGTCTGTCTTGGCTACGATAATGCATTCACTATGCTCACTAGCCTACCCACATTCCTAGTTTTTACTCATTATTAAAGCTACTCGAGCATTGCGTCAGATTTAGTATATGTAGCCCTGTATTCACCTGACCAGAAGTCTTGTTCTTTCTGCCACCGAACATCACTAACTCCCACTATATCTAGCTTTAACCTATCCATTTCCCTTTCTACATTTTCTAGCCCACCTGCCCGATTAAGGGATCTAACATTCCAAGCTCTGATCCATACGAAGCTAGCTTTGTTTCTCCTGATGACAATATTCTCCTCATTACTGCCCTCCTGGAGATCCGAATGGGGGACTATTTTACCTCAGGAATATTTTACCCAAAAGCATATCTTCGTCATTTAACCATACATTAGAGCTTATGCTCGTGCGAAAAATTACGGCTGTAGTTTCCTCTTGCTTTCAGCCCTAGGCAGTAGTAGCATGGTCGTTTTGGTTAGTGTTACAAGGCCAGATCAGTCAATCATCCAGACTGTTGCCCCTGCAACTACTGAAAAGGCTGCTGCCCCTCTTCAGGAACCACATGTTTGTCTGGCCTCTCAACAGATACCCCTCCGCTGTGGTTGCACCTACGGTACGGCCATCTGTATAGCCGAAGCCCGCAAGCCTTCCTACCGACAGGAAGTTTCATGGTTCATCAGAGGAAGGAGGGCACGGGGGAATTTACTTAGCATCACAATAATTCCACAGTTACATAGAGACAGATTTCTTTTACTTACTTTTTTTGTAATTTCACGCATGATGCTTGAAAGTTTTTCATGTGTAACATGGTGAACATGCTACTGCAGAATTTGTACCAGATCAGTTATAATACAAAATACGGTTTTGCACTGCATCACTTTTGACGAAACAGGACCTCCTCGAATGTTAAACTAACTAGAAACGACAGGGCTCATGTAATAAAAGGGAAGGAACCCTTAGATGTTCGTCATGATCTCTTTCGTCCGTAAGTTTGGAGGTAACTAAAACCGAGAACCTTTAACTTTTCCCAGGATTAACTGAATATCGCGCCCACATACGTCAGCAAGGGTGATGAAACTACAACATGATGAGTATTCACACGTCTGCCACATCAAATGCTTCCCCCTACGAGAGAATACCAAACACACTGGCTATACGTTGTTTGCTGTTATCTCCTACCGTACTGACAGACACTGCGCAATGAACATATTTGCTCAATATACAACGACAATTAACACGAAAACAAGGTAACAAGCAAGTGAAAAAAATAACACTCGAGAACTACTCAAATAAATATAGACAAGTCATTAAAAGCAAATGAAACTTGGAGACTGAACAACATTAGTCTCAATGAAAATAATAACAGTTATTTGCAGTAACGAGGACAGTGTCAAAAGTTAATGGGTTTGCAAAATTATAAAGTCTATATTGAAAAGTGGTTTAATGAACTAAATAAATTTTAAATTTTAATTATTTTTGTACTGAAAAATGCAGGTCATTGAGGCATTTTGCAAATACGCGAAAATCAGTGGTAATGAGGAACTACCATGCCTCTTGTAAAAAATTCTCGACAACAATATTTATAGTAACACCTCACGGATACTGAGGCCGGCCGCGGTGGTCTAGCGGTTCTGGCGCTGCAGTCCAGAACCGCGGGACTGCTACGGTCGCAGGTTCGAATCCTGCCTCGGGCATGGGTGTGTGTGATGTCCTTAGGTTAGTTAGGTTTAAGTAGTTCTAAGTTCTAGGGGACTTATGACCTAAGATGTTGAGTCCCATAGTGCTCAGAGCCCACGGATACTGATCTATTTATCACTTTTTGGAAGGCAGTCTGCACTTGGCTGGTGTCGTCGTCGTCACTGTTGGCCTGTTATCCAGAAACGTGCAGACCATTAATAATTATCAGTCACCATTTTGCTGACCCTCTTTTCCGCAGCCGTCCGTTGTGAATGCAGCAAGAACGCTAGATCTTTGCAGAATCCTCTCAATTAGCGTATCTACATGCAACGATGTAGGTAAGAGACGCTTCATTATATTTAGGCGTGACGTAGCCCGATGTCATAATGTTTGTTAGCCGTTTACAGGCAGAATTTCGAATCGGCTATTTCAGTTCTAACACAGCTTTGAACATTTTACAACCCCGCAGTCCGCAATTCGAAAGTGCATTAATACATTTTTCATTTGATTCAGCAGTTCGTGATACAAGCCAAACAACGTACTGTGCACAATAGTTACCATATACCCGTATCAGAAACGCGGCGATTGGCACACTGTACATTCAAGATTATCTGTTCCCCACGAAAACATACATCACCGTATTTCCAGTTAATTTGACAGTTCGCACTGTGCACTAAACAGTCAGTGCAGACAACACACAACCGTGTACATTTGTCATACACGCGACTTGGCGATTGGACATCATAGGTCTAAGATTAATGTGCTCAATAGCAGTTCCGAATGAGAAGCAACGCGACCTGTTCGGTTATTAGTTTCTTCTCCATCACAAACACCGAAATCGCAGATCACCGAGTAGTTACTTCACACTGACCATGCACATAGTAAACTTGCACTAACGCACTAATCTCCTTGTCTGTCCTCGCTCCTGACTCTTTATTGGTGTTTTCCTCCTACAGATGTATCGATATGTTCCAACAGCTCAGCACATCTCGCTAAGCAATTGTCCAAAGTCCGAGTACACCGATTTAGAAGTTCATTCAAAATTACTACATCACGTTATTGCGTTCATGGAAGATAATGTTGGATAACTTATTAATAAACGTGCGAACGCACAACATATGAAAAAATGAAAATAGGAGTTCCATTAATACTAACTCGACGCACAAAGGAACAAAGTTACGAAACTAATAAGATGTCAGCCTATGTTAGGTCTCCTCCCACATTCTCATTCGTATTTAAATAATGATTTGCATACGTCTTGGCTATCGCCTTCATTCTCTCTTTCCAATTCTGACGATTTTCGCTCTTCTTGATCGAACTGTTTACATGAGCGGTCAGTGGTTCACATGGTTCAAATGGCTCTGAGCACTATGGGACTTAACTTCTGAGGTCATCAGCCCTCTAGAACCCAGAACTACTCAAACCTAACTAATCTAAGGACATCACACACATCCATGCCCGAGGCAGGATTCGAACCTGCGACCGTAGCGGTCGCGCCGTTCCAGACTGTAGCGCGTAGAACCGCTCGGCCACTCCGGCTGGCGGTCAGTGGTAGCAATGCACTTTCTTCCAACCAAGCTCTGATACTGGGGAACCTATCATTACTTGAGCTTACAAAACCTTCAATATCTTGTTGCCCTCAGTTTGCGGGAACTCCCAGACTTCGGGGTAAGAAACAACATTTCCCACCGACCAGGCACTTTAACACAATTCCGAAAGGAGTCAGAGCGACCAGCTGCAGAAACCACCGTTTAGTCCTTTTGCCGGCCAGCACTCCAAACTGCTGTATATTTCCACAACTGTGCCCGAGGAAATTTACACTTCAGTTTTCCGTAGGAAGAACAGTCCGAAAAAGTAACTAAATCTACAAGAAATCCCAGAATGTATCTCTTGCCGCAAGAACGTGGTTTCGGGACTTCCTCTGGTGCGAAAACACGTTTCTGGTCGGAGTTCTAGCATCTAAATTGTTTGTGGGAGACAGAGGCCTCGATCACAGTCCCTTCACTAGAGGGACAGGTAGACCTATTCGGCAGGTGTTTCTGTAGGGACATGCATGGAGACTTCGCCCTGGGAGCTACTCTTAGGACCGCCATGACTTCGATAATTACATTAGGACTTTGGTCTTACGACAAGTCGCTGGAGTTTGATTTAACAGTTGACGAGACTTACAAAAATATCTCGCTATCGCGTCTGAGAAGGTGACTGCGACCCCAGCACCAACAGCCTGAGCTGCGCCAGCCAGCACTGGAGGTCGCCGCTGCTCTCCGTACGGCTACGTCTCACAGATTCTTTGCAGACGTGGTAAGCCCGCACTGCAACGTGGTCGATCGAGGACTGGAATTTTTCACCTATTGGAGGAGAGAGGGTTTCATTCCTACGCTTTAGCGTCCCTTTTTGTAACTTCCGCTTCATGCTACTATCCGCATACTTCCTTCTTCTCCTGTCATATTAAATTCAAAGGAAAACTTGAACTGAGCACCACACATACAGAACATCGCCTTTGGAAAGATGAATAATTTCTATGAGATCGGGCTGATATGATTACTTCGTTCTTCTTATTTTCATGCAGATATTGCGCATTCAGTGCACGTTCTTGCCTTTTTTAATACTTTGAAGAAGAAAAAACATAATTTTCTAGCACTGACAGTAACTGAACAGTAATTCAGCCGGAATTGTCCAGCAATACACCGGTGGCGGTCCTAGTTTGTATTTCTGAATAATTTGCTCTTTGGTTTGTGTTATAAAGTCAGCGTGTAAAAATACACTGTTGTCCAAAATTTAAGCAACAAACGGAAATTTTGCAAGGTTGCGTTTATTTGGCTACAAAACAGTATAAACAGGTGATAGTACAGAGAAACAACGTAAAGAATACAGAACGCACACACCTGCAATATGCATAATGATAGACAAAAACGTTCTTCGTTTCTTCAAACTTAACGGATTTGCACACACGTTCCGACAACTGCTTAATGTGCTCAGTATGGGGTGCGACCACCTCTGGCAGCAATATAGGCCCGACAATGACGGGGCATGCTGTGAACGACGTCATCAGTCTCGTGTTGAGGCAATTACACCCATTCTTCCTGCACAGCTGCTAGGAAGTGTTGGAGAGTGGTTGGTGGATGTTGACGTGAAGCAAGCCGTGTCCTTAGCGAGTTCCAGACGTGCTCTGTTGGATTCATATCAGGAAAGCGAGCAGGCCACGTCATGCGTGCAATACCTTCCGTAGCCGGCCGAAGTGGCCGTGCGGTTAAAGGCGCTGCAGTCTGGAACCGCGAGACCGCTACGGTCGCAGGTTCGAATCCTGCCTCGGGCATGGATGTTTGTGATGTCCTTAGGTTAGTTAGGTTTAACTAGTTCTAAGTTCTAGGGGACTAATGACCTCAGCAGTTGAGTCCCATAGTGCTCAGAGCCATTTGAACCATTTGAACCAATACCTTCCGTTTCCAAGAAAACATCAATAACCTGTTCTCTTCGAGGTCGAGCATTATCGTCCATCAATAAGAGGTCTGAGCCCACAGCACCTAGCAATAGCAACATATCATGTCCCATGAACTCGTCATGATACCTGACAGTAGTTGAACTTTGCCGATTCCCATGTACAAGAGCAGTTCGAGTGGTAAACATAATCCCTTCCCACACCATTAGGGATCCTACTCGATATCAGTCGCTTTCCACAATGTTTGGGTCCCAAAATCGTGATCCACGTTCCCTCCAGATGCGACTCCATCGAGAATCACTCTCCAGTCTAAATCGGGACTCCTCTGTGAAAGCAACACTGGACCACTGTTCGAACACCCAGGTGGTATGTTGACGACTCCACTCTAGACGTTCCCTTCTGTGAAGACGCGTCAGGCCGCTCTGCCAAATCCTTCTGCACACCGTTTGCCTCGACACAACACGTGCATTGGTTGCCGTGAGGTCACATGCCAGGTGTCGTGCAGTACTAAGGCGGTAACGTCGTGACCTTACGGTCCTCTCTTCTGAAGTCAAACGTCGTCGGCCCTGCCCTGGTGTTCGGGATACGGTTTCGGTCTCTATAAACTGTCGCCACTTGCGAGAAACAACAGAACGACTCACATTAAGCCATCGGGCCAATCAGTTTGCGACCGTCCTGCTTCCTTTCTTCTTGTGGGCCTCCACAGCAGAGAGCCTCGTAGGTATCTCCCATGTTCCATACTGCACCGTCGGTGACTGTGTACATAGCGACTGTAGATGTGGGGCTACCCGGCGGACACTACCTAGTTTCATAGGTGCCCTGACGTCATCGTTGGAATTGCTGTCCCTTGACCGGATTGCCATCTTCCACGCAAAAAACTATCGTTCGGACATTTGGTTGACAGTTTGTACACTACTGGCCATTAAAATTGCTACACCAAGAAGAAATGCTGTTGATAAACGGGTATTCATTGGACAAATATATTATACTAGAACTGACATGTGATTTCATTTCCACGCAATTTGGGTGCATAGATCCTGAGAACTCAGTACCCAGAACGACCACCTCTGGCCGTAACAACGGCCTTGATACGCCTGGGCATTGAGTAAAACAGAGCTTGGACGGCGTGTACAGGTACAGCTGCCCATGCAGCTTCAACACGATACCACAGTTCATCAAGAGTAGTGACTGGCGTATTGTGACGAGCCAGTTGCTCGGCCACCATTGACCAAACGTTTTCAGTTGGTGAGAGATCTGGAGAATGTGCTGGCCAGGGCAGCAGTCGAACATTTTCTGTATCCAGAGAGGCCCGTACAGGGCCTGCAACATGCGGTCGTGCATTATCCTGCTGAAATGTAGGGTTTCGCAGGGATCGAATGAAGGGTAGAGTCACGGGTCGTAACACATCTGAAATGTAACGTCCACTGTTCAAAGTGCCGTCAATGCGAACAAGAGGTGTCCGAGACGTGTAACCAATGGTACCCCATACCATTACGCCGGGTGATGCGCCAGTACGGCGATTGCGAATACACGCTTCCAATGTGCGTTCACCGCGATGTCGCGAAACACGGATACGACCATCATAATGCTGTAAACAGAACCTGCATTCATCCGAAAAAAATGACGTTTTGCCATTCGTGCACCCAGGTTCGTCGTTGAGTACACCATCGCAGGCGCTCCTGTCTGTGACGTAGCGTCAAGGGTAACCGCAGCCATGGTGTCCGTGCTGATAGTCCATGCTCCTGCAAACGTCGTCGAATTGTTCGTGCAGATGGTTGTTGTCTTGCAAACGTCCCATCTGTTGACTCAGGGATCGAGACGTGGCTGCACGATCCGTTACAGGCATGCGGATAAGATGCCTGTCATCTCGACTGCTAGTGATACGAGGCCGTTGGGATCCAGCACGGCGTCCCGTATTACCCTCCTGAACCCACCGATTCCATATTCTGCTAACAGTCATTGGATCTCGACCAACGCGAGTAGCAATGTCCCGATACGATAAATGGCAATCGCGATAGGCTACAATCCGACCTTTATCAAAGTCGGAAACGTGATGGTACGCATTTCTCCTCCTTACACGAGGCATCACAACAACGTTTCACCAGGCAACGCCGGTCAACTGCTGTTTGTGTATCAGGAATCGCTTGGAAACTTTGCTCATGTCAGCACGTTGTAGGTGTCGCCACCGGCGTCAACCTTGTGTGAATGCTCTGAGAAGCTAATCATTTGCATATCACAGCATCTTCTTCCTGTCGGTTAAATTTCGCGTCTGTTGCACGTCATCTTATGTGGTGTAGCAATTTTAATGGCCAATAGTGTTTGTTTATATCGTGAATTAGACACAGGACGGGGAAATAGTAGTTAGTTGCTTTACTTTTAGACACCAGGTACACTTTCCGTGTATTATTCATGAATTAACATATGTCTACTGTTAGGAGGTTAAACGTTATGGTTCAAGTTCTTATACCACCGTAATAATTAAATTTCTATCACCCTCCAATCAAAAACACTTAAATGAGGCCCCGTGATGAAATTAATATTTAAATTAAGATTTCCTGCAAGCGCCACAGTTATGCTGACAATGACTCTTAGTGTTTGATGTGGATATACAACCGCTTTTCGATCTGCGATGACAGAAAGTTAGTAATAGGTTCCCGGTTGTACTTATAAGTACCCCCCAACGTCTGACAATCTCACGCCTAAACAAATCTGCCAATGTACCGAGCAAACAAAGCGGAAAGGAAAAAAAAATGTTTTATCTTACTGTAGCGTTATCTTCACACACAACACACATTAAAGACAACCGCTGCTGACTTTTGTGCCACGAAAATGCTGCTATGCCCATTGCACAAACACCAGTCTGTACGGAAAACTGACTCCAGACCCGTAAACAAGTAACTATGGCCGACCCATATCTTTGTGTCCTGCCCTGAGTCCGCCTCAGTCAGCAACACTTACGATGAGTCATATTTGTGGTTCAGAAGAATGACGAGGCATTACTGTCCTGCACTATAGATCTTGGCCCATCATTGTCATGTAAAATCGTTACTTTGTAATCTTGTATTGCAATGTGACAGAGAGTTGTAGTTAACTGATTTCATTACTGAGCACTATTCGGAGCCTTCTAAGTAATCTTTAACATTATAAAATGCATTACTTATGAAGAATGTTTTAGCAGCCTCTTTAAGCATGTACACTCAAGACCCGCCCCCACTAAACAAAAGGAAACAAAAAAAGGATGCCGCACCATGAAGAAGTTATGAAAATTGGTCACAAATTCATATGAACACAGATATTGACTAAAAATGCACTTTGGCGGCCGATGGATGAATTTGTGACGCTGCTGCGTCATTTCACCCAGATGCTGGCAATGATAGTAAACAGGGAACATGTCGATACCAGAGCAAAAAGTCTTTGCGAATTTCGTTAAGTGTACTCAGCTGGACAATAACTATGCCTCACAGACAGGCGCGCGAACGGTTGGCTAAAACTCAGATGTCAGCATTTGAGAGAGGACGTGTAGTTGCGTTCAAAGAAGCCGGTTGGAATAATGGGAGAAACACTCGATATTTTAATAGGAGTGATCCCACTGTTCGACGATGTTGCCAGCAGTGGGTGAACCACGGCCGAAAACAGCGTCAAGACGGAAGCAGTCGCGGTAGAGAGACGGCAGAATATGAGGACCGAGAAATCGTCAGAGATGCGCTCAGAGTCCCGAATTCATCATTATGCTCGATCCGACGTGCGGCTGAAGCTTCAGTGACCACAAGGATAATTAATGGGCGGTTCGCAGAACAGGGGCTTAGCTGACGGCGCCTCTTGAGCTACCATTGACCTCTCTACACTAACAAGCCCGTCTGTTCTGGTGTCGGACACTTTCGCTCCAGAATCTCATTGACTGAATTGTCTTCAGTGATGAGACTGTCTTCGAACTGAGCCCCGATGACCAGTGAAGACTCGTCTGGAGACGCCTCGGACAGTGGTGGGATACCAACTCTCTGCCAACCACCGTCGGTCCGACAACTACGAATGAGGGTCTGGGGTGTCGTATTTCGTAGCAGGACCCCTTTGGTTGTCATCCGCGGTACCTTTACAGCACAGTGACGTTATTCTAGCCCCGATTTGTTGCCGTTCGTGGCAAGCCTTCTCGACTTCCATTTCAGCAGGTTAATGACAGACCCCAACTATTTGAAACAGTTAACGCAGAACAGGGAATCAGCGATGATAAAGCGGTTACTGCAGAGATGATTTCAGCCGTAAATAGAAATATTAAAAAAGGTAGGAAGATTTTTCTGTTTAGCAAATGTGACAAAAATCAGATTTCAGAGTACCTGACGGCTCAACCCAAAAACTTTGTCTCAAGTACAGATAGTGTTGCGGATCAGTGGACAAAGTTCAAAACCATCGTATAATATGCATTAGATCAGTGTGTGCCAGGCAAGATCGTAAGAGATGGAAAAGAACCACCGCGGTACAACAACCGATTTAGAAAACTGCTGCGGAAGCAAAGGGAACTTCACAGCAAACATAAACATAGCCAAAGCCTTGCAGACAAACAAAAATTACGCGAAGCGAAATGTAGTGTGAGGGGGGCTATGCGAGACGCGTTCAATGAATTCGAAAGTAAAGTTCTATGTACTCACTTGGCAGAAAATCCTAAGAAATTTTGGTCTTATGTAAAAGCGATACGTGGATCAAAACAAAATGTCCAGACACTCTGTGACCAAAGTGGTACTGAAACGGAGGATGACAGACTAAAGGCCGAAATACTAAATGTCTTTTTCCAAAGCTGTTTCACAGAGGAAGACTGCACTGTAGTTCCTGTCGCACAGATTACAAAATGGTAGATACCGAAATAGATGACAGAGGGATAGAAAAACAAAATCGCTCCAAAGAGGAAAGGCCGCTGGACCTGATGGGATACCAGTTCGATTTTACACAGAGTACGCGAAGGAACTTGCCCCCCTTCTTGCAGCGGCGTACCGTAGGTCTCTAGAAGAGCGAAGCGTTCCAAAGGATTGGAAAATGGCACAGGTCATCCCCGTTTTCTAGAAGGAACGTCAACCAGATGTGCAGAACTGTAGACCTATATCTCTGACGTCGATCAGTTGTAGAATTTTGCAACAGTTATTATGTTCGAGTATAACGACTTTTCTGGAGACTAGAAATCTACTCTGTAGAAATCAGCATGGGTTTCTAAAAAGACGATCGTGTGAAATCCAGCTCGCGCTATTCGTCCGCGAGACTCAGAGGGCCATAGACACGGGTTCCCAGGTAGATGCCGTGTTTCTTGACTTCCGCAAGGCGTTTGATACGGTTCCCCACAGTCGTTTAATGAAGAAAGTAAGATCATATGGACTATCAGACCAATTGTATGATTGGATTGAAGAGTTCCTAAATAACAGAACGCAGCATGTCATTCTCAATGGAGAGAAGTCTTCCGAAGTGAGAGTGATTTCAGGTGTGCCGCAGGGAGTGTCGTAGGACCGTTGCTATTCACAATATACATAAATGACCTTGTGGATGACATCGGAAGTTCACTGACGCTTTTTGCGGATGATGCTGTAGTATATCGACAGGTTGTAACAATGGAAAATTGTTCTGAAATGTAGGAGGATCTGCAACGAATTGACGCATGGTGCAGGGAATGGCAATTGAATCTCAATGTAGACAAGTGTAATGTGCTGCGAATACATAGAAGAAAGATCCTTTATTATTTAGCTACAATATAGCAGGTCAGCAACTGGAAGCAGTTAATTCCATAAATTATTTGGGAGTACGCATTAGGAGTGATTTAAAATGGAAGGCAGGTGCCAGACTTAGATTCATTGAAAGAAACCTAAGGAAATGCAATCCGAAAACAAAGGAAGTAGGTTACAGTACGCTTGTTCACCCACTATTTGAATATTGCTCACCAGTGTGGGACCCGTACCAGATACGGTTGATGGAAGAGATAGAGAAGATCCTACGGAGAGCAGCGCGCTTCGTTACAGGATCAGTTAGTAATCGCGAAAGCGTTACGGAGATGATAGATAAACTCCAGTGGAAGGCTCTGCAGGAGAGATGCTCAGTAGCTCGGTACGGGCTTTCGTTGAAGTTTCGAGAACATACCTTCACCGAGGAGTCAAGCAGTATATTGCTCCCTCCTACGTATATCTCACGAAGACACCATGAGGATAACATCAGAGAGATTAGAGCCCACACAGAAGCATACCGACAATCTTCCTTTCCACGAACAATACGAGACTGGAATAGAAGGGAGAACCGATAGAGGTACTCAGAATATCCTCAGCCACACACCGTCAGGTGGCTTGCGGAGTATGGACGTAGATGTAGATGTAGATGTAATGCCCGTCTGCACAAGGGTAGAGTTCCTACTGTTTGTCTTCGTGCTTGCCAGACCCTAACTTGGCCAACAAAGTCGTCGGATCTCACCCCAATAAAGAACGTTTGGGACATTATGGACTGGGCGCTCCAACCGTCTCGGGATTTTGACGATCTAACTCGCCAGTTGGACATAATTTGGCATGATGTATCTCAGGAGGACACTTAGGAACTCTACCAACTGAATAACTGCTTGCGTAATGGGCAGAAGTGGAATAACGCGTTATTGACTTTCTCAGTTTATGAAGCTTGTCCTCTTACCATCCAGTTTTTCCGAAATCGTAATCACTTGTTTGTCTCTACGTGTACATCACATCTCCTGATTTCCATTCCATTCGGATCATTCCTACTTGGTGCGCCATTCTTTTTCCTGTATATTTTAGTAAATTTTTTCATGTCTTTAGGACATTCATCATACGACGTATACAGTATTTTCCAGAAATTCTTCAACCCAATCGCAAACATTCCGTATGCTTGTATTTCGTTGATTAGGGGACAGCGCGGCACTAATACCTTCTAGTATTCAAGCAATGTGGAATCAACATGCGTGCAGGTATCTGCTGACCTCTCGGTCTCGTGAAGTAACGGAGGAGGTGCATCCCACGCGATCTTTGTTTGCGGAGCCATTGTTCCTTACTGCGGAGATTTCCACTCTCCAGAACCGACATAATAGCTTGCTGTCACTGTTCGCGCTTCTCGTTAGACGGACACACGTGTCCCTTTCACAATACGTCTTGTTATGCACGTGCGCTTCTGCAGCAGACAGTCTTCCACCTATTAAGCACACACACTCTATCACGTACAATGTATTTTCCGGGCTCAAGGAAACTATCGATCCGCGACGACATGATATTCCCTCTGCTGCATTCAATAACAGGAACCACGTTTCATATCTGTTTAATAAGGCTTCTTCCTCTTGCTGTATTGGTCCACTATATTTGAAGAGCAATGTTCAGGGATTGCTTGAAGGACATTTCGGCGAACACCTCTTCCAACAAATTTCAAGGAGATACCCCCTATTGTAGAATAGTTATATCAACTCCACTTACAGTTCGGTGGACGAATAGTCATAGCTGTGTAACAGTTGTCACTACTTCCAGTGACTGACAGCCCTTCGTAAAATTAATGATCCATTTACTCCACCGAGTACTTCTGCACTGTAGTTTATATGTATTTACGTTGAAGCCCTTACGATAGTCTCTGTACTAACCGATGAAGGTTCAAAGGTCTTCATTTTACTGCAATTTTCTTGATTTCCGACTACCTTGGTTATTTAGTTACCTAGTTAGTTGAAAGTCCCATCGCTCATTTTGCGCAATAGATCGTAATGATGTACAACGAATCATTTTACATTCATACAGCAAATTTATTTGTACATATGGTTATATTCTGAACATTTCTAGGTATGTTATTATTATTATTTTACATAAATAACAGAGACATACAAATGTGAGTTAGTAATTCATACACATCACCTTTTACACATTTCAGAATTAGAAGTTCTTCTATGGAATATGAGATTTCAAGGAGAAACTCTCTCACTTTGTCTCACCTTTTATTTTGTTGTCTGTCATATTTAATTTCACTGGGTAACTGGTCAAAAATTTTGTTGCAGCATAGTGCACGCCTTTTTGTGCCACCTTAATGTGGAAGAATGAGCGTCATTTTTCATTCTGGTACTGTAATTATGTACATCATTATTCGTTTTGAACTTTGGTAGACTATTTACAACAAACTTCATAAGGGAATAAATATACTGTGAAGAATTACTCCGAATGCCCAGTTCCTTAAACTAATCTCTACAAGATGATTGTCGGTGAGCACCACAAACACTAAAGAGCCATGGAAAGTGGCACACCTGCCTAATATCGTGTAGAGCCCCCGTGAGCACGCAGAAGTGCCGCAACTCGACGTGATATGGACTCAACTAGTGCCTGAAATAGTGCTGGAGAAAACTGACACCATGAATGCTGCAGGGCTGTCCATAAATCCATAAGTAAGAGCGCGTGGAGACCTCTTCTGAACAGCACGTTGCAAGGCATCCCAGATATGCTCAATAATGTTTGTGTCTGGGGAGTTTGGTGGGCAGCGGAAGTGCTTAAACTCAAAAGAGTGTTCCTGGATCCACTCTGTAGCGATTCTGGGCGTGTGGGCTGTCGCATTGTCCTGCTGGATTTGCCCAAGTCCGTCGGAATATATAAGGAACATGCGTGGATGCAGTTGATCAGACAGCAGACACTATCACCTGGCAGAGTCTAAACGTCTCAGCCACACACCATTACAGAGCCTCCACCAGCTTGAACAGTCCCCTGCCGACATGCAGGGTCCATGGATTCATGAGGTTGTCTCCATACCCGTACACGTTCATCCGCTCAAAGTAATATGAAACGAGACTCGTCCGACCAGGTAACATATTTCCAGTCATCAACAGTCCAATGTCGGTGTTGACGCGCCCAGGTGAGACATAAAGCTTTGCGTCGTGCAGTCATCAAGGGTACACGAGGGGGTCTTCGGCTCTGAAAGCCCATATTGATGATGTTTCGTTGAATGGTTCACACGCTGACACTTGTGGATGATCCAGCATTGAAATCTCCAGCAGTTTGTGGAAGGTTTGCACTTCTGTTACGTTGAACGATTCGCGTCAGTCGTCGTTTGAATGTGGCTGAACAAAGATTTTTTGGAATTCCAAAATGTGCTTTTTCCAATATAAATTCTCATCAATAAGACCCTTAAGAGTTTTGCAGTTTGCGCCCTATTTATCATTTCCTCACCACGTTTTAAACTTATTATTAATATAGTACCTCTATATGTGCAGAACTGAATATATTGTGCTTTTTTTTTTAAACTAAGGGTATAACCATTCGCAGAAAATCAGTTATTGATACTTTTAAGAACTTTGTTTGCCATTTATTTTGTTTCTGTAAGTATGCTTGGACTGATTACAATACTAGTGCCTTCTGCTAAAATAACTAATTCTGGTTGTCGTAGGTTAGATAGAAGATCATTTACATATATGAGGAACACTAGTGGGCCTAAGATTGAACCTTGAGGACATCCATATATGATTTCTCCCAGCTAGAATTACGTTCCTGGACTATATTGGATAAATTACGGAGTACAACTATCCACATTCTTTTGGTAAGGTATGATATTATCCATTGGTTATTGTTTGCATATAGAATCAGTAGCATAAAACGTCAATTTCTGTGGGAGGATACTGTGATTCACACATTAAGATGCCTTAGAGAGGCCACAGAAAACACCAACCACCGCCATTTTATTATTTAATGCTTATTAAAACTGGTGAGTGAATATGTAAATGATATGAACAGTAGAGGAACACCTCTAAAACAAAAACTGATTCCCTGAGGACGTTATTGTTGCTAAGATAAGGCATTATTCTGGAATACATCACCTTCTCAAAAATTTTTGAAATCGGTATCAGCAGTGAAACAGGTTGGTAGTTGTTGACATCTCTCTTATCACCTTTCTTAATGAATGTTTTAACAGTGGTATATTTCAATCACTCTTTAAGAATGCGCTGAGATAGTGATCAACAGACCCCAAACTTTCACTTTTATTAATTCATGCATTCTAGATACTTGACAGCATCATTTCTAATGATTTCTGTAATGATCTGCACCTGATATTAGCTGCCTTACAGGGCCACAATAATATTTATTGAGAATGTCGGTCTGACACTCTGGGCTTGAGAAGACAGTTCAGAGGTTTTGTCCATTTGGGCGCTAAATGGTAAGCTAAGTTTGCACACATTTGTACACTCACTGTGCAGATACGAAGGTCGTACATAAGACGATATTTCACATAAGACTGATCTTATTGTATGGGAACAAATCTTTAGTGCTCTGTTGGAAACACCACCAAAAAGAGATGAGCTTTTGTTTTTCAGAGAATGACTAATTTTCTTAATTTCAAAAGGAGAATCTGGTAATACTTTCACATGCTTGAAATTTTTGAGAGTTGCTTTTCCAACATACTGCTGTGATTTTTTTCTTCAACTGTTCATCCTTATTCTTAATACTACACTTAAGAAATGATTATTAGATATATTTGCTACCTGTGACTCATCATTTATAGTCCTTCCATTCAGTTCAATTACCCCGTGTCCCATTGCGCTACTTTTAATACAGCCTTACAGCTGTTGTTGGAATTACGGATTTCTGACTTTATGTCTATATTCCTTGATCTTTAATGTAATTTTAAATAGTTTTTGACGCTTCCATCTACTGCAGGATCCCTATTTGTTCTTGTTAAAAGATACATTTGCCTTTTCCTTCCACAAGATACTTTAATCCCTCTGGTGATCTATGGGCTTTTACATAGCTGTTTAGCGTTCTTTCTGATTAGTTCGAGCGGAAAACTATTTTCAAATAATGATATGAATTTATCATGGAAAAGAGTAAATTTTATGTCAGCATTTGGTTCATTATAAACTTGATCCCAGGTCATCTCCTGTAAACTATTCTTAAAAACATCTGTCCTGAAATCATTAATTATTCTGATTCCCGTTGAGGAGTATCCATACTGTAAGAGACTATGTCGTTTATGCGAACTAATGTGCATCACGATCATGACATGTTCCACATCCTGGAGGACCTCCTCACTACGGATCAATTGGAATGAAAGTAAATCTAATCTAATCTAATCAGAGAGAATATTTGTTACTAGATAAACAGTTATTTTCTTGCTTCGAGATTCGTTAAAGAAAACATTGTCAATAGTGTCCTATTGTCTTCATTCACTTGTGTTGGAAATTTAATTATTGAGGTCAAATTTTAGGATGCAAAAAATGTTTGCATATCATTTTTCCTATCACAGTGCTTCAGAAAATCTACACTAAAGTCACCTCAGACTATTAACTGCACTGCATCACTATCCAAAAAGACCCTCATAGAGCTTTCACAGTTGTCCAACATTTTATGTATACATACCATGAACAGTAATCATCGTTTAACAGTCCGTTAATGCACATCCGAAGTTATTGCTGTACCCTAGAGCAATAAGCACTTTTACAGTTACAGTAACCACTAGCCGCCAGCCATTAATACAAATGCCTCCCTAACTGAGATCGCTAACTCACAGCGGTGCAGTGACACTTGACTCTATGGTCAGCCTGTTTGCATCTTGCCTACGCATAAACTTTTCACTGCCGGTATTTGGCTGGAAAGGTGGGGAGAGGCAGTAGCATAAGGTCATTGTGAAAACGTCCCGCATTAAATTCTAAACTTGTGTCCAGTGTCTCATGAAGGGGGAGGGGGCGAGGCATGTGACACTGTCGGTGGTGATCCGCTCGCTTGGCGGTCCGCTTCGTCCTATTCGAGAGGAGTAGGCCGTGTTTTGGTACCGCGTTTCAACCTCTCTCTTCTATTACCATTATCAAACGACAGGACACTATATAGACTTCCAGTAGACTCAGCCGTACTCCACAGACCAACCGACAATTCCATAATAAATTTACACTTTTACTATAACTTAAAATCGTCAGATAGTTGTAGCCTGGAAAAAATTAAGGTCTGCAAGAAGATCTCCTAAGAGTTGCTTCCACATCTATTTCCCTCCATTAAGATCGCTTTGCTGTTTGCCGTTAGCTAGAAAGTCTTTCACACAAGCACCGACCTGGCTATATATTTTGTGAGATTGTCTTTCGTTTATAAGGCGATAATACGAAACTGTTGTGAGAGCCATCCAAAAGACAAAGAACGCGGCATCAAGGGGGAAGAGAAGCTATTAACAGTTTCAACAACTATACTATATCTCAGAATCTGACAGAAAATCCACAGAGATTCTGGCAGTATATCAAGTCCACAATCAATACCTTCACTGCGCGATACCAGTGGTAATATTACCAATGACAGCAGCACTAAAGCGAAGATATTAAATACAGTTTTCCGAAACTCTTCACCAAAGAAGACAAAGTAAATATTCCAGAATTCGAATCGAGAACAAGTACCAACACGAATAACTTAGAAGTAGATAGTCTTCCGGTCCCGACAGCCTACGAATATGGTTCCTTTCAGAGTGTCCCGATCACACAGCCCCATACTCAACAGTCGTACACAACCGCTCACCCGACGAAATATTCGTACCGATAGACTGGGAATTCACACAAGCCATCATACTATTCAAGAAAAGAAATAGCAGTAATCAGCTGAATTATACGCCTTCATCACTAACTTCCATTTCCATCAGGATTCTGGAACGTACACTGTGTTCGAACATTATAATAGTCACGAAGGTTAAATGGTCTATTGACATGCAGGCAGTACGCGTTTCAGAAAATATCGTCTTTGTGAAACACAACTAGCTCTTTACTCGCACGAAATAATGAATGCTATCGATAGGTGATCTCATGTTAATTACATATTTCTAGATTCCCAGAATGTTTTTGACGTCGTTACTCATAAGAGACTTCCAATAATTTTGGATGCCTATCAAGCATTGCCTCAGTTGTACGACTGGATTCGTGATTTCCTCTCAGAAAGGTCACAGTAAGCAGTAATCGACTGAAAATCATCGAGTAGTGCTGCAGGTCCCTGCCCTTCCTAATCTACGTAAACGATTTAGGAGACAATCTGAGCAGTGATCTTATACTGTTTACAGATGATACTGTCATTTACCATCTATTACAGTCATCAGAAGAGCAAAACCAGTTAAAATGAGTTAGAAGTGATATCTGCATGGTGCGGAATGTGGCATTTATATCTCAGTAAGGAAAACTATGAGGTCATCCACATGAGTACAAAAAGAAAGCCGTTAAATTTCGATTACACGACAAATCACACAAATATAAGGCTCTCAGTTCGACTAAATGTAGAAGAATTACAATTGTGAACGACTTGTATTGGAATCGTCACACAGACAAACCAAAGACTACAGTTCATTGACAGAACACACAAAATGCAACTGGTCTTTTGAAGAGACTGCTTACACTAAGCTTGTCCGGCCTCTTCTGGAGTACTACTTTAAGGTGTGGCATCCGCAGCGGGCAGCTGGTTTTGCCTTATGGCGAAATGAGGAAGATAGTGACACGGATGTGATACACTAACGGGGGTGGCGATCAAAGAAACGAAGGCGTTTTTCGCTGCGGCAGAAGTTTCTCATGAAATTTCAGTCATCAGCTTTCTCCCTAGTGTGTGAAAATATTTCCTTGACACCACCTACATAGGGAGAAATGAACATCATAATAAAATATCAAAAGTCAGACAATGACGTGGAAAGCTTTAAGTGTTCTTTATTCTCGCTCGCTGTTGGGGAATGAAACGGTAGAGAAGTAGCTTAAAGGTGGTTCGATGAACCCTCTGCCAGGCACCTACTTGTGAATTGCAGAGTAATCATTTATATGTAGATATTAATGGTTCAAATGGCTCTGAGCACTATGGGACTCAACTGCTGAGGTCATCAGTCCCCTAGAACTTAGAACTAGTTAAACCTAACTAACCTAAGGACATCACAAACATCCATGCCCGAGGCAGGATTCGAACCTGCGACCGTAGCGGTCTTGCGGTTCCAGACTGCAGCGCCTTTAACCGCACGGCCACTTCGGCCGGCGTGTAGATATTAATGTAGACGTTTATGTTTAAAAGCCTTACGGTTACACCTGGTATACTGAAGAACCAGTAAAGGAAGTGAAAGCGCAGAGAAATATTGCGAGGGCAACAGACACTAACGCTAAGATTTATAGACGACATGGCACTTCTGGCTGGGTGTAAAGACGACATAGGAGGCCTTTTAAGAGCAATGGACATACTGCATATTTTCGTGTTGCATTTAGACTACTAGATCCCGCCATACAGTAAGTTTTGTGCAGGCTACTTTGCAGCACTCACAAGGGAACGCGGATTTACTGCAAACTTCGCACACTCGTAGTACTGCATGAGGACAACAAAATCTGTAGGCAGTAGCGCGTACTTCTCACGCGTTACTGAGAAAATCGCAAGATAATTTCGGTCCTCAAATATATACCTGTGCGTGGCCATTTTTACCAGGAAGCGGCGGCAGCCGAATGGTTAGCGTTCAAGGCCCGTAGTCAGTGAATCGCTGGATCGAGTCCCGTTCGTCAGTTTTTTCTTATTTCTAACAAAGTAATTTTCTTTACTATCTATATTACAATTGATATAATGGGGAAAATACGTGTAATCGGATGAAATTTTATTAAATTTTGCAATTTTATTTGGCAGTCTACAAATTTTTACTATCACAAATAACATAATATTCATAACTATCGACTAGTAAACGACCAAACGCATAAAGTGATACTGAAAATGTATGCTTGTCCATCTCTTCAAAATCTGTGATACATTACCCGTGTCAAAATGGACCGTTTACCAATTGCGGAAAAGGTCGATATCGTGTTGATGTATGGCTATTGTGATCAAAATGCCCAACGGGCGTCTGCTATGTATGCTGCTCGGTATCCTGGACGACATGGGCTGCACTCACCCCTTGTGAAGCAAACTGAGGAACTACTTGACTGAGACGTAGTGGCTCCTGTCTCGGAAACTGACATACTGCCGGGAGAGTGGTGTGCTGACCACATGCCCCTCCGTATCCGCATCCAGTGATTTTGTATCCCGCCTGAAAGCCGGCGCGTGGGTAGGAGCAGGAAAAGGTGAAAATCTCGCGGTAGTGCAGTGTGAATTAAAGCCACCTTTACTTTAGCAACAAGAATAATACATAACTTTTCCCGGCCGTCTGCTCTCGATCAAATGGGGAGAATCTGGAGCGGAGCTCCTGGAGGTCTCGCGCTCCGGCTAGAGTGCGCTGTCGTCGGTGTCTCATAGTGCCAACTTATGAAACTATGCCGTGTCATCGTTGCTATCGATACCACAAGTGACGCCTGTGGGCTGAGGATGACGCGGCGGCCGGTCGGTACCTTTGGGACTTCATGGCCTGTGCAGAAGGGGGAGTAAGTCGAAAGAGCATGTGTCGGGTACGATTGCTAATGGATCAGCGGCGCCACTAGTTGCCTTTGACTAGCGGGCTCCCGGCTCTGCCAGTAATAAACAATGCGCCGAATCCTTTGACTTCAAGAGTGGTACCACTCGTGACGTCACGACTGGCGCCATTAGTGCCCCAAGGCTACAGCTGTATTTGTGGTATCCTGACCACCCGTCAAAAAGTGTTCAAATGTGTGTGAAGTCCTATGGGACCAAACTGCTGAGGTCATCGGTCCCTTGTCTTCCACACTACTTAAACTAACTTATGCTAAGAACAACACACACACCCATGCCCGAGGCAGGACTCGAACCTCCAGGGGGAAGAGCTGCGCAGTCTGTGACATGGCGCCTCAAACCGCTCGGCCACTCCGCGTGGCCCACCCATGTCATATAGGGTGCCAAGGATCCTGCTTTCTTGGATACCTAAACAACAATTCAAACACATCACATTAATGGTTTTTGTTACAATAAAGTAGATGATATTTCTTAACTTGACGTCTTGACAAAGGTTGGTCGTAAGCAATTGGCGACCTGCAGATAATCAATGTCCTTCAATGTAAACAATTTCCATGCAAGTAAATGATACTGTTCACAGGTCAGGGCTCGTCTTCCAGTGCGGCTCTTCTTCCAGTGTGACTGAGGCTGGAGGCTCGTCGCTTGTATTTTCATCGTGTAGAGGCCGCTCCAGTCGTGGTGACGTCCTAGTCAGCGTGCTATGGTCTGACGTCGTCTCACAGCCCTCTCTGCTGTATATTTCTATATCTTTGTGCTGGAGCTTGTCACTGCGCTGGAACAGTATTGTACTTACCACAATATTATACGTCAATTGACGGTAAGAAATTATAAAATAAAAAGATTTGATTTAACAATAGCCACAAACGGAGATAGGATAGTAAAAGAGCAGTATATATCCCTTCAACTGGGCTGCACAAGGACGACATCTCGGAATGTGACCTCGAGCCCGACATCCCTGTGCACCGCCTCCCGAGTAAATAATAGCATATTCAGCGCAGATTTGTTCAAGGTTAACAAAAGCAAAGACGAAGCTCATAAAGAACTGTAGAAATAATAACAACGACATGCTGAACACCTAAATTGGGAACGATCCATTCAGCAGAGTGTGGGGTGGCACGTAACAATAAAAATGGTTCTTACTTTTTTATTTATTTGTTTACACGTCACGTTCCATAGGACCAAAATGAAGAGCAAATCTCCAAGGTCATGGAACGTATCATTACATGAAATTACAACATAAAAGTAATAACAGATAACAATAAAATGTTTATGAATCCGAAAAAGTCACCCTATAAGTTTCGTAAACGCAATCAACAATGCAACAAGATTCGGCTTAATTTTTCAAGAAACTCCTCGACAGAACAGAAGGAGTGACCCATGAGGAAATTATTCAGTTTCGATTTGAAAGCGCGTGGATTACTGCTAAGATTTTTTAATTCGAGTGGTAGCTTATTGAAAATGGGTGCAACAGTATACTGCACGCCTTCCTGCACAAGAGTTAAGGAAGTCCGATCCAAATGCAGGTTTAATTTCTGCCGAGTATTAACTGAGTGAAAGCTGCTTATTCTTGGGAATAAGCTAATATTGTTATCAAAAAATGACAGTAGGGAATATATATATTGAGAGACGAATGTCAAGATACCCAGACTGGTGAACAGGGGCCGACAAGAGGTTCGTGAACTCACACCACTTATTGCCCGAACCGCCCGTTTCTGAGCCAAAAATATGATTTCAGAACGGGAAGAGTTACCCCAAAATACAATACCATACGACGTAAGCGAATGAAAATAAGCAAAGTAGAATTTTTGTGTCGATCGCTCACTTACTTCAGATACCGTTCGAATAGTAAAAATGGCAGCATTAAGTCTGTGAACAAGATCCTGAATGTGGGCTTTACACGACATTTTACTATCTATCTGAACTGCTAGAAATTTGAACTGTTCAGTTTCACTAATCATATGCTCATTCTGTGAAATTAAAACGTCAGGTTTTGTTGAATTGTTTTTTAGAAACTGTAAAACCTGAGTCTTACTGGGATTTGGCATTAGTTTATTTTCTACAGGCTATGAACTTAGGTCGTGAACCGCACTATTTGAAACGGAGCGAATGTTGCACACAACATCCTTTACTACCAAGCTAGTGTCATCAGCAAACAGAAATATTTTACAGTTACTTGTAATACTAGAGGGCATATCATTTATATAAATAAGGAACAGAACTGGCCTCAACACTGATCCCTGGGGCAACCCCCACTTGACCAAACCCCACTCAGACCCCACATCACAGCCATTGTCAACATTGTGAATAATGACCTTTTGCTGTCTGTTGCTAAAGTAAGAGGCGAACCAGTTGTGAGCTACTCCCCACATTCCTAATGGTCCAGCTTCTGCAGCAATATTTTGTGATCAACACTATCAAACGCCTTAGTTAAATAAGTCTAGCGTTCGAAACCTTTTGTTTAACCCATCCAGTAGCTCACAGAGAATAGCGAATATAGCATTTTCATTTGTTAAACTATTCCTAAAGCCAAACTGTACATGTGATAGCAAATCGTGTGATATAAAATGATCAATTATCCTTACATACACAGCCTTTTCAATAACTTAAGCAAATATTTATCGCGTAGAAATAGGTCTAAAATTATCTACATTATCCCTTTCTTCCTTTTTATAGACAACCTTTACTACTGAGTACTTTAATCGTTCAGGAAACTGACCATTCCTAAAGGAAAAGTTACAAATATGGCTATAAACAGGGCTAACATGTGCTGCACAGTACTTTAATATTCCGCTAGGCAGTCCATCATAAGCGTGAGCGTCCTTGAATTATTGACCCAATCTCCCCCTTGTCTGTATCACAGAGGAGTATTTCAGACGTCAATCTCGGAAAGGCATTTGACAAGAAAATTATATGATTCCCTGTAGAAACTAAATTTTTATTTAATTCACCAGCAATGCTCAAAAAATGATTGTTAAATACTGTACATATATCTGATTTATCCGAAACAGAAATATTTTTACTACGAACTGACTTTATATCGTCGATCTTGTGCTGCTGACTAGACACTTCCTTCACAACTGACCATATGGTTTTAATTTCATCCTGTGAATTAGCTATTCTGTTTGCATGCCACATTCTCTTTGCCTACCTACTATCATTTTAAGCACCTAACAATATTGTTTGTAATGGGCTACTGTAGCTTGATTGTGACTACTTCTAACATTCTGATATAATTCCCGCTTTGTTCTACAACATATCCTTATCACACAAGTCAGACACCTGGGCTGCCTATTACTGCTAGTATCCCGTTTAGAACGTTCTAATGGAAAGCAACTCTCAAAGAGCATGAGAAACGTGTTAAGGAAAGCATTATATTTATCATCTTCGTTATGAAAAGACAGTTAAATTGTCTGTTTGTACTTTCCACCTATATTTGCCGTCTACGAGAGCCTGAAAACTATTTTTGCGGTAAGCCAGAAAGATATGGAAAATATACTGACGATGATTTACAGTCTGCAGGTCTCATTACTCTTTGTACTCACTGAAAGAAGATGTTCCTACTTGGTATTTACTCAGCAGAATAAAGAACTATGAGGAAAAAGGGTTTTGTGTTTCAACTCATTGATTTATTCTGTGAAAGTTCACACGCACAAAATACACTGAATCACCAAAAAACTGGTACAGGCATGCGTATTCAAATATAGCGATACGTTAACAGGCAGAATGTGGCGCTCCGGTCGACAACGCTTACGTAAGACAACAAGTGTCTGTTGCAGTTGTTAGATCGGTTACTGCTGCTACAATGGCACGTTATCAAGGTTTAAGTGAGTTTGAACGTGGTATTAATAGTCGGCGCACGAGCGATGTAATATAGCATCTCCGAGGTAGCTATGAACTGGGGATTTTCCCGTACGACCATTTCACGAGTGCGCCGTGAATATCAAGAATCCGGTAAAACATCAAATCTCCGACATCGCTGCGGTCGGAAAGAGATCCTGCAAGAACGGGACCACCGACGATTGAATAACATCGTTCAGCGTGACAGAAATGCAACCCTTCCGCAAACTGCTGCTGATTTCAATGCTGGGCTTGCAGCAAGTGTCAGTGGGCGAACCATTTGACAAAATATTATCGATATGGGCTTTCGGAGTAAAAAGCCCACTCGTGTACCCTTGATGACTACAGGACACTAAGCTTTACTCCTCGTCTGGGCCCGTCAACACCGACTTTGGACTGTAGATGACTGGAAACATGTTGCCTGGTCGGACGAATCTCGTTTCATATTGTATTGAGGGGATGGACACGTGCGGGTATGAAGACAGCTTCGTGAATCCATGGACGCTGCTGTAATGGTGTGAGACGTGTGCGGTTATAGCAACATGGGACCCCTGATACACCTAGATACGCTTCTGGTAACTAACACATACGTAAGTATCCCTTCTGATCACCTCCATGCATTCATGTCCATTGTGTGTTCCGACGGACTTTGGCAATTCCGGCAGGACAATGCGACACCCATCACTCCCATGTTACACAGTGGCTCCAAGAACACTCTTCTGGGTTTAAACACTTCTGCTGGCCACTAAAATCCCCAGACACGAACATTATTCTGCATATCTGGGATACCTAGCAACATACTGTTCAGCAGAGATCTCCACCCCCTCATACTCTTACGGATTTATGGACAGCCTTGCAAGATTCATGGAGTCAGTTTCCTCCAGCACTACTTCAAACATTGGTCAAATCCATGTCACGTCGTGTTGCAGCACTTCTGATTCTCGCGGGGGCTCTGTACTATATTAGGCAGGTGTACCAGTTTCCTTGGCTCTTCAGTGTAGTACTTTGACCTAGCCGTAGCTGGCAAGACAATCACTACAAGTGTAGTCCTTACGCAGTGCAGGCCGGTCTATCAATCCTAGTATTGTAAGTAAGGTCCCTATCGGGAGCAAGAGTTAACACCTATACGGGAAGTTCCAAGTAAAATGGTCTATCGCCCTCATTTCTAATCACCAAACGGTAATTGCTCACCTTAAAAGTGGAAAATAATCTCACCACCTGCGACGCGGTTTTGTCAATGTGACGGGCTGCACACAAACAGTTACTTCCGTGAAATCTAAGCGATCCAGAACGGTGTACAGTTTTCATGAATTCACTTTCTAGTTGTACCGAAAACATGTGGAAGTCTACCCAGCTCTGACGTCATCAGAGACACAACGCACGAGGGCGTTTGACTGACAATTCTCGGTGCGAAGGGTGTTCTACCGCTGCCTTACTAGCTGTATAGATGCGCAGCGAACCACCAACTGAAACATTTGCTGACATACATTCCAATATCGATAAAGCAGCGATAAGCTGCGTTTAAGAACCTTTAACTAATATCTGTGATATATTTTGTTTAAATAAATGAATGTTAGCCTTACGTCTCCCTCGCTGCCGCAAAGGAGACACACCTCTGTTTTTAACTCTAGTTACAACTAGACTCCTTTTTCCATTACAGGTGCGGTAACCATTTTGTAATGTGCTACATTTTACATAGATATCATAAAATATATTTAAGTTAATTCAATCGGTTCTTCTAATAATTTGACATTAATCATCACTATATTAAATATTCATTCATGTTTCTCATTACAGCTTTAGACTGTTGTCATATATCGGTAACAATAGAGATGCATTGGGCAAACAGAAATCATCAACGCTGGTAGTGCAAATTGAACGTCCAAAATATCTAAGACCCTCGTCTTCTCGGACGTTTAGTTCGGAGATTACAAAGTCCAGTGCCTTCAAATTATTCTGGCATTGTTTCAGTTTCAAATAAGATGTACACGGCGCCCCTTTGTTAAACAAGCAATGGCACAACTGCTAATATTTTCGCAATAACATTACAGGCCTTCCAACCAGTACCTCGATCGTACGCCGTTGCGTAAGTAAGATGCTTCTTTAGATTTGATCCTCCAGTTTCAGCCAAATTTTATTACGATCACTAACTACGAAATGCAGTATCCAGCCGCTAAACCTTTCACCGGATCGTCTGGAGAAAATCACTACCTTCTTTTCGTGTTACCCCTTCCCAGTAAAGAAGATGTATAAACTGACGAAATACGCGTGGGAGAAATATCCAATTATAAACTGGCGATTCCACGACAGAAGTTGTTTTGAACGTTTGCTACATAAATCCTTTTTCTGTTTCATGAACGTAACGTCACCAATATTTCTGTGCCAGTTTTGATCATTCGGAGTACAGACGAAAGATGGGAAAGCAATAACTTCACCCCAGCCCATGAAATTTGCCGACTTCACATCGGCAGTTCTCCACGATCAAGGTAAGACTGCAAACTTTTACGAAAGGAAATATCTTTCACTGATGGACGTAATTTATCATTTATTCCAAGTTTATGTCCAGAAGTTGATTATCCAGTGTTATAAAACAGAACTTCAGTTAAATTCAGTGTAGTTGTTGTATTGTGAATTTCAAAATCACTGTATCTTGACAGTAGTAACACATAATGGCGAAGGAGACAGATGCAGGTATTGTTGAACCTAAATGCAATTATTAACGAATGTGCTTAGGGAAAAAAATACTGCAGATCACTCGTAAATAATTTTCTACATCCATACATTCAAAATTTTCGCTGTCGAATTTTATTTCGATTCTTATGTACGACAAACTTAGGCAACTTCAATCCAATGGCTGCGGAAGACAGCGCCGAGTTGTCGGTAGGTGATAAAATCGAGTCATATAATTTGGTTGAACAAAATGTTGAACAAATTCTCCCTTCAGAACATGAAACAACGTCAAGTTCTGAAGAGGACGAAACAGAAATTTCGAACAGTAACCTCGAACACGCACAAATCCGTTACAAAAGTGAGCAGCATGGAGACACTGTCTTGCGGATGTGTTGGAAGAACAAGCCTGTAATATTCGGATACAGTACTACTAGTGCCCTGCTTGACACAGTCAAGTCGTTTAGATATCTGGGCGCAACGTTGCAAAGCGATATGAGATGGAGCGAGCATAGGAGAACTGTGGAAGGGAAGTCGAATGCTCGACTTCGGTTTATTTGGAGAATTTTAAGGAAGAGTGATTCACCTGTAAAGGAGGCCGCATGTAGGACACTGGTGCGCCCTATTCTTGAGTACTGCTCGAGTGTTTGGAATCCGTACGGGGCCGGACTGAAGGAAGACATCGAAGCAACTCAGTGGTGGGCTGCTGGGTTTGTTACCGGTACGTGTTCGGACAACACTTAAGTGTTACAGAGATGCTTCGGGAACTCATTTAGGAATCCCTGGAGGGAATGCGACTTCATTTTCGAGAAACAATGTTGAGAAAGTTTAGAGAACCGGCATTGGAAGCTGACTGCCCAACGATTGTACTGCCGCCAACATACGTTGTGCGTAAGGACCAAGAATATAAGATACAAGAAATTAGGGCTCATACTGAGGAGTGTGGACAGTCGTTTTCCCTTCGTTCTATTTGCGAGTGGAACAGGAAAGGGATAACTAGTAGCTGTGCAGGGTACCCTCCGCCACGCACCGTACGGTGGCTTGCGGAATATGTATGTAGATGTAGATATAGATTTCTTGGTAGACACCTCTCCTCCCAAAAGTCCACAAATTACGTAATCCCCGTAAGCTGATATAATGGCATACTTGCAACAGATGTTTGAAAAACTACGAGCAGATACCAACACTTTGAAAATCAATTTAAATGCTAGGTACGCCAAACAAGACAATGACATGAAATCTCTGCAAACCAATTTCGATATGAAATTTAATCAATTAAAATATTAATTGAAAATCCAACTAACTACCCTGAACGATAAAAAGTTAGATGAACGAACAAAAGATCTTGCCACAAAGCAACAATCACATGGCATCCGCACTCGGACGACTTAGAAACACCAAATTCAAATTTCGATAATTGATCTTTGCAGTGTACCACCGTAGATAAGAAATTGCACATTTACAGAATGTATGTAAGGAGCTCCCAGCACAGTACAAAAACTTATTAAAAATTAGGATAAGTTAAGAAGTACTGTGAAAAATATGGAAACCTGTACAGAAAATGTTGCTAGCGAAAAGTATAGTCAGTTAAAGCAGCAGGGTAGTGTGCATTGTCAAGATATCACAGACAGTTACACTTGGGGGGCACACGAGCTCTATGGACTTACGTCCCCAAAAATATCGCTATAAAAACAGTATCTCTGGATCTTGGCCAGTGTTTTCTGAGACGCCAAGTGTTTAAGTTGTATCTGTCCGTATAATGTGTATAAATAAATATTATCTATGTGAATCGGTAACGTTGACAGTCATTACACGTCATCAAATCGTGTTCGTTACCCAAATTCTACACACTGCTTCACTCGAAAGAAAAGAAAAATAGTCAAGGAGAACATCATTGAAATCCCAGGAAAACATGATAGTGTCAGTGTAAATTTTCTAAAGGAATTTTCTCAGATCTGAGATATAATACAAAAAGATTTACCCAAATAGCGCGAGGAAGTACACACGGAATTTAACACAATACACAACGAACTGTCCGCGGCTGGGGGACAGGAATATACCTGATGCGTCGCGTAAAATTCGCCAGACATTTGGCAATAGTCCAAAGTACGAAGATATCCGTTAGATTTTAGTCACGAGGCGACGCATTGGTACCTCAAAACTGACACAGACCCACTTTCTACATTATTGCTGGAGGAAAGTGTGATAAAACACCTACAATGATCTGCTATCTAGAGAAACGAACTCCACACCCTCTTGTTTATATTAAATGTTTTCGAGTTGTATTACCCCCCACCTGGACAGACCACCAAAAGATTCAGTTTGTGGTAGGATATTTACAGGGTCACGAAGCCAAATGGGCAACTGAAACGGCTGAAAATATGCGAAACATATGCGCAATTTGAAAATGCGTTTACAAAGAAATACAAGTCCACATGTACACAGGGGTTCCTGAGGAAAGAGATTCTCAATCCAGAACACTTTCATGGAAAACAAGGCAGCCTCTGGTTGCATTTTGAAAAATACCGGAAGAAATCGCGACACTGACATTAGCCCGTTTCACACAAAGAGTGGATAAGAATGCTTAAAGGGAATGCTACCCGCAATCATACCTCAGATTTGGTGTACGCTTCCGATGACGACGTGGATCAGTTAATGGCCACCTTCGATAAATTGATCTGATAAACGAGGATGTGAGACCCAGTTATAATCAAAATAACATGAATAACAAGAATCGGTCCTCTCAGTTAAGCCAGCCACGATATGGCAACAATAATGACTGGCCGGCAAGGGCGCCGGAGGCACAGTCCATGATGTCAACGCCCACGTCACCGAGCTACGACGACCAGCCTACCGACCAACGACCGCAGAATAACTATAAAAAACAAAACGAAGTTTGACAAAAGATGCCATCCTGTGTATGAGGGCAACGGCAACAGTCAGTACTATGCCAACCGAAACTCACAGTACTGGAACAGGCCTAACCGGGATGTGAACAAGTTTCCGCAAAACAATAGTAACAATAGTCTGCAAAAACAGGCATATGCCGGGTCAAGTGACTGTGTTAACTGGGTACCTCATGCACAACGAGGGCATCCCGTAAACATAGTGGAGGTCACAAATGAGGAGACGCCACCCCACTTACAGTCTGCATCGACAAACGAGAACCGACCATGTCTATCGTAACACGGTCTGGGAGCACAGAACAAAGAAAAACAAACTTTCTTAGATACAATAATGGTATTTCACATCACAGATGAACTCACACAGGAGTCAAACATGTATCAACATAACGTACACATGGCAGCACAGGCTAAAATAAAAGTAATTGTAGGCAAAATATCTACCACTACAGTTCTCGATTCAGGCGCAATGACAAATTGTCTCTCACAAACATTTTTGTAAGGAATAATGGAAGCCACAAATGTTCCAATGTTCACGGTACAAGGTCCCAAAGTCTGAGATGCTATTGGTGTAAAAGCTATATTAGTGAAATGGCAGACGCAGGTGGACATAATAATGGGGAATGGAGTTACATTGTGCCCATTCCAAGTACTCTCACTGTGGAATGCTATCTCAGCGTTGAATTTTTTAGAGGGAACGACGCACTGATCGACTTTTGCAAAGTGAAAATCTTTTTGACGCATCTGGGTGAACAAAAAAAGTTGTTTTATTTCACATGCCCGAGCGATAAGGTAGGTTTTGTCAAGGGTTAAAGGTATGGTTTCTCAAACACAAAAGTGCCCCTTGTGACTATTCTCTGACTTAACAGGAGAGCAGTGTGGACAACTGTGAACACGTTAATTCTAAGGTCACAGAACCCACACATTTAAGTGAATAACGACAACAAGCATTGAAGGCTTTGCTGATTAAACATTTACACATATTTGACGAAAAATCAGGCATAACTAATATGTATGTCTAGATAATGAATGTAATAATGGCATCCGTCCATCCTTGAGGGATGATGGTGTAGCATGCTTGGTTCAGAGTCTGCAGCGTCTGCTGTGGCTAAAAAGTCCCACTCCAGAGTGGCAGTCCCTACTGCAGTTTGGACATGTGAAATTTGAGGGACTTCGAACAGAAGCCGCTCTGTCTCTTCGCTTTGTCCTCTTCCTGATTTGTTCCTGTGTGCGTTCGTCCTCTGAGAGCTTGACGCCGTTGCGCACAGTTACTCGCCACTTGACACGGTCATCTGCAATGCTTTCCCAGCGACTTGGATTGATTCTGGTCAGGTCTCTCTTGCAGACATCCTTGAAACGAAGATGCGGTCGTCCCACTGGCCTCACACCTTCCTGAAGTTCGCCGTACAGCAACTGTTTCGGTATCCGCTCAGGATCCACGAGTCTCATGTGTCCCAACCATCTTAGACGTCGATGACTCAGGAGTGCAAAGATGCTGGTTGTGCTTGCACGATGAAAGACTTCGGTGTTGGGTACTCTATCTCTCCAAGAGATCTGAAGGATCTTCCGGAGACAGCGGAGATGGAAGCTGTTGAGTCGAGATTCATGCCTAGAAAGAGTTGTCCATGTCTCACAGCTATAGAGAAGGGTGCTTATAACACAAGCGTTGTAGACTTTTAATTTAGTTTTTGTGGTAAGCAGTCCGTTGTTCCATACTCTGTTTTTCAGTCTAGCCATGACAGATGATGCCTTTGCGATTCTGTTAGTAAGTTCAGTGTCCATGAACAAGTTGCTACATATTGTATATCCCAAGTAGGTAAAGTCATCAACTATCTGGAGAGGATTGCCATCAATGCTAATGGATGGAAGGTTGGTAGTGCTCTGCGCCATAATCTTAGTCTTTTGAAGGCTGATGAGCAGACCAAACTTTTCACAGGCATTTGATAATTTGTTGATCATATACTGCAGCTCATCTTCTGTGTTCGCTACTAGAGCTGCATCGTCCGCATATAACAAGTCACGGATAACGACTGTATTTACTTTGGTCTTGGCCTTGAGGCGAGCAATGTTGAAAAGATTTCCATCAGACCTCGTATGTAGATACACTCCCTCCTCACAGTCTTCAAAGGCAAATCTGAGCAGAAGGGAAAAGAAAATCCCAAACAATGTAGGAGCTAACACACACCCCTGTTTCACACCGCTATTAACAGGGAATGCTTCTGATGTTTTACCGTTGAAGCAAATTGTTGCTTGTGTTTTCTCATGGAAAGAGACAATTATCTGCAGTAGTTTAGGTGGGCATCCAATCTTCTGCAACAGTTTGAAAAGCCCATTTATGCTCACTAAATCAAACGCTTTAACAAGGTCAATGAAAGCAATATAAAGTGGCCTCTGCTGCTCACGACATTTCTCTTGTAGCTGTCTTAAGGAGAAGATCATATCTACGGTTGATCGGCCGGGCCTGAAGCCACACTGAGATTCTGGGTAGATTCTGGAAGCTAAGATCTGTAATCGCATTAGGATGACTCTTGCATAAGCTTTCCCGGCTACACTTAGTAATGAAATGCCTCGGTAATTGTTACAGTCACTTCTGTTCCCTTTCTGTTTATATAGAGTAACTATCCTCGAATTCCGCATACTCATCGGGACATAACCTTCTTCCCAGCTGGTTGTGATAAGTGAATATAGAAGTTTGAGAAGAACAGACTTGTTGTACTTAATAACCTCTGCAGGGATCCCATCTTCACCTGGGGCCTTTCCGTTAGCAAGAGAATCTATTTCTCTACTAAGTTCTTCCATAGTAGGCATTGCATCTAGTTCTTCCATAACTGGCATTTGTTTGATGGCGTCACATGCATCCTTGCTAACTTCATTCTCGACTGCATACAACTCGAGGTAGTGTTCAACCCAGCGTTCCATTTGTTTGCCTTCATCAGTAATGACTTCACCCGTCTTGGACTTCAGAGGAGCTGTTTTTCTGACAGCTGGTCCAATTGCTTTCTTAATACCATCGTACATTGCCTTAGCATTCCCAGAGTCGGCCGCTTTCTGTCTTCCTACACATAAATTCAGCCAGTAGTTATTTGCGCATCTCCTGGATGTTTGCTGTGCCCTGTTCTTTGCTTTCCGTAGGTCATCTCGAGTTCTTTCATTTGGGTTTCTTTTGTAAGCAAGCAGGGCTTTCCGTTTAGCCTCAGTGACTGGTTCCATTTCTTCCAAATTTTGCTCGTACCAGACCTTATTTCTTTTTCCTTTTATTCCATAGGCCAATACTGCTGAGTTGTAGATTGCACCCGAGAGTTTTGCCCATTTCTTATCAACATTCCTTTCTGCTTGCACGTTTCCTGGGAAAGCACTTTCAAAATTTCTGGCAAAATCCTGCTTTCTTTGTGTGTCATGAACATGATCTGTGTTGATACGGGGATGACCTCTCGGTTTAGCGTGGTGACATTTCTTAGGGGTGAGCCTCAATGTGCACGCCACTAGGGCGTGGTCTGTGTTGCAATCAGCACTGTGATAACTTCGTGTCAGTAGCACATTTTTGAGACCAGTACGCCTAGCTATGACTAAGTCAAGTTGATGCCAGTGATGAGAGCGCGGGTGTCTCCAAGACACCTTGTGCTGATCCTTAAGCTGGAAATATGTGTTTGTGATACAGAGTCCATAAAAGCAGCAAACTTCAAGCAGTCTCTGGCCATTTTCATTCATTTTTCCCACCCCATGATGTCCCAGGCAATTCGGCCATATGTCCTTATCTGATCCAACTCTAGCATTAAAGTCCCCTAGAATATACAGTGTCTCGGTGCTAGGCACCTTGGCTATTCTGTCACTGAGTAAGTCATAAAACAGATCCTTCTCTTCCATGCTGGATGATAAGGTAGGAGCGTACACATTTAGGATGTTGACAGTGCCACTTGAGGAGCATATTTTCAAATCAATAATTCGCTCTGTTCCACCGGATGGTGGCACAGTACAGTCCAGGAGGGCGTTTTTAACAGCAAATCCTACGCCATGAAGTCTTGGCTCGTCTTGAGACTTCCCCTGCCAGACGAATGTGTAATTATTCTCCCTGATAGAGCCCGCATCTGGAAGCCGCGTCTCCTGCAGTCCCGCAATGTCTACATTCAAACGATGGAGCTCTCTGTCAATTACGGCGGTCTTACGGATGAAATCGACCTCTTGGGCATCGTCAATGTACCTTGGACACATTGTCCTAACATTCCAGGTGGCAATACGAAATAGTGATTTCTTTATTATTTCATTTTTGTTGTTGGTAGGTGTACTATATCAACCCGCTTGTCGAAGATTACTTCTAAGCTCCACACACCCCGTGAAGCAGGCGGATAGTGGCGGGACAGCACCTTATTGGCTGGAGGCTGCCCAGCTTGAGGCGGGCGGTAGCTGTCCAATGAGATGCAATGATCTCTCCCACCGTCGGAAGTGGCCCCTGGCACTCGAGTCTTACGCCAATCAGACAGAGCTTATAACCGGTAACTGCCTCTTCCCGTGTTGTGCCGAAGTCCTTGGACGCTGCTGAAGTGTCCTCTCCAGGATGCAACAAGCCTGAGCGATAAATATGAAGACATGTGAGTTGCCCAATCATCACGGTCTCCCTCTCGACCTAAATGATAATATCCAGAGGAAAGGCAAGCCAATACGTCGGGTATCACTTCGGTTGCAGGAGCTGCCGAAAGGGGACGTAGTACGCCTTCCAACCGCCTTTGCGGCCCCACTCCAGATTTTCTTTCAGGGTTTTCTCCCTTAGCCTTCATCCCTCCCGAGACCAAGCACAAGGCAGTGGTGTGTTAAGGTAATTAGAGAAAGAGAAGGAATGGTGACTGAGGAGAGGGTAGGGAATAGGATATATAGGATATAAGACGAGTCGTTGTGAGGCACACTTTGTCTGGCTCCTCTGCTGAGACCTGCCCGGCTAGGTTGGACCTGCCAGTAGCTACGCTACCGCCGATACAGCTCTCAGCTTCCTTGGAGCACACAAACTCTCCCGCCCACACGGACAGTGCTACCATAAGGCGGTGCCTCATGGGGGAGATAATAATGAATGTAAAGCCACATGAAACATGCTTTGGGTAATCATATCCCATTCCATGGACCAAGCAAGAGGCTGTTGATCATGAAATTAAGAAAATAATTACTTGGAAGGTTATAGAAGCGTCTTTATCTCCTTACTGTAACCCACTGCTTGCAGCAAGAAAAGCAAATGGGCAGGTAAGGCTTTCTGTAGGTGCAAAAGCCATTAATACAGTTATTGTACAAACTTGTATTCAACTGGAGATCTTAGAAAAACAATTACAAAAATCCTATAGTGTAAAATAGCTCACTAGCCTAGATCTCAGGAATTCTTATTGGCAGATAAAACTTCATAAAGAGTCAAGAAAATGTTTTGCTTTTGTTCATGCCAGAAGGAGTTATCAACTTTGTGAACTACCTTTCAGTTTAAATGTAAGTGCAGGAATTTTTATTGCAGCATCTCCCACAGTGCTTGTTCCTGATCCTTTAGATAAAGTAACTTTATATGTTGATGACACTCTCAGTGCTATTGAAACATTGTTAGATCACCTTTAACAATTTGACAGAATTTTATATTGATTTTTTGAAACCTGTGTTACAGCTAACTTACAAAAATATAAATTTTTAGAGTATATTATTTCACTAGCAGGCATCAAATCTGATTGCAGTAAGTTAGATGCTATAAGAAACTTCCCCCATCCTACGACGAAACAGAAAATAAAGCATTTTTGGAATTTACATCACAATTATTAAAGGATCTGTCACTTTTGAAACTCTTGAAAAAGAATGCCATCTGTTGTTGTGTGGACACCTGTAAAAACGATTTTGAAGCTATGAAGCAAATTCAAATATTTTATGCCCTCCAATTATAAATTTAGATTTTTGTATAGCAGTTGATGCTTCATTACATGGTCTTGGAGCTCATCTGTTCCCAGTAAACTTAATAGATTCAAAATCATAGAGCAACATAATTATTTCTCCTAGTAGAGCACTTTGAGAGTGTGAACGTTCATATTTGACCACCGAATTAGAAGCCTTAACTGTCCTATGGACCATGAAAAAGTTCAACTATTACATCTATGGTAAGTATATGTATGTGTATTGTCACTACGAAACTGTAAGTCTTCTACTGACTTGCAAATTACTACATGTGATAATTGCTAGATGGGCTGCTACCCTTCAAGAGTACTTATTTGAAATTGTACATGCACCAGGAAAGGACAATATCATAACAGATTCACTATCCACATTACCTCAAGGTCTAACACATTTAAATTACATTTCGGAACAGATTACAGACCGTAGAATTTTGTTTATGACAGACACACACTACTGTCAATATTATTTAGACCTGTGAAAAACATGACAGTACTACAGGTCTAGATGACAGATTGCACACTGTAAAAACACAGATTTCTCAGAACGCTTCTGAAAAGGTAAATTCACAATATAAAATTCTTGATGATTTATTGTTTTATTCAAGAAACACTAAGCAAAAAAAATCGGCGTGTGTGCATTCCTGATTCTTGTAAACACGCATTAGTATGGCATGCTCATTATTTGTGGGGCCACTATAGAACAGATAAGTGCCTAAGGTATTGTTACTTTCCAAACATGCATATGTACATGCAGAACCAATTGAAAACTTGTTTGATTCGTCAGAAAGCTAAGCCAGCAAGCAGGTGTAATGACATTGAGTTACATCCAATCATATCAACCAAATCCAGAGAATTGGTCTGTGTCGATATCGCATGTCCAGTCCCAGCTGTACACAGTGGTACAAAAATCAGGTAGTGTTTTATGATGTGTTCATAAAATATGTTAAGTTATATGCATTAAATTCAGTAATGGCCTCTGCCATAATACGAATATTCTCACAACACTCTCTACCAATGATAGGAAAACCTGACAAAATTCTTACAGACAATGCTGCAAGCTTCACGTGTCAAAAGTGGAGATATTTTCTAAGGGAGCAAGGCATTAAACGCATTCTTACCTCAAAATTTCATCCATAAAGCAATTGCACAAGGAAGATTTTATGAGAATTTAACAGATTTATACATACTTATGCTATTTCACAACATTCTAAATGGACAGACTACATCAAGGCTTTGGAAGACATAGTGAACAATTTACCCTTATACAATACACCATTCACACCTGCTGAAGTAATGTTTAACAGAAGAGAGAAGAATGAATGGCTGCAGTCTCTGCCTTAATTGCCAAAAGAAGAATCATTGCTTCAAGACAAGGTAAGTGACACACTAATTGCACTTACGAATCAAGCAACGCTGTGTAAATGGGCATATGAGAAAAGAGAGGGTAAAACCCAGCGATACTGTATAGTAGATCTAGTACTTCTACGCACTCATACACATTCTTCAGCTCTGCTTAAGAAAAACTGTAAATGGCAGCTACTGATCGCAGGTCCATACAGGATAGTAAACATACCACACCCTGGAAGGTATCTTTTGGCAACACCTCGTCGTTCAAGATCACAGGACTTTACTGTCACCACGATCTCAAAAGATATCTACGAACACAGGTTTGCAAATTGTAATACGAAAAGTTAAATATCAAGTATGCTAGAGTATGAGCAATGTCACGCTATTAGAAACCATCTGATGAAAATATTTGTAATAAATGTCAGTGTATTCTCAATAATGTATTTACTGGATGATGTTACATATAAGAATACATTTCATGCAAAATTTTTCATGAATTTACTTATGCTTTTCTTCAAACAGAACTGTACTATAATGCTAGAATGTTGATCGATGACGAAGATTAGTTTAGTAGTAGATGTAGTTTAGTTTAATAGTTTAAAGCAAGGGAATACGTCTGGCCTAAGACCAAACTGTAACTGTAATTCTGGATTATTTGAAGAGGTTTTCTGAGCAGTGTGAAAATACATTAAGTAGATCACTTCAAAAACTTTTAATATGTCTAATCTGACTAGTACAGAAACTACAATTTTTCATTTGAAGGAAAACTTTGCATTAGCTCAATTTTAATAAATAAACAGGCGTAAAATGTATTGTCTTATCGTTAAATAGTGAAATGCACAAATGACCTGTAACTTGTAGAAGCAAAATGACGAGCTACTCTTGAAAAGCCCCACTCACTATATGGAAACCTCTCATGTAAGGGATATGTAGCGCTCTGTCTTCAAGCCACAAATGGCCCTTTGGGACCATCCGACCGCCGTGTCATCCTCAGAATAGGATGCAGGTAGGAGGGACATGTGGTCAGTACACTGCTCTTGGTCGTTATGATGGCTTTCTTTGTCTGTAGCCGCTACTATTCGGGCGAGTAGCTCCTCAATTGGCATCACGAGGCTGAGTGCACCCCGAAAAATGGCAACTGCTCATGATGGCCCAATGGTGACCCATCCAAGTGCCGGCCACTCCCGACAGCGCTTAACTTCGATGACCTGATGGGAACTGGTGGATTCACTGTGGAAAGGCCATTGCCAAGGGAGACATAACAACAATATTTAAAAACCAACATATGTAAATACGTAATTATGAAAGTAATGATATTAGTAAGAACCACAGACTTAAACTGGTGGGTTCTGTAGGGATGTAATTCATATCGTGTAGAGTGGAAAAATACAGTGTGTAGTCGGAGTTCCTAGACGGGAAACGTGTATGTCAAGTATAGACTATTGAAAGAGCAATGTGTAAAATGTGAACATGAATATTAAACAATCAGTGCGGTAGTGAATCAAACGCGACCACGTAGTAAGCACTGTGATGGGCGACGTTCATGGAACTACAGTGCTGACGCAGCCACAGGGGAAGGACGTTGAATTTCACTTACCGAAGCACGAATCAGCAGCACTGTGGGTCGGCACTCCGATGTGCTGTGAGGATGTGAAATAATGCGAGAGGTTAAAATATCCACACATACGCACATACACGGATAAACGATCAAAAAAATGGTTCAAATGGCTCTGAGCACTATGGGACTCAACTGCTGTGGTCATAAGTCCCCTAGAACTTAGAACTACTTAAACCTAACTAACCTAAGTGCAGCACACAACACCCAGCCATCACGAGGCAGAGAAAATCCCTGACCCCGCCGGGAATCGAACCCGGGCGTGGGAAGCGAGAACGCTACCGCACGACCACGGGATGCGGGCGATAAACGATCACACCTACAAAAGTAGCAACACTAGCGGAAGACGCGAACAAATAATCACGAAGCCAGCAGGCTTACTGGCTGCCACGTGCAACAACAATGGCGGCAGAAACTCCCTCCAATTGTCGATGCTGCTTGGCGTGTGTGGTGGTATTTCAAATAAACACTCCAAGTAATGATCTCGGCACAATAAATGAACAAATTCGGGGCACTAAAAGTGCTGGATGGTGAACTTCTACTCCCCAGCATTAAGAGCTGTGTAGTGCAACTATGATTTAAAATGTTTTAACTGATGATACGTACGGTGTTTTATGTACACCACTAATAGAAAAACAATGAAGACAGAGAAACGAAACCACATCCCACCTTAAGGACAAATAAGCGGACCCTCGGTAAATTTACAATAAATGTCTGTGTATGTTGTATGTTACAGGAAATCTATAATTATTTGTGTACATATATATTTTAAATGGAAACGCTAGTGTTTTCTTATGTCAAAGGCACGCCAAACCCCTGATACTGCTGTATAATGTGTTTCTTGTGGTTTTTCCGCTACCATTTGCTGCTGCAACTGGAATAATGTTGAGGCTCTCCAGACTTAGTGACCGCAAGTCGCAACTGCTATGACCAGCATATCTAGGGGTACACATAGTGACAAACCATCGTTTCGAAAGCCAATGAAATAGAACAATACAGGAAAATAAGAAACAGTTGACTTTTGCAGACATCAATTAATGTAAATCTTAGATTTAAAAGTGCAAAGACCTTTTCAAAGAAAGACTCCTCAAAAACCTACTGAAAGTACGCATATTTGTGATTGCAACTTATAAAGTTTGTTTTATTTTTATATTGTTTGAATTAATATGAAATAAATACTATCGAGAAACGTGAATTTTGAAAAGCCACCATCTGGTGGGGACAAACTAAAAGACTCGTGAATGAAAGAAAATACTGATGTAGATGGTCGAATGGCGCTTACAAAACAATATATATGTTGTCACCGCCATTCGAGTGGGCATATGTAACACCCTCATATCGATAAAGCAGTGATGAATTGCTTGAAAACCCTTTAACTAACTGGATTAGGTTCAGTTTTAGTTTAATAGACCCAAAAATGAGATGATTCTCGTGGGTGAACATGTCAGAAAGTGTAACATAAAAACATACAACATTAGAATATAATATTTTGTTTTGTATTGTATGGAACTGGGGACCTAGAAACGATGGAGAGGCTTTGATCCCGCCGTAGCCCACAGTGGTTCACAACCCCACAACAGGCTACAGCAGTCCACTCACCCCGCCGCCACCCCACACCGAACCCAGGGTTATTGTGCGGTTCGGTCCCCAGTGGACCCCTGCGAACGGCACACACCAGACGAGTGTAACGCCAATGTTTTCGTGGTAGAGGAATTATGGTGTATGCATACGTGGAGATAGTGTAACTAAGGCGGAATAAGGGGAACCAGGACGCACTCGCCGAGGCAGATGGAAAACCGCCTTAAAAACCATCCACAGACTGGCCGGCACACCGGACCTCGACGCTAATTCGCCGGGGGGATTCGTGCCGGGGACCGGCACGCCTTCCCGCCCGGAAAGCTGTGCATTAGAACACACGGCTAGAATATAACACTACCCTGGTCATTTGTCACGAGGTGTCGAGGTAGGTGAACACAATGCGGTAAACTGAAACAGCTAATATTTACAGAATTAACACGCTGTCAGAATGAAACATTGATATGCAGTATTAATAAATTTATCATACACAAAATACCTAATCGTGACTGTTGTGACCAAGACTGAAATCAAACGAACAGTTTTACTTAAGCTGGCTTAACAGCTCTGTTAAGATATTCGTCTATACAGTAGGAGTTGTCTATCGGAAAGTCTTTCAAACTCTGTTTACACCGTGCTTTATCTGAAGCTAATCTCTGTGATATATTTTGTTTGGATAAATGAATCATCGTTTGACGTCTCCCTCGCTGCTGCGAAGGAGACAGACGTTTTACTTGCAGTAACAACTAGACGCCTTTTTCCATTACAGCTGCGGCAACCATTTAGTAACGTGTAACATGTTACGGAGATACCGTAAACTATATTTAAGTTAACCCAATTGGTTGCTCTGACAATTTAATTGACATTAATCATCACTATATTAAACAATGATCCATGTTTCTAATTACAGCTTTAGACTATGTGTGGCTGTCGCCATACACAGATAACAAAGAGAGGCAGTGGGCCAGCAGAAATTGTCAATGCTGTTAGTGCAAATTGCACTGCCAAAATATCTAAGAACCACGTCTTCCCGAACGTTTAGTTAAGGAATTACAAAGTCCGATGCCTTCAAATTATTCTGGCATTAATTCAGTTTAAAATAAAATGGACATGGCATCCCTTTGTTAAACAGACAATGGCACAACTGCCAATATTTTCGCTATTAGATTACAGGTCTTCAAGTCAGCTCCACACACTTATGCCGTTACCTAAGTAAGATGCTTCTTTGGATCTGATCCTCTCATTTGAGCTGAATTTTATTACAATCACTAAGTCGAAAATTAAATATTCAGCCACTACAGCTTTCACCGGATTGTCTGGTAAAAATTATTGCCCTCTTTTCATACCATCTCTCCTTAGTAAAAGACCAGATACAAAATGACGCAGTTAGCGGTATCTAAATGCCCATTTCTCGAACACGTATTGAATAATAGCTCTGTCGTTTAGCAATTTACAATGTTCCTAATTCTTATATAAGCAGAATTCAGTTTGCTTTAGTTACTGAAAAAGTTTTAGCTCCACTGCATCAAAACTTTGCTAGCCAGAGTTTTCAGAAAGGAACCGACAGTAGAACATTACCTCTGAAGTGCCTCCTTAAGATTCCTTGTAATCTTTGTTATTTACAATACAGTCTTGAAACTTGCTACAGCTGTATTACGTCATGAATTTATTCGAGTACAGTAATTAGAACTTCCCACTACAAATACAAATGATAGTCGTTCTACCATGAATAAGGGCGTTTTCGTTCCAATTCTGGTTTGTGGTAAATAACTTGAAAAGCAACAGGTGTAGCTTACTGGCGTCACACATTTAATGTTTCTACATGAAATTGATGTAGCATACGAATTTTCAGTTTTCTGAGTCTAATGTTTAGCGGCTTCGGCCAAAAACGCCAATAAAGCCAAAATATTGCTCTCTGCAAGTTACATACGTTTGCATATTCTGACCAACTTTTAGCTTTCTGGTTTTATTATTCAGTGCTACTTATTTTTTCGTGAGATCGTATATTTTACCTAGCGTATTCATTTGATCATTCTAAAACTTCATAGTGTTAACGTTAATACACTTAATCATATGCTGACAAAGTTTGAAAAAATTACTTGAATTTTTAATTTCACTCTCAAAATATGGTGCAGTCCTTTTATCTGTTGAGCAGATGCAGGTTATGGTAGGGGGTAGGCCCCAGCACACTCGCTCACCTACAATGATACAGCGCATGTTTCGCTTCAGGAGGATGTGAAACAGTTTGTAACAACTGTGCTGTCAAATTAAACTCAACCAGTTTTTCTGATATTTATCGATTCTATAAGACATTCCTAGCTTTCTTGTCTTATTATTTCTCCACTTAAAATTGTAACAGTAGAAATGCGAATTACAACAAAACATTGTAATAGTAAAAAACGAGTGTGAGTAGTATGGGCGTAGGTATGGTACAACACATGTTTTTCGTTACAAATATTTCCACTTCTTTCTCACTTGAAAAATATTTCCACATATTTTTCGCTTAAAAATATTTCTACATATTTTTCACATTAAATTTTAAAACATGATGAGCATAATCTGTGGAAATAGTTTGATGTGGAAAATATGTGGAAATGATGAAAATAGGCTCGTCGATACAGGTTTTTAACAGGAATTTAAGAGGAAATTTTTCTAACAGGAATTCAATAGGGAAATTTTTAAAGAGAAAACTATGTGGAAATATTAAGTGGTCTCTTTTTTGCGGAATCTTGGCGACTTCACGGTGGCCTTCTAAACGCCAACATTTTGCGCAAAAGATGGTGAGCACCTTATGGAAGGCGCTTTTTCGCCGGAACTTTTTTGCGAAAGCTTGGCAACTTTACGTAAGGGGCGATCCCTTCCTGAACCCGCATCTTTTTGCGCAAATACGGGATATTTACGAAGCGTGGCATTTTTAAGAGAAAAGTAACGAACTATTCAGAAGACCAAACTTGAAACCAGTCCTTGGGTAGACGATTATAGGTCGAAAGAAGAGTATGCCCGAGGAATTACGGAACAGCAAGGTATTAACCAAATGCTGGGAAGCGAGCAGTAGCCAAAATGGTTCAAATGGCTCTGAGCACTATGGGACTCAACTGCTGAGGTCATTAGTCCCCTAGAACTTAGAACTAGTTAAACCTAACTAACCTAAGGACATCACAAACATCCATGCCCGAGGCAGGATTCGAACCTGCGACCGTAGCGGTCTTGCGGTTCCAGACTGCAGCGCCTTTAACCGCACGGCCACTTCGGCCAGCGAGCAGTAGCCAAAATATGCCTCAGTTCCCTCTGGGGCAAATTCGGTCAGAGACAAAACTTGTCACAGTCAGAGTTTATCGATATTGTGATGCGCTGAGGTGAAGTTTTACTGGATGACAGTATAGTGATAACTAATGTAATGTTCATCAACGAGGAGGCAACTGAGGTGCCATTCCAGTACAGTGAGTTGTATGTGGAGCACAGCATTAGTACTAACATATTTGCAGCCGAATTTACAACATCCGACGCTCGGTTAAGACTGTATGAGATGCTCGATAGAGTGGGTGACACAATCGGGTATTATGACACTGATAGTGTTATTTACGTAGATGATAGTACGAATACCGTGGAGACTGGTTGCATGCTCGGCGAATGGACTGACGAGTTTGGCTAAGAAAAGGTAAAAGAACTACGAAAATTAAAGGCTTCACTCTCAACCATTGTAATGCTGAGGTATCGAATAAGGAATCCATGGCTGCGCTGGTGGATGGTTCAAATGATAAGGTAGTAATAACCAATAACATGATAACTAGAGACAAGAAAACAAAAGATCTAGTCAATAAGTTCACGTTAATAGAGTTTAGTTTTAACTATGATAAGCGTATGCTTCTAGAGGAAAAAGAAGGAATCTTCGATACACTTCACTGGGATTATTGAGATGTCCATTTAAAAAAGTACAGATTTTTTAAATTCAAAATAATCGCGAGTACGACATGCAGATGTTCGAATTTTTGCTACTGTAATGAAAATGAAACGTCGCGTGGCTAGGGCCTCCCGTCGGGTAGACCGTTCGCCTGGTGCAGGTCTTTTGAGTTGACACCACTTCGGCGACTTCCATGTCGATGGGGATGAAATGAGGATGATGAGGACGATACGACACCCAGTCCCTGAGCGGCGAAAATCTCCGACCCGGTCGGGAATCCACTGGACTCGCACTCGGGAGGACGACGGTTCAATCCCGCGTCCGGCCATCCTGATTTAGATTTTCCGTGATTTCCCTAAGTCGCTCCAGGCAAATACCGGGATGGTTCCTTTAAAAGGGCACGGCCGACTTCCTTCCCCGTCCTTCCCTAATCCGATGAGACCGATGACCTCGCTGTCTGGTCTCCTTCCCCAAACAACCCAACCCAACCCCCGGTCGAGAATCGAACCCGGGCCCCTTCGCACGTCATTTCGTCGCGCTGACGACTCAGCTACCGGGGCGGACGCTACTATAGTGAATAGACGCCCCTTACTTTTCAAATCAAATTTGTGGTTGGTCTTAGCCACTTTCTCGTTAATCGCGCTTGAGTTCTCACCATCTTGTGACTGCGCTGGTGCTGTCGCACTTGAGTTCCCGCCATCTTGTGACTGCGCTGGTGTGTTTTCAGCCACATCTTTCCATCAATAATTTTGTGCAAGAAGCGGTGGAGGACGGCTTACAGGAAAGCGATTACACACCAATTTTTTCATTATAAGTTAAACAGCGTACCACCCTCTCTTGCGTGCAAAGAGATGTTGAATTTTTGCGGAGGGGGCGAACATAGCCCCCTTTCTTTTGCGTGCAAAGATGATCACACAGTGCTTGTGATTGCAAAGATTATGCTGAATTTTTACATGAGCGGTGAACAGCGACTACCCATTTGTGCATGCAAAGTTGAAGTTTTGTGGAGGAGTTGAACAGGCGGGTACCAACTTCTTTTGCATGATCACGGAAAGCGCACGACTTCGTGTAGAAAAATTTATGTGCTTGTACATGCTGCCAGCATAAGTGTACCACAAAAACATTCCAGTATGTGACGCAAACATTTGATGCCATTGCGGAAGTAACAGACCACAATTTGGCGTAGTGTTCAAGCCAGGATGTAAACAGGAAGTGACGCACGCACACAGCTCTCTCCGCTATAAAAGTCCTCCGGCACATGCCTAATCAGTCTTGTAAAAGTGGTCATGTTACCAACATGTTTTCAAACGGTTATAGCAAGTAAACCGCACGTTTCCGTGCATGGCTTCCAGTTTAAAGGATTATCTACTGATTCTCTCTCCTCTGCAAGTCCTAGGCGTTTGTAACGGAAATTTTCGAAAATCTTGTAGATGTAGACGTAGGTGGAAATACAGATGTAAGTTCAGATGGTTAGGCATATAATTTGTAAACTTTGGATGCATCCGGACGCAATAAACTGGAAAACCCCCTGTGAGCAGCAAACGTGCTACCGATTAGCACACGCGCAAAACGTTACGGAACAGTTTGTAGAGTTGCGTGCTCCTGTGAACAGGTACATATCCTGCCCTGCGTGCGAGTCAGTAAGAATTTTTCGAGCCCTGAGGAAATACATACTTCACCGTTCATTTGCTTCCCTGGGTACAATCATGGCTCTTTAGGTGATGTCAAATATTTTTCCATGGGAGCACCGATTACTTTTGAAACAATAAACAGTTTACTTACTTTTTCCATATTTCTCGATTTCAATTGACTCCCCCTTATATTTAAATTCTTCTTTGCGCAACTGTTTCTTATGTGCAGCCCTGCATGCCGTCGGGAGCATATCTGAATTATTGTTTTCTTTTCCTGAATCAACGATTATGCTTTGAGTCGAAATAATTACAAACTGAACTGAAGGTTCTATGATTTATTTACATTCCCGAGTCAGTGATGAATTAGTGTTTAAAGAAACGACTACTTAGGTGGCATTGTATGCATTTTGCACTCTGCACTTAACGTCAAGTGCGAATTCTCAGCAGTATTCTGGCTTCAGTAGGGATGATGGTCAGGGCAAAGTTCAATTGCACTTAGTGTAAACGTTTGAGTACTGAGCTCAGTTGGAATCGTCTGCTATTCCTTACATGCAATGAAAGTTAGAAGGTAAGTGCCAGTGTAGAGATTTCGAGACAGCTTGCTGCCGATCGTATTACGTTCAACGTGATTGCTTTGGATCTTTATATGTCAAGTTTTTTACTGAAAGATGTTACAGGGTGTTTCAAAAATGACCGGTATATTTGAAACGGCAATAAAAACTAAACGAGCAGCGATAGAAATACACCGTTTGTTGCAATATGCTTGGGACAACAGTACATTTTCAGGCAGACAAACTTTCGAAATTACAATAGTTACGATTTTCAACAACAGATGGCGCTGCGGTCTGGGAAACTCTACAGTACGATATTTTCCATATATCCACCATGCGTAGCAATAATATGGCGTAGTCTCTGAATGAAATTACCCGAAACCTTTGACAACGTGTCTGGCGGAATGGCTTCACATGCAGATGAGATGTACTGCTTCAGCTGTTCAATTGTTTCTGGATTCTGGCGGTACACCTGGTCTTTCAAGTGTCCCCACAGAAAGAAGTCACAGGGGTTCATGTCTGGCGAATAGGGAGGCCAATCCACGCCGCCTCCTGTATGTTTCGGATAGCCCAAAGCAATCACACGATCATCGAAATATTCATTCAGGAAATTAAAGACGCTGGCCGTGCGATGTGGCCGGGCACCGTCTTGCATAAACCACGAGGTGTTCGCAGTGTCGTCTAAGGCAGTTTGTACCGCCACAAATTCACGAAGAATGTCCAGATAGCGTGATGCAGTAATCGTTTCGGATCTGAAAAATGGGCCAATGATTCCTTTGGAAGAAATGGCGGCCCAGACGAGTACTTTTTGAGGATGCAGGGACGATGAGACTGCAACATGGGGCTTTTCGGTTCCCCATATGCGCCAGTTCTGTTTATTGACGAAGCCGTCCAGGTAAAAATAAGCTTCGTCAGTAAACCAAATGCTGCCCACATGCATATCGCTGTCATCAATCCTGTGCACTATATCGTTAGCGAATGTCTCTCGTGCAGCAATGGTAGCGGCGCTGAGGGGTTGCCGCGTTTGAATTTTGTATGGATAGAGGTGTAAACTCTGGCGCATGAGACGATACGTGGACGTTGGCGTCATTTGGACCGCAGCTGCAACACGGCGAACGGAAACCCGAGGGCGCTGTTGGATCACCTGCTGCACTAGCTGCGCGTTGCCCTCTGTGGTTGCCGTACGCGGTCGCCCTACCTTTCCAGCACGTTCATCCGTCACGTTCCCAGTCCGTTGAAATTTGTCAAACAGATCCTTTATTGTATCGCTTTTCGGTCCTTTGGTTACATTAAACCTCCGTTGAAAACTTCGTCTTGTTGCAACAACACTGTGTTCTAGGCGGTGGAATTCCAACACCAGAAAAATCCTCCTAAGGAATAAACCATGTTGTCTACAGCACACTTGCACGTTATGAACAGCACACGCTTACAGCAGAAAGACGACGTACAGAATGGCGCACCCACAGACTGCGTTGTCTTCTATATCTTTCACATCACTTGCAGCGCCATCTGTTGTTGAAAATTGTAACTACTGTAATTTCGAAAGTTTGTCTGCCTGAAAATGTACTGTTGTCCCAAGCATATTGCAACAAACGGTGTATTTCTATCGCTGCTCGTTTAGTTTTTATTGCCGTTTCAAATATACCGGTCATTTTTGAAACACCCTGTATGTTATCAGAGCAGCCAAGCTTGCTCATTGTACATGCTTCGCTTTTAAGCTACTTCATATAAATACATTACCGGCCACAAATTTTCGAATACCTTTCGTAACGATGAATTTGTGGTTAAAACAGGCACTTAGTCTTGAATATTCTATCAGATCTCCTTTCTGATAGTAAAACATAACAGAAACATGCAAGTAATAATCGCCTCTGTTGTGTATTTGACTGGTCGTTGGCATACAGTGGCGCTGATAAGTATCCACAACATAACTGATGTGCCTTTACCTAAATAAATGTCGTGTGACTAGGGACTCGCGTAGGGTAGACCGTTCACCGGGTGCAAATCTTTCGATTTGACGCCACTTCGGCGACTTGCGCGTCGATGGCGATGAAATGATGATGATTAGGACAACACAACACCGAGTCTCTTGGTGGAGAAAATCTCCGACCCAGGCGCGAATCGAACACGGGTCGTTAGGATTGACTTTCTGTCGCGCTGACCACTCAGCTACCGGGGACGGACTGTCTTTACCTGAGACGGTTGCATTCGAATAAGCCTCTCTCCTTCAGATGTCTGTGTAGCAATCAGTTCGCATTAGTTTACAGTACTTTGTGTGCGTCTAGAAGTGTGTTTGCACACCTGCTCACGTTCACAACCAACATATTGCCTGTTAACGGGATGGAAGCAGCAGTTCAGGATTTATAAAGGTGCTGTAATCGCATCTGTGCATCACGAAGGCTATTCTAGCAGGACACTGCAACAGACGTTGGCGGAGTCCAATGCACAATTGTGTATAAGTTGCAGTAGTTCAAGCAAATTGGTGCCAATGCACGTGTATCACGATCTGGAACACCCCGAGTAACATCGTAGAGGCAAGATCAGTTCATACGTGTACAGGATAAATATCAGAGGACTCATACTGCACGTGAAATTCGCGATTAAGTAAATAATACGTGAGCAACTCCAATCTCTGTCTCCACAGTGCGACGCCGCCCTCGTGAACGTGGTTTAAAAGGGGTGCATACCAGTCAAGAAACTATTATTACACAAACAAAATAAGGTTAAAAGATTGCCATGGGCATTAAAGCTGTAGCGTACAGCACTGGCCAAAACTGCTATTCACAGACGAATCAAAATTCGAAGTACTATATTTGGAAGCCATCGTCAAATGTTGGTTCGTCGGCTTCGTGGAGAACGTATGAGAGTCAGTGCGTGGCGCCAACGGTGAAGCATGGTGGAGGGTGGGTCTTCGTGTGGCGACGTTTCGCGTGTGATAAAGTCGGTGATCTATTGGAAATTACTGGAACACTAAAGAAGGAAGGGTATCACAGAATACTGATCAATAATCAAGTTCGCCGGCCGCGGTGGTCTAGCGGTTCTAGGCGCTGAGTCCGGAGGGGCGCGACTACTACGGTCGCAGGTTCGAATCCTGCCTCGGGCATGGATGTGTGTGATGTCCTTAGGTTAGTTAGGTTTAAGTAGTTCTAAGTTCTAGGGGACTGATGACCATAGATGTTAAGTCCCATAGTGCTCAGAGCCATCTGAATAATCAAGTTCCAGGTGGCAAGAGAATTATTGGTCGTTGATTTCTTCTGCAGCTGGACAATGATCCCAAAAATGTGTCTAAATTGAGCCGAGGGTATGTCAATAGGAACGAGAAATGTGGAGGACTGGAGAATATGACTTGGCCAAGTCAGTCACCTGACTGAAATCCCATTAGCAGCTAATTTATTTAATTCCTTTCTGCCTTGATTCACAGTAGCTGCAGGATCAAAATGGTGTCTGGTCTTCCGGACACGTTGGGAAGAAGGGACACCACATATAGAACTCTTATGTGATGAACTTGACAGGAAGGCAAGAAAAATGAGGTCATATTATGTTGAAGATATAACAATTTACAGACGTGTTGGACAGCAATATGTGCAAAAACACTTTGAACAGGCTAAAGTCTAAACCATATTGTATTGTACCTGTATTTAATGTACAGAGGTAAAATATTTATTTTCTGGGTATTCAGCTTCTACAGTGTGTTTGTACATTGATATAAAATATATGGCTTTTATCATGGCTGATGTAAAAATTTTGACTGGTAGTGTATATTCTCCAGATCAGTCTATAAAATTTCCAGAAGTATTTGTGGTATAAAATTCACTCAAATATTCTTTTGTACCCATCGTTCTTACCATTGCCAAAGTAAACACTCACTAATGTTCAATACGTTTTTTTAAATACGGTCACATTGCATTATAAAACATTTCTTGGGGAAAACTTCAAGTAGAAATCGGCAATTATTCTGGACATTTTTCTGGAGACATACTTCCATATGCTCAGAGCAATGCACACAAAAGAATAGTTACTTTGCATTTGGCAACTTTCTTTCAGGATGTCAACTTTAGTTCTTCTGATAACTCGTTTGCTAGTGCACCACCGAATCCTGTGAGTTTAAAGCGGGCATCTGTCGACTGCCTACCAGGATTATGAATTTTCACACTTATGATTACACATCTGTAGGAACACTATCCTCTCTGATTCAGGCTCTGTAGTTACCTATCAAGGGTCTCTTAAAATCTGCCAAATTATATTCTTCTTTTTAGACTGATTAAAGGTTCCTTTGCCATGCACTGTTCTGACATCTTACTTAAATTTTTTGAAGTATAAGGAATCATTTCCAGTTCATATACGATCTACGTTTGTCGTAAATGGCGTACTTCTTCATTTGCAAATTTCATTCAAAAAGACACCATTCAGTTACGAACTACTGTAAATATTCAATCGATAATTTCTATAGCATTTTCAAAAATGTAAAACTTTCAGGTTGATTGTCTAATGGTAAATACTGACTTCTTAGCCTGCTTGTACTGAACTGTTATGATGTTAAAGGGTATTAACCAGGTGCAAGGTGATATAAACGAATTAACGCTGACAGTGTAATGTCTCTGTCTGGGTTCGAATATTGATTGCCTTACTGTAAATTTATGAATGGTAAATAGGTCACGATTTAGGTGCACTGTAACTATCTCATAAGGGAGCTTGTTAGATTGATTAGGGGACTAGAAATAAAAATTTGATAGTTCCACATTATATAAAGTTTGCATAGTAATGTAAACGTATTTGGCAAGAAATAGAGAACACTACAAATACTCCTCTCTAGGAAGCAATATTAAACCGTACTGCCGAAAGCATGGGGGGGGGGGGGGGGGGGAGGTATAAGAAGTGGAACAGGCAAACAAAAGTTCCTTCAATAAAAGAGCTCTACTGTTGTCGGATATCTATATTGCACTGAGGAATAAGTTGCGGGAAGTGTTCGTCCGGAGCAGAAGCAACGCACCACTGTATGGAACATGAGACGTCAACGATCGGCAATCAAGAGAAGACAGAACTGGACGCATTTGATGTGGGATACTGTGGAATAATGTTAAAAATTAAATGGAGAGGTGCAATGCGAAATGTAGCAAGACTGCAGGAAAAAGAGTGTATACAAGTTTCTTCAGAAAGTAAAAGATTTGTATGCCGTGTGACTAGGGCCTCCCATGGGGTAGGCCGTTCGCCGGGTGCAGGTCTTTCGGTTTGACGCCACTTCGGCGACTTGCGCGTCGATGGCGATGAAATGATTATGATTAGGACAACACAACACCCAGTCCCTGAGCGGAGAGAATCTCCGACCCAGCCGGGAATCGAACCCGGGCCCTTATGATTGACAGTCTGTCGCGCTGACAACTTTTTTCCCCATTATATCAATTGCAATATAAACAGTAAAGAATATAGCTGTGTTGAAAATTAAAAAAAAGACGAACGGGACTCGATCCAGCGATCACAAGGCTAGAACGCTAACCACTTTTTTTTTTTTTTTTTTTTTAAGTGTAGTAGATCAGGGGGCAGAGTGGGCAGGGGTTCGTACTTGGAGGCCTGGCCACAGTGTCCCAGTCTCCCGACAGGATAAGGGAGAGGCAGCGGGAAGGAAACATTGTACATTTATGTAATTTTTTTGTATTATTATTATTAACAAAACCATTTTATTTATTCATTTAATTTTAATGTCCCAAAAGAAAAATCATATATGAAAAAGAAAGGAAAGAAATATAGGGCGGAAGTGACATCCTCGTCACTTCACTGGGAGTAACATCCTATCCCTCGAAACAACGTAAACCTGGGACTCCCCACCGCTTCGGGGGGTTATGAAACATGCTGCCTAGAAAGTTCGCAAAATGCGTTTTATATTTAGAGTGGCGTCGGATGATTTCGTGTTGTTCTAGTAGATAATGCCAATAGTCCATGCCCGATATCAAGGTCCGCGAGAGCACGTAGTGCGATGCGTGTCCTCCAATCCATCGGATTGCCGAAGTTTTTTGTGAGGGGAAAAATACAGTGTCAGGGAAGAATAAAGCGTCCGTCGTGATCGTTGATTCGTCGGTGCGTCGGAGGAGGGCCATGATGCGTTGCGTCAGCCGCCAAACATCCTTTGCCTCACCGCACTACAGGGAATGTTCGTCGGTGTCCTGCATGCCACATATAAGGCAGAGCGGGGAATCTACCATGCGGATGTCGTACAATCGTTGGCGGTTGACTGTCTTTCGGTTGATTAATGTATACCATGACGATCGCGCTGCTGTGGTGAGGAGTGGTGTGTGGACAGCTCGCCAAATCTGTCGCCAGTTTCGTGTTGGGTATTTAATTTCGACAACATTGCTGCCATGATGACGCCGCAAGTATCGATATATCTCACGGGTAGTGTGGATTCTTGTAGAAGGTATCTGTAACTGAACATAACTAAAATCAACAAAGAATCGCGCGACGTGAGAAAAAGATGGCGATATTGCGCCTACCGCCACCGGCGGTTCAAAGGACGTGGGAAGAAGCACGTCCAGGATAGCCGACGTGACGGCGTGTTGCCGTTGGTTCCAAGTTCGTAACGTCGCTCGCAGGTATAGAGCTAGAGCCTTGTTCCGCACATCCGTGAGGTTAAGTCCTCCAGAATGGTGTGGGAGAGTTAAAGTCGCGTATTTGATCTTAAATAACATTCCTTGGCTGAGATAGTATCCAAAGGCCACCATTAATCTGTCAGCAATACCGTGCGGCATTGGCAGTACGTGTGCCAGGTGCGGCAGTCGCGAGGCCAGGTGAACATTAGTGTAGTCCACCCTCTGGAGCAGGTCGTGTGTTGGGAGTGAATTGTTGCGTATGTGCAGTCGGACGTGCTGGAGGAGACGTCGATAGCTCGCCGCCGCTGATTGCCGTAGCGATCGGGCGAACAGAACTCCTAAGCATCGCGACATGTCCACCGTCGTAAACGGACTGTGCAGAGCGCCCAGCCCTCGACCGATGTGCATGATCTTGGTTTTATTCATGTTGACCCTGCTTCCCGTAGCTACTCCATACGTAGTAAGAAGGGTAACCAACGAGCGTTTTTTTTCACGCGCGTTTCTGCCGACGTTCACGCCGACTTTAGGCTATGGCCACACGAGCGTTTTTTCCACGCGCGTTTCTACGAGAATTCACGCAACACGCGCGGCTACATGGCCGCCTCTCTCACGCGGAGCGAAGCCCAGCGAAACGCCAGTAGTGCTTTGGTGCAAGATATGACAACATCTACTGTTCGCAGTTTAGTATCAACTATGAGCGGAAATACATTAAACAAGAACGCGGTTCTTGCAGTATGTCCTGCGTTAGTTGTACAAAGGCGTCGGAAACGATGGTAGGAAAAAAAATACTGGATTCATCCCATATTAACCGACAGATCAACTAAAGGAAAGTTCGTGCTTCTACACAACAAACTGAAGGCAAATCCAGACAAGTTCTTTGAATACTACAGGATGTCGGTTAACTCATTTGAAATGCTTCTCAATATGATTGGAGAGAACATTTCTAAAAGGAACAGGAACATGAGGGAATGTATCAGTGCAGAAGAAAAACTCACAGTAACCTTAAGGTACGTTTTATTTTTTCATTCTTTGTCTGTTTAGACATTAATATTAATTAAAAATGTTTATGCCCAGGAAAAAAATCTAGATCTGAAAACCTGACATAGTTTTTCATTACAAGTCAAAAAGTGTCACAAAAGCATCTTCTCTTTCTTCTGTGGACTCTCTTTCTTCTGTGGACTGTGACGATTAGCTTCCGTAGTGATGTACAAAAGACTGATTAATTGCGCTGCCACGTCGGAATTGTGTAAGACCTTAAAAGTTGAAGGAATTTCATTTGAAAATCTAATTTGTCCTTCGTTTTAAGCTTACTAACAACAGGAATTTTGCTGATTACTTCTGTTCCCCTCAAGGATCTGTGCCATGGCAAGATCATTATGCAAACTTCTTCGGATGAAGACTAATTTTTGTATTGGCTTGTTAACATTTTATTCATGTATAAATTTCATTGTACAGTGTTTATAGCACTTAATAAAATATTTACTATCTGTAATTACCTAGATCTGATTTTTGCTTGTTATCCATTCCATCCCATTTTTCTCGCAGAACGGCCGCTGTAACTGCTCGCCACGATTCTCTTTTTCTTTCTCTAATTTTGTATTCCGGATCCCTTGTATTGTACAGCCATGGATGTTTCTGCACTTCCATAATAATGATTTCACTGTCCAGACGCTCCATTCTGGCACTTTATAAAATACAAGAAGACTGCTACAATGACAACGAAGCGAGGACAGCAAAGTCTGTCCGTAAACTGAACAGCGAGCTGCCGAGCAGGGTTGCCAACCATAGAACTCTTTTCCTCGTACATAAACAACTAAAATCTCGTACCTTGGCTTTCAAACCACGTACATTTATCATGCATTTGACATGTTATAAAACCAAAAATAAGACATATGTGGCTACTTCATTATGAAATACCTACTTTTTATAATACCGCACCACGCGTTGTTAGACTGCACATGTTCTTTATTATGAAATACCTATTGAAATAATACCGCTCCACGCGTGGTTGCATATGTTGGCATCGCTACGATTTCAGTTCGGTAATTGTCGGTAAGCGTCGGAGGAAAGGGCTGAGGTTCCGGACTCTGCCGCAGCGTGTCTCCCGCCCGTGTGGCCAGCGCCCAGCGTGAGAAACACGCAGAACGAATGCACCCGAGAGCGTTCGCTCAGCATGATCGGCGAAGTTTGCGGGCCCGCGGCGTGCGAAAACGCCTCGTGTGGCCAGCCGCATTCAACACGCAGTGGTCTATAATGTCGGCGTGGACGCCGGCAGAAACGCGCCTGAATAAAACGCTCGTGTGGCCGTAGCCTTACTTACTTCGTTCTCCGACCGGACGAGTATCATCAAGTCGTCGGCATATACACGACACGTGAAGGAGCTCACACGCACTCAGACGCCTGTTAGAGTCCATCTTGCCACTCAGCTACCGGGGGCGACCAACAGATTAACTGAACATCTGGCAGTACATTGAAGAACGAATAATCTGGCGATTGGGGATGGGGTGGAGGGGTGGGTGCAATAGAGGGCGAAAAATTCTGGAGGTAAACCTAGACCAGAATGTGTGAAGCAGATTCTAGAGGAAATTTTTAAAAATTGTCAATTTAACCATACACTGCATTCTCTTGAACTGATTCTGGAAAAGTCCAGCCGAATGTCAGAATTCGAAAGCCGCAACTATCGATTTTGAGGCTGTTAGGGACGTCATCTCATCAGTACACCAACTCGATAGGAAAACCAAAGAAGGGTAACCATAAACCGAAAGAAATGGTGACAGATTTCCGATAAGATGTTACGTATCATGGAAAAGACTTTTATATATGGAATGAATAAATTTAGAAAAGACAGAGTAGTTCAGAGATGAGGAAGAAGCTGAGTTTTAATTTCGACTCAAGTAGCAGAAGTAAAGCATAGAACACAGATAGCAAACCGCCTACACAATGCTTACTTGTTTCAAACAGGTCGACAAAATAGTGACAATGGCGGCTATGACATTGCTCTTAATGAAGCATGTATTACCCTAGATACGATAATTAAGAACTACGAGAACTTTGTCAGATTAATTAATGCAAGTTTCGCTTCCCTTCGAAACTCCTTTCCAAGCTATTTTCGTTGTTCATTGGTGAAGAAATTTAAGAACTGACACTTTGAGGCATTTTGTTAAAAATTTCTTTAGCTGCAAAAGAAAAGTATCATGTGATATTGAGAGTTTATTGGAGGAAACTACTTCCATTGTTTCTGTATACTTCACTTTAACTCAGAGAACTGTCGTCGCTAGATATTAAGCATAAAACACAGGAGAAATCCGAGAACTTCAGTATCTGGCACAGAAGACGGTGTAAAGCTTCAGTAATGTTTTATAAGCCGTCCTGCTCAAGTAATCAGTCTCACGTTCTATGCTACGAAACGTATTACGCTTTTGGGCTTCTTGGTTGCGATTATTCATTTGATACTGCCGAACTTAAGCTCACTGGACTAATCAACTCCTCAAAAGAGTACACTGGTTTGTCGCAGTCAATGCGCCCACAGGTAATGGCGCATTGTTTATCTTTTGCATCTTCAGCTTTCGTCTTTCTTTCCCTGTTTGCAGTTAAATTATAGGATACAGGTTCCGCCTTTTTGCAAACACAGTTTTTTCTTTTTACTCAAACATGTTTCAGCACCTCTGTGCCATCATAAGTGGGTTTTTGATTATCGAAAACTGTAAAAAATGAATATGTTTTAGGTTGTAAATTATCTAACAAACTGAGGCCTAAAGAAGCTTTTTTTTCGTTTTGCTTCTTACCGTGACTGAACGTTATATGGTTTTGCAGGACCAAGGTGTATAACACATTCTTGATTTTTTTTTTAAAAAAAACGTGATTCTGGAGTGTCAGAGTATGTTGTGTATATATTCTTGTTGTTACGTTCTGTTGTGACTAATCCTTATTTCTTACGGTTTTTAGGACACTGCCGAGCATGTTAATGTACTTTGTGTAATTTTTTTTTTGAAACGCCTTTTCAGTTCGCAAAACGAGAAGGGCATATGTTGTTGTGTTTTCTAACCCCGTCGGCGTTCATTTGTTCCCGAGAGAGTTTCGCGCCGAATGTGAATTTTGTACCTTTTCGATTTCTTTTGGGTATGTATGTATGTATGTATGTGTGTGTGTGTGTGTGTGTGTGTGTGTGTGTATGTGTGTGTGTGTAAGCTGCTTTAGTTGTTTGTGTTGCCTTTTCTGTAAAGTTCCTTTATGGCACATACTGGCCTAAAATAACAAAATTACCCACATAATAGGCAACATATTAAAAAAACAGGGACTTCAAATAGGATACAGGATATACAACAAATCACAGAAAATGCTCAGAACACAGGAGACACCCACAGATAAATTAACAGATCAGGAATATCTGAAGTCACATGCAACACTTGTCAATCAGTATGAACAGGACAAACATGCAGGAACTTTAAAACAAGATACTCGAAACACGTCAGAACTCTAAAAAGAAACGGCACCCACAGTACGTATGCTGACCACCTAGCAGCCCATAACCACCACCCAACACCAATAGCAACAGATTTCAAAATACTGAAATCCAATCACAAACTGACAATAGAAGAGAAATTCAACATATGGAAGCCAGTATCAGAAGGCAAAAAAGTTTGAAACGAAAACGCTACACTCTGTAACAGTACATTGTTTAACACATTAAAGGGACTTTACAGAAAAGGCAACACAAACAACTAAAGGAGCTTACACACACACACACACACACACACAGAAAGAGAGGGAAAAAGTAAATACACTCCTGGAAATTGAAATAAGAACACCGTGAATTCATTGTCCCAGGAAGGGGAAACTTTATTGACACATTCCTGGGGTCAGATACATCACATGATCACTCTGACAGAACCACAGGCACATAGACACAGGCAACAGAGCATGCACAATGTCGGCACTAGTACAGTGTATATCCACCTTTCGCAGCAATGCAGGCTGCTATTCGCCCATGGAGACGATCGTAGAGATGCTGGATGTAGTCCTGTGGAACGGCTTGCCATGCCATTTCCACCTGGCGCCTCAGTTGGACCAGCGTTCGTGCTGGACGTGCAGACCGCGTGAGACGACGCTTCATCCAGTCCCAAACATGCTCAATGGGGGACAGATCCGGAGATCTTGCTGGCCAGGGTAGTTGACTTACACCTTCTAGAGCACGTTGGGTGGCACGGGATACATGCGGACGTGCATTGTCCTGTTGGAACAGCAAGTTCCCTTGCCGGTCTAGGAATGGTAGAACGATGGGTTCGATGACGGTTTGGATGTACCGTGCACTATTCAGTGTCCCCTCGACGATCACCAGTGGTGTACGGCAAGTGTAGGAGATCGCTCCCCACACCATGATGCCGGGTGTTGGCCGTGTGTGCCTCGGTCGTATGCAGTCCTGATTGTGGCGCTCACCTGCACGGCGCCAAACACGCATACGACCATCATTGGCACCAAGGCAGAAGCGACTCTCATCGCTGAAGACGACACGTCTCCATTCATCCCTCCATTCACGCCTGTCGCGACACCACTGGAGGCGGGCTGCACGATGTTGGGGCGTGAGCGGAAGACGGCCTAACGGTGCGCGGGACCGTAGCCCAGCTTCATGGAGACGGTTGCGAATGGTCCTCGCCGATACCCCAGGAGCAACAGTGTCCCTAATTTGCTGGGAAGTGGCGGTGCGGTCCCCTACGGCACTGCGTAGGATCCTACGGTCTTGGCGTGCATCCGTGCGTCGCTGCGGTCCGGTCCCAGGTCGACGGGCACGTGCACCTTCCGCCGACCATTGGCGACAACATCGATGTACTGTGGAGACCTCACGCCCCACGTGTTGAGCAATTCGGCGGTACGTCCACCCGGCCTCCCGCATGCCCACTATACGCCCTCGCTCAAAGTCCGTCAACTGCACATACGGTTCACGTCCACGCTGTCGCGGCATGCTACCAGTGTTAAAGACTGCGATGGAGCTCCGTATGCCACGGCAAACTGGCTGACACTGACGGCGGCGGTGCACAAATGCTGCGCAGCTAGCGCCATTCGACGGCCAACACCGCGGTTCCTGGTGTGTCCGCTGTGCCGTGCGTGTGATCATTGCTTGTACAGCCCTCTCGCAGTGTCCGGAGCAAGTATGGTGGGTCTGACACACCGGTGTCAATGTGTTCTTTTTTCCATTTCCAGGAGTGTAGAATTCAGATTCGGCACCAAACTCTCTCGGGCTCAAATGAACGCTTACGGGGTTAGGAAACACAACTACATAGTGTTTACCACGTTTTGCGAAGTGAAAATGCGTTTAAAAAAAAATACACGAAGTACATTAATACGCACGTTCAGTGGTCCCAGAACGCAAAAGAAGAAGTCACAACAAAACATGAGTAATAACAAAAATACATATGCAAAATCACGTTTTAAAAATCAAGAGATGTGTTAGCTAGCCGATGAAATCCCCTTTTACATGGTTTGGTTTGCAGATGAGAAGCTATCAGTGCAAGACACCTTACAGTTAGTCCTGAAAAATCATATAATGAAAAATCACAGTAAGAAGCATAACGAAGAAAAACTTTCTTTAGACCTCACTTTGTTAGATTAGTCACAACCTAAAGTAAGTTCATTTTTTACAGTTTTCAATAATCAAAAACCGACTGATGATGGCACAGAGGTGCTGAAACGTGTTTGGGTAAAATGAAAAAAACATTGTGTTTGCGACAAGGCGGAACCTACATCCTACAGAAAGTAATGATGCACGTTTGTTCACAAAGAGAAGAACGAGGCCCCAGTACTTGTGAATCGGACTTCGGTCCGCCCATGTCTTGCGTCGGGCTGCTGCTGTCACCAGCGATCTAATACGGGTATTTGAGTGTGTAGCTACCGTGAAGTGACCATAGTGCTGTGCTGCGTTGCGTAGTGAAGTAATGCACCGCTTGATGAGTCACGAAGCGGTTCCTGCTCCATCTCGGGCAGCGCAAGATAACCTCTCCCACTCCACGGAGAAGGTCAAACTGTAGTACATTACGGAGTGGAGCAAGAAAAATAATTAATCTTGTCGCTGAATGTTACGAGTAGGACAGCGAAAATAAAAGCGTTGCTCCACACTCTTTCTCGTCCGACAAGACGAACACTGACATATAAGCTGCTCGAAGGAATTACGGGTACATGACTATAGGCGTCTGCCTTACTCCATTGAGCAATAATTGAGACCTTGTGTGTTACCAAATTATACCATTATCTTTCACCAGTTAAGTACACAACAAAACATCATAACATCCTCGTTCACTGACGTAAGAAGAACTAAAAAGTCCGACGGATGTCTAAATCAAAGTGGAAACAGTCGCTAATCCCATGTTGCTGGATGCTTTCTACTGAGCACTGAGAGTTTCAAAAAACGTGTATGCGCTCCGCGAGCGTTTATCATTACCTGACAATATGTGACATTACGGCAAGTCGAAAAAGAGAGAAAGTTATAGAGAGAGAACTGATATATACGTGTGTATAATATTTTCCCTCAAAAATATTTATCATCTTCATATCTCCTCTGTGCTACCACAGATGACGTGTCACTGATCTCATTTGTTCTAAGATTGCAGTACACGCGGGGCACCTATTTGCTTCCACTGCCTTGAGTACAATGCAAAAGTTCTAACAAAGGTTCACCAATCTGCTGCCTTCTACAGTTGTTGTCCCCTGCGCAGAAAACAGCATGTACGTCGTGAATCAGTAATCTCGAGGCTGTAAGAAACTCTTAGCGAGGAACTGTCGTTTTAGAAACGATTATATTTCCAATCAGTTTGTTTACACTTGATGCCACTCGCTTTTTATTAGCAGAACAGGAGAAATTGCACAAGTACGTTCCTTTTTAGAGTCGCAAATCATTTTTATCCTTAAACAAATTAATGAATAGCATATTTCCGCAATTAGTATTACACTGTTCTGAATTATATGTCCAAATAACCACATACTAACTAATTTAATAAATAACTAATACTGACCGCTTCGGGCTACATGTCTGTCTTCCGACACTGCCGAACCAGCTCTGATTTACACACTGCTACACACATTGCTAACTAAGTCTTAACCTATACCGCAGCGGCCAGCATGTCCGTCCTCCGAGACTTCCGAAAGAGCTCCATTCACAACCAACACATTGCAAATTATGTCTTAACTGATACCGCGACGGACAACATGTCTGTCCTCCGAGACTGCCGAACGAGCTCTGGTCTTACAGCCGAACCACTTCGCCGCCATCCAAGTTAGGCCCGATCCGGATATCACTGAAGTGCTTCGTCTACCTTTTCATATTGCAGTTGTTTATTGTTCGGCTAGTTAATAATACTTGTGAAATAATGGAATGATAAACCGCTACTGAGAGATGCTTTAATTTGAAATTTAAGTAAATACGCAGTTGAATTTTTCCCAAATATTAATAACAAACTTTCCGAACGCAGCATCGAATTGCGGAGAAGGACCACATTTTAGGGGTTTTTTCTCACGATACCCGTATCGAACAAGCCATTTGTCATCTGTACCTCATACCACATGACGTCATCTTGCCACTGCTGCCTTCTCAACTGCTCTAACAGGAGCTTCTTGTAGCCGAATAGGTTCAAATGGTTCAAATGGCTCTGAGCACTATGGGACTTAACATCTATGGTCATCAGTCCCCTAGAACTTAGAACTACTTAAACCTAACTAACCTAAGGACATCACACAACACCCAGCCATCACGAGGCAGAGAAAATCCCTGACCCCGCCGGGAATCGAACCCGGGAACCCGGGCGTGGGAAGCCGAATAGGATGGCTGCAAAGCCAGACATATTACAACATGCTCCGCGTAAGTTTACGGAGGTCACCGTTCACATTCTTCAATGAGAGCCATTGAGAGTCCGTGGAGGGTCTGTGGTAGATCAGGACGACCGCGAACAAGTTTGTCAAGCACGTTTAAGTCGCGACTCACCGCTGGCCATTGCATTACTTCAACACCCACGCTTCGCGAGACGCTCCTGGTGATGCCCGCCACATGTGCTCCGGCATTATCGTGCATGAGAAGGAATTCAGCGCCATCACCGTACCCAGCAGCCACCACATAGTCTAACAGGATCTCTTCGATATGCTGCCTGGCGGTAAGACGACAATGACAGCATCCGTACAACTGCCAACACTGTTGCCTGCCCACACCGACACAGAATCCTGGCCGAATCTGTTGATTTTCTCGAGAACATTTGGCAGGTAGCAATGACCACGGCGACTCCACGGACGAACACGGCCATCACCTTAGGTCAGAGGAAGTTTGGACTTGTCGCTGCATAACACGTTTCGCCAGTTGACGAAGCTGCCGGTTAACATGACAACGGCATAACTCAAAGGCAGCTGCAACATGTTGCCATGCCAAGCGGAGTAGTGGAAGGTCTTGCTCGTCCCCAGTGGCCCATTTTCACATCGTCTTGCAGTGCTATAGCGGTGTCCGTACGACGTCGCAACGCAGAGATGGCCAGATATTGGTCTTCACGTGAGGATGCAATACATCGGCGGCCTTGTCCAACTCGCCTTGTATACTGACCTATCTCCCTGTAGCGTGTCTACAACCTGTGGACGACAGACAGAGATCATTGGAATCAGCAGCAACACGACGAAAAGTGCATCCTTCTTGAATAAAACAAGCTACCCTTGCAACTAGCGCTGGATTAAGATGTCGCACAGCATGTGCTTGGTTGAATAAAACGTCAACAAATGACAACTGTCCTCTGTGTACATCATTAGAAAACACTGGGACACCGCTACTCACTTCCTTCTCAGAGGTCACCTGACACTGCAGAGCATAACATAGCCGACGCGTGGCGAATGACTTCAGTTCTTGCATACACTGAAAGCGACTGACTGCAAATAATATATTGTCTAAGTCTCAGTTTGGATTTCTTAAGGGTTCTCGTGTAGAGAAAGCTATTTACACTTAAAGTAAGAATGTACTTAATCCATTAGATAATAAATTTGAGACTTGTGTCATTTTCTGTGACCTGACAAAAGCCTTTGACTGTGTGAATCACAGCATTCTCTTAAATAAATCAGAATATTATGGTGTCACGAGCAATGCTGCGAAATGGTTTCAGTCTTATCTAACAGGAAACAAAGGGTATCTTTTCAAAATACCAGTGCAGAAAGCAGTCTGCATCTGCTTAGGAATTAATTAAATGTGGCGATCCTCTAGGTTCCATCTTGGGGCCATTGTTTTTTCTTGTGTACATTAATGAGCTCTCGTCTGTTACATTGCCAGATGCTAAGTTTGTTTTGTTTGTAGATGATACAAACATAGAAATAAGAAGCAAGTCAAGTACAGATTTAGAAACAGCTGCTAATTAAATTTTCACTCACATTAATAAATGGATTGAAGTTAATTCACTCTCACTGAACTTTGAGAAGACCCACTACACGCAGTTCAGAACCTGCAAGAGATTTCCTTCCAGCATATGTATGACATATGAAGACATGTAGATCGAAGACGTTGACAGTGTTAAATTTCTGGGATTACAACTCGATAAGAGATTCAGTTGGGAGACCATTCCACAGAATTGCCTGAGCCCTAAACAAGTCTGTATTTGCAGTGAGACTTATGTCAGATGTAGCAGATATAAATATAAAAAAGCTTGCATACTTTGCTTACTTTCTCCTATTATGTCATAGACTATCACATTCTGGGGTAACTCATCAAGCCGAGCAAAAGATTTTCGGGTGCAAAAGCGTGTGGTAAGAATCACTTGTGTAAATTCAAGAACATCATGTAGGAACCTCTTCAACGGACATTGTTCAAAATGGTTCAAATAGCTCTGAGCACTATGGGACTTAACATCTGAGGTCATCAGTCCCCTACAACTTAGAACTACTTCAAACTAACTAACCTAAGGACATCACACACATCCCTGCCCGAGGCAGGATTCGAACCTGCGATCGTAGCGGTCGCGCGGTTCCAGACTGTAGCGCCTAGAACCACTCGGCCACTCCGGCCGGCCTGCATGAGGTATCGAACATATTGCTTCCCCCTACTTATACCTCCCGAGGAGATCACGAATGTAAAATTAGAGAGATTCGAGCGAGCATGGAGGCTTTCCGGCAGCCGTTCTTCCCGCGAGCCATACGCAACTCGAATAGGAAAGGGAGGTAATGACAGTGGCACGTAAAGCGCCCTCCGCCACACACCGTTGGGTGGCTTGCGCAGTATAAATGTAGATGTAGATGTAGTTGAATTCGGTAAAGTTACTGCTATGTGCCGCTTTGGTTGTAAAGGTTACTAAACTATAATACACTCCTGGAAATGGAAAAAAGAACACATTGACACCGGTGTGTCAGACCCACCATACTTGCTCCGGACACTGCGAGAGGGCTGTACAAGCAATGATCACACGCACGGCACAGCGGACACACCAGGAACTGCGGTGTTGGCCGTCGAATGGCGCTAGCTGCGCAGCATTTGTGCACCGCCGCCGTCAGTGTCAGCCAGTTTGCCGTGGCATACGGAGCTCCATCGCAGTCTTTAACACTGGTAGCATGCCGCGACAGCGTGGACGTGAACCGTATGTGCAGTTGACGGACTTTGAGCGAGGGCGTATAGTGGGCATGCGGGAGGCCGGGTGGACGTACCGCCGAATTGCTCAACACGTGGGGCGTGAGGTCTCCACAGTACATCGATGTTGTCGCCAGTGGTCGGCGGAAGGTGCACGTGCCCGTCGACCTGGGACCGGACCGCAGCGACGCACGGATGCACGCCAAGACCGTAGGATCCTACGCAGTGCCGTAGGGGACTGCACCGCCACTTCCCAGCAAATTAGGGACACTGTTGCTCCTGGGGTATCGGCGAGGACCATTCGCAACCGTCTCCATGAAGCTGGGCTACGGTCCCGCACACCGTTAGGCCGTCTTCCGCTCACGCCCCAACATCGTGCAGCCCGCCTCCAGTGGTGTCGCGACAGGCGTGAATGGAGGGACGAATGGAGACGTGTCGTCTTCAGCGATGAGAGTCGCTTCTGCCTTGGTGCCAATGATGGTCGTATGCGTGTTTGGCGCCGTGCAGGTGAGCGCCACAATCAGGACTGCATACGACCGAGGCACACAGAACCAACACCCGGCATCATGGTGTGGGGAGCGATCTCCTACACTGGCCGTACACCACTGGTGATCGTCGAGGGGACACTGAATAGTGCACGGTACATCCAAACCGTCATCGAACCCATCGTTCTACCATTCCTAGACCGGCAAGGGAACTTGCTGTTCCAACAGGACAATGCACGTCCGCATGTATCCCGTGCCACCCAACGTGCTCTAGAAGGTGCAAGTCAACTACCCTGGCCAGCAAGATCTCCGGATCTGTCCCCCATTGAGCATGTTTGGGACTGGATGAAGCGTCGTCTCACGCGGTCTGCACGTCCGGCACGAACGCTGGTCCAACTGAGGCGCCAGGTGGAAATGGCATGGCAAGCCGTTCCACAGGACTACATCCAGCATCTCTACGATCGTCTCCATGGGAGAATAGCAGCCTGCATTGCTGCGAAAGGTGGATATACACTGTACTAGTGTCGACATTGTGCATGCTCTGTTGCCTGTGTCTATGTGCCTGTGGTTCTGTCAGTGTGATCATGTGATGTATCTGACCCCAGGAATGTGTTAATAAAGTTTCCCCTTCCTGGGACAATGTATTCACGGTGTTCTTATTTCAATTTCCAGGAGTGTAAATGACAATTAGAAGCAGAAGCTGACTCAACCCTTGGCCCTTTCCAAAATCCTATTACCTGTTCTGCCCATCGAGTTTAGCGGGCGTTTCACCCATTAAAAACTTGGTTTCAGAAAAAGCATGGTTTAAACAGAATTTGAAAGAATTTTTGATAGGCAGCTCCTTCTACTCTATAGATGAATGAGACTGTGAAGCCAGCTTAAGTAAAAATGTCTCTTACATTTCAGTTTTGATAGCACTTCGTCGCAGCAGTCAAGGTTGGGTACTTTGCGTATGATAAATTTATTAATAGTGCATAACAACGTTTCATTCTGGCAGCGTGTTAATTCTGTAAATATCAGCTGTTCCAGTTTACCGCATTGTATTCACCTATTTCGACAATCTCCTGACAAATGATCAGGGTTGTAAGCATTATATTCAAATGTTTTATGTTTTTATGCTATACTTTCAGACATGTTCCACCCGCACGAGAATCATTTCATTTTTTGGGTCTGTGGAACGAAAACTGAATCTAATCCAGTCTCAGATTGTGATATAAGAACACAGGTACTGCATGTATCAAAACAGATTTAACATGCCTGACGTTGATAATGTGTTCCTCTAGCTCTTCCGAGCAGTGTACATTTACTGGATCCACCTCCATGAGAAGAATTCGCAGATCTTTTTTACAGATAATCCTGCGGTCACCGGAAACTGCGGGAAAAAACAAGTTAATTACAGTTGAAATGTTTCAATGCGACAGCCCTTTGAAACGACATTCCCTTTGTCTGAATGAGTTTAAAGTGGTCATTTTATTTGCACGTGTAAAAGAAATTCCTGTGATCAAGTAAATCGCTAAAACTACAACAACAAAGCCGATTTTATAGGAAGCCCCAAGTTGCATCATGGCTATGGAACTTGGCTCGTTCGCTGAAAATAGCTGGTATGAGTTCTGTCACATGCGCTTATTTTTAAATCGTAATAGAAATGACTGCAATAATTTTTATTCAATTAATTGTCGCTACTTAGTGTGTTTCCCGGGGCCACAGGATACGCTACTGTATAGGTTGTTTCAAAATGTCGATTCTTCCCCTGGGAACCTTTCTTTGTTGCTTGCAACTATTCATTCTGCATATAATGCACACCTACTTTTCAACTTTTTTTTTTAAATTCTCTTTCACTTAGACAAAGATCTAATAGGAAAATCCAGTTTGTGAACGTCGGCAGGGGTGTCTCGAGACAACCGAAGACTCATTTTTTTGCGGTAGATTGCTCCCACTGTGAGTAATCTTCGACCAAAACGTCAGGAAAAGATCGGCTGGACATGGGGAATTGCGTCTCTGCAGAATATTTCGTTCCCCATGGGATTCACTTGGAAATCAGTGCAGAATAAGCGATCATTACTGCGAGGACGTGGAGACATTATTGATTGGTGGCCTCGTTTTATTGTAGAAATGAAACATGTTAGGAAAGCAGCCACAGAAATAGTCAGGATGAAATTTGGATAGACAGAAATATGCCGGTTGGCAAATGTTGGTAGAAGGATGACGTTTCGAGCGTTATACGAAGTGGAATCTCCTGTAAAAGATTTATTATTCGAAGTGTTGGATAGAGGAAGGGTTTCTTGAGGGGGGCCCAACTAAAATTCAACAAAAGGTGATTACCACTACTTGATCCAGGAATTCTTCCCATAGAAGAGGCAGGCGACCATTTAGATCTGTTACAGAAATTGCTATTATGGAAAACTGTCGATCGCACGATTCTTTATTAAATGCTGTGAGTTTCGAAAGATCATCATATCACATATTTTGTGGGACAACGTACAGAAATTATGCAAAATAAGTAACACATAGCAATATAATGACTGATCCTGACAAACACTGTATGTACTTAATTTAGGTCTAGTTTTAAGCTGAACAAATTGAGCACATGGTATATATATATATATATATATACATATATATATATATATATATATATATATATATATATAGTTCTCATTCCATAAAGGCTCCGTATGTTAGTACAGTTGTCAGTTCAATGAAAGCAAGTGTCAAGCAAGCTGCAGCGTATTAAAAGAAGCAAACTAAACCGACTGTTGGCGTTAGCATTAACCAAAGACAATTAGCATCGACTAGTAAACATACAGGGTGACAGTTACTCAACTATATGAAGTAAAATCGTCATAACTTCTGAAGTGTTAGCGTTAGGACGTCGAAACTGAAGTATTTGGGTGACTGAGAATCCACATTTCGCGATCGAGAAGTCTCTTCACCCTCAATGGGTGAACGTGTGGTGAGCGGTGCCCAGTCGCGGATTAATCGGTGCCATGGCACGGTGACTACCGAACGGTACCTGAAGGTTCTGGAGGATAATTTCATCCCCATTATCCAAAGTGACCCTGACTTCCACAAGATGTGGTTCATGCAAGGCGGAGCTCGACCCCGTCGGAGTGTCTGATGACCTTGAGGAGCACTTTGGGCACCGCATTCTGGCTCTGGGGTACCCACAGGCCACTGGCATTGGCCTCCATTGGCCGCTATATTCTCCGGATCTGAATACGTGCGACTCCTTTTTGTGGGGTGTATTAAAGACAAGGTGCACAGGAATGACCCCAAAACCGTTGCTGAGCTGAAAACAGCCGTTCAGGAGGTCATCGACAGCACTATTCCGACACTTCAGCGGATCATGCATAATTTCGCTATTCGTCTGCGCCCCATCATTTCCAATGATGGCAGGCATGTCGAACATGCCATATCCTAAATCAGAGTATCTGTAGACACGTTTACATGTAGAATAAATCGTTTGCACGGCGCAGTTTGTAACTAATTTATGTTTTTTCCGTGTAGTCCAATGTCACCCCTATTAACGTTACATTCTCTACAAACGACGTAAGAACTTTTGTGAAAGAAGATATGTTAAATGTCGTCGTTGGATAAAGGTCAAATGACAAAGTGTGCTTCGAAATGTAACAAAGACACAGATAAAACTTAAATGACAATGAAATGTACATCTAAATGGAACAGTAATATAGTAGGTAGAAAATATTTAGTTACATAAGAGTCATATATCATTTTTCTTTATTAATGGCCAACTCTGAGCTTGATGTCCTGCAATATATGTTAATAACATAAACTCAAGCACTTGAAAAGGCCGAAACCTGGGCCGTAATTAAATAAACAACAATACAAAAAAATGGCTCTGAGCACTATGGGACTTAACATCTATGGTCATCAGTCCCCTAGAACTTAGAACTACTTAAACCTAACTAACCTAAGGACAGCACACAACACCCAGTCATCACGAGGCATAGAAAATCCCGGACCCCGCTGGGAATCGAACCCTGGAACCCGGTCGTGGGAAGCGAGAACGCTACCGCACGACCACGAGCTGCGGACAAACAACAATACAGTCAAATGGCTGTGTGTTCATGTAAAAATCATATGCATGTGATGTTAGTTATAACTCATGTTGTTGCATGAGTAAGTAAGATAATACATAAAAACACTAAAAGTTTGCGATGAAATGTATCAAATGTGATTACAGTGGTCATTTCAATTCTGGAAAGTTTGAAAGTTGGTTTGCAAATATATTTCTCCCAAATCGTCCTCCAGAGACAGTCATTGTGACGAAAAATGCTCTATACGATGACAGACAGGTGTAAAAAAGACCTACGCAGTATGAGAGCTAAGGGAGGATCTTAGGATGGTTGCAGAAGAGGCGTGTTGCCTATAACGAGGCAGAAGGCGCTGACCGCTTTAATTCAAGAACACAGATATGCCAAAAAGAACGTATGTGATCGACGAAATGGCAAAAGAGAAAGACCACATGGTTTTCGAGTGCCATCTATAACTGTGATGGAGTGCGATTGAGCCTCGTGTTCATGCCGTTTCTTGCTTGCGACCTTCTCTTTGCGGAACTGTCGCCTCGTTTCTTACTCGATTTACTGGCTTCACTAAGTTGCTGGCTTGCCTGCCTGTGAGTGGCAGCACCAGCGTGTATCGATAAGAGCACTGTCGTATTATCTTTGAAGCGACCGCTAGTATTTCCGGTTTGTCGTGTGTCGGGGGTTCAGTCAGGACGGAGCGCCAGTGACGTGTGGACAGCCAGATCTCGCCGACCGCTGGCGACACACATTTGAACCGTCCGACGGAATGAGATTGAAGCGGGAACGACCGCTGGTTGGTCGTTCGGTTGGTCGTCTCATTCGGCGACGTGTATTTGGTCTTTTGACCGTTTCTTGGCCTCGTCCGCTGGTCATCTTGCCAGACGTGGGTCGGTTCCTTCCTTGTGCAGAGATGTCGTGGCCAATTGGCGAGAGTCACCTCCAAGCCTGTGTGCCCGGCGGGTCGCCGTGTCTCCGAGTTACGAAAGGAGATAGAGTTGGGTCGGGTTGGAGCTGCAGTGAGCTCCGGACAGCCAAGACTCGCCCGACCGTTGCCGACACTCATACCTTGAGTGGGGACGACCTTGGCTGGTCGTTCGGTCGGTCGTCTCACCGAACGACGTGTATTTGGTCGCCGACCGCTTACGGAAACTGTGTGTGTGTGACTTGTTGTTTCTCCCTGTTGTTCCTTGGTGACTGGTTTTAGGATTGTCGGCTTTCTTGGTGCAAGTGTTTACGTGGAACTTTGTGTTGCTTCTGTGATTTCCACTGAGCAGATGAATGCTGTGTGCGTACTGGAGTAGTCAGTTGGTCGGTTGCGTCAGAGCAGCGAGGAGGGAATTGGTCAGGTAGTTGGCTGGTTCTTCAGCCGTCCCTAGGGTCGTGCTGCCACCCGATTGTTTAGTGTTACGCTTGGCTGCCTGTCCCACCCAAACTGTTGTTAAGAGTTTCCTCCCCAGGCCGACCCTTGGAACGCTTCTGAGCACCACTGTTCTGTTGTTTGTGATTGTGATTTTCTTTTGTCGCAAGTACTGTTCCAGTCTTTCAGCTGTTTGTTAATTTTGTCTGTTCTATGTCCAGTGTATGGCCTGCAGCCGAACCCTATGTGAAGTATTTTAAGATTAGGCCTTCAGCCGTGTTTTATTTAAAATTCTTATTTGTTCTGTATTTAGGCCTTCAGCCGCGTTTGTTTTAAAATCTTTGGCTTTCAGCCGTAATGTGTAAATTCCAGTCTGTAAGGTTTCTCTTTAATTATCTTGAATTCTTAAAATGGCCTTCTGCCGTACTGTGTAAATGATTATCTTAAGTTTTGTCTTTAATTATTTTGAATAATTGTTTGGGCCTTCAGGCATGAAGATATTTCAAGTTTTCTTAAGATGGTTTTCTGTTCTACTGTATAAATGCTGTTCTTTAAAGGTTGCCTTTTATTATGTTGAAATATTATTGGGCTTTCAGCCGAGGAATTAATTTAAATTTTCCTTAATATGGCTTTTAGCCGAAATAGCCGTTTGTCTGAAGTCTTGTGCCTTAAAAGGTATTATTTAAGGATATTTTAATTTTACTTAAGTAAGACCTTCAGCCGTTTCTCTAAATCCTTGTGGTTTAAAAGGAGTTATTTAAACTTTACTACTGAGTAGTTACTAGGGCCCTCAGCCGTGAAATTATCCTTGTAGTTTTAAAGAGTAAACTGTGCATTGGTTTTCGAGGAATAAAGTTGTGTGTTCTTACGTAACTAACAGTAACTGATGCTGGCCCCTTTCCACAACCTGCTCCGCTCTGTCCTGCGAAATCGGATTTCAGCGACTGTGACAGAGTGTGACAGAAGTGGCATTGGCGAAAGTAAAACCTTTGTTTAGGGAGCGCAATGTTTCAGGGGGCATACACGAAGATAATCCGTTTATGACTGCAAGTGAATCCTTCTGTCAGCAACTGGAAGAAGTTTACTGGCGGTGCGACAGTCTCGTCGTACTCGCAGTAGACGAAAATATTATTAATACCGTTGAATCGAATACTGTCGACGGTACTTGAACATTCTGAGATGAGAAATGTAATTAGACATCCTGAGTTATTTCTGTCAATGACATAAACTCAATCACTTGTAAGTGGCACAAAAGGCCGAAAATGTTCTAAATTTTACTCATTTTTATTATACTGCTACAGTGTTTAACGACTGGTTCTTTTTAATTTCGGATTAGTAGCAACAAGCACCATCGCCCAACATGAAAGTATCAATTTCGAATTCACGAATCCTGTAAGCTTTTTTTCCGTTATTACGCCCCTGCCTCAACTTTTACTTAAGTAGACGCGCAATGCGTAGCAGGCTACAGCTGTTACGGCGGCGGATATTAGATGGAACTGTCGTCGCCGACTGGGGCACAAATCGTCTGCGAACGCAATTGTGTTGCCATCACTGCGTGACGTCAGCTAAAGAGACGTCACCGCGATTTGTTCCCTGGCACTGCCGCTCACCCCTCAGCAGTCAAAATGCTGTGACTCGAAGGGCGGAGATTGCTTTCTCCCCCCCCCCCCCCCTCCCCCTCAGAACTCGTTCATCTTCTGCAAACAGACTCTTGTTCTCAGCAATATAACACGGCCTAAGCCACAACAACCACTGCGACATTATTCGCCTGACTAACAGTTAGTCCGTATGGTCGTGAGACTGTGATCGACTGATGAAGCTGTCCGCTGCAACTGAGTAACATCCGACACACGGCCTGCCACTGAACTGAAGACTTGCCCCATGTGACCATCCCCAGTGTCAAGTACCAATGCAAAATCCTTTCAATAAGTGTATTTCTAAAGGTTAGACAGGTGATAGAATATGCGTTTGCAATAATGACTAGCAAATGAAGATTGCTGGAAAGTAATATTGAAATTGGTACGCCTGATAATGTTGACATTATAGTCAAATGTATGTACTTGCTATACAACATCGCAATGGATGAGGAGCGGCAAGGACCACCAGCTCACTGAACTTGCCAGCGACGACATTCGACAAAAATACGCTTCTGTCGGTGAGAACGGAGATGTCAGTGCAGCCTGTTCCCTCCGAGAGTAAATTGATGACGTTCATTTACTCAGCGGAAGTGCACGAATGAAAGTGATTAGAGTGCTTTACAGAATACTAGTTACGTAGGGTGAACGTATGGTTGAAGGTCTTCTCAATTTCGGTTTTCAACACAGATTTTAGATCTTTTTAAACAGTGTTATTGAATGTACTCTGCACGTCACGTGCCACGTATTGGTTAAACCCGATCGCACAGTGTTTTGTTTGTTGCCTTACTATGATTTGCATTTCCACTTAGCTTCCAGATTGTTATTCTCTGTAACTTTCAGGCATAATTTCCACTGTAAGTGTTGGTGAGGATGCCTGTTCTCATTCGAGCTTTTCTCAGTACGTAACTGGTAATTATGTACGAATCAAACCCAGACACAAGCAGTAACAAGCACTCGATTGCAGCTACTACCGGGTGGTTACAATCAAAGTGCAGCCTAGGTGCGACCATATGATAGTGTGTACAGGGTGGGAGGGGCTAGACCTGGGGGAGGTATGGAGTATTTTAATATTTTGAAACACGAATGGCGACTTGTAAGTAGCCATAAGAGATTTCCCATTCCGACTTTGTTGGAAACCTACACGATACCGACATGGGAATACTTTCTTGTAAGAAAAACTTCTGACTACAACATGAGAGCAGGGGAGCTAGGGCGGCACCTCCTTCCCTTCCCCGCCCCCTCCCCCCACAAGGCCCCCCCTCCCCCCCCTCCCCTCCGCCATGGGCGTCCTTGAATTCAGCAGTGGTCCAGTGTGGGCTGTAAGTATTGGATGGCAGCGGAACTTGGTAGCTATGCGTTAATGCGGAACCGATTTGCACTGCATTACATCTGCAGATGTTTCTTTACGTCTTTTTGCAGTCAAAGCGCCAGATTTGCTCCTGGTGGCCAAAACTGAAACTAATTTCTTTCGAGTGTAAATCGGTTCTGCATTAAAGCATCAGAATATCTACCAAATTTCGCTGCCACACGACAGTTTCTGCTCACACTGAACCTCTGTGGGTAGCTGCACTTTAATTCTAACCACACGGTACCTCCGACTACGTCCGAACAATCCCATTTCACTGGTGTCCGTCAGTCAGCCATCCATGTTAGGCTGAATGACGCCAACATGATCTCGTACTATGGACGCGATCCAGAATCTGTACTAAATGCTAGATTAGGCTCAGTTTTACCTAACGCGGCTGAAAAACTGAAAAGTATTTGTGTGGGTATGTACCACGTAATATCAAAGCTGTATTATAGTAACGACTGTTAAAGAAAAAGCGTTCCAAGGATATATTCAGCCCAAACGCCGAGCAGTTCAGATACTTTGAATGTCACGTACTGGACGACCACTGACAAATGAAGGTTGGACAGGAACAAAGACCAGGGTTTAACGCTGCGTTGTCGATGAGGTCATTGGAGACTGACTACAGGATCAGAATGGGGAAAAATGGCGTAGAAAATCAGCCGTTTCTTCTTCTTCAACCGAACCATCCCATCATTTGGATTAACTGATTTGGGAAAATCGCGGAAAACTTAAATCTAGAAGCCAGGGCGGTGATTTTAATACGAGTACAGTGCCCCACCAGTGCATCAGTACTCTCTGTGGCCGACGTAGCATATACGCTTTGAGCAAGTCTCATCTAAGGGCCTCACACTGGGTCCAAAAGCACAGGAGTCCTTCTAGAACGCTTTTGCACTTCTCATACCAATAGCTACTGTTGTGGCAGATGGAAGTCCATGGGATCTAGCAACGAGTGCAATTTTTTGAAGCCATTGTTAAGAGTTTAAATGAGAATGCATGAACAAGACAATATTTGTTGACTGACTGACTTTTCATGAGGTTGTTATGATCTAGAAAGACAGCTCTTGTATATGGGGTAAAAACCAGTCGGCGTACTGCAAAAGAGAAGCAATGTGATAGTCCTAATATAATTACCTGTTGTTGATAGGCAGCTAACTGCAGTGTTGAAAATTGTTTTTTCCTGAAAAAAGCTTAATTCTCTTAATTATCTTGAAGTTCTGCAGCTGTCCGCATTAATACGCTTAGCTAACAGTGAAGTAACATTCTTTTCCAATAATATAATGGACCGCAACTTTCTTCAACACTATGCAGAAATCCCTGAAACAGGTACAGAATGACACAGAAAAACGAGAACATTTCCACAATCCAATAAAACTAGAACTGATGAAGGAAATAATTTGCATTCATAGTAATTGAAACATTACAACTTCACCATTTACGAAACAAAGATGGCATTTATCATTTTTTAATAATTACGTCCTTTAGATGACATCCTCCTGTACGAATACATCCGTGAAACCTGCTGCTGAGATTCCTCATTGACCGCTGCAACATCTCAGCTGGGATACTGCGAATTGCATCCCGAATTCTCTGTTTTAACTCATCCAGTGTTCTTGCTCGAGTCGTGTAGACTTTGGTCTTGAGGTAGCCCCACAAGAAAAAATCACAAACGGATAATTCTGGCGATCTAGCGGGGCATGGGATGTTACCGAATCGTGAGATCACACTGTTGCCAAACAATTCTCGCACGTATGCCATTGATTGCCGTGCAGTGTGTGATGTCACTCCGTCCTGCTCAAACCAGGCTTCTTGAACGTTTGGGAAGTTGTTCAATGCAGGTGTAACGAAAGTTCGTAACATCTCCACGTAACGATCGGCATTAACAGTTATTGTGTTACCCTGTTCATTTGCGAAAAAATGCGGTCCGACGATCCCATGTGATGAAACGCCACACCAGACTGTCACCTCACTAGCATGTAAAGGGCACTCATTAACGTCATTAGGGTTTGTGCTTGTCCAGTAACTGTAGTACTCCAGAATGAGATTTTCACTCTGCAGCGGAGTGTGCGCTGATATGAAACTTCCTGGCAGATTAAAACTGTGTGCCGGACCGAGACTCGAACTCGGGACCTTTGCCTTTCGCGGGCCAGTGCTCTACCAACTGAGTTACCGAAGCACGACTCACGCCCGGTACTCACAGCTTTACTTCTGCCAGTACCTCGTCTCCTCGTCGGTAGCTCAGTTGGTAGAGCACTTGCCCGCGAAAGGCAAAGGTCCCGAGTTCGAGTCTCGGTCGGGCACACAGTTTTAATCTGCCAGGAAGTTTCATATCAACTGTAGTACTGTTTATACACATCACCTGTGAGATGAAAACGTGCCTCATCTGACATCCACAACCTGCTTAGAAATTCATCGTCATTGTTTATTTTTGTTATCATTTGTTGACAGAATCTTAATTGTAACCGGTAAACGTTGTCCTTCAATTGTTGCACCATCTGTAGTTTGTACGGATGAAATTTTAAATCGAGATGAAAAATTCTGCGAACACTCTCCCGGGACATTCCAACCATTGCTACTTGCTTACGAATTGAACGCCGTGGGCTCTGTAAGACAGACTCGCGTACAACATCAATGTTCGCTGGTGAACGCACACTTCCTGGCCGTCCTGTTGACTTCTTCTCGAGGGCAGATCCAGTCTCTTCAAAGTTATTAATCCAACATCTTATCGCGTGTTTCGACGGAAAGGCATCATGACCTCTTAAATTACAAAAACGTCGGAACTCCCTCTGCGCCTCTATCAAACTATCATTGTTTTTATAAAACATTTTTATGGCTAACGCAAGCTGTTGTCCGTTCTACTGATCCATGATTACTGAAATGGCGGACCTTTTACTCGTTAACTCTCACGAACTCACAGTGCTGCCACCTGCCTATGGCTGCCAGTTCTCATTTCAAACATTCCCATTATTCTGTGTCACCCTGTACTTATGCAACGTTGAATGGGCAGAAGTTGTCCATTCCTCTGGTCGCCTTGGTCATCTGACTCTCCGCCCTTGGACTCTACCGTGCGAGGCTGTCACAGACCAAAGAGTTCCAAATGCACAGAATCTCAAACTAATTGAGGGTAACAATCGCTGGTATCATTGCCGCAGCTCATTCTGTCACCGAAACGTGGCTCTATGTGCAGCGGTCTCTTGTCGTTCTAGAACACGCGCCGGTGCCATCAATGTGACCACCGCCTATGTTCGGCGTCAGTGTGCAATAACCACTCACAGGGGGCAGGTGGTAGCACTAGCAGTGGAGTGTACAAGGTGACATTTATTGAACTACATGAAATAAAACCGCCGTAACTTCTGAACGGTTTGTGTTAGGACGTTCAAACTGCACGGTTGGCTGCGGGGCATAATGAGAAATAGTATGCGCATGAGCACGCGGCTTCTTATTGTCGGCCATTTGCACTTGAAAGTGTCACGCTACAGCGTGTCTGACCGCGTAGCGCTTGTGAAGTCCTCTTGTTGTTGTTGTTGTTGTTGTTGTTGTGGTCTTCAGTCCTGAGACTGGTTTGATGCAGCTCTCCATGCTACTCTATCCTGTGCAAGCTTCTTCATCTCCCAGTACCTACTGCAGCCTACATCCTTCTGAATCTGCTTAGTGTATTCATCTCTTGGTCTCCCTCTACGATTTTTACCCTCCACGCTGCCCTCCAATACTAAATTTGTTATCCCTTAATGCCTCAGGACATGTCCTACCAACCGATCCCTTCTTCTAGTCAAGTTGTGCCACAAACTTCTCTTCTCCACAATCCTATTCAATACCTCCTCATTAGATACGTGATCTACCCACCTTATCTTCAACATTTTGCTGTAGCACCACATTTCGAAAGCTTCTCTTCTCTTCTTGTCCAAACTATTTATCGTCCATGTTTCATTCCCATGCATGGCTACACTCCATACAAATACTTTCAGAAACGACTTCCTGACACTGAAATCTATACTCGATGTTAACAAATTTCTCTTCTTCAGAAACGCTTTCCTTGCCATTGCCAGTCTACATTTTCTATCGTCTCCACTTCGACCATCATCAGTTATTTTGCTCCCCAAATAGCAAAAGTCCTTTACTACTTTAAGTGTCTCATTTCCTAATCTAATTCCCTCAGCATCACCCGACTTAATTCCACTACATTCCATTATCCTCGTTTTGCTTTTGTTGATGTTCATCTTACATCCTCCTTTCAAGACACTGTCCATTCCGTTCAACTGCTCTTCCAAGTCCTTTGCTGTCTCTGACAGAATTAGAATGTCATCGGCGAACCTCAAAGTTTTTATTTCTTCTCCATTGATTTTAATACCTACACCGAATTATACAGATTGAACAACATCGGGGAGAGGCTACAAACCTGTCTCACTCCCTTCCCAACCACTGCTTCCCTTTCATGTCCCTCGACTCTTATATCTGCCGTCTGGTTTCTGTACAAATTGTAAATAGCCTTTCGCTCCCTGTATTTTACCCCTGCCACCTTCAGAATTTGAGAGAGAGTATTCCACTCAACATTGTCAAAAGCTAAGTCTACAAGTGCTAGAAACGTAGGTTTGCCTTTTCGTAATCTAGCTTCTAAAATAAGTCGTAGGGTCAGTATTGCTTCACGTGTTCCCATATTTCTACGGAATCCAAACTGATCTTCCCCGAGGTCGGCTTCTACTAGTTTTTCCATTCGTCTGTAAAGAATTCGCGTTAGTATTTTGCAGCCGTGACTTATTAAACTGATAGTTCGTTAATTTTCACATCTGTCAACGCCTGCTTTCTTCTTGAAGTCTGAGTGTATTTCGCCTGTCTCATACATTTTCCTCACCAGATGATAGAGTTTTGTCAGTTCTGTTATGCGAGCCATAACAGCCCAACTGAGGCTCAAAGGAAGTCTGTGACCGAGTTAAAGCTGAAGACAACCGATCCAATTTGATTCGAAACTTTGAGAGCGGGTTTTGTTCGTGATTGCAGTGTTGTCAATGTCGGTGGTCTAAAAATGGTGAAAACGATGAAAACATCTAGAAGACACGCACTGTGTTTCGATTTAACCCTAGGAAATCAATGAGACGAGCTGCATAACAGGTGGGAAACAACTGGGAGACACTGCGACAAATTGTTATTGATTATCTGAATCTCTTCCCATTCAAAACCATCAGTCATTAAGCCCCCGGGCCATAGAACAGCGGTTGTGGTTTGCCAACAATATTGTCCACAGAATCGACGAATAGGACTTTGATGAGAATGTGGTTTGGAATAGAGACGGAGACAACTATCAGTTGCATGGGTTCGTCAGTAAAGAAATTGGCTCATTTTGGGCAGTGAGAACCCGCATTTCCCGATAGAAAAGGCTCTTCACCCTCAGTGGGTGACAGCGTGGTGTGCAGTGTCCAGTCGCGAAATAACCGGCGCGTTATTCCACGATGCCACGGTGACTACCGGACGGTACGTGAAGGTTTTGGAAGATGATTTCATCCCCATTATCCAAAGTGACTCATTTCCGACAGGATGTGGTTCAAGCAAGACAGAGCTCAACCCCATCGAAGCAGGAGAGTGTTTGATGTCCTGTAGCAGCGCTTTGGGGACCGCATGGACCTCGATTCCGGATCTGAACACATACGACTCCTTTTTGTGGAGCTATATTTACGACAAGGTGTACAGCAGTAACCACAAAACAACCGCTGATCTGAAAACAGCCATTCAGGAGGTCACCGACGGCATCGATGTTCCCACACTTTAGCGGGTGACGCAGAATTTCGCTTTTCGTCTCCGCCACATCATAGCCACGGACGGCAGACATATCAGACATTTCATAAAGTGAATTTTTACATGTTGCATAAAGTGTGTGCACGCTGTTGTTTGTAACTAATTTACGGTTTTTTCATACAATTTAATAATTTCACTTTGTATATAAAGAGTGGTCTGGAGGATGCGGAAAACAGAGCGGTCGTTGTCGTAATGCGGAAACGGAGCGATTTATCCCTCGTCCAAAAGCGCGTGGTCATTGACTTTAGGGCCAATGAGTGGAAGATTACGAAACAGGTAAGTCTGTAAATCGTTGGCTTACCGCTGTAGATATAGTATATGTCGGAAGGTGCGAGGCTCTGGCTGTAGGGTGGATGAGAAAGAATAGTCAATGAAGTTTTCCGACCGACTCTCGGCTGCGCAGACTTGTGCCGAGGTCTTGCGTTGTCATGGAGAAGGAGAAGTTTGCATTTTCGAGGCGACGATCACGCTGAAGTCGAACACTGCAGGAATCACAGTTGTGTACGACCGGCGAGTACGTGGGAGATCGGATGGATTTGGGCGACCTCGTTGCAGTGATAACAGACGCCTCGCCCAGTGACTCAGTATGCTACTGTTCACTGCCAGGTGTCCTTAGAGGTTCTCCAAGCGCCTATTAATATCTGCGGTGCTCTGGTTTTCTGCCAAAAGAAACTCCATGACATCTCTCTGCTTGGAATGCATCTCCTTGCAAATGCCATTTGGAAGGGTACGTATGACGCCGTCAGGTATCGGAACTTACCGGCCCGGCTAGCCGCGCGGTCTAACACGCTGCTTCCCGAGCGGGAAGGCGTGCCGGTCCCTGGCACTAATCCGCCCTTATTCCGCCTCAGTTACACTGTGTTGGCGATTGCTGCACAAACACCGTTTCCACGTATGCATACACCGTAATTATTCTACCACACAAACATTTGGGGTTACACTCGTCTGGAATGAGACGCTCCCAGGGCAGTCCGCTGGGGGTCGAACCGCACAATAACCCTGGGTTCGGAGTGGGACTGCTGTGGAGTGGGTGGAATGATGTGTGCCCTGTTGTGGGGTTGTGAACCACTGAGGGCTACGGCGGGACGAAGCCTCTCCGTCGTTTCTAGGTCCCCAGTTCCATACATACATACATAGATACATACATACATACCGGAACATCATGAAACGATAGTGATTGAATCGGGAATATTCCACGGTGTCTCACAACAACTTCCACATTTTGCAAGCGAAACTGACCGAGAAAAAAATCTGTTGCATTGCTTCCTGAACTCGTAATTATTACATTTTTCTTGAAGTCTGCAGCCATTTCGTCTAGCTCATACACCTTAAACGCTGGATGGCATAATTTTGTCATGGCTGGGACTCCCAAGGATGCGAATAATTCCAAGGGAATGTCGTATCTTACCCAGGCACCTAGTCTCGCGGCATATGCTATTTACTCCAGTTTGCGTTCAATTTATTTTGCATAGTCTACGATTTACGTGTTTGTATCCGAATTCATTAGGGATACTTTCGTGAGTTCCTATCAAGGAGATATGATTTAGCTTCGTTTTTGTGATCTAATTACGTTGTCATTCAGCGTCGTTTTAGAGAGCTCTGTAAGTTCTTATTTGCACATATTACGCCTCGATTCTGTGTGAAAGTATTTTTATGATGACTGTACACTAATTCATAAATATATTGGTCGCATATTTTTTCATATTTCGTTGCATACAATAACATAATGCCCTAAATTGGAATGATCACATAGATAATGTTGTGGGTAGAGCAAACCAAAGACTGCGATTCATTGGTAGGACACTTAGAAGGTGTAACAGGTCCATTTAAGAGACTGCTTACACCACTCTTGTCCTCCCTATTCAGGAGTATTGCTGTGCGGTGTGGGATCCGCGTCAGATGGGACTGACTGATGACATCCAAAGAGTTCAAAGACGGGCAGCTCGTTTTGTATTATCGCGGAATAGAGAAGATAGTGCGACACACATGATACGTGAATTGGAGTGGCAATCATTAAAACAAAGGTGTTTTTCGTTGCGACGGGATCTTCCCATGAAATTTCAATCACCAATTTTCTCTTCGGATTGCGAAAACATTCTGTTGGCGCCCACCTACATAGGGAGAAATGATCATCACTACAAAATAAGGGAAATCAAGGCTCGCACAGAAAAATTTAAGTGCTCATTTTTCCCGCGCGCCGTCAGACGGTGGAACGGTAGAGAGACAGCTTGAAGGTGGTTCATTGAACCCTCTGCCAGACACTTTATTTTGAATATCAGAGTAGTCACATAGATGTAGAGTCAGTTAATCTTGAACCATAATGCCCGGCTGCCGTTAAGTCTGAATGATACATTTACTTAGCGGCCAGCGTGTCACACTGTATTGTAGATATCTGTTACTTACCTTGCTAGTAACGATGGCTCGCTTCAGGAGAAAATTCAGTGCCATGTGCGTAGCAGATAAAGAATTATGTGTTACAAGGTGAAGCCATATTCGCCATACGCACTCCATACCTTATGTGCAAATTATAGGAGAATTTAGAAAGCCTTTCTGCAGCAATATCTGCTGAATTTAGTGTCGTAGTTGAGAAAAGTCGTAAAAATGTGTATAAATACAAGTATTATGGGCCGGACTTGGAGTGAGTTATATGAACGGCGTATACCAATACCTGTCACACAACATTAAGCAAGTGACATGGGCTCGCTTTTCAGGGAGCATCTTCTCGGTAGTTGAATGACCACTGTCACTGCGGCGGTGTACGCAGGGTGCTGTAACTGAAAAGCGAAAGAGGGGAACTGTAAGGACTTTACTCTCGCGGAAGATTACTCAAGTCCACTGAATAAGTATTTACATACTATATTTACATATACATCCCCATCTACATGCATACTCTGCAAATCACACTTAAGTGCCTGGTGGAGGGTTCATGGAATAACGGTCACAATAATTCCAATAATTCCCTATTATTCCACTCTCTAACAGCGCGCGTAAACAACGAACACCTATATCTTTTCGTGTGAGCTCTGAATTCCATTATTTTATTATGATGTAGCTCAGCATCAACAAAATATTTTCGCATTCGGAGGAGAGAGTTGGTGACTGAATTTCGTGAGAAGATCGCGGAGCAACGAAAAACGCCTTTGTTTTATTGATGTCCACCCCAAATCCTGTACCATGTCCGTGACACTCTCTCCCCTGTTTCTCTATAATACAAAACGTGCTGGTCTTCATTGAACTTTCTCGACGTGCTCCGTTAATCCTTTCTGGTATAGATCCCATACCGCGCAGCAGTACTTCAAAAGAGGAGGCTGTCTCTTTAGTAGATCTGTTACATCTTCTAAGTGTTCTGCCGATACCACGCTTTCTTTGGTTCGTGATCCCCACAACGTTTTCTATGTGTTAGTTCCAATTTAAGTTGTTCGTAATTGTAATTCCTAGGTATTTGAATTTACGGCCTCCAAATATGACTGATTTGATGTGTAGCCAAAGTTTAATGGATTCCTTTTAGCACTCCTGTGGATGACCTCACACTTTTCATTATTTATGGTCAACTGCCGATTTCCGCACCATACAGATATCTTTTCTAAATAGTTTTGCAATTGGTTTTGATCTTCTGATGACTTTACGAGACGAAAATCGACAGCATCATTTGCAAACAACCTAAGACGCCTGCTCAGATTGTCTCCTGAATCGTTTATAAAGGTAAGGAATGGCAGACGGCCTATAGTATTACGCTGGGGAACATCAGAAATCACTTCAGTTTTAGTCTATGACTTTCCGTCGGTTACTACGATCTATGACCTCCATGACAGGAAATTATGAATCCAGTCGCGTAACTGAGGCGATAGTCCGTGAGCACACAATTTGATTACAAGTCGTTTGTGAGGTATCGTGTCAAAAGCTTTCTGGATATCTAGAAATAAGGAATCAATTTGGAATTCCTTGTAAATACTACTCAACACTTCGTGTTAGTAATGAGCTAGTTGTGTTTCACAAGAACGATGTTTTCTAAATACCTGTTGAGTGTATGTCAATAGCCGTTGTCTTAGAGGTAACGCATAATGTTCGAACACAATATATGTTCCAAAATCGTGCTGCATATCGACCATAATGATATAGGCCTTTATCAGCTCCTATTGCATTTTTCAACTCTTTGTACTATCTCCTTCGGCTGTCTTTACTGGTCAAACTGAAAATGCCGTATGGCGTGTATGCCAGGGATACACCAGAAGATGGTTTCAGTCGCCTTGCAGAGATGGTGTTCTCCCTTAGTGCATATTGTCCCGCTCACTTGTGGATATGTCAGACGTGTGTTATATGTCTAGTTGTGGAGTGTTGGTGAGTGCAATGGATGTGGGCATAGTGTATTGTTTGTGTGGGATGATGATAGAATGGAGTGGTTGAAAGCCGGTGCTGGCACACAGTATGCTCCTCTTGAATAGCACCAACGGTGCCGTCGAGCTTAACGAACCCATGCGACGAATGGATCACCATCAACAGTTCCATATGCCCTCACTGCCTGAGACACTGTGCAGAGGTTTAGGATTTAATGGAGGACTCTGACACAAAGACGCGATCAGGAACCTTACTCCGCTATCTCTCCTTCCTTTTCCGGCCAAATATGGGCAGTGAAAATTTCATCCACCACCAAGATTCGAACTTTTTCTTTCATTTACTGAGTGTAATGAAGTATTATGCAGTGCCCTTAGCCACATGTACTACAACGTCCTCTGCATCTTAAATATCCTACTCATTATAGATCAATAAAAATAATTCTCTGCAGCAGTTTCATTGACAGGTGTCATTTGAGTATTAATCGATTGTACAATAATGTCATATCTTTGCTCTCGAGCAGTTCCATGTGAGCGAGCAGCGATGTTGTAAGCTATATTGTGCGCTTAGGTTATCATCTTTGGTGTGCTAGTTGGCGCAGTAGCAGATAGTGGTTAGCTCTGTTAAAGTGAGGAAACAATTGTAATGCTTTGTTTCAAATGTAAAGTCTCAATTTATCGAAGTGTTTAATTTAGATGATTATGTAATGGTAAATGATCTGAGAAGTGTAACGGAATCTTTTATTTACGTGAAGGGGAATTACAAGGTAATTCTATTGAGGTGACACTTTTATTATTGCAGCGCCATTTATTACATGTCTTCCTCTTACAATTTCTTAATTGATCATGGTTTTTTCAACAGTAGAAAAGGAACCAAGTGTGTTCTGAAAATACCTCGATTTGCAACTAACAGAGGTCTCATTGCATCTCACGAGTGTCATTGTGTAGATGTAGTAATTTGCAGCTTTATCATAGCAGCGCGCAAGACAGAGGAGTAATGCATCGCGTTATCCAGATTTGTACACTACAGAGGTAAGGACTAAATATTTTGATGTTTTTTTTTTATTCAGTCAGGGCCAACTTATGTCACTGAGAGAGAGATTTATTCTGTGTTTTGTATCAGTTTTAGTTCTGCAATCTGTGATCAATTTTGCAGAACTAACTATCGTAGGTTTTATGTTAAAGTTCATTATTCAGGCAGTTTTTAGTGCTCAAAAAATTCTTGCAATCATATTATTCAGTTTACCAGTATTAAAGACTTGCCTTCTAATTACGGCAGTTCAGTTTTACATTACGATTCATTAACATTTCACCACAGCTCTTATTGTTCAAAACAGAATACGTCAGTCATATTTTTGTTATTTAACGAGAACTTGCAACATGCTATGTTTGTGTGATCTTTCACTTAACTGATTTCACCGCCACTGTTGCAAAGCAGTTGCTGGAAATTGTAATTGAAACGGATTCTCTGCCTTTCTTATTTGTATATCAGCTTCTTAACGGAACAGCAAATCAACTCATTTTGACGTTGAAATTTTTAAATAGACGAGAATCTGTCACACAAAATCGCATATTAAGAAAGACAGAAGAAAAAGAGATAATTTCTTGACCGATCTGAATGTTTCTATTGTTATAACAGCGGTACAACACAATTAAAACGCAGTGAAGTTCAGTCAACGATGAAGATGAAGATATTACCTGTCTGGAGTAAAAGCCTGACCCCTCAGAAAGTAAATGTTATTTTATCTCACAGTCACAGTGGGCTAATACAGGGTATGAGTGCAGATATTGTGATCATTATTACCTTAATATGTACCCACTTCAGTGTGTTGTTTGTTTTCTGTGTAAGTAACAGTCTTCCCACAATCATGTCACATAATTCACTGCTTGATGTTTTCTGAACAGTCCTAACTGCACCACTGAGTGGACTACGCGTGTCAGTACAGACTACCCGTTTTCCTTCCACGTCTCCACACTTCAACACCAGACCTGCTGCCAAAGGGAATACTTGGAGGTACTAACCAGTGTAAAAACATAGTACTGGCTCTGAGCACTATGGGACTTAACTTCTAAGGTCATCAGTCCCCTAGAACTTAGAACTACTTAAACCTAACATCACACACATCCATTCCCGAGGCAGGATTCGAACCTGCGACCGTAGCGGTCGCGCGGTTCCAGACTGTAGCGCCTAGAACCGCTCGGCCACCCCGGCCGGCAATAAAAAACATAGTACTACCAATAGCTATAATTATTATTATGTAGATGAAGTAAATACTGATGCAGTGTCGTTGAGCACACTGTCCTCAGTCACGAATAAAAGTATCTGCACTGGTACCCCTAACACGTGTATATAAATGTTTTTTCACTCTTTCTTTATGGCTGAATGTTACCATTCTTGAAAATACCTCGACAAAAAGGAGATGAATGGTTGCTATGCTAGCTAAAGGCTACCATACCACTGGTAAATTAACAAATATATCTTCACATTTTCGTTCCTTCCGCTGTTCGTTATGCAGTGTTGCGATTCTGCGTTGGAATTTCAGGATCTCTGGGTTTTCCAGGCTCAATACATAGTAGACAAATTCACCAAATAGCCAAATAACCACACTGTATTTTTTGATTATAAATCGCTTTGCGTCCGGTCGTAGCACCTGTTGTATATGAATGCGTTGAAACGCCGTTCTTGCCACGATATGATAGCAAGTTTTCCTCGTAGCCACCGCCATACTTGGTTGGCTGGGCGACGTGTCACTCTGTGTGTTAAGGTGTCTTTTTGCTTACATTTTCCACAGACGGGCGAGTCGATTAGGTGAACAGCGTGTAGCTTACTAGGCAACTTACTGGATGCTGCGGATACGCGGTGGCTTCGCTGACAAGTAACACGAGACGCGACCGCCTTCACCTTCCGCCGACGCGCAGCAGGTCAGGAAGTGTAAGGTGAAGGCGGCGGCTGCACGCGTAACATCCGAATTTGCACCTCTTCTAATTTTTCGGTGGCACAGTATCAGCCCGAGGCTTAGCAGAGACCTGTAATAGGGGGGAGTACGCCGCGTACTGCGAAGATAATGGGAACTGAATAAGCCACGAATTTTCACGATGCATTCTTTATTAGGCATTTATTTGGTGACATGTGAATGACAGGTTACGAGGGTGGCGTCGTGTCGGCGTTCTCGAAGTCCTCCAGAGGGACCGCCTTCTCCTTGTAGATCTGCGCCATCACCGGCACCGACGCCTTCGCAGTTCTGGGGCGCTCTGGATCGTCGTAGTCCACGGAGTACAGGCCGAACTTGATCCTGTGGAAGCAGTAATCCATAAACAGCCACTGGAGGAAGCCTGGACAGTTCTCGGTCCTATTAAATAGCAATAACGATTGTCTGATGGTAAATGAAACCAACAAACACAAAATATCATTGCCGTGACGAAGAAGTTGTAAATTTGTTCACGCTATATCAACCGGGATAACGTCTGTGACTGTTTTACAGATTTTCGAAGCGACATACTTTTGTGCTTAAGCCATCTTTTTTTTTTAGTCTGACACGCCGTGTTTCTGCATCTCATGTTTAGAAATGAGAAGGAGTGACTTGTTTTACTTGACAAAAAACTTTCTATGGTCAAGATCGCATAAATACTTCTTTATTTTCGACAACCAGTTTCGACAGGCTTTGCTGTCATCTTCTGGTCTTTTTACCAATTGTCAGTTGGAACCTCAAGCCAAGTTATCATATTAGTAGACAGGTTCGTCAGTTAAATTTAAATTCGAGTACTTTAGGTCAAGAGTGATCGCAACCGTTATAAGCCGAAGCTACAAATTGCTGTAGGTAATAAATCCACCTAATGGTGGACGTATTACAGTCTTCCCAGACGTGTAGTCTGAAATATAGTTTAATAAATGTGACTGGTTACAGCAGTTCGTATTAATTGATATAATTTATTTTGTCTCAAATTTGCCACGAGAACAACGTACTTCCTTAAATTTTTAACAATGTTTTTATGAGTGTTTTAGTGAGGTAATTGTGTCGACGTTTCTACCCAGAAATTATTGTGAGGTTCAGTACATCATTTTGTATTTTTGGATGTTTACTTCGTTTCAGTAAAGAGATAGAAAATTACAGAAGGTTGTATTATAGGTCACAGTAAACTTCTGGGCGGTATCTCAGCCACCTAATGTCACTGGAAGCCCTTTCAACAACAAAACCATGGCACTCATGACAGACGTAAAGACAGGATAATATATAATGAACAGACGGACGCACATGATGATGGCAGCATGTCAACGAAAGGAGCCCATTCAAATTAAATATTGGTATTAAAACGTGACAGAACTAGAAAAATTTGTTGTTGGCAAAAAAATAATAAGTCTGCCAGCAATGCGCCTGCTACCTCACAAAAAGAATAAGAAGTAGTAGTACAAGAAGAATAACGTGCTCTCTTTGAAAGTGTTACATTTACTCGCTGGATGCCAAACAGCGTCAACTGTTGGGACTGCTAAAGAGTATTAAAGTTCTCAGTATAATTCGCAGCTGCAAGACGAAATTCTTGTTGTTGTGGGTGTCCTACAGCTGTCGCCGCTTCCCACATTTCTGTCGCCAAACGCTCATAGTAAGCCATTTTTCCTCATCCTCTTCTGTTTCTCTTCGCTCCGTCGCTTCTTTGATATCCCTTCGGCACCTTTCCCGTGATCCTTCTCTTCTTCTCCTTCAAAAAGATTGCCGTGAAATTGCTCTTTTTAGCAGTCAATCTTCTTCCATTCTTTTGACGTGCCCTATCTATCCTAGCTGTCCTTCTTCTATTCTATCCGTAATACTGTAATCGATATGTGTCATTTTTCTTACTTCTGCATTTCTTACGCAGTCAAGTGGGGAAATTTTAGATGCACTTCTCAAGTGGTCGATTTCCAAAGCTCGAAGTCTCTTTTAATTTCTTTCTGTGACTTCTCAACATTGACGTCTACATCTACATACATACTCCGCAAGCCGCTGTACTGTGCACGACAGAGGGTAGCACATTTCCCATCAGGTGTTCCACTCGCACACAGAACGAGGGAAAAAAACAGTCTGTATGCATCCGTAGGAGCCCTAATTCCTTTCGTCTTATCTGCATGTTCCTTACGCGAAATGTATGTTGCCGGCAACAGAATCCTTCTGCAGTCGGCCTCATATGTCATTTCTCTATATTTCGTGATTAGTGCCCCACGAAAAGACTGTTGTCTTCCTTCCAGGGATTCCCATTTGAGTTTCCGAAGCATCTCTATAACACCTGGATGGTGATCGAACCTACCGGCAACAAATGTATCAGCCCATATCTGAATTGCTTCAGGGGTCTTCCGAGCTGCTGCGGATCCCAAACACTGGAGCAGTACTCAAATATGGGTCGCACTAATTGTTCTATACGCGGAGTCCTTTACCAATGAACCACACGTTCCTAAAATTCTCTCTGTGAACCGAAGTCGACCGTTCACTTTTCCTGCTACAGCCTTAACATGCGCCTTCCACATCATAATGCTTTGCAACGTTACACCTTGATATTTTATCGAAGCGACTGTGTCAAGCCCCACACAACTAATGCTGTCCTCGACCATTATGAGTTTCTTTTCCCTACTGCATGAGTTTGTTTTCCCTACTGCATGACTTTGTTTTCCCTACTGCATGAGTTTCTTTTCCCTACTGCATGATTTTGTTTTTCCTACTACATGAGTTTGTTTTCCCTACTCATCGCATTAACTTACAATTTTCCATATTTAGAGCTAGCTGTCATTCATCAAAGCAACTAGAAATTTTACGTCCTCCTACAGTCACTCAACGACAGCACCTTCCCGTACACCCCAGCACCATCAGCAAACAGACACAGACTGCTCCTTACCCTTTCCGCCAAATCATTTATCTTCGTTTACATATAATAACAGCTGTCCCATCACACTTCCCTGGGCACTCCTGAGTGTATCCTCATCTCTGATGAACGCTCTCCGTCAAGGACAACGTTCTAGGTTCTGGTACTGGATATTACATAAGAAGTGTTTGAGCCACTCACATACCTAGGAACCTAATCTGTATGCCCGCATCTCCGTTACCAGTCTGCAGTGGGACACCGTTTCAGATGCTTCACGCAAACGTGGGAATATGGAATCTGTCTGCTGCCTTTCACCCAAATTTCGCAGTACATCAGTTTAGAAAAAGGCAAACTGAGTTTCGCACGAGAGTTACTTTCCGAAACCATGCTGATTCTTGCTTTTGCGTCTCAAGGAAATTTACCGTAAGCGAACTGACAATATGCTCGGGAATTCTACGGTAAAGAGCGCAGCTTGTGTATTGTTGACCGTATTCTTTCAGTTTCAGACATTTGTGGACCTTTTTTTTTTTTCATCAGTCTGCTGACTGGTTCTATGCGGCCCGCCACGAATTCCTCACTTGAGCCAATCTCTTCATCTCAGGGTAGCACTTGCTACCTACGTCCTCAATTATTTTCTGGATGTATTCCAATCTCTGTCTTCCTCTACAGCTTTTGCCCTCTACAGCTACCTGTGGAGCCATGGAAGTCATTTCCCAATGTCTTAACATGTGTTCTGTCATCCTGTCCCTTCTCCTTATCAGTGTTTTCCACTCCGATTCTGCATAGAACCTCCTCATTCCTTATCAGTCCACCTAATTTTCAACATTCGCCTGTAGCACCACATCTCAAATGCTTCGATTCTCTTCTGTTCCGGTTTTCCCACAGTCCATGTTTCACTACCATACAATGCTGTACTCCAGACGTACATTCTCAGAAATGTCTTCCTCAAATTAAGGCCGATATTTGATATTAGTAGACTTCTCTTGGCCAGAAATGCCTTTTTTACCACAGCTAGTCTGCTTTTGATGTACTCCTTGCTCCGTCCGTCATTTTTATTTTACTGCCTAGGTATCAGATTTCCTTAACTTCATCGACTTCGTGACCATCAATCCTGATGTCAAGTTTCTCGCTGTTCTCATTTCTAATACTTCTTATTATCTTCGTCTTTCTTCGATTGACTCTCAATCCATACTGTGTACTCATTACACAGTGGATGATGCTTTTCCGAATGTCAGATGGTATGTCGCCAGACTCATATATGCTACACACCGACGTGAATAGTCGTTTTGTTGACACTTCCCAAAATGATTTTGGTAATTCTGATGGAATGTTATCCATCCCATCTGCGTTATGACCTCAAGTCCTCCAAAGCTCTTTTAAATTAGGATTGTAATCCTGGATCCCCTGTGTCTTCTAAATCGACTCCTGTTTCTTCTTCTATCATATCAGGCAAATCTTCCCCCTCATACAAGCTTTCAATGTAGTATTCTTTCCACCTATCCGCTCTCTCGTCTACATTTAACAGTGGAACTCCCGTTGAACTCTTAATGTTAACCGCCCTTGCTTTTAATGTCACCAAAGGTTGTTTTGACTTTCCTGTTGCTGAGTCTGTCCTACCGACAATCATTTCTTTTTCGATGTCTTCACATTTTTCCTGCAGCCATTTCGTCTTAGCTTCCCTGTACTTCCTATTTATTTCATTCATGAGCGACTTTTATTTCTGTATTCCTGATTTTCACGGAACATGTTTGTACTTCCTCCTTTCATCAATCAACTGAAGTATTTCTTCTGTTACCCATGGTTTCTTCGCAGCTACCTTCTTTGTACCTATGTTTTCCTTCCCAACTTCTGTGATAGCCCTTTTTAGAGATGTCCATTCCTCTTGAACTGTACTGCCTACTGCGCTATTCCTTATTGCTGTATCTATAGCGTTAGAGAACTTCAAACGTATCTCGTCATTCCTTAGTACTTCCGCATCCCACTTCTTTGCATATTGATTCTTCCTGATTAATGTCTTAAACTTCAGCCTACTCTGCATCACTACTATATTGTGATCTGAGTCTATATTTGCTCCTGGGTACGCCTTACAATCCAGTATCTGATTTCGGAATCTCTGTCTGACCATGATGTAATTTAATTGAAGTCTTGCGGTATCAGCTCGGCTTTTCCAAGTATACCTCCTCCTCTTGTGATTCTTGAACAGAATATTCGCTGTTACTAGCTGAAGCTTGTTACAAAACTCAATTAGTTTTTCTCACCTCTCATTCCGTGTCCCAAGCCCATATTCTCCTATAACCTTTTCTTTTACACCTTCCCCTACAACTGCATTCCAGTCGCCCATGACTATTAGATTTTCGTCCCCCTTTACATACTGCTTTACCCTTTCAATATCATCATACACTTTCTCTATCTGTTCATCTTCAGCTTGCGACGTCGGCATGTATACCTGAACTGTCGTTGTCGGTGTTGTTGTTGGTTTGCTGTCGTTTCTGATTAGAACAACCCGGTCACTGAACTGTTCACAGTAACACACCCTCTGCCCTACCTTCCTATTCATAACGAATCCTGCTCCTATTATACCATTTTCTGCTGCTGTTGATATTACCCTATACTCATCTGACCAGAAATCCTTGTCTTCTTTCCACTTCACTTCACTACTCCCTATTATATCTAGGTTGAGCCTTTGCATTTCCCTTTTCAGATTTTCTAGGAGAGATCGTCAAGACACTTCTTCAATTACAGGCCACATGTCCTGGACACACGTGAAGTGTCTTAAATCAAAGGTTTCCATTGCCTTCTGCATCGTCATGCCGTTGATCATTGGTGATTCTTCCGCCTTTAGGGGCAGTTTCCCATCCCCAGGACAAGAGAGTGCCCTGAACCTCTGTCCGCTCCTCCGAACTCTTTGATAAGGCCATTGGCAGAATGAGGGTGACTTCCTATGCTGGAAGTCTTCGGCCGCCAATGCTGACTATTAATCAAAGTATAAGCAGCCCGGGATTCGAACCTGGAACCGGAGACGTTTTGAGTGTGAGTCAAAGACGCTATCCCTAGACCACGGGTACGATGTATGGATCGAATATCGATCATTATAATGTTGAAAATTTAAACAGTTTTTGCAAGAAGTTGATGTAGAATAGGGAGACATATTCCATCATTCCGAATTTCGTTGGTTGAGTGCAGGAAAATATTTAACTCATTTATTTCCACTTCGAAATGGAAGTTCCAAGTTTTAGAATAGAGAAGTAAAATCGGATACTACGGAATTTGAAAATAAGCTGAAGGATGCACTTTCTTAATCGGAATAATATTTTTGGCAGATTCTATAAATGATTAAAATAATTAGAATTTGCGTTCGCAAGGAATCAAATGCACTATTTGTGCTATGTTGATGGATATTAATGGATTCTGGTGAAAACTTAAATTGTTTAAATTACAGCTAAACGAGGAAAATTTATATTATTTGACGATTTACTGTGAATGTGTGAATTGTAGCAAGAACACAGGGAACTACAATTTTGAACATTTTGAGATACACAGCTCAATAACAATCAATATTGTAGTCGTGTGTGTCTTGAATTGGAGGGGGAAGAACTCACTGGAGGGGAATGGCCCGCGATCCACGCTTTGCCAGGTCCCACGTAAACTGTGACGTCAGTCTCCCATTTTACAACGCCGACAGCCTGGATGTACTCACGTGTATCCATTCATCCACTCCAGGTTGTCGAGGAGGCTCCAGGCAGTGTAGCCGATCACTGGGACGCCGTCATCGTTGATGGATCTTAGGAGGGCGGAGAGGTATCCCTGTAAACATCGACAAATCTGATCGTTTCCACTCTCACTAACACACACATGCATCTTAAAGTCTCAACGCTACGGCACATTGTAACAAAAGAAATGTCAACAAGGTGAAAACTTGCTGCATCATCCTTCAACTCATCCAGCTGGTTAAAGGGTGATTGAGGAGCGATGCCGCCGGCCGGTGTGGCCGTGCGGTTCTAGGCGCTTCAGTCTGGAACTGCGCGACCGCTACGTTCGGAGGTTCGAATCCTGCCTCGGGCATGGATGTGTGTGATGTCCTTAGGTTAGTTAGGTGTAAGTAGTTCTAAGTTCTAGGGGACTGATGACCTCAGCAGTTAAATCCCATAGTGCTCAGAGCCATTTGAACCATTTTTTTTAGATGGGTCATTGACGGGCAATGGTTATGTTCGGCGACTTGGAGACCATTTGTAGCCATTCTAGGACTTAATGTTGCGAAACGACGATGGAATTTTTATGGGTAACAATGCGGCATGTCACTGGCACAAAATTCATTACAATTGGTTTGAAGGAAGTTTTGAACAGTTCTAGCGAATGATTTGGTCACTCAGAAGGCCCAACACAAATTCCATCAAACACGTATGGGACATAATCGAGAGGTCAGTTCGTGTCCAAAATCCTGCATCTTGGCAGTTGTTGTTGTTGTGTTCTTCAGTGCAGAGACTGGTTTGATGCAGCTCTCCATGCTACTCTATCCTGTGCAAGCTTCTTCATCTCCCAGTACCTAATGCAACCTACATCCTTCTGAATCTGTTTAGTGTATTCATCTCTGGGTCTCCCTCTATGCTTTTTACCCTCCACTCTGCCCTCCAGTACCAAACTGGTGATCTCTTGATGCCTCACAATATGTCCTATCAACCGATCTCTTCTTCTAGTCAAGTTCTGCCACAAATTCCTCTTCTCCCCAATTCTATTCAGTACCTCGTCATTAGTTACGTGATCTACCCATCTTATCTTCAGCATTCTTCTGTAGCACCACATTTCGAAAGCTTCTATTCTCTTGTTGTCTAAACTATTTATCGCCCATGTATGATTTGCGTACATAGCTACACTCCATACAAATACTTTTAGAACAGACGTACTTACGCTTAAATCTATACTCGATGTTAACAGATTTCTCTTCTTCAGAAACGCTTTCCTTGACATTGCCAGTTTACATTTTATAACCTCTCTACTTCACCATCATCAGTTATTTTGTTCCCCAAATAGCAAAACTCATCTACTACTTTAAGTGTCTCTTTTCCTAATCTAATTCCCTCAACATCACCTGATTTAATTTTACTAACTTACACTACCGTCGTTTTGCTTTTGTTGATGTTCATCTTATATCCTCCTTTCAAGACACTGTCCATTCCGTTCAACTGCTCTTCTAGGTCCTTCGCTGTCTCTGCCAGAATTAAAATGTCATAGGCGAACCTCAAATTTTTGTTTCTTCTCCACGGATGTTAATTCCTGCTCCGAATTTTTCTTTTGTTTACTTTACTGCTTGCTCAGTATACAGATTGAAAAACAGTATACAGATTGAAAAACTTATCTCACTCCCTTCCCAACCACTGCTTCCCTTTCATGCCCCTCGACTATTCTGCCATCTGGCACATCTACAAATTGTAAACAGTCTTTCGCTTCCTGTATTTTACCCCTGCCACCTTCATAATTTGAAAGAGAGTATTCCAGTCAGCATTGTCAAAAGCTTTCTCTAAGTCTACAAACGCTAGAAACGTTGGTTTTCCTTTTCTTAATCTATCTTCTAAGATTATTCGTAGGGTTAGTATTCCCTCGCGTGTTCCAACACTTCTACAGAATCCAAACTGATCTTCCCCATGGGAGTTTTGTCATGGCTGGCTCTCCAAAGGCTATCAGTAATTCTATTAGAATTTTGTCTAGTCCCGGGGCCTTGTTTCGACTTAGGTCTTTCAGTGCTCTGTCAAATTCTTCACGCAGTGTCTTCGCAATTATGGATGGTTATACTGGCATCGTGGCTCAATATTTCTGCAGGGGACCTCCAACGACTTATGGAGTCCATGGCAGGTCGAGTTGCTGCACTACGCAGGGCAAAAGTGGGGCCGACGTGATATTAGGACGCGTCCCATGACTTTTGCTATCGCGGAGCAATTTCCATTCCTGAGTCGGAAACCCTCCTCTACAGGAATCAGTACGAATTAGTATGAATGCTTAATTTGTGGAAAAAGCTGTGAACTTCTTTTATGTAAAGAAAAAATAGTGAAGGCTAGCAGCCCTGTCACCAAGATTCTGTAGAATTGAAAAAAAGTCGTTGCCGACCGAAAAACGTCGCACTGTGTTACTAAATGAAATTTCGTGCAGTAACGAGTACTTCCGAGGAGAACCGAACAAAGCCGAGACAGGCGGAGCCTCTCTGCTGCCCGCACGCGACTCTCACATTCGGCTCGCGTGCAGCTTAGCGTGCCTTCGCTGACCTTGGCCTAATAACACAAATTTCTACCAGCAACTATTGGAAGGGCAGCAGTATACTGAAAACAGGGATCAAGCTGTCACCAGATGCTTACAGTTCATGCTACACAAAAGAAAGAAAAGGTCAGCTTACCCTATAGTAGTGGATGCGTGCTGTGTCGTTCAGAACTCCAGGCGGGTCGGACCATCCGTTCTCGGTGATAAAGAACGGATACCCGGGGTATGATTTGTGCAGCCAGTTGAGCAGCTTACGCAGACCCCACGGTATGTCCTGCAACGAGTTAGAAGCAGCGGAGTTTATATAAGTGAAGCAGTCTCCAGAGGGTGTCTGTTACTCACTAGGTTCGGATACACCATGTATACATACAAATGCACTCTCCGTTTACAACTACGCTATTGCTGAAGTGGTGTCCTTCGAGGGTGGAAGTTGTGGTGAAACATTGAAAAAGAAAACTCTAAAGTATGCTTAGAAACAAATACATGATGAGGTATTGCCCATTTTAGTTGTCAATACTCAGTGATCTTTCTGTTGATGTTCGTTCTTCATTTCATATTGGTTGTATTTGCCTCTGCACTTTGACGTCTGACGTTGACTCTGTTGTCAGACATAGCACTTACAACTGCCCAACATCAACCATTCCGCAAATGCCGTTCCCGTATCACAATGAAATCAGAACAAATTTTTGATTTCATGGAGTGCGAACAATGTAAATAATGTGAGCACTTACAACTGCCCAACATCAACCATTCCGCAAATGCCGTTCCCGTATTACGATGAAATTAGAACAAATTTTTGATTTCATCGAGTGTGAACAATGTAAATAATGTAAAATTTAAAATTTTCCATTCGAATTAAAAATGTTTACGCAATAATATTTTGTACAGACTGACGTCGTCGTTATAGGCCGCCCTTGTCTCCTCTGGTGACAAACTTTTTATGGAGGATTTTGAGGGAAGGACACTAGAATCAGCGATTCTTGAACTCGCTTTTTTTTTTTTTTCGAGGCGGTACTTGGATGATACTTTCATGGTGAGATCCAACGGAGAAGAGAAGTTGATAGAGTTTCTACATCATCTTAACTTGTCACGAGAACATTAGATTTACTATGGAATTGTACGAAGATGGTTATCTCTCTTTCTTGGAGGTTTTGGTTAGACAGAAGCATGCGTGACGGCTCTCTGAGACATTCTATTTATTGTAAGCCAACTCACCTGATTTGCTCTTACACTCTTCAAGTTGCCATCACCTATCCGAAACTGTGAGTGTGCTTAAAATCCTTGTGCACAGTGCCAATACGCTTGCGGATGCGGATAGTTTGCCTAAAGAGCTTGCATATTTAAAGACATTGTTCAGAGACAACGGATACTCTGCCCGGAAAATTAACAGGGCATTCTCAGCTAAATCCAAGAACAGGGAAGTAGCTGAAGAGGAGACAGCGTCAGGAAAATCCCTATCTTTTCTTCCCTTCGTCGGAAATACTCGTACTTCCTTCAAAATAGCAAGAATCCTTAGTAATTTTCAGGTGACCGTGATTTACTTCCCACCATCTAAGATTTCGCACCTGCTGGGATCAGTGAAGGAAGACTTGTTGTCACGGAAGGCGGGAATGATGTGGCCTATACAGGACAAACAACACGAATAGAGGAAGAACAGTGCCCAGAAGCCGCGCGTGATTAGCCGCGGCGTTTGTGTTTGTCCTTAGGATAATTTAGGTGAAGTATTGTGTAATCTTAGGGACTGATGACCATAGCAGTTAAGTCCCATAAGATTTCACACACATTTGGACATTTAGTGCTCAGAAAATAAACGTAGCACTCGCCTTTTGCAACCTAGCAAGTCTGCAGTTGTGGACATTGTATCTCCAACGGAATTTCGATGGAGTAAGACAGACATTAATTTCGACCGTAGCAACATCTTTTTGGGATTCCATTATAAAAGAATCCGTTGAAATACGGAGGGCGAAAAATTTAATAGACCGTGACAGTGGCTATCAGCTGGATAATCCATGGAATCCCGTCATCTCCGAGTTTTCTCCAGACGAAGACGATGGAGCACTCCGATCTCCACAGCTCGTGGTCTAGTGGCTAGCGTTGTTCCTTCTGGATTTTGCAGTCCCTGGTTCGATTCCCGGCCGGGTTGGGGATTTTCTCTGCCCGGGGACAGGGTGTTTGTGTTGTTCTTATCATTTCATCATCAACAGTCGTAACGGTGGCTACACTGGACTGTGTAAAATTTCGTCCTGCAATATAACTTGAGCTCGAACACCATCGGCTGTAGCAATCTCCAAATCGTCGATAGCCTTGTAAACAGTCATGCGCGAATGTCTCCTAAATCTGTTGTAACGCGGCTGCTCTTCGGACTACACATGTACGCTGTCTGCTATGTGACACATTGGATTCTCCTGCTGGTAGATTCAATCGTGCCGTGGATAAATAGACTGCGTATAGGGGTGGACATAGTCCCAAAGTATAAATGCATACCTGTGTTGATCCGTTGTGCCTTCCATAATGACGAGATGACCCAACCAGACCGTCATGTCGCCTCTTTCTGCTTGTAACCTTGGGAGGTGGCATGCCTTTATGATGCACACAGTGATTTGCCCCCTCTCATATTTATATCTTACTCTGAGTAATTCGATTTGGGGAAGTATAGCCGGCCAGAGTGGCCGAGCGGTTCTAGGCGCTACAGTCTGGAACCGCGCAACCGCTACGGTCGCAGGTTCGAATCCTGCCTCGGGCATGGATGTGTGTGATGTCCTTAGGTTAGTTAGGTTTAAGTAGTTCTAAGTTCTAGGGGACAGATGACCTCAGAAGTTAAGTCCCATAGTGCTCAGAGCCATTTGAACCATTTTTTTGGGGAAGTATAGCCGAGTGTGGTCATTACAAGGCTCGTATTGAGAACTCAGAAGATATGAATACTTTCCTCTCTAATCCCATGCAGTGAAAAGTTGCTACTCCTTCACACGCGGACGTCCCAGAGCGGCGCCGACACGCCCACAGGGGCCTGAAGGAGCGGCTGCGGTTAGAGATTCCGTTACTTCGCAGAAACTTCATGAAAACGCTTTCTGACGGGCTACCAGAGAGGTGTGGGAATGACTTGTGTTCCCAGGCAGTCTTGGCAGGCAAATTCCCGCGTTTTCTGCAAAATCATAACTGTGACTGGCTTGATCAGGGGATAGCTCCGTGACGTAGCAATATCGGCGCAGAAATTGGCGCCAACTGTCTCCATTGATGGAATACTAGTGCTCCGGCTATGGAGTGGAATTGTCCACCGGTTTTCGAGTTGTTCATTGGCACGTTTAACCACGGCCACTGTGGTGGGGGCGGGAATTTTCTGTGTTCGGCTTGTACGGCTGCTCTTGTTGGAGTCGGCTCTCGCCTTTCGGTCAGAGTAGGTTACAAGACTGAGCTCTCGCTGCTCTGGACAGCCTGCCTTCCGTTGCCTGTCTAATATACTTTCATTTAATTGTAACTGTTCGACTTCAACGTAACTTTCCGAGTACCGTTGTCAATTGAGCGTTCTGCGTACAAGCGGCCTATGTTGTCCGTCTTGAGCAGTTTTGGCTCAAGATGACTATATCGGAGTTAACTGTGTGACTTCGCTTGTTAAAATCAATCACTGTACCGTCAGTCATTGTGTGACGAGCCTTCTTCGTCTCCCTCAGAGGCGCATTTGAAATGCTAGGAAGTCTTTAGTCTGGAACAACCAGACCAGGATAATTTGTTTCGGGCTATACTCGCGGCATTATCATCAGCAACCAGCCATCACCTCCGGTACGCCAGATCGTGTCCTTGCAGTTAAGAAGACGGCTTGGTAATGTATGTCCGGAGCACCGGAAGATTAGGGAATTTTGCTCTGTGACAATCAGAGCTCAGCAGAGCGCGCCTGTTCCCATCTTTTCTAACGTGGTTCTGTCTTGGATGTAAAATCTCTGAGTTCTCACTAATGTAGCAGCAATTAATGTTGGGTTGGCTGGGTGTTTCTCTTAAGATTTGAGTTTCAAGGAATTAGCTCCACATACCACTTTGTAATAAATGTCACAAGCTGGTTTATGGACAACTTCACCTTCACAGCATTTATTTGAGCATCCAATTTGACGTATTGTAAATGTTTTATGTGTTTTGTTTATTATTTTGAGTTTAGTGAAAGTAAATCAAACTGTTATTTTGAACAGAAGTTTCATTCTGTAGATCGATAGAGCAACCCTTTCATTTCTCACTGCGCTAATGAAACTTTCCTTTATCAAATTGATTTCTATCAAATTAAATTATTGCAGGTGTCAAACTCTTTTCTACTCCACTTGCAGGGTCGATTACAGTCAGTTCGCGTTTCTTCTTAATCCATGTGCAACAGCAAAAGTCGGAGTTGGAGAAGGGGGGGGGGGGGGGGGGGCTTAGAGCATCATCTCCATATGAAGATTCTAGAAGAATATAGTGTTAAATACACTGCTAGCCCCGGCACCTCGCGCCCTTTCGACTGTTGTTGCATCGTGTTTACTTTCAAACGTCTCACGCTGTACACGCCAGCAGCCATCTGTCTGATGGAGCATAGAACGTGATTCATCACAAAGGCCCCGTGTCGCGATTCTGTGGACGTATATTTGTGGTATTGGGATGCAAATCAGCCTTCGTTTGTCGACGCACAGCAGTCAGCATGGTCGCATGAGCCAGGTGCCTGCTGCGGAGGCCCGTAAGCAGCGATGTTCGCTGAACGGTCGTTGTCATCTGGGCGGCCAGTTGCTCAATAGTTGCATGTATGTTCTCCCGTACACATCTCTGCAACCATCGTTCATCCTCGTCATCTGGGGATATCGCCATTTTACCATGCACAGTATACTTCAACCACTGAAGCACGCGAACAGTTTACAAACATAGCTGTTTCGGAAGTGTCTCAACCCATTGGCCACAAGCCAATGATCATGTCCTTTTCGACGTCGGATAAATCTCTCCCTTTCCTCATTACGACGACTGCACTGTTTTCCGAGTCCAACCGACACGCTTATACCCTCCACTGCTAGTGCTGCCAACTGCCGTGTATGAGTGCTTATTGAACGATGACGTCGAACATAGGAGGTGGTCACATTAATTTGACTGGACGCTGTATCTCCTGCAAGAATATAGGACACCTTTTTTTAAAAAAATACCTCACATCAAGCAAACTTACCGATATCCAGAAGCTGGTGGGGTATCCCTCGAACATGGAAGTCACGACACCGGAGTCGTAAGTCTTCGAGGGTTCGGAGCCGCTGCTGCCGGACGTCACCAGCGAGGAAGAGTAGTGGTTAATTCCGAAGAAGTCGGCAGTGCCTGTTGAAACGACGGCGGCGTCAGAGAGATCAAATTCAGTCGGCATGTCAAAACTGGCAGCAGAACCAGCTGCTCTCGAGGCTGTCAGCTAAATACTGACTGAAATTACCTCTCACCTAAACTCCAGTACGATATCTGATGATGTTTCTCACAGAATGGTCATTTATTCTGAAGAAGTGGGCGAGTTGGAAGCGTGGCGGATTTTCATTGAAAAATTGTAGAGTGAAACACTATACTTTCTCTCTGAAGGAATTCATGCAGTCCTCCGTAGTACAAGATCAGTGGAGATTCTTCAGTGAGACTTCGACAAAGGTGATTCTTCACGTTCAGCGGTAGTCCTGACGGCTCCCTCCAGGAAGTGAGAATCGGGAGGAAATGGGAACGCGACCAAATCGTTGTGACAGCATATGAGGACATCTACACAATACACCCAAAAGCAAGTAACTGGTGTTACTATTAATATCATCTTCCCGTCCCATTAGATTCTAGACCATTTAGCAAATTGAGGAGTGAGTAATCTACATCTATACTCCGTAAGTCGCGTTGGGTGCTTTGTGGCGGAGGGTACTTTGTGTACCTCTCTCACTCCCCCGTTTTCTAATGCAGTCGCGAATAGTTCGAGGGAAGAATGAGTGTCGAGACTCGTGAGTGTTCGAATCTCTCTAATTTCATCTTCATGGTCTTTTCGCGAGATGTACGTACGAGGAATAAATATATTGACTGACACTTCCAGAAACGCAACATTAACAGCAAAGTACAGCATTGTGCAGAAGGTCTCTCTTGCAGCATCTGAGCATCTATGTGACGCTTACGCGCTTATGAAATGAATCTTTAACGAAATCTACATCTACATCTACATGGATACTCTGGAAATCACATTTAAGTGTCTGGCAGAGGGTTCATCGAACCACCTTCACAATTCTCTATTATTCCAATCTCGTATTGCGCGCGGAAAGAATGAACACCTATATCTTTCCTTACGACCTCTGATTTTCCTTATTTTATCATGGTGATTGTTTCTACTTATGTTAGTCGGCGTGTAACAAAACAATTTCGCATTCGGAGCAGAAAGTTGGTGATTAGAATTACGTGAGAAGATTGCTCCGCAACGAAAAACGCCCTTGTTTTAATGATGTCCATCCCAAATCCTGTATCATTTCAGTGACACTCTCTCCCTTATTTCACGATAATACAAAACCTGCTACCCTTCTTTGAACTTTTTCTATGTACTCCGTCAATCCTATGTGGTGAGGATGCCACACCGCGCAGCAGTATTCCAAAAGAGGACGGACAAGCGTAGTGAGAGCATTCTCCTTAGTAGGTCTGTTACATTTTCTAAGTGTGCTGGCAATAAAACGCAGTCTTCGGTTAGCCTTCCCCACAACATTTTCTATGCGTGCCTTCCAATTTAAGCTGTTCATAATTGTAATTCCTAGGTATTTAGTTGAATTTACGGCCTTCATGTTTGACTCATTTATCGTGTACCAGAAGTTTAACGGATTCCTTTTAGCACTCATGTCGATGAACTCACACATTTCGTCAGGGTTAATTGCCAATTTTCGCACCATACGGATATCTTCTCTAAATCGTTTTGCTATTTGTTTTGATCTTCTGATAACTTTACTAGTCGACAAACGACAGCGTCATGTGCAAATAACTTAAGACTGTCTCCCAAGTCGTTTATGTAGATAAAGAAAAGCAAAGGGCTTGAAACACAAACTTGGGAAACGCTAGAAATCCCTTCTGTTTTACTCGATGACTTTCCGTCAGTTACTACGAACTATGACCACTCTGTCAGGAAATTACGAATCCAGTCATGTAACTGACACGATATTCCATAAGCACGCAATTTCACTACAAGCCGCTTGTGTGGTACAGTGTCAAAAGCCTTCCGGAAACCCAGAAATACGGAATCAATTTCAAATGCCTTGTCAATAGCCTGAACACTTCAGGTGAATAAAGTGCTAGTTGCGTCTCAAAAGAACGATGTTTTCCAAACCAGTTTTCACTGTGTGTCACTAGAACGTTTTCTTAGAGGTAATTCATTATGTTCGAACACAATATATGTTCCAAAATCCTGCTGCATATCGACGTTAATGGTATGGGCCTGTAATTTAGTGGATTACTCCTTCTACCTTTCTTGAATATTAGGATGACCTGTGCAACTTTCCAGTCTTTGGGTATGGATCTTTCGTCGAGAAAGCGGTTGTAAATGATTGTTAATATGGAGCTATTGCATCAGCATACTTTGAAAGGAACCTAACTGGTATACGGTCTGGACCAGAATATTTGCCTTTATTGATTTAAGTTGATTCACTACTCCGAGGATATTTACTTCTGCGTTACTCATGTTGGCAACTGTTCTTGATTCGAATTCTGGAATATTTCCTTCGTCTTCTTTTGTGAAGGCATTTCGGAAGGCTGTGCTTAATAATTCTGCTTTGGCACCACTGTCTTCGATAGTATTTACCTTATTTCCTCCATAAATTCTATGTGGTATGGATCCTGTACCGACTAGCAGTATTCGTTGGTCGAACGACGGTTTTGTGAGCTACCTCCTCTGTTGATGGACTACATGTAGTGATGATTCTTTCAATGAATCTCGGTGTAGCATCTGCGTTTCTTTCGGTCAGTTTTATGTGACCGTTCCTCTTCAAATCGCTCTTGGTGTGCTCAGAGTCCGAAGCTGTGAAGCAGACAATTAAGTCGTGTAGTCGATATACTGGACGTGCAATGAAAATAATCTGTTGTGAATGTCAGAATTGTGATTTGGAGATCAGTCGAGTGGCCTCGCGATAGCTTACACAACTGTAAGCCGTATCAACAAAAGTTTTGTCGTGGATGCAAGAATTTCCAGACAAACTGTGCTGACGTAAGTGCGCTACAAGTGCATCTGCATTAATTATCTTGATTATTAGAGACGTGAATAAATTGTGAAATATTCTTTACCACCATCAATTACGGCTGCTTACTGCTTCAAGGCAAAAACTATCGGTAAATTCTCATATTTAATAATGTAAAGGGAGTAACAGTCATATATGTGAAAATTCCGGGATGGTTGCTTTGAAGGGGCACGGCCAATTTCCTTCCCCACTCTTGACACAGTTCGAGCTAGTGCTTCGTCTCTAATGACCTCGATGTCGACCGAACGTTAAACTCAAACTCCTTCCTTCCATCCTTTTTTGAGTTGTTGACTATCTACCAAACGACATAGCGGTATTAATGGCCACAATGGAAAACAAAGGTTTGGCTTTGTTGCTTAGTAACTTTCCGTATTTGAATCAGTTTGCTCTAAAATTTTCAAATGTATCTCTATTTTAAACACTAGTTTCAGATCAATACTTCAAACATGGTTGCTGAAAATATACATAAGACGCTTGATGCAACTTTTGTTTTTCAAGGAACTTTGCTATGATAGAAGAAAAGCTTCAATTAAAGCAATTCTGTTCATTAAAATGGTAATTTACAGCATTTATCCCCCAGTACTGGTGTCCGTTCCGGTTGTATCTAAAGTAAGCAAGCCCCAAGCCATAGTCAGCACCATTACTGCACCATAGCAATGATAATGTTACCGATAACAGTGCCACCAAAGCGCAGTTACTAAATGCGGTTCTCCGAAATTCCTTGCCAGAGGAGGTGGAGCAGTTACTTTAGAATTCGAATCAAGAACTGCCGCCAACATATGCTTGGTGTAATGAAGCAACTCTCATAATTTAGTGCTGGCACGTCTTCCAGCCCAGATTGTACACCAATTAGATTCGTTTCAGAGCATGCTGATATAATTGCTCCGTAATTAACAATCGTATACAGCTGCTCGGTCGACGAAGGATCCATACCTATCGACAGGAAAGTTGCGCAGGTCACCCCAATTCTCAAAAAAGTGAATAGGATTAATCCGCTGATTTACAGACCCATATCATTGATGTCGATTTGCAGTGTCATTCTGGAACATGAACTGTATTCAAAAATTGTGAAGTACCTCGAAGGAGGCGATCTATTAATACAGTCAGCACGGTTTCGGGATATATCGTTCTTGTGCAACACAACTAGCTTTTTATTCTCACGACGTGATGAGAGTTTTCGACAAGGGATCTCAAATTGGTCCCATATTTCTAGACTTCGAAAGTGTTTGTGATACAGTTCCTCACAAGTGGCTTGTAATTAAATCACTTACCTAGGGGGTATCATCTAAGTTGTACGACTGGACTCATGATGTAAGAAAAAGCACAATTCGTAGTAACTGACGGAAAGACATCCAGTGAAACGGAAGCGATATCTGTAGTGCGAAGGGACGTTAAATGCTTACCTCCTCCTCCTCCTCCTCCTCCTCCTCCTCCTCTTTTGGTGGTTTTGGGAGCTGCGGTGTTCAGTCTCACTACGAAACCTTATGTTCACCAATCCCTGTACCCGTTTTGATGCTCGTTATTAGCTGAGGGTTATTTGTTGCTAAGAGGTCAAGACTGTTTTCACAACCTTTTACCAGTGGTCTCATGAACTAATTGCCTGAAACACTTTTCAGAGAATGCGTTTAGCACAATTTCGGATGACTTTTTACACGTATTTCCGGATTTAAATATACATTTTCGCCAACATATCGAGGATACATTGAAGTCACCTCCAACTATAAATTTATGAGTCTGGTGCGTGTTTGAAATTAGACTCAAGTTTTCTTTGAAACTTTCATAAATTGTATAATCTGAGTTGGAAGGTCGATAAAGGGGTCGATTTACTATTTTTTTCCGATTGCCAACAATGACTTCTGCCCATACTAACTCACGGGAACTATCTGCTTCAACTATGCTACAAGAGCAACAAACACACCACTGCCAACTGCATCTAGTCTATCCTTTCTGAACAACGTTAAATCCTTCGCAAAACTTCGACAACTTATCTCCTGCTTCAGCCACCTTTCAGCGTCCATAACGATTTTAGCATCGGTGCTCTCCATCATCGCTTGGAGCTCTGGAACTATCACAACACAGCTACCACAGTTTACAACTAGTATACCGACGGTTCCCGTATATGCGTTCTTCCTATGTTTGACTTCAGCCTTCGATACAGAAGCCCTTTTTGTGTTTCCCCGAGACCCTATAACCTAAAAAAAAAAACACCCAGTCCACGACACACAGTTCCCGCTAACTGTGTTGCCGCCTTCTGCGTGTAATGGCCTGATGACCTACACTACTGGCCATTAAAATTGCTACACCACGAAGATGACGTGCTACAGACGCGAAAGGAAGAAGATGCTGTGATATTCAAACATTAGCGTTTCAGAGCATTCACACAAGGTTGGCGCCGGTGGCGACACCTATAACGTGCTGACATGAGGAAAGTTCCCAACCTATTTCTCATACACAAACAGCAGTTGACCGGCGTTGCCTGGTGAAACGTTGTTGTGATGCTTCGTGTAAGGAGGAGAAATGCGTACCATCACGTTTCCGACTTTGATAAAGGTCGGATTGTAGCCTATCGAGATTGCGGTTTATCGTATCGCGACATTGCTGCTCGCGTTGGTCGAGATCGAATGACTGTTAACAGAATATGGAATCGGTGGGTTCAGGAGGGTAATGCGGAACGCCGTGCTGGATCCCAACGGCCTCCTATCACTAGCAGTCGAGATGACAGGCATTGTTCCGCATGGCTGTAACGGATCGTGGAGACATGTCTCGATCCCTGAGTCAACAGATGGGGACGTTTGGAAGACAACAACCATGTATACGAACAGTTCGACGACATTTGCAGCAGCATGGACTATCAGCTAGGAGACCATGACTACGGTTACCTTTGACGCTGCATCACAGACAGGAGCGCCTGCAATGGTGTACTCAACGACGAGCCTGGGTACATGAATGGCAAAATGTCATTTTTTTTTGATGAATCCCGGTTCTGTTTACAGCATCATGACGGTCGCATCCGTGTTTGGCGACATCGCGGTGAACGCACATTGGAAGCGTGTATTCGTCATCGCTATACTGGCGTATCACCTAGCGTGATGGTATGGGGTGCCATTCGTTACACGTCTCGGTCACCTCTTGTTCGCATTGACGGCACTTTTAACAATGGACGTTACATTTCAGATGTGGTACGACCCGTGGCTCTACCCTTCATTCGGTCCCTGCGAAACCCTACATTTCAGCAGGATAATGCACGACCGCATGCTGCATGTTCTGTACGGGCCTTTCTGGATACAGAAAATGTTCGACTGCTGCCCTGGCCAGCACATTTTCCAGATCTATCACCAACTGAAAACGTCTGGTGAATGGTGGCCGAGCAACTGACTCGTCACAATACGCCAATCACTACTCTTGACGAACAGTGGTATCGTGCTGAAGCTGCACGGGCAGCTGTATCTGTACAAGCCATCCAAGCTCTTATTGACTCAATGCCCAGGCGTATCAAGGCCGTTATTACGGCCAGAGGTGTTGTTCAGGGTAATGATTTCTCAGGTTCTATGCTCCCAAATTGCATGAAAATGTAATCACATGTCAGTTCTACTATAATATATTCGTCCAATGAATACCCGTTTACTATCTGCATTTCTTCTTGGTGTAGCAATTTTAATGGCCAGCAGTATATTTACCCCGACCCGGACCCCACCACCCTACTGTGCAAGTCGAGGAATCTGCAGCCTACACGGTCGCAGAAACGTGTGTGTCTCTGATTGCGACCCTCCACTCGGATCTGTACCAGAGGTCGCCTACCGTTCCGTTCCATTTCGCTGAAGTTCAGTGTGAAACGGCCCCAAAAGACAGCTGCTACTCAATAAACATCTTGCGAGTTACGGACAGTAAAGGAAGTTCTGGCAGTGTGACGTGGCAGTGCACTCACCCCTGATGAGGTTGACCTCCGCTGGGGAGAGGGTCGGCAGGCGTGACCTCGTGCGCCCCTCCTTCCTGCTGTTGGCCGCCACCCTCAGCTTCACCACCTCTGGGAAGTCGCCGTCCCTCGAGAAGATGGGGTGGGCCCACAAGCCGCACTGCAAACGTAAGCGTACGAAGACACTTTTCATTCAAATCGAACAGCAAGATTCAGTGTCAATTACAGTAATACAAAGTGCATTAAATGAGTTGCTCCAATGGGACTATGGAACAAGAAGACAAGGTGTGAGGTACCACAAGGGTAGTTTCTGCTGACTGCACAAAGCTCCTTGACTTACACATGAGAATACCACTGTCTGTGCACAAACTGCTAGAAAACTAGGGAAGCACAACAAATAAATCTGTATGACGCAGAATGTATTGAAGACAATATTCAGGATCATCATCATCATTTAAGACTGATTATGCCTTTCAGCGTTCAGTCTGGAGCATAGTCCCCCTTATAAAATTCCTCCATGATCCCCTATTCAGTGCTAACATTGGTGCCTCTTCTGATGTTAAGCCTATTACTTCAAAATCATTCTTAACAGAATCCAGGTACCTTCTCCTTGGTCTGCCCCGACTCCTCCTACCCTCTACTGCTGAACCCATGAGTCTCTTGGGTAACCTTGCTTCTCCCATGCGTGTAACATGACCCCACCATCTAAGCCTGTTCGCCCCGACTGCTACATCTATAGAGTTCATTCCCAGTTTTTCTTTGATTTCCTCATTGTGGACACCCTCCTGCCATTGTTCCCATCTACTAGTACCTGCAATCATCCTAGCTACTTTCATATCCGTAACCTCAACCTTGTTGATAAGGTAACCTGAATCCACCCAGCTTTCGCTCCCATACAACAAAGCTGGTCGAAAGATTGAACGGTGCACAGATAACTTAGTCTCGGTACTGACTTCCTTCTTGCAGAAGAGAGTGGATCGTAGCTGAGCGATCACTGCATTAGCTTTGCTACACCTCGCTTCCAGTTCTTTCACTATGTTGCCATCCTGTGAGAATATGCATCCTAAGTACTTGAAACCGTCCACCTGTTCTAACTTTGTTCCTCCTATTTGGCACTCAATCCGTTTATATTTATTTCCCACTGACATTACTTTCGTTTTGGAGATGCTAATCTTCATACCATAGTCCTTACATTTCTGATCTAGCTCTGAAATATCACAACTAAGTCATCCGCATATGCGAGACTGCTTATTTTGTGATCACCTATCTTAATTTCAACCAGCCAGTCTATTGTTTTGAACATATGATCCATAAATAATATGAACAACAGTGCAGACAGGTTGCAGCCTTGTCTTACCCCTGAAACTACTCTGAACCATGAACTCAATTTACCGTCAACTCTAACTGCTGCCTGACTATCTATATTCAGGATGACACAATCGAAATGCATAGTGGCAGCCACGTAGAGTTGGCATCATTGCGCAACAGTGCCTTTTCACTGGAAATGTCAGCATTTACTAATCATGGATCTGTGGGGCGGTCAGAAGTTTGATTCTGCCATAAAAATATTTTACAAAAACAATGGTAGTTTCGAAAGTGCACAAAGGGAGTCCGAGATTTTTTCAACTTAGGATGGCATGGTCGCGTTCCCTCGAAAGACTGTATAAAAACTTGGATTACAACTGTTGAACTGTTGAACATGCTCAAAAAACAAGAGACAGAGAGACAGTACTCGTACTGCACAGAACGTCGAAGCTGTACTCGTTTCGGTCTTATGTACCCCAGGGCGTTCAGTTCGTAAGGTTCAAATGGCTCTGAGCACTATGGGACTTAACTTCTAAGGTCATCAGTCCCCTAGAACTTAGAACTACTTAAACCTAACCAACCGAAGGACATCATACACATCCATGCCCGAGGCAGGATTCGAACCTGCGACCGTAGCGGACGCGCGGTGCCAGACTGTAGCGCGTAGAACCGCTCGGCCACCTCGGCCGGCTAGTTCGTAAGGAAGCAGCTGTGTGTAGAGTGTTCCAAAAGAGTGTCTGTCGAATTCTCCAGTATGATTTAAAATGTCTTCTGTACAAGCTGCAGATCGTACAACAACTGCAGGAGAACGATTAGCAGTTGTGGTTACAGTCCCGTCAGCTAATCACGGCGAACGTAAACGAGGACACTGGATTTCTGGACAAGCTCCGGGTATCAGATAAGGCCCATTATCATCTCACAGGTTACGTAAATAAGCAGAATTACAGTTACTGAACATACAGCAACCCTAATGAACTTCATGACGGCCCTTTACACGTCAGTATAGTGACAATATGGTGTGCAGTTTCATCACATGGGGTCATAGAACCTCACTTTATCGAAAATGAAGAGCGGATCACGGTGATTGTCACTTCGAATCGGTAAGCTGAGATGTTTTTTGTTGTACTTGCATTGAAGAATATTCCACAACCTCACAAAACCTGGTTACAACAGGATGGATTGCACACAGCAAGGCAATCAATGGCGGCTGTGCGATAATTCTTCAGTAACCGTGTGATCTCAAGTTTCTGTGACGTTCTCTGGTTCCCAAGATCACTGTATTAGCCCGTGTGGGATTTTTCTTGGGGGGGGGCGGGGGGGGGGGGGGGTACCGTAAGAGTCAGGTCTACACGGCATGGCCAAGAACACTCGATGAACTGAAGCATTGAATTGAAGACGAAATTAGTGCTAATTCAGAGCCACTGCTCCTTATTATATACGAAAATGTAAAAATTTTTTACATCTTCGACTAGAAGTATGTAGAGAGGGCCCCAAGTCCTATCAATGAGCGACAGAACAGGTAGTCTGAGAGGCCTTTTTGTAGTGGCAGTTGTGTCTCTATAGATGGAGCTAATTCTAAAGGCCGCCATACACAGGTGGACAAGACTGCCAAGTGGGTCTGCCTCAACCAGTTTGTCTGTATGTAACGATGGGTCCGCAGCTGGGTCTTTGGTCTGGGTCCATCGGTTCGACTACCTGCTAGCCCTGACCGTCAGCTGCCAGCACACACACACCGTCAGTGCAGACAGGTATGACCCATCAAGCACTCGCAGGAGTCCACACACAGTCAGAGGGGTCGGCGAGCATGTCGTCGAACTAGTTGGCAGACCAGTTGGGCTGTGAATGGGCGTCGCAGGGCACGTCCACCCCATGGGAGGGTAGAGCCCTTACCTCTTTGGCAGGTCGCTTCTGTCGACCACACCGCTTTGTTACTGTGGCACGGAGCAGTCGTTTGCAGCTCCAAGTCTTTAAAACTGGGTGTTGCATCTGGAGCAGAGGGGGACTTTCTAAATAGCTTAGTTTGTAAACAAAGGTCTGAACCCAGTCAGTACCAAGTAAATTCTACTACAAGCGACTATCTCTGTTAAAAAGAGCCTCTTGTGAGTATGCTTCAGCAGTAGGTCTTCAGAGAAAACTGGAGGAAGTCGTCTTAACAAAAGATACAGTCTCGCTGCTTACATGGGGTAGCTGTCTGACAGTTAAAATATCTATTTTTATCCTTTTATAATGGGAGTAGGATTAGAACCATCCAGATGCAAAACTACACAAACAGCAGATTTCTCTCTCACGACATGGGAAAGTGCATTATTGGGTGGCTTAAAAAATATCTGTTATATACCCTTGTTTTGGTTGGTAAGTACTAATATAATGGGTGTCCCTTTACAGAATCGCGAGATTTTCAGCGCAAAAAAACTAACATTAGAGTGGATGGAACAGACTTTTATAAAATGACAATGTTTAGAGTAATTCTGGTAATGCATAAGTTGAATTACATGCCCAATGGGTGCACAGTATGCATCACCATTATTACTCTAGACCTGTTACTTTATGGAAGTCTGTTCTGTCTATTCTAATATTAGCTCTCAGTACAGCAGATCTGATGACGGTGTGAAGTGAAACACGGTATATGGCGATACTATAAAAACTGTCTTATCTTAATCTTTCCCTGCAAATTGACTTTTTATACTGTTCTCGGGTGTCCAGCTGGGTACTGTCGTCCTTGTAACACGATATTTCCACAGCGTACCTTGCCGTCATCTTCAGGTGATACGTTTACATTGAGCGTCTGCGCTATATACCGCCTCCTCTATAATGTGATCGCTGTCCACTTCTTCCCCCGCTACCCGGTCGCACGCCGCATCGGATAGAGTGGTGGGGTGATTGAATCACCGACGGCTGGGAACGAACCCCTGACCCTCACTGCTTCTGTAGAACCTATCGGGAGTGGACGTGACCCTCAGCCAATGCTGTGATTTTAGTTTGCTGAACGCGGGGTCGCGAGCTTTGCTTAGGGTGTAGCCACTGTCTCTGTTGATTAACCCGTCGATCACTTGTATGTCAACAGCCTCCTTCGGAGCACACTCCCAAAACGATGTCTGTCTTCATAATTCCGTTTCATCACACTTTATTGAGTCCCCTGTAGCTATGCAATTTTCTGCAACCGCCGATTTTGTTGCTTGCTTAACGTCGGCGTGTTTTCCACCTTCCTTGCATCTTTCTTCAATTGTCAGCACAGTCTGCCTGATGCGTGCCTTGCTGCATTTACACGGAATACGGCGAACACCGGGTTTAAGGAGAAGTCGTCTTTCATCGTACCTTATGGTATACGTGTCTTCGGAGGTGGGCAGAAGGCTCATTTAATGTTACTTCGAGCCAACATTCTGCCTATTTTGTTCGATACTTTGTTGGCGTATGGCAGATACACCACACCACCTAGTAAGCAATACTACCTTAAAGAATATTCAGAAAGAAAAGATATGGCGGATCTGCTTTCAAGGAGAAGGTACGAACCTAGCAAACAGAACAGGGCGAGAAAGATAAGGGTGGCGTATCTATCGTACTGCGCCGAGGTGTCAAACAAAATCGGCAAAATACTGGCCCACGTAACATTAAATGCGTTTCCCGTCCACCTCCGAAAACGCGTGGACCAAGAGACACTGTGAAAGATGTCACTCTTTCTTTGCACATTCCTTGCGGGCTCGTAAAGCAAAGTTGAGATTCAGGTACATTATCTCGATGTTTACCGTATTTTCGTTTGCTTTACTAGTATTTCACTAATCATGTTAATATGTGCTTCTAGCTGCATCAAACCAGTCTCAGGACTGAAGACCACAACAAGAACATGTGCTTCTTGTTTTGTGTGCGTGTGCACACAAGGAGTAAATGAGACTGTGGTTAATGTGGACCTAGACTAGCAATTCAGTAAATATGAGGGTGTGCTGAAAAGTTATGCAACCCAATTTTTTAGGTGATATCACTTAAAGCTTTTTAAACAAACGTTATTAGCATTCTTTATTCTTCATGTAAAAAAAAAACAAGGAAAAACCTGAAGTAGGAATTAAAATCCAGGTTTGTTGATGACGTAACTCTGTCAGAGACAGCAAAGGTCGTGGGAGACCAGTTGAACATAATGTAGAGTGGCTTGAAAGGAGACTATCTGATGAATATCAACAAAAGAAAAAGCAGGATACTGAAATGTAGTCGAATCAAATCAGATTCAGTTGAGGGAGTCAGATTACGAAACGAGACACTTAAAGAAATGGAAGTTTACTATTAGAACAGCAAAACAACTGATGATGGTCGAAGTAGAGAAGATATAAAATGTAGACTGGCAATGGCACCAAAAGTGTTTCTGAAGAAGAGAAATTTGTTAACATGGAATTTTTTTTTGATTTGCTATTAGGGAGAGTTTTCTGAAAGTATTTGCATGGAGTATGTAAGTGAAACATTGACGTAAACAGTTCATATGGTGCTACAGAAGAATGCTGAAGATTATATGAGTTGATCACTTAACCAATGAGGATCTACTGAACAGAATTGGGAAGAAAAGAAATTTGTGGCGCAGCCTGACTAGATGAAGGGCTCGGTTGTAAGGGCATTCTGAAACATTAGGGGATCACCAGCTTAGTATTTGAAGGAAGTGTGAGAAATAATAATCGTAGAGAGAGACCAAGAGATGAATACAGTAGGCAGACGTTGGTTGCAGTAGCTTGCAAAGGGTAAAGTAACATGCAGAGCTGCATCAAACCAGTCATAGGAATGAGGACCACAACAACGACATTCTTCATGTTTGCATATTTGCAGGCCCTCTACTGCAGCGTGTAACATGGCTGCGTGTAACTTAACTATGTCGGTGCGTGAGAAACAGCGTTCTATTATCGAGTTTCCTATTCGAAGATTTTGTCCATATTTGGAGCACCCTCCCCCCTCTCTCCTCCTTCAGCATGGCAGTAGCAGACTACACGGGAAGGCTGCGACATCTGCAACAGTCGGACGCCTTGGGTTCACTGCCATTTGCCCTCCCCCACACCGTCCCGACTTGGCCCCATCCGATTTTAATCTGTTTCCATATCTTAGAGAAATACACTTTCATAGTTTTGAACTGTTGCAAGCAGAGGTGAGTTTGTGGCTCCCTGAATAAGGACAAACGTTCTACAGTGACTTAACAACACACTGGTCTCTCATCGCGAGAAATGTCTTCTGCGTGAGGGTGACTATGTTGAGAAATAAATATGTAGACTTGAAGAATAAAGATGTACAATGTTAATAACGTACGTTTTACTGAAAATGCTTTACGAATTTTGCCATAAAAGACTCGGAGGCATTGCTTTTCAGCATACCTTTTCCCGGATGTTGCTGCTTGTGTACCTGCATCGAGGTCGCACTAAGTTACATACACTCTGCAGCAACGTCCTCAAACGGAAACTTTTTGATCGCCCCTTCTACAGTTGATCTTTCTTGTAACGACATCAATTTCAATGAAAACTAGGCTATAACGTCGTGATTTCTGTTGTACGACCATATTCCTCTCAAGGAACATAGTTCTCATCCTAGCTTAATACGACAAATTTGCGTGTGCCTCGTACAAAACGTCACTTTCAATCTCATTTAGCATCAAGAGTCGATACACTGTACAAGGAAATCTGTTGTTGTAATATGCCAACCTGACATATTGCCCTCTGTGCCCTTCTGTCAACAACAGATACAGTGTAGACGCCTCGTCTCGTTGTTACCCCAGCGCATTCAAACTACAGTACTGGCAGCAATCACAGCACTTGACACCAGTACAGTTGAGGTCAGTTTACGCAACCTTTTTATAACGGCATAGCCAATAAAAGAAATTTTAATGGTGGACGAAAAAGTGAAAGTGATTCATGAAATGGACAATGGAGTTAAAAAGGTTGACGTGTGTCGTCATTTTGTCCTCTTAAATTCCACCGTCCAAACGACTTGGAAGAACAAGGATAATATTGTCACTGCGTTTAAAAAAAAAATGGATGCAAAATTACGCGGTTACGAAAATATGAACGCAGCGGCGTGGATGAAGCTCTGCTTCAGTGGTTTAAGTAACAGAGAAGCATCTCCTAATGGTGAAACCAGAAGAATTTGCCAGGAAATTAAAAGATGAGGAATTTGTGTGCAGCAACGGCTTACTTATATCCAGATACTAATTATAATAACCTTGACTCTAGGTGTAAGAGAAAATGCTTTGATACTGTCATCTTTCAACAGAATTGGCTGGGTGTCTTCAATAACTTTTATAATAACTATTCTTCAAAGAATGAACAGGACATACTTCTACAAATCCTAAGAGTCACTGAAGATGTGAAAATAAGAGTACCATGAAACGATCCAGGGAAACAAAGCAAAGAAAATTCCTTCAAGTATCACATAATGGTGGGCGCACAAAGAAAAGAAGTAACTTTAACTGCATCTCTTTCAATCCTCGCTGTGAATGAGAGGCGCGTTAGGAGACAGAATACTCAGACTTTACGGTAACAGCCCTGAGCCTAAAGTCTCCATACTTTAGCAGCTGCTGAGGCGCTGCTTACAAGAGAAGAAGTTTAACAGTGCTTTGCAACAAGACAGGTCAGATGAAAAACCTGAAAAAAATAAAAATGTTTTCTCTCTCCTTGCGATTATGTGCGAAGTATAGGAGTGCCCAAAATCCCTGTCCAGGAATTTCTTTATTTGAGGCAACCAACATTTAACGCTTTTTGTATACACAATATAAAAACAAATAAAACAGTCATGTGTATCTGTCATGAAGCCCAGGCAAAAAAAGGGCGCTAATAACGTATGCTTTTTCCTTTTAGACTAGTTGAATTCTGTCTCAGCTCGGTATGAGGAAATTGATTTATTCTCCGACAGTTGCTCTGGACAGAACAAAAAGCATAATATCTCAAAATTTTTGTTAAGATACAAACCGCTTCAAGAAAACTGAGCATTTCTTCCTAATTAGAGTTCACAGCTTCATGGACTGTGATCGAATTTTTGATGTTATAAAAAGGTCCCTCAAAAACATGACAATTTACTCAGTTCGGCAACTCACTGAGCTGATAGTGCAAAGTAGCGCCTCTCTTAAATTCGCAGTAATCGATGTTGATACAATCAGTCTTGTAAGGTACAATTTCAAGAACTGGTGGCACAAGTACAATATGAAAAGTCCTGTACCTACTGAAAAAATACAAGGATCGGGTTAAGATAGTACACTCTGCAATTATTAAGTTTTCCCATTTTGTGCATCCAGGAACAGTTCTCACAAGACATTTCATCAGATGGTTAACTGCAAAAAACACCTTCATCCTTCGGCACAATTCTATCAAGATCCGTCTCCAAGATTTAGTTCCGTATCCAGAAGAAAAACTGTAATTGAAGAAAGGAAAAGTCAATGATATGAAGAAAATTCTCCCATAGAGTGAAGACAGATACAATGACTTTTATGAAGAAATAATGTATTAACATTCTCAGATTAGCAAAATAAAAGTCTACATTTTCAGTGAAACTATTTATAATTCTGCAGGCTTGCGTGACCTGAGTCATTTGGCATAAAAGTTTTCTGAGTATGATACCGCTTCATATCGCAAAAATCTTCACTGGATTAATCAACGTTTCTACCACGCTTACAGTGGCCTCCTAAGTCTACCTGATACTGGTTAAGTATATCTGACATTGACTACTAGTTGCATTTATAACACTATGTGTGATCTGAAAATGAGAGTTAAGCTACCGAAAGTGGTCATCACCTTATAAAAAACATATTTACTGTTAAATGATTGACATAACACAAAGAAATTTTTTAAATGTTTTAAAAAGTTTCATAGAAGGGCTTTAACATTTTTATAATTTTTCATTTGATTATAATATTGATTGCCATTGTGTGTTTTCTTTTGTACAACTTAATTAAATTTTATGTGTGGTTATTTTCTAAAGAAAAATAAGATGTTAATTTACAAAATACATTTACAATACCTGCTTTCACTTTGTAATGTGTTTTTCAGAGTTCATTATATTTTTATCAGCAAAATGTAGTTTATGTAACTTTTCAAACAAACATATTTCATTAAACAGCAGTATTTGTTAAAAGGGCGGTCGTCCAAGCGTAAAGTAATGTTCTGTGTCGTCCTTCAATTAATGTAAACAGTACGAAAATATGAAACTTCCTGGCAGATTAAAACTGTGTGCGCCGACCGAGACTCGAACTCGGGACTTTTGCATTTCGCGGGCAAGTGGTAGAGCACTTGCCCGCGAAAGGCAAAGGTCCCGAGTTCGAGTCTCGGTCGGCGCACACAGTTTTAATCTGCCAGGAAGTTTCATATCAGCGCACACTCCGCTGCAGAGTGAAAATCTCATTCTAGTACGAAAATAGTTTAAATAATGAGTTGTAGGACAAAAGAAAATTTTTAAGAGCAAAAAGAAAGTTTCAATATGCAAGTATTGCTGCAAACATCTTTTTGTCTCTCTAGTAAAATCATAATTTTAGGGATTTACGTTATTTTAACAAACAGCGATTGAAATCTCCCAGACAAAAGGCACAGCCGACTTTCTGCCCCATTTCTGTGCAATTCGCGCTTGTGTTCCGTGTCTTATAAACTCGTCATCGAGGACAGTATCCTTTGTTCCTACCTGCTCAAGGAGCTGTTTTGTGAACAAAAGACGTAGTGAGCAGCTTCATCCTGAAGAGATGTTGTCCAAGCAAGTTACTAGGTGACGATGGACGAATGACGTCTTACCTCAAACTGCAGCTGGCGGTCCGACGCCTCGGCGTCATCAGCGCTGCTCGTCAGCGGCTCGTACCAGTCGATGTTGAGAGTGATGCCCACTCTGCCTGCAACGTGGAGAAAACAAGGGCGGCACCCTGACAACAACTGCTTACAGACGTCACCTCGACAAAAAAAGAAGTAAAATAATTAATTATAAATGCCTGACGTTGTCAATCTGGGGGGGTGGGGGTGGGGTGGGGGGGTGGGGGGGGGTGGGGTGGGGGGGGGAGACTATCAACAAAGTGTGATACATGAAGAGACTTCAAAAGCCACCATCGATAAAGAAAAGCATTTTATCGGGTGACTGGTTTCGCCGGAGCTGTGCTGCCATCATCGGATCAGCAAGGGGATGAACAGAAGCTGATAGGGAAATATTTTGCAATAATCGTATTACAAACTGATAAAACGTCTCGTTACATAACCTATGGAGCTGCAACATATCTCATGCTTTAACACTTTGTCCGTCAGTGTTGCCAGTCTCTAACATTCCTTATATGCGTCACACTACCATGAGGATCACCACACTTCGGCATGGCAATTATAAAAGTATTACGTACAAACACAAACAAAAATGGTTTAAATGGATCTGAGTACTATGGGACTTAACTTCTGAGGTCATCAGTCCCCTAGAACTTAGAACTACTGAAACCTAACTAACCCAAAGACATCACACACATCCATATCCGAGGCAGGATTCGAACCTGCGACCGTAGCGGTCGTGCGGTTCCAGACTGAAGCGCCTAGAACCGCTCGGCCACTCCGGCCGGCCAAACACAAACATAACTATATTTCGGCGATTACAAGTATTCATGTCCACCACTAGCTGACGAATGACACAGAAATGTTGTAAATACAAGGACCACCAGGTGGCACTGTGGCAGTTGAATGGATTCTCGTCTTGCAAATAGCACAAAACAGAGACACCTAATTCCATAAATTCGTAATACATTATTAAGGACCTTTTTATTTACTTTATTATACAATCAAACTCGGAAACATATAAAAAAATGTATGTATAATTAATGTATGTAGCTTTGATAATCTTGTAGGATAAAATATGTGTGACTTAAGCTAGAGAACAAGAATTGCGCTCGCAGTATGGTGAATGTAGACGTGAACATAAAACGAAATTCTTCATGTGGACTGTCGGTATTCTGATGTATTCTGTTTCATGTTTATAATTTACATGTTCATAGTTATTTTTCGAATTTCTCATCATCTATTTTTTCTTCTTTCGTATTTTAAAAACAATTCTGTACACACAATATTATATGCAGATCACAGTTAAAAATTAAGAATGTTATATAATTTTAATCGTGGAACAACAATGTTCGTCTACATCGCATATGTTGCCCAGTGTCTAGAGCTCGAGCACGATATGAGTCGAACAATCTTCATCACGATCTATCTCATCAAATGGAATAAAAAAGATGTTGATTCTTTCTTAGCATTTATACAGGAAATAATGTAAATCTAAGAAATACATCGAAACGTCGAACAATTTTTATCATGTATGTCATACTGAAAAACAAAATATATTGTCTAGCCACTATGATGAGAAATTCGAAACATAACTATGGACATTCAGACGTAAATTATGAACATGACACATAGCACACTAGAACACCGACATTCTGCCTGAAGAATTTCTCTTTTACCTCACCTCTACGTTCAGCATATTGCGAGGCTAATTCTTGTTCTCTGACGTGTGCTATACATATTTTATCCCACAATGTTATCAATGGGAAATAGTTTAATTGTACTCGTATATAAAATATCTATATTTCCCTGATTTGGATTGTATAATAATGTAAATAAAAGTGGTTCTCAATGACATATTACCAATTATCTGAACTTAGTTAGCTATGTTTCACGCTATATACAAGACGAAAATCCAGTCAACCGCCACAGTGCCACTGGCTGGTCGTTGTGTTTATACCACTTCTCTGTCAGTTGCAAGCTTGTGATGAACATGAACACTTGTAATTGGCGCAATATAGCTATGTTTATATTTGTACATAATATTTTCATATTTGACACGTCAGTGTGTAGTGATCATCATTGTAATGTGAAGTGGATAAGGAATCTGAAGCCACTTGCAGCACTGATGCAGAAAATGTGAAAGCATGAGGTATTTTACATTTTCATGGGTTATGTAACAAGGGAGTGTATCAAGCTGTAATACGATTATTGTAAAATGTTTTCATATCAGCTTCTGTTCATCCTCTTTGATGCACAGCATGAAGAGTTCTTATTGACTGAAAAATTACCCTTGAAGATATAAAGGTCATTTAATATTTTATCAAGCAATTTGGTAATTCTACACAAAGGGCTGTGCCTAGAATTAGCAGTCGGTCTAACAGGGCTGTTTTCTTTGTGTATCTTTAATTGGTACCTAAGCCAGGGAACTTCTGCTTCATGACAGAACAACTCAGAATGACATTTTCACTCTGCAGCGGAGTGTGCGCTGATATGAAACTTCCTGGCAGTTCCGAGTTCGAGTCTCGGTCCGGCAAACAACTTTAATCTGCCAGAAAGTTTCATATCAGCGCACACTCCGCTGCAGAGTGAAAATGTTCAAATGGTTCAAATGGCTCTGAGCACTATGGGACTTAACATCTGAGGTCATCACTCCCCTAGAACTTAGAACTACTTAAACCTAACTAACCTAAGGACATCACACACATCCATGCCCGAGGCAGGATTCGAACCTGCGACCGTAGCAGTCGCGCGGTTCCGGACTGAGCGTCTAGAACCGCTAGACCACCGCGGCCGGCAGTGAAAATGTCATTCTGGAAACATCCCCCAGGCTGTGGCTAAGCCATGTCTCCGCAATATCCTTTCTTTCAGGAGTGCTGGTTATGCAAGGTTCGCAGGACAGCTTCTGTGAAGTATGGGAGGTAGGAGACGAGGTACTGACAGAAGTAAAGCTGTGAGGACGGGGCGTGAGTCGTGCTTGGGTAGCTCAGTTTAAGGACACTATGCGAGCAAACGACCTAGGAAAAACTAACGCTTGCACAGTTAGGAAATGGATGTACTTCAGATTTTGTTTACATATCTATAAATACTTTTCTTTAGGTTGCCGGAGGTGGCCCCACTTTAATTTTGTTTTTATTTCATGCTGCATGGAAGGACGGCAGCGAGGTTCCTTCCAGGACAGTTATCATGTATCAGGACTTACTGTGTTTATTTTGTAAATAATAAAGGTTTCTTTTCTTCTAACTTCCTTAATAAAAAAATAATAATAAAAAAACCTCACTCCTGACGAAAAAGTGGTTCCCTTGTACAAGAAAAAAAAAACGGTAACCGTCGCGCACCGTAGATAAAAAAAGCGATCTTAAGCGCAAAAAAAAAAGTTGGTAGAGCAGTTGCCCGCGAAAGGCAAATTGCCGAGTTCGAGTCTCGGCGCGGCACACAGTTTTAATCTGCCAGGAAGTTTCAGAGCAACTCACTTTTTCTGTTTCCGTTAGTAACAAAGACGTCTGTTTTAGTAGCTTTAATAACTCTGACTGTACCTTTTTCATTGGCTACCTAGCAATTGCGTTAATATTGTGTCCCAAAGAGAACTTTAATGTTTTGTTGACGTACTGCTGTCCACTAGCAGTGACTGTAGTATTGCATTTGTCAGCCGCAGTGATGAGTGCTTTAACTGTTGTTTTTGCACATGCATTGTGTGCCCCCTTTCCCCTCACTCTTTTGTGTGCCTCCCTCTCCACCCCATTATCTCAGAGAGCGAAGTCGCAGAGTCGGGGAGATTTCCAGAGTTGCTCACCCCTCTGCGTCGGACGGAACCGCTGGTCGTAGAGTCGGTAGACGCGCGCGTGCGCCAGCAGCACCGCCTTGGCCAGCAGGTAGTCGGCGACGCCCGGCGAGTCGGCGCCAGGCGCCAGCGCCGTGGCCGACGAGTAGCCGTTGGAGAACATGTCCGGCTCGTTGAAGGTCAGCCACAGCTTCACCTGCAGGCCGCAAAAGGACGTAGTGGAGCAGCTGGCAAGAGTCAGGTTGTAGCTGTAAGATCACAACACAAGAATGTGTCCTGCAGGATTGGCTGTCTTCTGGACATTTTGAACGATCAGTTGCAACTCGCGAGCGAGACTTCCTTTGTTGCTGTAAACCGCCGCTCACGGTCATATACCGTGTTTACCGATCTCCGCTACCATCTGTGAATGTGCCGTTTTTCCTCAAAAGTACTTCCTCTCTAATGTTGAGCTACATAGATTTCGTATCACTGAGTTCAATTTTTCGTGGCCTTTTCAGCACTTGTTCCTACAGCTGGCATTCCAAAAAAATGTATTTTGTAATTTTTCTGCCTCAGCCTCCGTACAAATAAGCAGAAGGTTCTCATTTTTTATGTTGCGCCGTAACTTGATCCGTTTCACTGTTTCCTCCGCCTTTTTGTATCAAAAGTAATTTTTTGCAATAGAATTATTATCTTCTGCACGCTAAATTTACGCGGAGTATCACTCTTACATAAATGTGTTACAGATAATTTTATATTTAATGCATACCTCTAAAATTATTGCATTTATTTCTGGTTTCCAATAGAGATTGTCATTCTGTTTTAAAGTAAAATTGAGTTACTTAATAGCGGGAAGACGCAGTGCTTACGAGCATGTATATTGCGCCCACTGTACTCCAATTTTTCACTATCGCTTAAGATTCCGTAGTGTCAAGCGGAAGTTTCTCTTCTTAGTGACATTGCTCTGTCTCATATTTGCTGTTTTTCCCCATGTATTCGTGACAGTAACCATTTGTGAATAGAACTCTAGCTTCTGCACGCTGAATTTACGTACAGTATTACCGTGTCAGCAAATGTATTAGACGTTTTATACGTAGTGTATACCACTAAATTTATTGAATTATTAGTAGCCTTGTAGACGGAATTTCCATACTTACTCTAATGTAAAATGCTGTTACATCACACAAGAAAGGCATACTTCTTACGCGCACGTATTTTCCTTTTCTCCTGAGCCTGTATCTTTGAGCGGTTGACTTTTGTCTCTGCAATGGTGAATACTTATGTTATGCACATATGTAATTATTTGAACTCCTGTTACAATTTTGTGTAAACAATAGCCTTTAACAGTGGACGAATATATTTGTGCATTTATGCTGACGTATGCTGAGCGTAATCTGGCTGCTCACTTAAGCCTTCGCATGTGACGTTTCTGGTTTTTATACCAATTTTATATATGATATGAGCCGCTCGGCTTCAGCTACTGTAATTTACCACCATGTGATGTAACAAGTGAGTACGCGTACCTCACAAATGTAGTTATATTATTCATATTTCGTTATGTATTTAAAAATAGTTTGCAACCGTTTTTATTAATTTTTAGGGCCACTCCTTCTGAAGAAGGTATTTTTATAAATATCGAAACCTAGGTGAAGGGCGAAATAAACCTTTGGTTTGCAACTGGTTGGCTGATTTGTTTCAACGTCTTCAGATGTACATCGTTGCTGAATCGCAGCCATGTTTAAGATTTTAAAAATTAGTGACCCCCGTGCTCACACACAGATGAATTGTTAAGCCTTTACTAACAGCTCAGTGACCAAGTTATGTGCCCAACCGCACGCGCACTGCATCTACGGGAGCATGAGGCAGCAGCGATCAGTGAAACGTTTATGTTTCACGCGAACACTGTACGTAAATGTGGGTGAAGGTAAGGACGTGGCAGAGTGGCAAAATGCGATAATGGCATTTGGCCATGCCCGTTGCCATATGGTGTGTGAAGTTGCTGGATTTCTTGGTTTTCGCGGCGAACTGTTCAACGTGTCTGCCAGACAGAGATGTAACAGGCGTGGCCACGAAACATGACGTCACAGTTGTGGTCCGAAAAGATCCTAACTGAAAGGGACCAGAGACACGTTTCAGGCTTTTAAATCACAATAGTTTTCAAACCCGACAGGAAATGCTGCAGGCAGTGAATGTAGGTCAATCACAACCTGTTTGCTAGACACACTGCGACGGGAACTGGAAGCTATTGTTCACACAGGCACATAAAGACGACAACAGCGAAGTTAATCGGGCTGGAAGTATATGTGATTGGTTTGTGAACATTGCCTCGCCCTACCTATAGCGATCGGCCTGCAAAATCACCTGACCTGAATCCCATAAAAAGTAACGAACGAGAAGAAAGTTATAAACGATAACCGTTCCGATACCTCTGACACTTAAATACATGTACCGGTTCTTGTGAAGAGTGTAGGGTTGGACGTTCACTGTCCCCACTCCTATTCATCACTGTTATGGATACTATAATGGAGAACGTCAAGGAGAAGTCAGGTGAACTGAATGCATTTGCCTTTGCGGATGGCATCGTGATATGGGGTGAAACTGAAGAGGAAGTACATATCAGACTCGATCAATTGAAATCTCAGTTCCAGAAATATAACCTCAACATCAGCAAGACCAAGACAGTGGTGATGGCAGTCAACAGAGATGGACAACCAGCTAATGTAAAACTATGAGACCACCAACTAGAGTGTGTGGACAGTTTTAGTTACCTTGGAAGTGTAATCTGTAGTGATAATTTGGTCAGAAATGAAATCACCAACAGAGTGCAGAAAGGATCTGAATTCTACCAACAAGTAAGATCACTTTTATGGGATGACTTGATTCAAAAGCCAGCCAAACTGATGATGTTTAATAGCTATTTCCTATCAATATTGAGCTATGGTATTGAAACATGTAAGCTCACAAAAAGACAATCATCAAGTCTGCAAGCATCAGAGATGAAATTTCTTAAATCCACCATCCAGAAGACCAAGATTGACAAGTCAAGGACTGAAGAGGTGATGAAAGAAGCCGGAATAAAGACTCCCTATTAGATCGAATTGGTGCATCTAGACTTCGATGGTACTGGCATGCGATGAGAATGGAGCCAACTAGAACAGCCAAAATAATTTTGGAAAGACAGGTGGATGGGATAGATCTCAAGGAAGACCTCAAACCCAGTGGATGCACTTGATTAAGGTTGATCTAGTGACTAGAGGATGGACAGTGGATGATGTTCTCCATGAACAGGTGTATTTGGACAGGATGAATTGGAAGAGCCTCATTACCAGTACCCAGGAAACTGGAACTGTTAAATGATGATGATGATGAGGAGGAGGAGGATAAATTCAATACAGTCAAACTATCTTTTTTGTGTCATCAGTGTTCTGACTTGTTTCATGTGGCCTATACAGACCTTACAATAGTAGAAATACTGAGTAAATTACTTCCCCAAAATCACAAAACGCAAGTCCTAATCCACCATTTCCACAACATACGTACACGAACCTTCAACTTTCTCTGCGCATCTTCTTTTACTCTTACGATTCCAATTCAGTGTTTTTCGGAATGCTCGTTCATTCACAGGACTCATGTGCACGTTATTCAGACCCAAGAATGACTTAATAACTATCAAAATCCATTAGGCAAAACATTACAGGCTACTGTTATATGCCGTGTTTTTTCACTGTGTAAAGCACAATATGTTTTTAAGTAAACCGGAATACAGTATTACAGTTTAACAGTAAGAGAAGCTAAATACACTCATGTTCAGAAAAAATACACATCACCTCTAGTCGTTCAAGGGGTTCTGTTTCTTCTGAACATGAGTGAATTTCGAATCATATGTCTCTGACGAGAAACAGTATCAATAGGAGAGAGTCCTGTTTTGACCAATCATTCATCATCCCATTGGGAGCAAGTTACATGTGGTGACCCCACAGTCTTTTATGCTAGGGTCCTTAGTTTTTTTGGTTTGTATTAATAACCTGTGGTCAGTAAGATTGCGAGATACCCAGCTTAATTTGTTTTACAAGTGATACAAATATTGATATAAATCACAAGCTTACTACACGTTTAGAAGCATCGATTAATGAAATTTCGTACATGTTGCTACATAGCTGCTAGCCAATTCTTTGTCACTCACGTTTGAAAAGACATACCGTGTGGTTCAGAACTTGTAAGAGGTTTCTTTAAAATATGATGACAAACTGTTTCTTGCGATTATAAAAATAATATATTCATTTTGGAGGATGCACTCGATGTAGTAGATTCCAGGGAAAAGGCCGGTCATCTGTCAAACAAAAAGTTAAGTAAGTAACGTTCCGCTGTGTAGATTTCCGTATATTTTTGTAGGCATAAGGGACATCAATCTTGAACAGCCAGAAAATGAATTTATTTCCACCCGCATTGATACACCTCTATTTGAAACTCTCTTGCACCGTGTAACATGACCATAGCCTGCGTCACCATTTTCTGGCAATTTCTCATTTTGTTGCCTTTTGTCTGGCGCTTTACAAGTGAATAAGGGCCCATAATATGAAACGAGCCATTCATTAATATGCTTCACCAGCCTATAGACGGTTTTGTTACTTTTTTGAAATGAAATCGTATTCACTATCGTCTGTGTATTTACCACAATTTCCACTATTCCATTTTCGACATTAGGTCATTTTCAAGTGGTTACAGGTACAATCAAAAAGCAAATCAAGCGGAAACATGGTACAGAAAACTGTAGGCAGTCTACAGGGTGACAGTTGTTGGGCCATATGAAGTAAAATCGTCATAGCTTCCGAACAGTTTGCACTAAGACCTTACAACTGCACTATTGGGCGCGGGGCACGATGGGAATTATGGTTTGGTTTAGCGACGAAGGCCACTTTCATTGGTATATGCTCGTCAATTAGAAAAATCGGCGCTTCTGGGGGACTGAGAACCCGCATTTTGGGGATGCAGAATTTCGGTAATCGTCTGCGCCACATCATCGCCAAAGATGGCAGGTATGTCGAACATGTCATAACCTAAATCCGAATATCTGCAGTGACGTTTACATATCGAATAAAGAGTGTTCACCCCGTAGTTTGTAACTACTTTACGTTTATTTCATGTAGTTCAATAATTATGGCCCTGTATGTATATGTATTGTTTGTTTCTGTAACCACTAGGTCACAATGGTGGGAATTGTGATAACAGTACGGTCGGGGGTAAAAATCATGTGGCTGCCCGGATAGCCGAATGAGTAGTCTGCCTTCGGCGGTGCTACGGCACGGACGTCTGTTTACGTCCCTGCCGGAGAAGTTCGCGCTCGCGCAGTTGTTTACCTATTCGGCGTACTCGTGCGTTTAGAAGACTCGATATAGAATGGCACATGCATACCGAAAGTCGACTCTCAAGATTAGTTTTTCGAATGAATATGCGAGACCGAAAGCCTACGAAATAGAAAGGTTCCTACGAGACGAAGTTAAACTTGACTACAACGAACTTATCGGAATCCACCTCTCCATAGTGAGCAGTGTTGTTTACGTCAAGCTGATTAACGATACAGTATGTGACAGAATCATCCGAGATACTAAACATGGACTCAAATTTCGTCACTCTGATGGACATGTTGGAGAAGTAACTATTGATCATGCAGGACTGGGCTTACGAAACATACGTATTTTCGAACTTCCCTTCGAGGTTCCGTCTGACTTGGTCGTTGACGCCTTACGCCCATATGGAAGAGTGCTTAGCCACGTTGAGGAAAAATGGTCCAACTTCACGACTTACCCCGTTCTCAATGGGGTGCGTCAAATCAGAATAGAACTGACACAACATGTACCCTCGTACTTGTTCATCGGCGGATGCAGAACTATAGTCATATACGATGGACAACCCAAAACATGCTCTGGCTGCGGGAAAGAGGGTCACGTCCGTTCCGAATGTATGCAGCGGAGGATAGTGCAAGTTCCAAACGGCGAACCCGTACCTCCGTCCACGTTGACGCCGCTGCCACTAACGTATGCGGACGCATTTCGAACGGATCCCATCCCGAAGAATGACCAGCTACAGAATCCTGACAGTTTACGGCAACGGACTGCGGCAGAGACCGCCTCCAGTGACGAAACGACGCACACCTCTGCCGCTCCGGCGCCGACGACGCACTTAACCGAGCGGGAAGGATCGGTAGGAGAAATGGAAATTGATCCTGCTGTTGTGCCGACAGCTGCTTTCGTCCCTGAGCACCGGGAGTCACTTCCGCACTCGGATACGGAGGCGCACACGCGCAAACAACGTTCGCCGAAGCGCCACAAGAAACGACGGCTAGCGCCGTCGGATACCTGCTTACTGCAGTCCACGTCAGACGGACTTGGGTGTGACGTCGATCCAGTGCTTCCGGATGCGCAACGGGAGGTTATATCTCCCACACAGCAGTACGACGCGAATCATGCTACACAGGGGTTGAATGCAGACACACCGGACGGAAAGCCGACGGAAGGAGACCCTCCACCCACCGCAGCAACGCCACCGCCTTCGGTCAGCCCGGCCGGAGACACAGCACAGCACAGGAACTGGGCCGACGAATCCGATACTGACCCCCACACCGACGAGGCACCCGCCATGGCGAGTGCTGCGTCCACCGGATGTTAACCGCGCAGAAGATGCAGACTGCCGCACAGACAGCATGTCACCGGGCAGAAGCACACAAATTAACATAAGCGTTCATGTGCGCTTTACGCACTGCGGAACAGCGGCAGGCATATCGAACAGCCTCTATTAATATTAATACGATCAGAACGCCTGTCAAATTGCAATTATTACGAGACATGTTGCATGCGTCAGACGTCGACATCGTTCTGCTGCAAGAAGTATGTGTTGAGAGCTTCCCCGACCTCTATGAGTACGATACGTACATTACACCTACTACCCACGGCGGCAGCGGAACAGCGATACTTCTACGTAGCGGCATAGTAGCCGAGGACGTGGTGTACCTGCCGTCAGCGCGAGGACTGGCGCTCACGGTGCTGGGAGTACGGGTCGTTAACATTTACGCACCGTCGGGGTCAGACAGACGGCGAGACCGATCCCGATTTTACGCAGAGGAGATTGCAACACTATTCTTAGGTCGATATGAACATGTATTATTTGGAGGCGACTTCAACTGCGTGCTCGCACCAAAAGATCAACACCCACGTTATACTTCGTGCCCGGAGCTGCGGCAACTCATACAGGACATGAATCTCATAGATACATGGGAGAAGATACATGGCCACAGACGTGGATACACCTACGTCACGAGTCACTCTGCAAGTCGTCTCGATCACATTTACGTAACACGTCGTCTCGAACCTGCGATCCTCGATGCGGAATTCTGGCCTGTCGCCTTTTCAGATCACATAGCATATATATGCACGGTCTCCCTGAGTCGTCAACAAGTGTGGAGGAGTCGCAGTGTTTGGAAACTGAATACAGCACACCTTAGGGAACCTGAGTGCAGACGCTTAGTCGAAGACACTTGGCATGTATGTGAACGACGCCTCCCGACATATCCGACGACGTTGCAGTGGTGGCTGGAATGCGTTAAGCCTGCATTGCGCCGAGCGTTAATTGCATACGGAAGAGAGCAGATGATGTGGAGGCGATACACGACGGAATTTTATTTCACGATGCTCCGCGAACTTTCTGTACAAGCACCTTCACAGGAGCGTCGTGCCGGTATAAAACGAGCACAGGCCCAAATAATTTCCATAACACGCCGCCGACTGGAGGGTGTCGCAATCCGTGCAAGGGCCTTTGAACGAGTCCGTGGAGAATCCCCGTCGATGTATCACGTTATCAGAGAAAAACAACGTAGCCGCAGAACCTTAATACAGACGGTCGTACTGCCAGATGGTCGCCGCATGACAACGCAAAAAGACATTGCCAACGCTTTCGTGGAACACTACGGTCATCTCTATGAAGAAGCGGAACACGATCAGGCAGCCTTTCATGAGGTCCGACGAACGCTCTCCGCGTGTCTCGACGAGTCGGCCAACCTGGAGTTAACAGGTGAAATCACAGTTGACGACGTAATGGAAGCGATTCATAAGGGAGCGTCGCATAAATCGCCGGGGCCCGACGGGTTTCCGTTAGAGTTCTATCGTACATTTCAAGATCTCATGATTCCACGATGGACTGCCATATACTGCGAATTGATGTCTCCCAACGTGCCTCTTCCACCCTCCTTCGTCGAAGGAATGATCATCCCCATCCACAAACCATCTGGCGGCACAGGGATACAGGCCTACCGGCCACTGACCCTTCTTAATTGCGACTACAAGATCTACGCCAGGATACTTGCAGCACGCTTTAAACGCGTGATACGCCAAGTGATTTCACTCGACCAAACCCAGCTAGGAGGAGCTAGCAATATACAAACGGCACTCAGCGACTACCGCGATGTTATCGCACTGGCTGCAACGTGTCGTCTCCGGGGTGCATTGGTATCGATAGACTTCGATCGCGCATTTGACAGGCTGAGTCACGCTTATCTCACGGACGTGATGACGAAAATGAAGTTTCCGGAAAGTTTTGTCACCGTCGTCATGAGACTACTCCACGGAGCCGCATCCAAAGTGCTCATCAATGGACGCTTGGTGGGGCCCATCACCATCTCACGATCGGTCAGACAAGGGTGCCCGCTGTCAACGATATTGTATGCCATCGCTGTCGAGCCGCTGCTTTGCGGGCTCCGGAATCGACTCCAAGGAATGACGATAAGGCACAACAAGTTTATATGCCGAACATACGCAGATGACCTAGTGTTTTTAGCACGGTCAGGCGACGAGGCAAGAGCGGCCTTGCATTGGATTAATTTGTATTGTATGGCTACGGGAAGTCGCCTGAACATGGCAAAGTCGGGAGCGATGAACATCGGGAGAGGACTCCCGACAGGAAGTGTAGCACCATTACAGCCGATCAACAAGATGAAATGTCTAGGAATTATCTTGACTACAGACGTTCGACGCACGGTGGCACTGAGTTACAGACATCTTCTGCAAACAATTCGTGCGAGTGTCCGAAGTCACAGGTTAAGGGCACTGGATATGATACAACGGGTCACCTTTGCCAACACTTATCTAGCCTCTCGCATCCCCCACCTGGCACAAGTTCTTCCTATGCCGGTGGTGTTGGCCCGCCGAATCCTGGCGGCACTAGGATATTTTGTGAGCACAGGTCTGCTTTTTAAGGTAGGATACGAAACCCTCACCCTTCCTCGTAGTCGTGGAGGTCTTGGACTAGTCCACGTACGCGACCGAGCAGTGGCTATTTATGTAACCACAATGATAAAGATGTGGACACGACACCAGACAAGTCTGACGGGCAGCTTGATAGACGAACTCGCTCCACCTTCTCGTTCGGCTCCGGTAGCGGTGGCTCACATCTCACCATCGCTTGCCCATATGCGAATGTTTTTTGTGGAACAATTTTACGTAGATATGGAACTACCGACTATCAGGACGGCAACGGCACGTGATATATATCACATCTTGACACGACGACGACCGAATAATGCCGTAGAGCGCCGCCAACCAACAGTTACGTGGTCAGTGGTATGGCGTACAGTGCACCACCCACACCTTGATACGGGAACGCGCGCACTGTGGTATCAGGTGGTAAATGGGAAATACGTGACTCGTTCCAGGTTGCATACAATTCATATGGCGGACGAGCCACTGTGTCCGCAGTGCAATGTTATAGACACTGAGGAGCATCGCCTGATATGCGGTCCTTCGGCGGACGTATGGTGTTTGGTCAAAAAAATGATCGCCTTCCTCCTTCGGGTGGGGCCGCAAACAATAGAACCACGCACACTACTTCTCCCAGATAGGACATATTATCCCCGAACGAAGACAAACGCAGTGACTTGGATTCGAGGCTTGACTGTGCGTTATCTTTTCCGAGACGGCACTAAGAATGTGCTTGACTTTTGGACCTTACTACAGGACCATCACTCAAAGCTTATGAGACATCCGAGATATCGAACATATTACGCAAATTTTTTAGGGAGTGCCTTGCTTGATCCCCCACCCAGTTGGGGTGTCCCGGGTAGGAGAATGTAATTATTGTCTATAAGTATCAGAACAAGAAAGGACCAGGACAGTGGAGAGGATCCACAAACACACGTGAAGACGTACCCGACACCAACGCGAGGTATGACGGGATTAGCGAGGTACGCGCCTAAAAGAGGAACGTCGAACGTTATTGTTTTGTACTGACAGAAGCAGGATATTTTATTTTATTTTTTTTCACTATTATGCAAAAAAAGTCCACTTATTTACGTTTCCCAGAAAAATTTTATTTTATAAAGTCATCGTCTTATATATTTAAAGTAACAAATGCTCGAAGTAGTTTATGTTTGTTATTGTTACACCAATTGAAAAAAAAAATGGTCAGCGTGACGGATTGTCAATCCTCTGGGCCCGGGTTCGATTCCCGGCTGGGTGGGGGAATTTTTTCCGCCCAGGGACTGGGTGTTATGTTGTCCTAAAAAAAAAAAAAAAAAAAAAAAAAAAAAAAAAAAAAAAGCGGTCTGAGGCAAAAAAAAAAGTGGAAAAAAAAGCGGTTAAAGGCGCTACAGTCTGGAACCGCACGACTGCTACGGTCGTTGTATAAAAAAAAAAAAAATGAGTTAGGAAGCCGCTTCCGGGATTCGGGGAAGGCGCCGGAACTGGTTCGAATCCACCCAGTGGATTAACGACACGGGCCTATGTGAAGTTCGGCCTGGATGTGGTTTTTGGGCGGTTTCCCACATCCAGCTACGTAAATATTGAGTGGGTACACACGTCCAGTCTCAGTTATAGACTACGATAACATCTAGAAAAAGTTCCCACATTTTCACATGGAATAACACTAGGCACATACAGATTCCGTACGCAGATTCCGTTCCAAGGTGAGGGGAATGGTGGGAGGGGTGGCCACAGGAAGGGTATACGGCGACCAATAATATTGCCAAATCCAGAATGAAACGTCGATCTCATGGGGATACAGGAGAAGGCCACGAAAAAGAAGAATACGATGACATTAAAAAAATTCTAGGAGATTTTGATCCCGCAACAAATACAACTTGTAATATTATTCTTTAGTCTTCAAATTCTAAGCACATTTTATATCACCTCCATTAAACCACCTGTGTGTTATCGACATCAATAAAGTAGTTCACTCGCAGATCATCGATCACTAGCTAATCTTCCGTTCTTATCAACAAGAAATATCAAATTTGCCATAAAACTTTCGCCTGATATATCGAGTTCTAAAAATGAAACAATTAATATATGCTACAAGCATATTATACAACCAAGTGTAACTACTCCATCACACTGAAGGGAACCGAATCGGCTTCCATTATGCAGATTCCCGATTAAGTAAAAAAAAATCTGGGTCATCAAAAGTATTAGGTTGGTGCATAAGTACATAGCGTTTTTGTTCTGGATGTTACTATTTCGGTTGCTACGGGTTTATTCAGGATTGCCATTTTTTTTGTAGCTCACTGTTGCCGTCTGAGTTTTGCAGGTAGCGAGTGGAGCCGAGGGCGCTAGAAAATGGAGTGCCAAGAAATCGGAAAATTTCCGACATATTCTTCTGTTTTCGTTCAATAGACTGGCGTTAGCAGCGGAGGCAGTCCGAAATATTTTCGCTGTGTATGAGGATAACACCAAGGGACGGAGTACGGCAAGAAAATGGTTCTGTTGTTTTAAGAAGAATCGTTTTGACATTGGTGACTCTCCACATTCAGGAAGACGCTCAAGGTTTAATGGAGTTGATTTAAACGCATTAATCCACAACGATCCACGTCGGTTTACTCGAGAACTTGAAAATGTGATGAACTGCGACGATTCCACCGGCGTGAGACATTCGTGGGCACGGGGAACGTTCAAAAATCAGGTGTTCGGGTACCGCATTGTATAAGACAAAATTGCAGAAGTTAACAGGTGGCCATATTTGTATCTCTGCTTGTTCGTTATCAATTGGCTCGTGCACAACACCAAGCTTCCTGTCCTGTGTCGTTGCTGTTGAGGAGCAATGCGGTCTTTATGATAACGTGAGAAAAATCAAGGAATAGTTGAGCCCAAACGAAGTAGCAACTCACCGTACACAGACCTGCGCGCATCCACAGACGTTAATGTTATGCATCTGGTGGAAGAGCGACGGTGTGGTGTACTACGAATTGCTTCCCAGAGGTGTGACCATCACTGCTGTCGTATGCTGTCAACGACTGAGACTTCTTGCTGACGAAATCCAAGATCGACGACCAAGATGTTTCTGTGCAGTGATGGTACTCCACAATAACACCCGCCCGCTTTCTATCCGACTGACAAAAACCACCATACCAGAGTTGGGTTGGGAAGTCATTCCGCACCCACCATATTCATGTAATCGTGCGTCATTTTCACCTTTTTCGTCCTCCATCGAACGACATTCAAGGAACTTCCTTTAACGATGAAATTGCGCTTCGAACATGGCTCGACGATTTCTTCGCCTCAAAATCACGTGATTTCGACAGTCGCGGAATGGGAATGAAACTCCAGCGTTGACACACTGTTGAAGATAGTGAAGGCGAATACACTACTGATGACTGAGGTCTGCGTTATGTCTACCTGTTGTGTCTATGAAACTTATGAAAAAACGATAGGAACTTATTCACTAGCCTAATAGTTCACAACCACAATCGTCAACAGCTGCAAGTCCTGGCAACTACGATTTCATTGTCATTCACAGCTGTTAATTTTAAAACAATACTGGACCTTGCTTGAATACCAGATTCACTATTATGTTGAAGTCATTCTCCGTCCAAAGTTGTTGTTGTTATTGTCTTCAGCACAGAGACTGGTTTGATGCAGCTCTCCATGCTACTCTATCCTGTGCAAGCTTCTTCATCTCTCAGTACTTACTGCAACCTTCCTCCTTCTGAATCTGTTTAGTGTATTCATCTCTTGGTCCCCCTCTTCGATTTTTACCCTCCACGCTGCCCTCCAATACTAAATTGGTGATCCCTTGATGCCTCAGAACATGTCCTACCAACCGATCCCTTCTTCTGGTCAAGTTGTGCCACAAACTTCTCTTCTCCCCAATCCTATTCAATACCTCCTCATTAGTTACGTGATCTACCCACCTTATCTTCAGCATTCTTCTGCAGCACCACATTTCGAAAGCTTCTATTCTCTTCTTGTCCAAACTAGTTATCGTCCATGTTTCACTTCCATACATGGCTACACTCCATACAAATACTTTCAGAAACGACTTCCTGACACTTAAATCTATACTCGATGTTAACAAATTTCTCTTCTTCAGAAACGATTTCTTTGCCATTGCCAGTCTACATTTTATATCCTCTCTACTTCGACCATCATCAGTTATTTTACTCCCCAAATAGCAAAACTCCTTTACTACTTTAAGTGTCTCATTTCCTAATCTAATACCCTCAGCATCACCCGATTTAATTTGACTACATTCCATTATCCTCGTTTTGCTTTTGTTGATGTTCATCTTATATCCTCCTTTCAAGACACTGTCCATTCCGTTCAACTGCTCTTCCAAGTCCTTTGCTGTCTCTGACAGAATTACAATGTCATCGGCGAACCTCAAAGTTTTTACTTCTTCTCCACGATTTTTAATACCTACTCCGAATTTTTCTTTTGTCTCCTTTACTGCTTGCTCAATATACAGATTGAATAATATCGGGGAGAGGCTTCAACCCTGTCTCACTCCCTTCCCAACCACTGCTTCCCTTTCATGCCCCTCGACCCTTATAACTGCCATCTGGTTTCTGTAAAAATTGTAAATAGCCTTTCGCTCCTTGTATTTTACCCCTGCCACCTTCAGAATTTGAAAGAAAGTATTCCAGTTAACATTGTCAAAAGCTTTCTCTAAGTCTACAAATGTTAGAAACGTAGGTTTGTCTTTCCTTAACCTATTGTCTAAGGTAAGTCGTAGGGTCATTACGGCCTCACGTGTTCCAACATTTCTACGGAATCCAAACTGATCTTCCCCGAGGTCGGCTACTACCAGTTTTTCCATTCGTCTGTAAAGAATTCGTGTTAGCATTTTGCAGCTGTGGCTTATTAAACTGATAGTTCGGTAATTCTCACATCTGTTAACACCTGCTTTCTTTGGGATTGGAATTATTATATTCTTCTTGAAGTCTGAGGGTATTTTGCCTATCTCATACATTTTGCTCAGCAGATGGTAGAGTTTTGTTAGGCCTGACTCTCCCAAGGCTATCAGTAGTTCTAATGGAATGTTGTCTACTCCCGGTGCCCTTTTTCGACCCAGGTCTTTCAGTGCTCTGTCAAACTCTTCACGCAGTATCATATCTACCATTTCATCTTCTTCTACATCCTCTTTGATTTCCATCATATTGCCCTCACGTACCTCGCCCTTTTATGGACCCTCTATATACTCCTTCCACCTTTCTGCTTTCCCTTCTTTGCTTAGAACTGGGTTTCCATATGAATTCTTGATATTCATACAAGTGGTTCTCTTTTCTCCAAAGGGCACTTTAATTTTCCTGTATGCAATATCTATCTTACCTATAGTGAGATAAGCCTCTACATCCTTACATTTGTCCTCTAGTCATCCCTGCTTAGCCATTTTGCACTTCCTGTCGATCTCATTTTTGGGAAGTTTGTATTCCTTTTTGCCTGCTTCATTTACTGCATTTTTATATTTTCTCCTTTCATTAGTTAAATTCAATATTTCTTCTGTCACCCAAGAATTTCTACTAGCCCTCGTCTTTTTACCTACTTGATCCTCTGCTGCCTTCACTACTTCATCCCTCAAAGCTACCCATTCTTCTTCTACTGTATTTGTTTCCCCCATTCTTCTCAATTGCTCCCTTATGCTCTCCTTGAAACTCTGTACAACCTCTGGTTTAGTCAGTTTATCCAGGTCCCATCTCCTTAATTTCCCACCTTTTTGCAGTTTCTTCAGTTTTAATCTACAGTTCATAACCAATAGATTGTGCTCAGAATCCACATCTGCCCCTGGAAATGCCTTACAATTTAAAACCTGGTTCCTAAATCTCTGTCTTGCCATTATATAATCTATCTGAAACCTGTCAGTATCTCTAGGCTTCTTCCATGTATACAACCTTCTTTTATGATTCTTGAACCAAGTGTTAGCTATGATTAAGTTATGCTCTGTGCAAAATTCTACCATGCGGCTTCCTCTTTCATTTCTTACCCCCAATCCATATTCACCTACTACGTTTCCTTCTCTTCCTTTTCCTACTATCGAATTCCAGTCACCCACGACTATTAAATTTTCGTCTCCCTTCACTACCTGAATAATTTCTTTTATCTCATCGTACATTTCATCAATTTCTTCGTCATCTGCGGAGCTAGTCAGCATAAAAACTTGTACTACTGTGGTAGGCGTGGGCTTCGTATCTATCTTGGCCACAATAATGTGTTCATTTTGCTGTTTGTAGTTGCGTACCCGCATTTCTATTTTTTATTCATTATTAAACCTACTCCTGCATTACCCCTATTTGATTTTGTATTTATAACCCTGTATTCACCTGACCAGAAGTCTTGTTCCTCCTGCCACCGAACTAATTCCTATGCAAAGTATATGCCAAATAATTTTGCCTATGGTAAATGCAAGGGGTCTGTGGTAAGTCATTCACATGGTTCGGTCACGCAACTAAGCAAAATATCATTTCACAACCATCGTGAAAAGTGAGGTACATACCGTCCTCGTTCCAGCCTCCTTCTATCTGGTAGGCTGCTGTAGCAGCGCCCAAATAGAAACCGTCTGGGAAGTGATTGGGAGCTCTCGGCGATGACCCAGAAGACAAGGGGACTCCCCACGTCTCGCTCAGCAGGGCTGCCACCACAACAAGGACCAGGGTACGGCTCATTTTGAGGGCGCCTCACCTTTAGAACTGCGCTACTGGCCAGCTGTTGCCCTCGCGTATTTATAGTGGTCACATTAACCCCGGTGAGCTTCATGTTCCATAAATACCTTGGATTATCTTCCGTCGCGAATCCTCCATAAAGCACACGAATTAACGGTATGTCAACGTTATTTACTCGCTCAAGGGCAAGGTTTCCGCAAGGTACTATGCGAAAGTAACTTACTCCCAGCATACAAGTAAAGTAATAAGGAAACCAAGTGTCTTCAGAAGTCGTAAAGTTGTAGCTGTAACGGAGTGGTACGGCCTTAATTAACCGTCTTCTAAGCACAGAAATGAACACGATGTTGCCAAAAATAAGAACGTATTCATTAAGCAGGCATATCCTACCTAATCTTTCTTTATCTCTGGCTTTGCCCTCAGTTCTGACGTCGGTGTGTTGCGGGCTTGTCAATAAGTCAGCCAACCACAAACAGATTCGCTCTTTCAGTGCTCTTGTGTGAGAACACTGTTTCTGCGAGATTCTCGGACGACACACGTATTCAGTGCGGGATCTCTATCATCGTGAGGTGCAGCAGTTACTTTATAAGTGTCATATAACTGGAATGTTATACTTTTGGCAACAAATAAAAGGAAAAATGCCTTTAGTTTGGACTCAGGCCTATTTCTACAGGTACAGCACGCTGCTTGCTGTACGTGGGTTAGCCTATTGTTGTTGTTGTTGTGGTCTTCAGTCCTGAGACTGGTTTGATGCAGCTCTCCATGCTACTCTATCCTGTGCAAGCTTCTTCATCTCCCAGTACCTACTGCAACCTACATCATTCTGAATCTGCTTAGTGTATTGATCTCTTGGTCTCCCTCTACGATTTTTACCCTCCACGCTGCCCTCCAATGCTAAATTTGTGATCCCTTGATGCCTCAAAACGTGTCCTACCAACCGATCCCTTCTTCTAGTCAAGTTGTGCCACAAACTTCTCTTCTCCCCAATCCTATTCAATACCTCCTCATTAGTTACGTGATCTACCCACCTTATCTTCAGCATTCTTCTGTAGCACCACATTTCGAAAGCTTCTATTCTCTTCTTGTCCAAACTATTTATCGTCCATGTTTCACTTCCATACATGGCTACACTCCATACAAATACTTTCAGAAACGACTTCCTGACACTTAAATCTATACTCGATGTTAACAAATTTCTCTTCTTCAGAAACGCTTTCCTTGCCATTGCCAGTCTACATTTTATATCCTCTCTACTTCGACCATCGTCAGTTATTTTACTCCCTAAATAGCAAAACTCCTTTACTACTTAAAGTGTCTCATTTCCTAATCTAATCCCCTCAGCATCACCCGATTTAATCTGACTACATTCCATTATCCTCGTTTTGCTTTTGTTGATGTTCATCTTATATCCTCCTTTCAAGACACTGTCCATTCCGTTCAACTGCTCTTCCAAGTCATTTGCTGTCTCTGACAGAATTACAATGTCATCGGCGAACCTCAAAGTTTTTACTTCTTCTCCATGAATTTTAATACCTACTCCGAATTTTTCTTTTGTTTCCTTTACTGCTTGCTCAATGTACAGATTGAATAACATCAGGGAGAGGCTACAACCCTGTCTCACTCATTTCCCAACCACTGCTTGCCTTTCATGCCCCTCGACTCTTATAACTGCCATCTGGTTTCTGTACAAATTGTAAATAGCCTTTCGCTCCTTGTATTTTACCCCTGCCACCTTCAGAATTTGAAAGAGAGTATTCCAGTTAACGTTGTCAAAAGCTTTCTCTAAGTCTACAAATGCTAGAAACGTAGGTTTGCCTTTTCTTAATCTTTCTTCTAAGATAAGTCGTAAGGTTAGTATTGCCTCACGTGTTCCAACATTTCTGCGGAATCCAAACTGATCTTCCCCGAGGTCCGCTTCTACCAGTTTTTCCATTCGTCTGTAAAGAATTCGCGTTAGTATTTTCCAGCTGTGACTTATTAAACTGATAGTTCGGTAGTTTTCACATCTGTCAACACCTGCTTTCTTTGGGATTGGAATTATTATATTCTTCTTGAAGTCTGTGGGTATTTCGCCTGTCTCATACATCTTGCTCACCAGTAGGAATCCAGTGCGAATCTCGTTTGTAATATGGGACATGATCGTCACCGACGGGATGGACGGTGGGAGGGGGTGGGATGCATGCCCCCAATAATTTTTCAAAAGCAGTTTTATTTTTTGAGTCTTGATTGACAAAGTATGAGATCGTTGAACGAACATCTCCAAGCTTCACTAACTGCATATGCAAAAACCAGTAAGATTTAACGGTTTGTATGATTTACTAGCATGCCAGTAAATCAAATACTCTTAACCTGTAATATTCACTAAAAGGACAATATTCCAGGTTTTAATTAATTGTGTTGCTATGAGTACCAGTGACGAACGACAGCGATGGATAAGCATGAATCTGTTTAGTATTGCTGTAAGTTTGAAGGGGGGGTGATCAAGAGGCAGACGGCTCACAATCGAACACCACGCGACAATCACTTCACAGTCCAGTATTGGTGTAACAGTAAAGTCATGGTCACTCTGTGTATGAAGAGGAACTGCTATGAAGAGATCTCAAGGAAATTCATCAATATTGTCTTCCATTTTCTTTTTAAAGCAAAGAAATAATGGTAAGCAAATATTTGTGACAAAATATGCATATAATCTGCAAAGAAATGATGGTAAGCAAATATTTGTGACAAAATATGTATACAATCTATTCAGTTTTACCATTACAATGTAGTAGAACACCTAGTTTATAGAAATTTATCAACTGTTTTTTAAACTGGTCTAAATATAGGATGTAGTCTGTTATGCTACACATATTTTTTCCTTGATTCTTTTCCTGCAAAAAGGTTTATAATAAGGTAGCAATTCATCCGCCGCAGCTTGGTCCTCATTACTCAGTAAAAAAACCGACGTAATGTGAATTTTTATGGGGTATTCTTGTAAAGTAACAAAGTGATAGATTTGTAGCGTTCTCCAAAATTTACAGACATAGGTCTATATTTTAAACTACGAAACACATTGTTTTTCTGACGAATTATTTTCATTTTCTTAAACTGGCTTTAATAATCAGACTAATAGCGTATTTAAAAAAGTACAGGCTTGGTCTGTAACTTTTATACTCGATAATCGCTAAATACGTTTTAATCCAGGCTTAAATTGGCACGCTGCAGAAGTTTTAAGTGCCTGTGCAGTGTACATTCTGAGGCAGGAAGAATGCTCCAAAACGTGGTTTTAGGTCCAGATTTTCAGTGCCGGTGACGCCCATGATATGGGAAGTAATGTAATGTAATCCAAACCACCGATAGCCCAGTGAACTGGAAACACCTCTCTAGTAACGTATCGCACACCAACATTCGCCTAAATGACAGCGTAGGCACATGGTGGCGTCGACTACACGAAACCCGATATGGGGTCATATTGATCTTTGGCTGCCTATCCATTACCAAGAGCCTAAAAGCTTTCAAAGATTAACTGCAGCTGGGTCCAAGGTACAGCCCCGTCAGTACAAAAAACATTTCGAGCCTGGATTAATAAAAAATTGGAAAAGGTAATACGACGGTTTTAACGTTTCAGGTGTTCTACGTAGTCAGTCCCCACCTCGCACAGAACGTTCATATGACCATTTGACTCCTTTATCGTACTGTTCAAATCACGAATCACACAGGCTTGAATGTCGGTCACTTCGTCAAATCGTTAACTCTTTGGGTGCATTTCTGCACTTTGTTGTTTTTTGATAAGTTCATATTGATAATACCAGGTCTCGACACCGTGGATCATTTCTTCCAGGAAAGAACTATCCGCGTTTGGCATTTCAGTTAAGTCGCTACAATTGACAATGCGTCGTTGATTTTGTTCGAGAGTCAAAGGGTGCGATAAAACTTTGCACAGACTTTTCTCTTCTTCAGAGCATTCTGGAGAATCTCTTGAACACATGATCTATAGATGTTGCTCCATTGCGATTTGTGATACAACAACGTTGGCACACTGTGGCTGGACATAAATTACTTAAAACTGAATGCTTATAACTGGTCGAATGCACATCCGTTGTTTACAGTTGCTAGTTCAAGTGGCTACCGTAGTTAGTGTGCTTACGTCTTATATAATCCAGGGATAAAAACAGTCTCGTAGTTTTTTCAGTGGATGCACTCCTACGTTCTAAAGTGATTCAAATGGCTCTGAGCACTATGGGACTTAACATCTGAGGTCATCAGTCCCCTAGAACTTAGAACTACTTAAACCTAACTAACCTAAGGACGTCACACACATCCATGTGCGAGGCAGGATTCGAACCAGCGACCGTAGCGGTCGCGGGGTTCCAGACTGTAGCGCCTAGAACCGCTCGGCCACCACGGCCGGCACACACCTACGTCATTGACTGTTAAATCAAGACTACCAACGTAATATCCTACAAAGACTGATTTCTTTTACGTCCACCATGCACATTTCTTGATTATTGACTGCTTTACCAACACCATAAACTTAACAACATACAAAAACTGACTGAAAATTGATCCATGGTGTGCACATATCGATTCCCGACTGCCTTACCGGTGCCAACAATCTATGAACACGAACTGCAGCTTGATGCAAAATGTGCACAAATTGACGACTGACTGTGCAACCAGCATCAACAACCTACAACATATGACGACTGATTGTGGCTGGGTCCAAAGCGCACGCATCTCGATGCCTGACTGCTTAACAAACATCAACAACCTTGCAAACCACAAACACATCGCAGCTGGTTCCAAGATGCGAACATCTCCTTGCATGACATCCCTGATATGGTCAGTACACGTGAGGTACAGCAGCATGTAGACTCACGCAAGGATTTCCATGTCTACAAGGCCTTAGTCCAATCACTCCAATACAGTTTACGAGGAATAGGTCTCCTAAAGACTGCTGTAAACGAAAGAAACAAATGTGCGTGATCACACGGTAGGTACCTGCTTTGCCGCAAATGAAGAACAAAGGTAAAAGTCTGAGGAGTCTCACTGCATACCGTTTAAACGTCCCCCACATGAGAAAACCTACATCTGCGAGAACAGTTCCTTTCTGCAAGAAACATTGCAAGCTACGAGTCTCTTGCGACGTTCACACTACTTAGCATTGGAATATATCGGAATGTATTGCGATTCATTGACACAGGCCATTCTTTTCCTCTACCCACTGTATTTAGCTTTTGGTCTCCCTCTGCTTATTCTTCTTGTAAAGATCATGTTTCATTCAAGAGCTGATGAAAATTTTTGAATGTGACGTGGTTAACTACAGATTACGCAATACGGTCGCACAGTCAATCTCTGTTGTGCCATCGGTGCGAGGCGCATGTGGGAGAAGGTCTCAAGAAAATCCTCTGATTGGTGGATGTGCTGGGTGAGACAATTCAGAATTTAAAAGTAAAGTTTACAGAAATTATAAAACTGTCTTAGAAGAATCGAACCAAAAAAGCCAGTTAGCAAGGGGCTTTTAAATTTAAGGGAACGTGCAGAAGCAAGCTAGAGCCACTAAAAAGAACATCCAATGGCTGGGCACACCCTGTAGCGCTGTGGACTGAAGCGGAGACAGGGACAGGATGGATTGAATGTCAGATGTGTTGCCTCGCGAGTGTGCAAAATAGCGTCAGGGCATAAACTTGATTATTTCTTTACCGAATACCGATATGCGAAGTGACGCAAATGCAGTAGTTCATGAAAATGTGTGCAAAAAAAGGTTTGAGTGACTTTGACATTAGTCATGGACGATATCGCGACAGTTTTAAATAGAAAACGTTCACACAAAAACATTTCTTGGAGATAATGTGCTCCATCGCGTCATTCGACAGATATTCTTTGCATATTGACGGTATACTGTACAATGACGTCAATATAACTGATACAAGATGTTGAAACAAGTTTTTCGCTACCGTAAACATTATTCCTGTCTCGTCTAAGTATATCCAAATAGTTTCCAGTTGCCAAAGAAATGCTAAAAGTAACGTTGTAGTACAGAGATCAAGAAGGAAGCTAGGAAGAATTCCGAGTGACGACGTCTGGTGTCCTTGCCGAGATACGGAAGATACAGCCTGTGAGATCTTCGACTCTGACTAACCGCCAAATTCCTGTCCAGTGCCCAGTAAGACTATACAGAAAACATCAGGTCTTGGAGGATAAACAACACTCTCTAACTGACCTAATATTCAATACTGCATTTTAAAATACATTCTAAATCAGATACTTTAATAGACGATTGGTTCACTTACTTCCGTTGAAGACCCGCTACTCATACTGGCCGGCCACTGTGACCGAGCGGTTCTAGGCGCTGGGACCGCCCTGCTGCTACGGTCGCAGGTTGGAATCCTGCCTCGGGCACGGATGCGTGTAATGTCTTTAATTTAGTTAAGTTTAAGCAGTTCTAAGTTCTAGGGGACTGATGACCTCAGATGTTAAGTCCCATAGTGCTCAGCGCCATTTGAACCATTACTAACACTGCTACATTTGAAAGCTCTTGACGACTAGGACAAGTTTTAGATAGTTTTAGCAAACTAACAGGGTTGTTGTTGTGGTCTTCAGTCCTGAGACTGGTTTGATGCAGCTCTCCATGCTACTTCATCTCCCAGCACGTACTGCAGCCAACATCCTTCTGAATCTGCTTGCTGTTTTCATCTCTTGGTGTCTCTGTACGATTTTTACCCTCCACGCTGCTCTCCAATAGCCGGCCGTGGTGGCCAAGCGGTTAAAGGCGCTACAGTCTGGAACCGCGCGACCGCTACGGTCGCAGGTTCGAATCCTGCCTCGGGCATGGATGTGTGTGATGTCCTTAGGTTAGTTAGGTTTAAGTAGTTCTAAGTTCTAGGGGACTGATGACCTTAGAAGTTAAGTCCCATAGTGCTCAGAGCCATTTGAACCATTTTTTGCTCTCCAATACTAAATTGGTGATCCCTTGATGGCTCAGACCATGTCCTACCAACCGATCCCTTCTTCTAGTCAAGTTGTGCCACAAACTCCTCTTGTCCCCAATTCTATTCAATACCTCCTCATTAGTTACATGATCTACCCATCTTCAGCATTCTTCTGTAGCACCACATTTCGAAAGCTTCTATTCTCTTCTTGTCCAAACTATGTATCGTCCATGTTTCACTTCCATACATGGCTACACTCCATACAAATACTTTCAGAAACGCCTTCCTGACACTTAATTCTATACTCGATGTTAAAAAAATTTCTCTTCTTCATAAACGCTTTCCTTTCCATCGCCAGTCTACATTTTATATCGTCTCTACTTCGACCATCACCAGTTATTTTGCTCCCCAAATAGCAAACCTCCTTTACTACTTTGTCTCATTCCCTAATGTAACTCCCTCAGCATCACCCGAGTTAACTCGTCTACATTCAATTATCCTCAATTTGCTTTTGTTGATGTTCATCTTATACCCTCCTTTCAAGACACTGTCCATTCCGTTCATCTGCTCTTCCAAGTCCTTTGCTGTCTCTGACAGAATTACAATGTCATCGGCGAACCTCAAAGTTTTTATTTCTTCTGCATGGATTTTAATACCCACTCCGAATTTCTCTTTTGTTTCCTTTATTGCTTGCTCAATATACAGATTGAATAACATCGGGGATAAACTACAACCCTGTCTCACTCCCTTCCCAATCATCGCTTTTCTTTCGCGTTCCTCAAGTCTTATAACTGCCGTCTGGGTTAGTCTAAATGATTCATCTGCGTCCATATGAATATTCAGCAAGCCACCTAAGGGTGTGTGATGGAGAGTACTTCTGGTACCTCTCACTGGTACGCCCTACCCTGTTCCGCTCGCAAATGGCGCGCGATAACAACAGGTGTCGGCGAGCCTCCGCAATACCTCTAATTTCCCGAACTTTCTCGTCGTGGTCATGTTGCGTGATGTATGTGACAGGAAGTAATATGTTGTCCAACACTACCCGGAAAGTTCAGTAGCAACCCTCTCCATGATGCACAACGCCTCTCCCGTAGCATCTGCAACAAGAGTTCTTTCAGCGCCTCCGTAACGCTCTCGCACCGACCAAACGATCCCGTGACGAAACGCACGGCTATTCGTTGTACCTTCCCTACCTCTTCTATCAGACCTACCCGGTAAGGGTCCCATATTGATGACCAATACTCAAGAATCGGTCAAACAAGCGCTTGTAAGTCATTTCTTTCGCGGTTGAGTAACATTCCCTTAGGGTTCTTCCCATAAATCTCATTCTTGCATCTGTTTTCCCTATTATTCTTCTTATGTGATCTTTTCGCTTAAAGACGGCGTGAGCAGTTACTCCTAGATACTTTGCGATAGGTACTGTTTCCAGAAATTTGTCATAAATAGTGCAGTTGTACAGTAAACCCGCCAGGGCCAGGCGCGCCGGCCCCGGATCGAATCCGCCCTGCGGGTTAACGACGAGGGCCGGTGTGCCGGCCAGTCTGGATGTGGTTTTTAGGCGGTTTTCCATATCCCGCTAGGTGAATACCGGGCTCGTCCCCACGTTACGCCTCAGTTACACGCGTCGTAGACATTTGAACACACCTGCAGTCTTTCACGATTTACACTAGAAGCAGACAGTTGGGGGTACACTGATGCAGTCCTCGGGGGTGCGGGTGGCGGCAGGGGGGGGGGGCATCCGGCCACCCCTCACACCAACACTGCCAATTCCGTTGTAACCATGCCGACCCTGCGAGCGCTGCGGGACTATGGCGTAAGCGAAAGAAAGTGTAGTTGCACAGTAGTGGATTTCTTTTCCTATGTACACGCTATATGTTACATTTATGTACCTTCAGTGTTTACGTCCTGAGCCTGCGCCATTCATCAATTCTCTGCAAATCGATACCGTCTCCTTGCGTTTCTTCTTACTTATAGAGAACCACATCACCTGCGAGCACCCTCAAAGACCTTCCGTCGCTTTCCACTATATGATTTGTGTATGCAACGGTCCTCACACACTTGGGAGATTAAATTTACAGCTGTCAATTTTGTTACTTTATGGGCTACGTGTTGAGTTCCGCCTGCGACGAAGGCTTGATCCAGTCGCAAATCTGGTACGATACTCGGTAAGCTAGCATATTTTAACTGAAAGGCAGTGCGGGACGGAATGAAATGTCTTCCTGAAGTCAGGGAATACTGCTTCAACCCGAGTGACCTTGTCTACAGCGCTATGGATCTCATCGAAGGACGGAGCGAGCTGAGTGTCCCGGGATCTCTGTTTGAGGAATTCATGTTGATTTGTATGGAGGAGATTTTTCTCTCCAACAACGTCATAATGCTTGAGCATAAAACATGTTCCATAATTCTACAACAAAAAAATGGCTCAAATGGCTCTGAGTACTATGGGACTTAACATCTGAGGTTATCAGTCCCCTAGAACTTAGAACTACTTAAACCTAACTAACCTAAGGACATCACACACATCCATGCCCTAGGCAGGATTCGAACCTGCGACCGTAGCAGTCGCGCGGTTCCGGACTAAAGCGCCTACAACCGCTCGGCCACCACGGCCGGCTAATTCTACAACAGATTGACCTCAACTGTATAGTCCTATAATTAGATGCGTCTGTCCTACGACCTTTCATGAAAACAGGAATGGCGTCCGTTTTTTCCCAGTCGCTATCCATTGTTGATCCAGCGAACTACGATAATTCTTTGCAGAATCTTAAAGATATCTCATCTGGTCCTGATGTCTTTCTACTGTGAAGCAAGCGTAGTTGCTTTCCTATTCCGCGATCGGTTATCTAAGTATGTGTAATTTCGACAAAGATGCTGAAAAGAGGGACCGTAGTACGATCTTCCACGGTGGAACAATTTCGGAAGAGCGCATGCAGTATTTCAGCCTTCTCTCTGTTATCCTGCGTTTCTCTTGAAACGGAACTTGTTGCCCCGTTCCATATTTTTCTCAATAAATTCCGGTACACGAGAATTAAAGAGAGAGTGTTTTTACTCTGCAGAAGTAAATCTGTGGGTAACAACCAGGAGAAAATGGACCAATCGGTGTTTATTCCTTTGATGATTTTATTTCGTGTGTGCCACGTTTCCTTGCATCATTTCCCTTGTGCAACCTGCACTGTATGAATGAGATATTGTGTGAAGTAGCCGAAAGCCTTAATCAGAGTCGCGAAGGCAGGAGTATTGGCTCTGTCAGGTCGGCGAACCGTCCCCTCCACCACATTTTGACCGAGCAACGGTTAGGCGATGTGGCCGCAGGTACACTTGTTCCTGGGTAACGGCGTTGGACAGACGTGGAGACGCAGCTCTCGATTTTGGCAATGTTAACAAAAGTCATCAGAATGTCTCAAATCTGTCGTTAATAAGCTCAAGATATAAAATCAGGTGTGATATTACCACGAAACCCCCACAAGGGAGTTTATTTTCATAATTTAGTCAAATTTCAGAACAACTTTGCGTTTGTGTCTTCGTCTGGCCACGCACCATGGGCCTTAAGCTCAAGGTCATATTATTGCTCTGTTCTTAACAGAAATTAACTCATTCAATGTATTTTAACATGGTCTTTCTTTTATAGTAATATTTTGGGGGATTTTTTTTATCTTTCAAATGTTTTCTTTGTCTGCTTGCTTTCCCGCCACGTGGTCGGTTGGAGCAACCGCCACATTGGTAAGGTGCGGTTTCGGTCTAAAAACGCGTAGTAGGCGAGTGAATAACCATACGGTAGTGGGCGAGTGTAAGATAGGGAAGGCATAATCTTGTGTGTCCGTATTTTTTGCATTTCTGTTGCCTCCCGCAACTTGGCCACGTGTGTGGAATAGTACTAAAGTGATAATTAGTTGATGTTTCTTGTCCCGCCATAATTATTTGATTTGCGGGCAATGTGGCGCGTTACATAAAATATATGGGCTAAACTCTTGTACCTAGGAAAGTTCAGATTTTAATGCCCATTCGTGGAATAAAGACTCACAAAATTTTCCGCCCATATGATGGTAAATGTTCTTCCCCCACAGCTCAGTAACGTAGCGTTGTATCTGAACGCAAGATTATACCAGAATTGTCAGACGTAGTCAAGTGCACCACTTGGTAGCCCCTCTTCACCTTACGTTTTTTAATGAAAATTGAAATACTTAGACAGATACTCCTCCACCAGGACCTAGTTCGCTTGTAGTGTCTTTGCTGAACTTCTTCTGCGTGACCTCTAGCAATTAAATGTAATAAGCATGGGTTTATGTTTAATTGTGTGCCTGCATAAAATTCCATTGAAGCCAGGTATGCGCTCCCCTCTCCCTTTCCATTATTATGTGGCTAAAGTGAATCATGTTGACTAGAGAGACCAGTTGTGATGATGTACACTCCTGGAAATTGAAATAAGAAACTGTGAATTCATTGTCCCAGGAAGGGGAAACTTTATTGACACATTCCTGGGGTCAGATACATCACATGATCACACTGACAGAACCACAGGCACATAGACACAGGCAACAGAGCATGCACAATGTCGGCACTAGTACAGTGTATATCCACCTTTCGCAGCAATGCAGGCTGCTATTCTCCCATGGAGACGATCGTAGAGATGCTGGATGTAGTCCTGTGGAACCGCTTGCCATGCCATTTCCACCTGGCACCTCAGTTGGACCAGCGTTCGTGCTGGACGTGCAGACCGCGTGAGACGACGCTTCATCCAGTCCCTGCCGGCCGCGGTGGTCTCGCGGTTCTAGGCGCGCAGTCCGGACCCGTGGGACTGCTACGGTCGCAGGTTAGAATCCTGCCTCGGGCATGGATGTATGTTTGTCCTTAGGTTAGTTAGGTTTAAGTAGTTCTAAGTTCTAGGGGACTGATAACCACAGCAGTTGAGTCCCATAGTGCTCAGAGCCATCCAGTCCCAAACATGCTCAATGGGGGACAGATCCGGAGATCTTGCTGGCCAGGGTAGTTGACTTACACCTTCTAGAGCACGTTGGGTGGCACGGGATACATGCGGACGTGCATTGTCCTGTTGGAACAGCAAGTTCCCTTGCCGGTCTAGGAATGGTAGAACGATGGGTTCGATGACGGTTTGGATGTACCGTGCACTATTCAGTGTCCCCCCGACGATCACCAGTGGTGTACGGCCAGTGTAGGAGATCGCTCCCCACACCATGATGCCGGGTGTTGGCCCTGTGTGCCTCGGTCGTATGCAGTCCTGATTGTGGCGCTCACCTGCACGGCGCCAAACACGCATACGACCATCATTGGCACCAAGGCAGAAGCGACTCTCATCGCTGAAGACGACACGTCTCCATTCGTCCCTCCATTCACGCCTGTCGCGACACCACTGGAGGCGGGCTGCACGATGTTGGGGCGTGAGCGGAAGACGGCCTAACGGTGTACGAGACCGTAGCCCAGCTTCATGGAGACGGTTGCGAACGGTCCTCGCCGATACCCCAGGAGCAACAGTGTCCCTAATTTGCTGGGAAGTGGCGGTGCGGTCCCCTACGGCACTGCGTAGGATCCTACGGTCTTGGCGTGCATCCGTGCGTCGCTGCGGTCCGGTCCCAGGTCGACGGGCACGTGCACCTTCCGCCGACCACTGGCGACAACATCGATGTACTGTGGAGACCTCACGCCCCACGTGTTGAGCAATTCGGCGGTACGTCCACCCGGCCTCCCGCATGCCCACTATACGCCCTCGCTCAAAGTCCGTCAACTGCACATACGGTTCACGTCCACGCTGTCGCGGCATGCTACCAGAGTTAAAGACTGCGATGGAGCTCCGTATGCCACGGCAAACTGGCTGACACTGACGGCGGCGGTGCACAAATGCTGCGCAGCTAGCGCCATTCGACGGCCAACACCGCGGTTCCTGGTGTGTCCGCTGTGCCGTGCGTGTGATCATTGCTTGTACAGCCCTCTCGCAGTGTCCGGAGCAAGTATGGTGGGTCTGACACACCGGTGTCAATGTGTTCTTTTTTCCATTTCCAGGAGTGTATATTCCAACAGACACATGGCTAGTTGTTGAAATGCCATCGGTATTGAATAAATATCAGTTAATCTATACCCTAGACTGATAATTTCCTCCCCTCATCATAAGGAATAGGTGAAACTTAGTTCTACCACAGTCAAATGCTGGGTTTACAAATGAAAGCAAATAAAAGCTCTGTACCGCCTATTAAGCCATGCATAGGTGCCTTCTGTAGTGTTTCTAAAAATATTGCATTATCTGTTGCGTTCAAATTCTTACCATTTGGTTAAACCCACCCACTAGAGATTATTAATACCCCAGCAGTAACTCGCAGGGGACTTTAGTTTCGTGGACCACACGAATTTGTTAAACCATTACTACAGAGGGTAGCTTGGAGGAGCTGTAGGACTTGTTAAGCGACAGTAATCTTCCTACCAAATCGAGTTCTTTCGATAACCATACCACCGGTAGTAGAAGGTTACGTTGCACTCTGCCCGTATAGTCACTTCTCATAAAACCTTGCTCTGAATATACTTCTCTAAGGCATATTGAACGATGGTTTTGAATTTTTTCCATTTGTGCACCACACCTTCGACCTCAGCGCTGAATATTTGCTGCTGACTACTCGGGTACTCAGAAAATTTGTATCCTGTCACTCTTACTAAACAAAAAATTTTTCTCACTTTTCTTAACATTCCTTTAAATACCTGTAGTCATAGTTACTATGAAAGCCTTATCATCACTAATAGCTTCCTCTACGTTATTTGAATCGATAAGTTGAGGTCTGTTTGTTGCTAAGAGGTATAAGATGTTATCTTCACAAGTTGTTTCTCTAATAACCTGTTTAAAGTAATTTTCAGCCAAGATTTTTTTTTTTGTTATTTATTGGCTTTCGGAACATGCCGAGAGGGTCATCTCAAGACTGGAAAAGTTGTAAGTACTACAATTTCTTTTGGCAGTTCAGAGTATACATTAATTTAACTTGTATGCTAGTATGAAGTTACACAGGTCTAATAAAGGACAGACTGCAACATAAAACAAATTTTACTTTCATAGTATTGAGAGATTTCAGGACACTCTGACTTCTGATTGAGTGTTACGCCGCTTCATGTTCTTAGGGAAGATGATCTTTATTACGATTTGACTTCAAACATCATGATGAAATGGTGGGTGGTAATTAATGCCCTTGCTTGCATGCTCTAGAGAAGGAATAACGGTAAGCTTTACCTGCAGTCAAAGGAATAGAGTGCCGATTTAAATGACTGCAGTAAAAGCACGGTGGCTATGGGCCTAGGGAAGCTCGTTTTTTTCTGCAGAATCTGGGTGGGAACACTTCTGGCCGGCCGATTTCCGCGGTCTCATTGTGCAGACGCTCTGGTTGGCGCCGAGCAGTCGGCATCCACGTCCAGGTGGACTGACTAACGCCGAGAAGTGCCGCTGCAATGGCCAGCGCATTGTAGACAGCCAATAAAGCAGGAAGCTGACGAGACAGCTGTGAGCGTCCTGCGAATTTCCGTGGGACAGGCCACTGGCGCCCCGACGTCCAGACTCTGTTACAAAACATGTTTGTGGAAGCTCGAGGCTTTTAGAGGGTTTGTGGCTGTTCATTGGAAACTTCCAAATGGATGCAACAGGGGAGATAACAAGCTTTTTATGGAGGGCTGTGGTTCCATCTTGGTCATGACGTTAGCAAAAGTCACAGTGTAAATGTGTGGGGAAGAGGCCATGAAGCTGAATCTTTTTTACTTTTCTTAAAATTAACTTTAAAGTCTCTGATTGGTCCAATCAGTGTGTGCAGAGCAAGGGGCGCTCTCTGAGCTTTCAATGCTGTGCTCCAGCTCGTGATTGGCTTGTGCTAAAGCGGGGGAAGTCTAAGATGTAAATGGGCTTTTGCTACCAAGCTGAGGAGGAGAGCGGACAGAAAGAGAAGATCGCTCTTGTACTGGCGCTTCGCTAGTAAAGAACTGCAGGTCTCTACTTAAATGGTGAGACTTGTGTCCTTTGCTACTTTGCCACTTCGAGCCTGTGCCAGTCACCTTCTGAACCAAAAGAAGTACTGCTTATAGCATCACACACACGGCAAGTGATGTGTGGGTGTACGTATTTGTCTTGAGTCGGCCGTCTCAACATTTGACATAGTCTGTCACGCATAGTTGTGGCACGGAGTCAAATTGGTTTGGCTGACCAGCAAACGGGTCCACCGGCACACTGGAATCGACTGGGGTTTCAGAGGCTCATAGGGAAGTACCTGAATTCCGATTTAACCGAACGCGAGACTGCTTACTTGCATTTTTTGAGCGCGTGCCATTAATAACAGATTGCAGCCGTCCATGACTTCAGTCGCTGAAGGCATCGTGTTGTGATTCCCTGACCAGCAGGAGGCTTAAGTATTCGCTGCTATGGTATAGGACTCCAAAACATGTTTAACAGCACCCTGTTCTTTCCACCCATTTTTTTTTTTTTTTTTTTTTTTAGTAGTATAGATGCTTGATTGTGGGGTAGTTTTTGTGCCATACTCCGGATTCACGTGTATGAAGTCAGATAGAGCGATTAGTGTTCTGGTTAGTGTCATGTGTCGATCCCCAGCTGATCACTTTGCCCACCATAGACCCCATATTAGTGAAAGCGTTTCTGAAATGAAAATGTTTGTATGACGTTTCTTTGGTCATTTTTTTGGTCTTGTGGTGTTAAGAAAGAATAAATCTACTGTCATTTAGATCACAACTTCTCCCTGTGTTCTGATTAACATTACCTTGCCATTTTTATTGAAGTCCTTATTTCAAAAGAAAGTAGTTAGATTGCAGTATACTGAAACCAGAAACGAGAAGAAAATGTAACAGAAGATACTCAGAGGTAGTATTCTATGAATAAGAAATGATAAATAGACATTCATACGCATTTGGGATATTCCCAGTTCATCTGTTATTAATGACTATGTAGGGCCTATCTAAATGGCGATTCAATGTTCTTTTGTATCCTGTAAAAACTGTTTCGGAAGCTGTGGGTAGAGAACTGAGTAATTCTGTAAGTCTATAAGTATCATACAGACAAAACACGAGAAGAGAGCAGGTCTAGGTATTACAGCCATACGTACAGATGCACCATATTCGGGTTTCAAAGCACTGGTATTGACAAGTATATCACGTACAAAAACGGCTGATATATGAGAAAAAGGATACTCTCATCAAGCTTGAAAGCCCGCCTGGTGACTGACGTGCACGGTAGGTGGCATTCTACAAGGTGACAACAACGCAGAAGAAGTTTCCATCCATTGTGAAATGTGAACCGTCACAATGTGAGAGTGTGTGCTACTGAACTGCCGCCTGTCCCTGTGGAGTTGGAAGGGTGAATGTCTCCTGCGCGCCATCAGAGACAAAGTTGTTTGGGCCCTTTTCCTTCATCGAGCAGACGGCGACTGTTCCATGTACTTGGACTTTGCAGTTGTGATTGTTACCACAACTGATTGCTCACTATTCAAGTTTCATTTTCAACAGTCCGCAGCTCGTGGTCGTGCGGTAGCGTTCTCGCTTCCCGCGCCCGGGTTCCCGGGTTCGATTCCCGGCGGGGTCAGGGATTTTCTCTACCTCGTGATGACTGGGTATTGTGTGCTGTCCTCAGGTTAGTTAGGATTAAGTAGTTCTAAGTTCTAGGGGACCGATGACCATAGATGTTAAGTCCCATAGTGCTCAGAGCCAAGCCATTTTCAACAGGATGGGGCTCCAGCTCACAGGAGCACAACTGTTGACGTCTTTCTCAACAGTGGCAGCACCATCGCTGTATTGGGCGTGCTGGTCTGGGTGACGTTGCTCTATTGCCATGCCTCCCCCCCCCCCCCCCCCCCCCCAGGTTGCCAGATCTCACGTCATATCATTTCTTCCTGTGGAGTTACGTTGAGGAGAAAGTTTATTTACCCCAAATACCAACAACGCTTCAAAAACTGCAGAAACGCATCACTGTTGCTTCAACGGACATTGAAACATGCTAGTGAATGTATGGGCGGAAGAACGCGGACACAGAGCATTTGTAGAGTGTATCATGGAGATGCTAAGTGTATCTATCACGCGTATCTGTACATCGTACACGAGCACCGCAGTCAGAATTTTACACAGAACCTATCCAGAGTTTTCGATAGTTCGAAAACCTGCTAACAGATGGCGATGTAATTTCAACCGATAGCGCCTATAAATAGTACGCCGCTCCTCAGAGCCCCATTTCCACCGTCGAAACAGGAAAGAAGGTTATCTTACCGAAGGAAGAGGTTAAAATCATGTATTCCATTGAACAAAGTGTTTTTCTGGTAGTGGAATACCACAGATCAGAACACGGTCCTACAGTAACAAGCAGCAATTTTCACACACGATCCGATACTAAAACCAATGGCAAGCTCTAAGGAAAATTCCGAAGGACAGGGAGCGTGGCTGATGATCTAGCGAGAGGTGCCGGTCCCAGACAAAGTATGGTTACTCTTGAAAAGATCGCCACAGTTTTTGGAATTGTTCAGCAAAATGCAAGGTAACCTGTCAGAAGATCTGCAGCAGAGACTGGCTTGAAGCGTTCCAGCACGCAGAAAATACGGCAGTGCCGACACATTATTTCATTTCAAAAAATCCAAGGTCGCCAGGCCACACACTGTACAAGCTATGCGACAGAGCGCTGACTTTGTGAACCAGATTCTCACAACGACTGATAAAGAAGGATTTGATGTTGGGTGCATCTGGTTCAAGGATGAGTCACGCTTCCACCTGAATGGAGTCGTCAACAAACAAAACGGGAGATTCTGAGGTCACAAAAATCCCCATTTCTGTGAAGCCAAACCACTGTATTCTCCAAAAGTTATTTTTTGCGCTGCGGTATGCACCACAGGCATTACTGGCCCTTTTTTCAGGCGAGAAACCATCACCAGTGAACGTTACGATGCAATTTATGTACAATTTATCGCCATAAACTTAGCGTTGGAAGATCGACCATGCACCAAATGGTTCTTCCAAGAACTCAACAAACAGATGTTTCGATTCCTTGATGAGTAATTGTGGTTGATTTTTGCAAATTTGCTGACCCAGTGATGGTTCGGCCTCAATAATCGCCTGACTACTTTCTGTGGGGCACATTGAAAGACATTGTCTACCACTTTGGACGAGCTTGAATCGGCGATCTGTTTGGCGTCTGAACCCACTTCCGTCGAGACACTACCCGATGTGATGGCCAATTTCAATGTTCATTGCACCATTTGTGCATAGCCAGTGGCGGATATTTCGAAATGACTGCGATGTCACTGTACAGATTACTTGCAGACGATGAGTTTAGTTATGCAGCCTGATACTGTGCGAGCTACACAGCGTACAGTTCGATCTGTTGACAGCTTCTCGAACTATTTCAAAACTTCTGTATAACTTACATATAAGAATCTTACAGCTTTCACAGCATTCATACCGTTTGTTGCATTCGTCTGTCGGTCGTGGTTTTCGAGATATTCAATTTTGAAATAGGGACTCCTTCACTGAGCACCGTATAAATAAACACTGCTTTGAAGTCTGATCATTCATTTGGCTTACCGTGTGCAGTTGGATAACTGTGGTTCCAAACTTTCTTGTAGTTCAGAGTAAATTAGTGGTACATTTTGACATTTAGCCGAGACACTTCACATTATGATCACACATTCGGCGCATTTGTGAGTCTTGTTTCTCTTTCGTATGTGGTTTATGAACCCAACTGCAGTCAAATTTTAAATTTAAAACTGCAACTACTCAATCGCAGATCTAACAGCAGAGTTAGCCATGTACTGTAGACGTAAATTTTGTCTTGTCTGCACTTACAGTGGTCTTAAAGAAACAATCAATGACTATTTTCCTGCACTTATTGTTGAAAAAAATGGGGTGGATCTCAACAAGCAATGAATGAGAGATAGGATTTTGCTGTTGATATAATTCAAGCATTTTGCATCTTTTGCGCTTGCCCCTTTGATTACCATTTTATACTTTCATATACTGAAGGGGAAAAAATCTCAACACCAAGAAGGAGTTTTGGGACGTAATGTAGCGAATTATAGACATTAGAGTTAAAAATCAAGTTAAATGTAGGCTCGGATATTCTACATCTTCTACATTTATACTCTACAAGCCACTCAACGGTGTGTGGCGGAGGGCACTTTACGTGTCACTGTCATTACCTCCCTTTCCTGTTCCACTCGCGTATGGTTCGCGGGAAGCACGACTGCCGGAAAGCCTCCGTGCGCGCTCGAATCTCTCTAGTTTTACGTTCGTGATCTCCTCTGGAGGTATAAGTAGGGGGAAGCAATATATTCGATAGCTCATCCAGAAACGCATCCTCTCGAAACCTGGACAGCGAGCTACACCGCGATGCAGAGCGCCTCTCTTGCAGAGTCTGCCACTTGAGTTTGCTAAACATCTCCGTAACGCTATCGCGCTTACCAAATAACCCTGTGACGAAACGCGCCGCTCTTCTTTGGATCTCCTCTGTCAACTCGACCTGGCACGGATCCCACACTGGTGAGCAATACTCAAGTGTAGGTCGAACGAGTGTTTTGTAAGCCACCTCCTTTGTTGATGGACTAAATTTTCTAAGGACTCTCCCAATGAATCTCAACCTGGCACCCACCTTACCAACAATTAATTTTATATGATCATTCCACTTCAAATCGTTACGTACGCATACTCCCATATATTTTACATAAGTAGCTGCTACCAGTGTTTGTTCCGCTATCATATAATCATACAATAAAGGCTCCTTCTTTCTATGTATTCGCAATACATTACATTTGTCTATGTTAAGGGTCAGTTTCCACTCCCCGCACCAAGTGCCTATCTGCTGCAGATCTTCCTGCATTTCGCTGCAATTTCCTAATGCTGCAACTTCTCTGTATACTACAGCATCATCCGCGAAAAGCAGCATGGAACTTCCGACACTATCTACTAGATCATTTATATATATTGTGAAAAGCAATGGTCTCATAACACTCCCCTGTGGCACGCAAGAGGTTACTTTAACGTCTGTAGACGTGTCTCCATTGAGAACAACATGCTGTGTTCTGTTTGCTAAAAACTCTTCAATCCAGCCACACAGCTGGTCTGGTATTCCGTAGGCTCTTACTTTGTTTGTCAGGCGACAGTGCGGAACTGTATTGAACGCCTTCCGGAAGTCAAGGAAAATGGCATCTATCTGGGAGCCTGTATCTAATATTTTCTGGGTCTCATGAACAAATAAAGCGAGTTGTGTCTCACACGATCGTTGTTTCCGGAATCCATGTTGATTCCTACATAGTAGATTCTGGGTTTCCAAAAACGACATGATACTCGAGCAAAAAACGTGTTCTAAAATTCTACAACAGATCGATGTCAGAGATATAGGCCTATAGTTTTGCGCATCTGCTCGACGACCCTTCTTGAAGACTGGGACTACCTGTGCTCTTTTCCGATCATTTGGAACCTTCCGCTCCTCTAGAGACTTGCGGTACACGGCTGTTAGAAGGGGGGCAAGTTCTTTCGCGTACTCTGTGTGATTAACACCAGGGAAGAAGAGGTCCATCTTATTGCGCCGGAGGTATTCGCGGAACGAATTCCGCCGCCAAGCAGTTGTACAATCCGACGTGTACCGCAGGGAAAGAAGATGGGAGAAAATCGCGTCAGAGCTTGTTGAAAGTAAACATGCATATAGAGCACTTAAACCAAGAAGAGCAAGAAGCCATACAGGAGTTGTGTTTGGCGTACAATGATGTCTTTCATTTACTGGGAGACGTGCTCACCTGCACCACTGTAGTGAAGCACCAGACACAACTAGTACCTGAAGCAGAAGGGACAGTCGTAAATTGGAGGCCTTACTGAATCCCTCAAGCACAACAGGGAGCACTGAAAGAGGAAATAGATGGCATGCTGGATGACGGCATAATGTCGCCGAGTACCAGTCCATTTAACTTACCTCTGTTATTACTACCGAAGAAGCTTGATGCTAGCGGCACACAAAAATGGAGAGTGGTTGTCGACTATCGGAAATTAAATGATATGTCGTTGAATACACTACTGGCCATTAAAACTGCTACACCACGAAGATGACGTGCTACAGACGCGAAATTTAACCGACAGGAAGAAGATGCTGTGATATGCAAATGATTAGCTTTTCACAGCATTCACACAAGGTTGGCGCCGGTGGCGACACCTACAACGTGCTGACTTGAGGAAAGTTTCCAAACGATTTCTCATACACAAACAGCAGTTGACTGGCGTTGCCTGGTGAAACATTGTTGTGATGCCTCGTGTAAGGAGATGAAATGCGTACCATCACGTTTCCGACTTTGATAAAGGTCTGGTTGTAGCCTATCGCGATTGCGATTTATCGTATCGCGACGTTGCTGCTCTCGCTGGTCGATATCCAATGACTGTTAGCAGAATATGGAATCGGTGGGTTCAGGAGCGTAATACGGAGCGCAGTGCTGGATCCCAACGGCCTCGTATCACTAGCAGTCGAGATGACAGGCATCTTATCCGCTTGGCTGTAACGGATCGTGCAGCCGCGTCTCGATCTGTCTGCGTCAACAGATGGGGACGTTTGCAAGACAACAACCATCTGCACGAGCAGTTCGACGACGTTTGCAGCAGCATGGACTATCAGCTCGGAGACCATGGCTGCGATTACCCTTGACGCTGCATCACAGACAGGAGCGCCTGCGATGGTGTACTCAACGACGAACCTGGTTTCTCGAATGGCAAAACGTAATTTTTTCGGACGAATCCAGATTCTGTTAACAGCATCATGGTGGTCGCATCCGTGTTTGGGACATCGCGGTGAACGTACATTGGAAGCGTGTATTCGTCTTCGCCATACTGGCGTATCACCCCGCGTGATGGTACGGGTCTCGGTCACCTCTTGTTCGCATTGACGGCACTTTGAACAGTGGACGTTACATTTCAGATGTGTTACGACCCGTGGCTCTACCCTTCATTCGATCCCTGCGAAACCCTACATTTGAGCAGGATAATTCACGACCACATGTTGCAGGTCCTGTACGGGCCTTTCTGGATACAGAAAATGTTCGACTGCTGCCTTGGCCAGCACATTCTCCACATCACTCACCAACTGAAAACGTCTGGTCAATGGTGGCCGAGCAACTGGCTCGTCACAATACCCCAGTCACTACTGTTGATGAACTGTGGTAGCGTGTTGAAGCTGCATGGGCAGCTGTACCTGTACACGCCATCCAAGCTCTGTTTCACTCAATGTCCAGGCGTATCATGGCCGTTATTACGGCCAGAGATGGTTGTTCTGGTTACTGATTTCTCAGTATCTATGCACCCAAATTGCTTGAAAATGTAATCACATGTCAGTTCTAGTATAATATATTTGTCCAGTGAATACCATTTTATCATCCGCATTTCTTCTTGGTGTAGCAATTTTAATGGCCAGCAGTGTATGATCTTCCCACTGCATAGAATTGATGAAATACTGGAGAGCCTAGGGAAGGCAAAGTATTTCTCAACCCTAGATCTCGCGAAAGCGTATTATCAAGTCCTGATAGACGAACAGGATGGAGAAAAAAAGACGGCATTTAGCACACCTGCGGGCCATTACGAATACAATGGGATGGCGTTGGGCCTGAAGACGGCTCCGTCCACATTTGAACGGTTAATGAATACCGCACTGACGGGTGTACATGGAAATAAAGTGATCATTTACCTAGACGACATTGTCGTCGTGGGTGCGTCACTTGATGACCATAATGCGCGACTTGAGGAAGTATTTAATCGCTTACGAAAAGCCAACCTAAAATTGCAAGTCGACAAGTGTGAATTTCTAAGGACGGAAGTTACGTTTTTGGGGCACATTTTGACAGCGGAAGGTCTGAAACCCGATACCACTAAAGAAGCAGCAATAGAAAAGTATCCGCGACCAAGGACAACCGCTGACTTGAAAAGTTATTTGGGAATGAACGGATACTACCGAAGATTCTGAGCAACTTGGCAAAATTGCAAAACCTCTACACGAACTATTAAAGAAAGGAGTCCCGTATGTTTGGGCAGAAGTGCAGGAAGACGCGTTTCAAACATTGGAAGAGAAGTTAACGAAGCCAAAGATACTACAGTATCCAGACTTCACTAAAGAGTTTTTATTAACGGCTGTCGCCAGTATGAAAACGTTAGGGGCATATTTGAGTCAAGGTCCAATGGGAAAGGATTTACCAACTGCATACATATCACTTTCTCTCAACAAGGCAGAGTCGAATTACAGTACAACAGAGTGCGAGCTGCTTGCCACAGTAAGGGCAGTTAAGTACTTCCGGCTGTATCTGTTCGGCAGGAAGTTCAAGATAGTCACGGACCTTAAGCCACTGATGTGGTTAGGTAGCATTACGGATCCATCGTTGAGATTAATGAGGCTTCGATTAAAACTGGAAGAATGCGATTACCAGGTCATATATAAGGAAGGAAAGCAAAATCGCGTGGCCGACGCGGAACCACGCATTCGGAGTGTGCAAGACAACGACAGACAAGCACAGCAGGTTACAAAGAGGGGCACAAACGAGATTGACTGGCACGAAGATAAGCGAAGGGACGCAGCTACCGAGGCCTCAGTGAAGGACTCGAGTAGCGACGAGATAATGGAGACAGAGGCGACAGCGGAGATAGCAGACCCCGAAGAGACAGCTGGCGCTACCGAGATAAGCGGAGATTGTAACACATGCCAGATAAACAAAGATGAGGTTCTGAGCGCAGAGAGTAAATTGGCAATTCTAAAGCAGATGCACTTATCTGCCATAGGAGGCCATCAAGGAATGTGAAGGACGTAAGAACGAATAAAACAGTACTATACATGGCCGGGTATGAAAGCCGACATAGAGCCGTTCATAAGGACGTGTAAAAGTTGCCTAAAGTACAAGATCACACAAGCTAAGATTAAGCAACAACTAGAGCTAACTCCGACCACGGAATTTATTTTGAGCGCTGTGATATTGATATGGTAGGTCCATTACCCATTACCCAGTCCAGGCACAGATATATTTTGACTTTTCAAGACTTTCTCATGAGTTTGAAATATCCGAACCAATAGCTCGACAAGTCGCGGATACGGTTGCACGAAAATTGGTGGAAAGCAAGTGTTGAGCGACATGGGAAGCAATTTCATAGGAGATACCATGAAACGAGTCTGCAAATTACTGAGAATAGAGAAAATACAAAACACAGCATGCCATCAGCAGTCGGATGGAGCGCTAGAACGTACACACCGTACCCTGACGGAGATGGTCCGACACTATGTGAACCGGGACCAGACAGATTGGGACGGATGGGTTGCATTCGCATGTTTTGTGTACAATACTACTCCTCATAGTACCACGGGATTCACACCATTCGAATTGTTCTTCGGCAGGAAGTGCAATTTGCCGGGATGGCTACAAAAGAAACTAGCAGACGTAATCTACAATTATGACGATTATGTGACGGAGATTCGACAGCGACTACAAATGTTACACCAATATGCCCGTGAGGCAACACAAGCTAGCAAAGAAAGAAACAAGAATAACTATGACAAAACACAAAACCCGAGGGAATTTAGAAGGAATGATCGCGTATTGCTGTATGATGAGAGCGTGCGTCGGGGACGATCGAAGAAATGAGATAGCCAATGGCGAGGACCATTTATTGTGGTTGACGTGCAAAAACCTAACGTAGTAATTAGTCTATGCATGTTAATAGGTTGGATGAATTGTACTGAGCGGAAATGTGGACATTCTGTTAGAAGACGTGATGTAAAAAGAAGAAGGACCGCAGGCGATAAAGGACGAGAGCCCGAGAAGAGTGACAAGTACGTTTCTATTACAGATGTCAAGGATGAAGGCACTGTGGGTGACAGCGATAGTCGGGAGTATCTTGCAGATCAGCCTCGTGGGACGAGAAGCGCCACTGCAAGATATACGAGCGCAAAAATTCCAGTCAGCGCCGGGAATTTACTACGAAAACTAGGGCAGCGTGAGTTTGTACAGCACTACATGGAGATTGGTGAGCTATTTTAGCCTCGAGGAACTGCATGACAAATTTGAGGACACACAAGTGGTTGCCAATAAAGCGGTAACACATTGCATGGTAAGATGAATCAGGCAAAGTTAAGCACTGGAGAGTGCGAGAATGTACAGCAAAACAGTGAAATGGGATGTGAGTAAAATTTCTAGATCGAAAGAGATGACTGATCAGTTGGCTAGGCGTGAACGACCGAGGGTCAAAAGAAGAATATTAAATTTTATAGGGGAGGCAAGTAAGGTATTGTTTGGCACGTTAGACGAAGATGATGCGGCATTCTTCAAAGCCAACATAGACGTACTCGGGGAACAGCAGAGAGAGCTGTTACGATTGTCCAAAGAACGAGTGACCATTGTGAGAGCGTCACTGACAGGGGTGAATCAAACACTTAACACAGTAACTAAGAATACTCAGATAACAGCAGACGGAATAAGAAAACTAAGTATCCATATAGAGGATTATGAGAATAGCACTAATGGGAAGGTACAACAAGCCCTGCTTCTGTTAACTATTACGGAGCAAATAATGCAGATTACTGGTACGTTCAATGAACTCGAGAGGGAATACGACTTATTAGTCTCTGCACTAGTGAACGCGCAGAAAGATCTATTAGAACCACACTTGAACCCCGTACAGGTGGTCAAGTATTTAGAACTGATAAAAGAAGATTTAAGAGACAGAAAGTTCACCGTTGAACTCACGAAGGACCAAGGGTATGTGTTACTACGTATAATAGATATAGATGTAGTTCTTGCTGGCACTACGTTAAGTTGTGTGTTAAATGCAGATCTAGTGGATAGTAGCGTATATACGTTGTAGAGAATATGGCAATTATACGCGGAGTATGATCAGGCAAAGAAACTGTTCCGCTATACAGGGCCTGAGAAAAACTACTTGCTTATTGATGATGTGAAACGACAGTACGCGCTACTGTCCTGTGACCAGTTACACTGCAAGACGGTCACGCTGAGGAGTCAGATTTGCCAGCAGAGGTTTGTTTTAATGTCCACCTATGACCACGTGCGATGTGAAGCTCGTATACTGCAGCCTATAAGAGAAGTTCCAAAAGATTGCAATCAAAAGTATACTATATTGAATGAAAGTATCTGGACGCAGATACGAGACAATGATTGGCTGTATGTCGCACCTAAGGACGAGGGTTTGACGATATTGTGCAGTGAGTTATTCCTTAATGATCTTATCATAAGAGGTACTGGTAATTTAACATTTACAAGACAGTGTAAGGGATATTGTGCGCAAGTCACGCTACAAGCTGACTACGTAATTAGTACTAATGTAAGCAAGAATGACATAGTACCTATGTTAAGTTTAGATACAGACTGTTGTATGATAAGTGAGGAGAAGCAGGAGGTCACAAAAATACCTGTATCGTTACCCTTAGAACATACTGTAAGACACTTATATGACCTAAAGATAGCAATTCACAAAATAGATGAACTACAAAGCGAAATAGAATACCAGCAGCGGTAGACCTTCCGAGCATGGTCACAAAGTATGTGTTGCATGTGGGGATACACAATATGTTGCTCATGTATTTATTGTAAGTGTTGTCGAGGGTGTGGCAGAAGATTGTGTGAAGTAGGAGGAAATTGTTGTGCTAAAGTGTGTGTGACAAATACGATGATAACAGATAGCCGCCAAGAAAGAAGTGTCCAATATTCTCGTTCCCTTGATTCTGTACAGTGTGGAGAGGAGGAAGATAATGGAGAGTATGAATTGCAGTATACACGACGTACTCCTCTCCCGATCGAGTGCAGTGGAGAGAGCAAAGTCAATCGCCACGACTCACTAAAGAAATCGAACCACATGCAAATGCAGTGGAGTCGTTGGTACCCAAGACAGATAGGATATGAAAATACAACTTAAAAGTTATGTACACGTGTAATCTGAAGTTCAATGACGGACTATGTTGTATAAAATTGTTTGTAACCTTTTCCCTTTCCTTTTATTTTGTGTTGTGTTGCAAACTAGGTGTATGAAATTTTAAAGTGATCCTACATAAAAAAAGAGGTCTGTACTATGTGTACTATTTTGTGAAAATGTTCAAATGTGTGTGAAATCTTATGGGACTTAACTGCTGCCGGCCTGAGTGGCCGTGCGGTTCGAGGCGCTGCAGTCTGGAACCGAGCGACCGCTACGGTCGCAGGTTCGAATCCTGCCTCGGGCATGGATCTGTGTGATGTCCTTAGGTTAGTTAGGTTTAATTAGTTCCAAGTTCTAGGCGACCTCAGAAGTTAAGTCGCATAGTGCTCAGAGCCATTTCAACCATTTGAACTTCACTGTTAAGGTCATCAGTCCCTAAGCTTACACACTACTTAACCTAAATTATACTAAGGACAAACACACACTCCCATGCCCGAGGGAGGACTCGAACCTCCGCCGGGACGAGCTGCACAGTCAATGACTGCAGCGCCTGAGACCGCTCGGCTAATCCCGCGCGGCAGACCTGTAAACTACTTCTAAATAAAGCTCTCCAGACACGCAAACAACTCCTGATTTACCGAAATAATTTCAGCGCAGACATGCAGACTCCTCCTAAATAATGTAGTACACTGAGGCACAGACACAAAATAGTAAACTGTCCAAATAATGCATAGCACAGCCTACATATCTGCTCACAAAATAATCCAACAGACACACAATCGACACGTGCAAGTACCCTCTGCTACCCCCTGTCCACTAGACCGCACTGGAGGCTTCCAGTGAAGTGACGCAGCTGTCAAACCACACACAGACGCCAGACGCGCAGGCCCTCATAGGGGTGAGCCACCGCCGGATGCAGCCGAAAGTTGCCTCCATTTTCGAGTATACAGTCACTGTTATACTGACGTCACAGAACTCCAAGGCACTCTCACGCAGGCCCCATATGCGAGACAACTCCAGGCAGCAAGTGTTTTTACCGTTGATGACAGAATAGCACAGGTTGCTTTCCCACTAGCAATCCTACCGGAACATAGGAGCTGCATCCAGCCGTGCATACCCGCCCCAGCACGACTGACTCCTCACCGCAAAATGCCCACATGGTGACTCACCATCTAAAAGGTTCTCAAATTTATTCTGACATGAGATGGCTTTGTAAAAGATAAGAGCCAAGTCGACCTCGTGGAAATTGTATAGTGTCCCACAAATAGTTAACGCTCACTTTCTTGATGTCTCAGCATGTATGCACGGAAATTCTTGCACTAACAGAAGCTGTTTACGAAAATAGCGCAAAATAACATCGAGTGCACTCTTCCCGTGGCTACTAAGGTGATACCCCAGTACATCACGTGCTACCCTTCCTGCTTTCAACACACACAATATTACAATAGATGCTACAGTCTGACACCGATAGATGTACATGTAATGTCTCCTCTGGACTGCTGTGCTTCTAGAACGAATCTCAGTATCTATAGCACACATAATTTTCCACATAAAAAATCTCTTTCATACCCCCACAGTTATCGATGTGCTGAATCTGTATGTCCCTCACGATAGGACACACAGTCATCCTCTCTATTCATGCCACAATATAAAACGTAGTAACTTTACAAAGCAATATATACACATTTTACACAACATAAGCCACAGTATCTTTACAATACAATATATACACATTTTACACAAACAGTGCTGTTATCTTTTATATCTTACAACACCTGAAAAAATTATGGTATCCCCCCACACTCGCAGCGGCTATATGTCACAATGCTCCTCAGTCCTAGGGAAGCAGTGTCAGCTTTCTTTTCTTTCTATAGACGTGACATTTAGCGGCAATAAACTATTGTACACTGATCACCATATTGCACCGACAACTAAACCTGTACATATCATCAATTACGAAAAGACTCTTATTCAATTACTCTGCTCTTCCACTGAGGACAGGAGCCTCATTATTAGAGCGTGAAACCGATCTCCAACCCAGAAATATATCACCATGTACTGTGTCGTAGTAAATATACAATTCATATCCACCATAAAAAATCATCCCTTTCACATCAGAGCAATTTCAGCGGACCAAAGTCGCTATTAGAACTGTTCTACAAATTTGGGATTGTTTCCCCTCGCGTTACTGTTTCTACTCCGAACCTGCTTCCTTGCTTGCTCGCTTTTCTACACACATCTACAGACTCTGGGATTACAAGAACACACGTATTTTCTCATGGGTCACGATAATATTACACAACTTTCGCGGTACTTCTCGATATCAAGCACCAGGCAGCACCCTACCGATCGCTAGCGCAACATAATTCCCAAGATATGGACTGGAAATTATTTCTCTACAAACCCCAAACTTTAGCGAGGTGCAGCATGCTGTAAACCACTGAGTAACTAGAAACAAATAGAGGAAACTAATATTTCTGCTCTCTAATACCGATGTCGGTGATGCAGAATATTCGAAATCATTGCCATAATTCACAAGGTGAAATAAGGTGTTTCTAGAGAACCAACAAACGTCATGAAATGGACGACAGGCCCCTCTGCTGGTGGTACTGTGTACTAGGTCAGTTGGAGTGTGGACCTCGTGGTGACCACACTGTTTGCCGCCATCTTGGATGATGGTACTTGAGTAATCGGCTGACGTCATGACTGCCATCTTGGATGACAGCGCCCTTTGGTGGTGGTGCTGTGTACTAGGTCAGTTGGAGTCTGGAGTTCATGGAGAACACACTGTATGCCGCCATCTTGAATAACAGTAGTTGCACCATCAGATGAGTCACAGACAACAGCGCCCTCTGCTCTTGGTAATGTGTACTAAGCCAGTTGGGCTCTGGACCTCGTGGCGAACACACACACTGGATGCCGGTATTGGCTCAAATTGTTTAAATAAAGACTGGTGCATGATTTCGGCAGCTGACGATTAGGAAGCATGTTTGCAGAGTCTTTTAGTGTTTTTGCATGTCTGCAGGGTGTGTGGCATGACCCCAAGCATGTCAGAGCGTGTGTACTGTATCACTGTGATAAATATATTCCATACCTAAATAAATTGTTCCAAAATAAATAAAGTACACTCCTTCCTTACTCTCTCCAGTAGCCCAGTGCAGGCTGAGTATTTCTCACCAATCCCTAGGAAGAGGTGGTGGTCAGGTGACTTAGGTTAGTGGAGGTAGCCCAAGTGGCCTGTCTTCTCTCGATTTTTCTTAGGTGTGTTGCAATATGTTGTTGGAATTTGAACTTCCTGCCATTTTTCTGGGGGAGGGGAGGGGGTTAGGTTAGTGCAGGTAGCCCTATTGACCTATCTTCCCGCCAAAATTTAAACTTCCCGCCAAAATCCGCAATCTTGAATGACGTCACGGCCACGAACTTTGATGAAGTCATGCACTGTTGCGAAGTCTACACACTGCCATTTTGGATGACGTTATCGCGGCCATCTGGATACATCTGGCAACAATGGAATTTGGGGTGGTGTCTGCTTTGTCCCCCTACTCATGTTGCCTGAAAAGGCCAGCTGCTGCACTGACCTCCTTGCAGCGCGGGTCTGCCACTGTCCCACTTTGCTGCCGCCCTCTGCGGTCATTCGCCGCACTCGGCTTTCCACCATCTGCCTGCCGCCTTAAGGTGATGCTCCTACGCCAGACGCCAGTAGCGTGTATAGTCAACTAAACAATAGGAGATCAAAGGACGACCACCTCAACTGCACCTTGTTCGTCTAGTGACAGAGCCCCCACATGCCCCTCCGCCCCCCCCCCCCCGCCCCTCCTGGACAGAGATCGGCTGTGTCGGGCGACCACCACAGCAGACACGCGTCCTCCTCCCCCCTCGCTCGCAGCAGCCCATTGTTCGACGATTGAGAAGTATTTGACATCAATGCGCCTATAATCAAACATCTATTAAAAACAGCAACACCCATTTGCTAGCAAAATAAGTGTCCTCTTTCCACGAAAATGGGTAAGACCCATTTCCTTTTAGTTTTATGAGGAGAATCGGTATAGATTTTATGTTCGAGTGCAGTCGCATCTCATTACTTTCTGACGTCCAGTGAAGTGTACCGCCACCGACCAGAAGTGATCAGCAGACACATGCCAACCCTGCGTCAAATCAGAAAAAAAATATCGACTATTTTGATGCGAGAATCAGCGATCACCACGGAATGTCCTCGTTATTTCGAAACCGTCATCAGAGAAAAGAAAAAGCGAGAATTTAAACTCCAAAGAAAAATAATCTATACTAAGCAATTTCTTCCAGCTTGTTAAACAAATTACATGACCTGAGGGAATCTCTCGCTTTCAGTGTCTGCAAATAAACTCTCATGCACGTGTGTATTACAAACATTTCAGACAATCTTTCACGTCATTGGCACACATGTCGGAAAAATAAACATTCATTTAACGTTTGACAACAAGAACCTATAATTCAAGAGAACGTAGCTGTTTTGTACGCTATAACAGGCACCCTTTTATCAATGTCACGCTGTATCATACCAGCATTTACGAAACAATTCGTGAGCGCTATCTCGCCCTGCGTTGGTGGGAGATTGAAATTTCGTCAAAAGATACGGACCAACAGGAAGAAAAGAACAAACGATTGCCAAGAATCATTCTGTGGTGCACTAGCCATCTCTTCCACCCACCAGCCGGCAAGTCATTGATTCCGATTTGATAGGCTAATTAATTAAATTGATCATGAGAGTCACTTTGTATAGTGAGTAACGTTTTCTTTTCGAGCAGTCAGATTACACTCGGCAAGTAGGACAACTGGGAATCCGTGCAGACAACACGATATTCTTTCCAAGGAACACCATTGAGAAATAACATCTGAACCTGACCACAGAGGGATTGTACAAGCCACAACATACAATTCCGCAAGGTCCGCGCTATTAAAAAAACGACCATAACGCCTATGTTACCATCACCCTGCATAAAAAGCAGTCTTGAGTCTACAGGCACACACAGTCGCTGAGAGTGTTACGCTTTCAGGCGGAAATGCTGTAAAAAGTGCTGTCTACAATTTGGAATCAAGTCTATCGATTCAACCACATATTTGCGTTAAATTCTGTAGAGACATCTTTTAATGATTACAGCCACTCGTGAATTATGTTCGTACCACTCTCGTATCTCGAAACAACTCAACTTCTTTTTCGAACCTATTTGCTAAGGATCCCATACACCTAGAACTCCAGCCCTGTTTCTAGACAGTCCCTCTGCATCTTGTAACTGCTCCTAAGTCTCTGTCCCGCCCTCTCTGCAGCTTAGTCCATGTGATCGTCCCAGTTTAAGTCTGACCTGTACGGAAGTCAGAGAGCGCTGTATTTCAGACCTTCTGCATCCTGTGGGGAAATAGGATGAGCTAACGCGACAGGACCGCGTTTTGACCGCTCTGTGCAAATGGGAACATGGTCTTATAGCTCAGCCAACCGAGTACAGTGTGCAAGGCCAGCGCCAAACGAAGCACTCCCCTGTCACAAGAGGCAGCAGAAGAGATAGTACGAGCAGTTATGGTGGTGTTTCTTGTTGGGAAAATTAGGAAGACTAGACATCATACATGGCATGGGGGGTTGGATGAAGGTTTTTTGACACATCCCCAAACTACATACAGGTAGTCTGAAGGAGATCTGTGTCTCTCACAGTTTTATGTTTCTGAAAATTTGAAGCAAGCTGCCAATTTCTGCACCACTCTGAAATCTTATCAAGGTCTGGCTACGCATTTGTGCAGCTCCTTTCAGACAGTACTTCATTACAGATGAGTGCATCTCCTGTGCAACGTCCGAGGTCACAATTAATATTGTCTGCGAAGTCATTCATATACAACGTGAACATCAGAGGCCCCAACACACTTCCCTAGGGGCACATCCGAAGCTGCATCTACATCTGTCGATGACATGCTGCGTCCCCCATATCAAAAAAATCTTCAGCCCAGTCAGAAATCTCTCTTGATGACCCATATGTCTGCATTTTTGATAGTAAACATGTCTATGGCTCTGAGTCAAACGGTTTTCGGAAATCGATGAATACTGCATTTACCTCAATGTCTTGATCCATGGCTTTCTGTAAGTCATGTGATGTAAGAGAGAATGGGCCTTCACATGGTCCATGTTTTCGGATCCATGCTTGTTGGCATCAAGGAAATGTTGTGTTCGAGATACCTTGTTACTTTTGAGTTCAGAATGTGTTCAAAGATTCTGTAATCTGTGGATCACTTTTGCTACCCTTCTTCTGCTCGGGACATCTGCGGTAGATTACAATTTCAGTGTAGAATCTGACAGGCATTCCGGCCTCTCCTGAAGCTTTGTTCACTTTTAACGATTTCAGCTTTTTCTCGACACCATTGGCACTAACATATCTTTCACTCACTCTTTAAGTGGTACGAGAATATTGCCAGCACTCCCGGGGTTTCCTTTGTAAGAGAACATTTGAAAACGGAGTTAAGCATTCCTGCTTTAGCCCTGCTACCCACAATTTCCGTTCCGCAGGTGTGTCGGTCGTTACGTACAGATGCAAACCTAGATATTAGCACACGTACTAAGTGTTTCTAATCCAAGCCGGGCATATATGTAAGAGACGTTTTCTACTTAGATTCTAACTGTATTTCTTACTACCTAATACTGGTACTATTAGTAGCTTTGTAGCTACGAGAGAGGCTTAGGTATCGGATATGGCATTCAGCCAAAGGCTGAAGAAACCTATGTAAAGCCTCAGTCAAGGTGATCTGGTATTCTGGTTTTTTCTGTTGGTCTAGTCTGGTAGTATTTCTTCTTCCAGACTGTCCAAGTCCTGCAGGTGTTGTATGACCCAGGAGGTGTTGTTCGCTTGTCCCAGATGACTGACTATTCGTAATTTCTGTGCCTTTCTTGGTAATGCGCAAGGTCTCCAGTACGTGTTGCAACACATTTTTTTTCGAAAGCGGGTTGGTTTTATTCAGGATTTCAATACTTCATATTATTTCCCACCCTTTTGGCTAGAGAATCGCATTTTTTAATAATAATCTCCGTTTAGTACAACGCCCTTACACCACCTTAGCGGCAATAGCGCACATACCTTCACCGAGGAGTCAAGCAGTATATTGCTCCCTCCTACGTATATCTCGCGAAGAGACCATGAGGATAAAATCAGAGAGATTAGAGCCCATACAGAGGCATACCGACAATCTTTCTTTCCACGAACAATACGAGACTGGAATAGAAGGGAAAACCGATAAAGGTACTCAAAGTACCCTCTGCCACACACCGTCAGGTGGCTTGCGGATTATGGATGTAAATGTAGATGCTCCAGGATAGCTGCCTATGTGCAACGGCAGTGTAAGCATCTATAGATATTGCTATTCATATAAAAAAACTGTACCTCTCGCCTGATGTGAACTGTAAAATATTACAAGACGCCATTTTCAGTTTATTGAGATCATTCTTCTTAATACTTTTAGCATTAAATGACTGTTAAAGAACTTATATAATTTTTGCCATCAATGGCGTCGCTACAATAATGAGCCTACACAAAATGGCCAGAGCAACATTTAATTATTACGTACTGAATCATATGCAGGATTAGTACTCACTACTGACAGAAACACATATTACAACTATTAATTTCATATATATTCAACAAAATTCTATTACTACTACAGATAATTGTTTCAGTTACAGACCGTGAACAATTAGTGTTCGTTAGGTAGAACATCAGAATGATAAGATAATGAAACAAAAAAATATGCCCATTCTTCTTGTACAAAGGGACAAGGATAATAATAATTGCTATTCTAAGAGTGCAGATAGCGCTTCTCCATTGTTGAGTATCGATGACTGATTTATACTCTTTTCTACCGGAAGTTATGCTATAACGGAATGTATCTCACTTTTTTTGTGAACTTGGTGAGCACGAAGATAAATTACAACATGTAAGCTTTCACGGCCAGCGTCTTCATTAATTAAAACTTCCGGGCTGAACTGCCGAGGTCCATATATAAAACTTCTTCTCCTTCCTGACGTTTCGTTGCCTACTGTGGGCAACATCATCTGAGGTGAATCGGCGACTGGCTGCTAGGCGCTGGAGGTCCCACCTATATAGAACGCTTAGATGGCGCCACCACTCGTCACGTGCTTTCGACTTTAAAACTATCTCTGGCTAGTGGCATGTCTCTCGATTACAGCTAATCGATTGTCACTTCGTTGGAACAAAGTCGACCGCCATATGTTGTCTAGTTTTAATCCTTCTTCTTTTCTATTAAAATTATTTCCGTGCTTGTAGATCTCTATAGCTTCTCTATACATGCGAGTATAATAATGTGAGGTTCTAGCTGTCACGTTTGTCTCACTAAAATGTAGATTGGCACAGATTGACAAATCAGCTGTAGCAGAACACGTTTTCAAAGACGGTGATCACGAAATAACGTTTAGTGAGACAAACGTGATAGCCAGGACCTCACATTATTATACCCGCATGTATAGAGAAGCTGTAGAGATCTACAAGCACGGAAATAATTTTAATAGAAAAGAAGAAGGATTAAAAGTAGACAACATATGGCGGTCGACTTTATACCAACGAAGTGACAATCGATTAGCTGTAATCGAGAGTGATGGCACTAGCTAGAGATAGTTTAAAAGTCGAAAGCACGTGACGATTGGTGGCGCCATCTAAGCGTTCTATATAAGCGGGACCTCCAGCGCCTAGCAGCCAGTCGCCGACACATCTCAGAAGATGTTGCCCGCAGTAGGCAACGAAACGTCAGGAAGGAGAAGAAGTTTTATGTATGGACCACGGCAATTCAGCCCGGAAGTTTTAATTAATGACGAAGATAAATTCTTCAATTCCACTAGAATGTCTGTAAAAACTTTTGATGAAATATTAAAGAAAGCTGGAGACAGCATAAGAGGTACAGACACAGCAATGCGACAGTGCATAGGAAATGAAGAGAAACTGCTTATAACATTGAGGTAAGTTTTATTAAAGAAAATTTCTACCAATAATGAATTTGTTAATGTTACATAATGTATTTAGTAAAATTAACTTGATGATTCACCTAAATATGTAAGTGGTGCCGATGTAACACGATTATCAATACTGCCATAATCGTGGTTTCTGGTCGAGACTGTGGTGAATTATCATTTTGTGAAGAAGAAGAAGAAGAAGAACTAGACTGCTTAGGATAGGTTTCCTGATAATATCCTATTCCATCACAAGATAACGATATAGGCAGAGGCTGGTGTTGTGTAGAATATCCGGCTGCTGATTGTGGACGGTGAAAAATGTACGCCGGGTAATGTTCGCAGGAAGATGTGTTTGCACAGTTAGGATGCGGTTGAACTTCTTCAATAATACTTAAGATTCGTCGTTTTACGGACTACTTCAGATAGGTATTTTTTTAATTAGGTCGCCAAAGACAGGAAAAAAAGCCTGTCCTCATCTGTCATGATTTATGTGCCCAGTTGCTGCCTGGCTTCTGCAGATTTTTGTAGAACATCGATTAGTTGTAAGTTTTATTAAAGAAAATTTCTACCAATAATGAATTTGTTAATGTTACATAATGTATTTAGTAAAATTAACTTGATGATTCACCTAAATATGTAAGTGGTGCCGATGTAACACGATTATCAATACTGCCATAATCGTGGTTTCTGGTCGAGACTGTGGTGAATTATCATTTTGTGAAGAAGAAGAATAAGAAGAACTAGACTGCTTTCCTTTTTTTTACCTAGCACCCTAGCCTGGTATGGTCCACTTTGAACTTTACTCTCTTCTGTGGCCTGATTCCCATCATTCTCAGGTGACACGCTGCTTTGTGTATGTGACAGTGAAATGATAATATTCCGAAATGATAGGAGATTAAAATAAAGATATTTCGTCTCTGTCGCTGCTACAGAACCACTTCCATCAGTTAATCTCAGTTTTTCTCGGCTGTATGAATCTTTAATGTTACACCATTTCTTCTGTAACGATTTACCACTAAAAATAAAATAATATCTTAGCTGTCAATAATGTCTATTCTTTGTAAAGGGAAGCAGCAATTAGTGATATGTTAGACGAGTTTTCGCATACCATATGTGGTAAAAACTGATGGGACCTACGTTAATTTAAAGAAAACGATTAGAACAATTCTGTTTATTAATTATCTTAGAAAAATATTTCAAGAAATGTTTTTCAGAAAAAGGTTGCCTTAAAACTAACCCATCTTGCAAAAGTGTAAAATTATTTAGTAATTTATCCCTTTCATATATCTGGCAACTGGAAATTCGTCCGTTGATTTGCATCATGCTTTCCGACTTGGGGTAACAACAATCAGAAAAATTGTAAGAAGAGTATGTTCATCAATCTGGATTATCTTAAAAGATGAATGTTTGCCAGAACCGACCACAAACGACTGGCTGCAAATAGCAAAAGATTTTGAAACTATGGACAGTTTCTCAAACTGTCTCGGAGCCGTTGATGGAAAGCATGTGCGACTGGTGAAGCCAGTAAATAGTGCATCAATGATCTTCTACTATAAGAAATCTTTCTCTAATGTATTAATGGCTGTTTGTGATGCAAACTATAAATTTGTCGCTGTGGATGTGGAATCGTATGGTAAATGTGCTGACTCAAGGATATTTCAACAGTGTTCTATAAGCGAATACTGTCTATTAGCTTGGACATATCAGGAGCAAAACACATTTCAGACGTAAACAAAACGCTAGTGCCCTATGTATCTGTTGCTGACGACTCATTTTCACTGTCACACAGAATTATGTGCCCACACGTAGGTCTGCGACTTGATACAAAAAAAGATATTCAATTGTCGTCAATCTCGAGCAATACGTTTTGTAGAGTGCACGTTCGGGATAATGGCAAATAAGTGGTGTATCTTTCACAGACCCCTGAATGTGGGCGTTGATTTCGTCATAGACACTGTTAAGGCATGTTGTGATCTACACAACTGTGTACGAAAGAGTGATGGTGTTCAATAGTTAGATACACTGTGCAGATATCCTTCAGTTCATGAGGATATTCCACAAGGAATACGTAGACGTGCAGCCAGTTCACACTACAAAACCGTTTTTGCCGATTACTTTATACATCAAAGCGCTCTGCCATGGCAGATTTGACTACATTAACTGAATCTGAATTATATGTACATGTTGTGTTGGTAAAGATAAATAAAAGCAATAGAACTTAAACACCGTGTTTTTTTCCTGTGGTGTTGCACATCCTCTGCACCCCAACATTATAGTCACTTTCCTGCTACATTTTCTTTTTCACATTTTTGTCAGTGTGCAGAATGGTCCACTGATCGTGACCAGGCCAAATATCTCACGAAATAAGCGTCAAACGAAAAAACCACAAAGAACGAAACTTGTCTAGCTTGAAGGGAGAAACCTGATGGCGCTATGGTTGGCCCGCTAGATGGCGCTGCCATAGGTCAAACGGATATCAACTACGTTTTTCTAAATAGGAAGCACCATTTTTTATTACATATTCGTGTAGCACGTAAAGAAATATGAATTTTTTAGTTGGACCACGTTTTTCGCTTTGTGATAGATGGAGCTGTAATAGTCACAAACATATGGCTCACAATTTTAGACGAGCAGTTGGTAACAGGTAGCTTTTTAAATTAAAATACAGAACGAAGGTACGTATCAACATTTTATTTCGGTTGTTCCAATGTAATACATGTATCTTTGTGAACTTATGATTTCTGAGAACGCATGCTGTTACAGCGTGATTACCTGTAAATATCACATTAATGCAATATATGCTCAAAATTATGTCCATCAACCTCAATGCGTTTGGCAGTACGTGTAACGACATTCCTCTCAGCAGCGAGTAGTACGCCTTCCGTAATGTTCGCACATGCATTGACAATGCTCTGATGCATCTTGTCAGGCGTTGTCAGTGGATCACGATAGCAAATATCCTTCAACTTTCCCCACAGAAAGAAATCCGGGGACGTCAGATCCGGTGAACGTGCGGGTGCTTCGACTACCAATCCACCTGTCATGAAATACGCTATTCATACCGCTTCAACCGCACGCGAGCCATGTGCCGGACATCCATCATGTTGGATGTATATCGCCATTCTGTCATGCAGTGAAACATCATGTAGTAACACCGGTAGAACATTATTACGTAGGAAATCAGCATACATTGCACCATTTAGATTGCCATCGACAAAATAGGGGCCAATTATCCCTCCTCCCATAATGACGCACCATACATTAACCCGCCAAGGTCGCTGATGTTCCACTTGTCGCAGCCATTGTGGATTTTCCGTTGCCCAATAGTGCATATTATGCCGGTTTACGTTACCGCTGTTGGTGAATGACGCTTCGTCGCTAAACAGAACGCGTGCAGAAAATCTGTCATCGTCCCGTAATTTCTCTTGTTCTCAGTGGCAGAACTGTACACGAAGTTCAAAGTCGTCGCCATTCTCAACACCGACGTTTTTGAGTTTCCCGATTCTCGCGCAATTTGTCTGCTACTGATGTGCGGATTAGCCGCGACAGCAGCTAAAACACCTACTTGGGCATCATCATTTGTTGGAGGTCGTGGTTGACGTTTCACATGTGGCTGAACACTTCCTGTTTCCTTAAATAACGTAATTATCCGGCGAACGGTCCGGAGACTTGGATGATGTCGTCCAGGATACCGAGCAGCATACACAGCACACGCCCGTTGGGCATTTTGATCACAATAGCCATACATCAACACGATATCGACGTTTCCCGGAATTGGTAAACGGTCCATTTTAACACGGGTAATGTATCACGAAGCAAATACCGTCCGCACTGGCGGAATGTTACGTGATACCACGTACTCATACGTTTGTGACTATTACAGCGCCATCTATCACAAAGCGAAAAAAGTGCTCCAACTAAAGCATTCATATTGCTTTATGTACTACAAGTGTATGTAATAGAAATGGGGGTTCTATTTTAAAAAACGCAGTTGATATCCGTTTGACCTATGGCAGTGCCATCTAGCGGGCCAACCAAAGCGCCGCCTGGTTTCCCCCTTCAAGCTAGACAAGTTTCGTTCTTTGTAGTTTTTTTGTTTCATGCTTATTGTTGTGTACATAGTTCCGCGTAGTCAGTGCGTACACAACTTTCGCACTAGAGCGCGCCCCGCTAAGCACAACAGCGCAGGCGTAGCGCTCGTCCGTCTCCGCACTACGAGAAGGCGCTGCCATAGAGACGGACCAAATTCTGCTTCCGCCGATCCGCATATTAATATGTAACGCAGCCAATGAGATTGCTGCTAACGTAGAACCTTTTCTCCTCGCGGATCACACTGGGGCAGTGATACATGAACGCACGAGGTATAATAACGTGTGTACTGACCTCCCATTAGTCAGTCTGCGTTTGTCTGCACCAGTCTGCCTTAGTCTGTACCAGTCTGTACGAATTCTACATTTGTCTGTACCAGTCTATAGTCAAGTTTCAGTCTGCGCCTAATAAGATTAACATATTCCTGTACATAGCCATGAAGGTAATGTATAGACACTTTTGCCAAGTATCAGAGATATATGTGAGAATAAGATTAACGTACCAGTAGCGAAGGAACTTCAGATTGTCAATTGTAAATAGCCTCCAGAACCAATTTAAGTAATTTTTATGCTTGTTATTATTTTGATAAAGGTGTGTGAAAATTAATCAAGTTCTGTTTAATGTTGGTCACTGTCAATCTGCTACTCTAAGGGTGCAAGTGGCATTTCTATCGTCTGACCTAATGGCAGAAGATAAACACGCCACGACAAGACCACGAGACATATTGCTGACACTCGCCTACTTCGTTAGAGCGACAAGTCAACTAATCTGATGGTGTGTGTACTGAAGGTCTTACAGTATGCACACCACACTTATTTCGTGAGATATTTGGCCCGGTTACTATCAATGGACCACCCTGTATTCTTCAGATGACAAGTCCCACAAATCAGACGTCTCCCTTATGTTTACAAAAAAAATTTCTCCGTATCAAAGTCCATGATGACAGAAAGATCCTTATGCAGACACGCAGCAGCAGACAAGTAATAAAATGAAAAATATCTCGACATCTGGAACCGCACTGACGGATCGCCGCACACTGGCAGTGCAACGTGCGCGCTGCCGGATTCAGCTGCGCGTAACTTTGGCCGCAGCGGTGCGCTGGCCGGGGAGGCTGGTCGCATGACAAAGTGCGAGCCGGCTGGCTGTGCGCGTCCGCGTTGGGCGGCGCCTTTCCACGCAAACCCGGCCGCACCCGACCAGCCGCAAGTCTGGCCGTGGCCGTGGCCGCACTAGTGCGCTATTGCCCTCACTGGGAGGCCTCGCATGCCCGCAACGTACCACTCTACTGGTGGACGCCAGAGCCAACATCTTGCTGCATCAAAAACCTCCCCACTATCCAGGTACTTCTTCCCGCGAGATGAATCCTTCAATGGGCTAAAGAGATGGAAGTCGGAGAGTGCGAAATCCGGTCTGTAGTGTGGATGACCAACAAAAACCCTGTGAAATTCTGTGAGCTCCTCTGGGGTGCTCAGACTTGTATGAGGACATGCGCAGTGATGGAGAACGAGAAGTTACTTTGCATTTCTGTGGCGACGAAGACGCTCGGGTTCCAGCGTTGCAGGAGTCACGCGGAAGATTGGACAGGGTTGCACTATCTTTTTGCGATGATGACAGATGCCTCGCCCAACGACTCACCGTGCTTCTGTTCACCGCCGGGTCTCCGGAGACATTCTGCGAGCGCCTGTGATGAATATTGTGATGTTCTGGTTTTGCGCCAAAATAAAGTCAATTACAGCTCTGTGCTCGAGACATATATCCACTACAAATGCTGTTTTGAAGGCTGCCACCTATTGGAGCTTTATCAAAGCATAGGAGCCGAAGTGGGAATATTCCACGATGTCCCAAAGCAAATTCAGTATTCTTTCAATCAAAATTGGGTCTGAAAAACAAATGATCGCCCCTCGTATTTGCTGAAACTGGCCGAGAAAAAAAAGTGTTGCTTTACTTACTGAACACCCGTCGTATTTACTGGTGTACGATATTCAAAAGTAGAATGATTTAGCATGGTAAAGGTCTTTGTCAAGGGCTCAGTTGTTACGTTTGGAGGTTTCTGTTGGTCTTAGCTGACTTCAGATATTAGGGAGAACCACCAGTTTTATACATGCATGACGTTCGTAAGTGCTTAGATGGTATTATTTCTAATTCTCAGGCTAGTCGCCCAGGTGCCATCAGTGTCCTCTTTTCTGTTGAGAATATTTCGTATATTTTCATTTTATACGCAGTTGAGAAACGTTCGTAAGTGCTTAGATGGTATTATTTCTAATTCTCAGGCTAGTCGCCCAGGTGCCATCATTGTCCTCTTTTCTGTTGAGAATATTTCGTATATTTTCATTTTATACGCAGTTGAGACACCGTGTATTCAAGAATTATTCTGATGAACGCCTTGTAGGTGTATATTCGTGTGGCGTCACTGGCTCCATCCATTCTTCCTCGTGTCAATCTGAGGGTGTTACGTCTCTTTCTTCTTTCTTGCTTCTGAGGTAATGACGTTTGTGTGGGCATTCTAGGACACTGAATTACCTAATATGTGTCCCAGATTAATCGATTTTTCTATGTTGTTGTTGTTGTGGTCTTCAGTCCTGAGAATGGTTTGATGCAGCTCTCCATGCTACTCTATCCTGTGCAAGCTTCTTCATCTCCCAGTACCTACTGCAACCTACATCCTTCTGAATCTGCTTAGTGTATTCATCTCTTGGTCTCCCTCCACGATTTTTACCCTCCGCGCTGCCCTCCAATACTAAATTGGTGATCCCTCGATGTCTCAGAACATGTCCTACCAACCGATCCCTTCTTCTAGTCAAGTTATGCCATAAACTCCTCTTCTCCCCAATTCTATTCAATACCTCCTCATTAGTTATGTGATCTACCCATCTAATCTTCAGCATTCTTCTGTAGCACCACATTTCGGAAGCTTCTATTCTCTTCTTGTCAAAACTATTTATCGTCCACGTTTCACTTCCATACATGGCTACAGTCCAAATACTTTCAGAAACGACATCCTGACATTTAAATCTATACTCGATGTTAACAAATTTTTCTTCTTCAGAAACGCTTTCCTTGCCATTGCCATTCTACATTTTATATCCTCTCTACTTCGACCATCATCAGTTATTTTGCTCCCCAAACAGCAAAACTCCTTTACTACTTTAAGTGTCTCATTTCCTGATCTAATTCCATCAGCATCACCCGAGTTAATTTCACTACATATTTTCTATAGCTGTCATGATTAGGCCCCAAAGTGTGTTTGAAATGTGTTCCTGGTGTTTCAAGTTCACTGGGATTCATTTTCCATAGTTACGGGCAGTGTGCCTCAGCCGAACCATTGTTGCTTTTGTAATTAATAGCGTGACTATTTAGTCAAAAATCTATTTAAATAATTACTGGCTAAAAATTATACAAAAAGTAATGTTCCATTGTACCTAGCAACTTGCACAGTGAAATAAGATATGGTTTCTGCCAATAAATTGCGCTAACTTAGAGGGACTGCTATAATTTATTATAATCAGTGTTGAATAAATGGGAGCGTATGAATCCAGGGTGACTGTGCTGACACGAATGTAGAAGTGAATGTGTTTTTTTTTGTCTTACAGCTGCAATGCATTTGGTGTTCAGTTAGAGTAATTTGGCGTTGTGAGTCGTCGTTTCAAAGAATTGTGCTCATTTAAATTGCATTTTTATGAACAGTATTTTACAAAATTTGTTTGCTTCGTTTTTATAAATTTATCTGTTAAATATTTTAGAGGCTATACTTTTATATGATTTTTGTGCCTCGCGGTGTGATTACGGAATGCTGAAAGACAGGACCGCAACCGCTCCAAATATTAGCGTTTTATATTCCATATTTTACTTCTGGGTGAAAAACGGAAACAAATGTGTGTCGCTGCACAGCGTCGATAGTCAGGTTCTATACACAGGTGGTGGCAATAGAATGTGATATTAAATTTTTGTGGTAGGGTAGTGATACTTTACCACAGTCATTCTTTGTTACGCTAACTGTCGTTTCGAAGGAAATTTCAAAAATAATTTGTACGGTAGGCCCTGATTTCAACGTTGTTTGAGAATTGTTTCACTACAAACGCCAATCCTCCGTTCCATATATTTGCGTGTTCAACATCGGTTGCACACCAGGTGTGTAGTGAGGGAGAAATGATCACTCCACGTGCTACTCTCACTTTATGATTGAACATGTCAAACGCTACATGGTTAGAAAATGTGCGAGAAGATTTATACTAGAAGATACTTGAAACTATCACGGTAAACCGAAGTGACACACTGGCTTCTACAACTTGTAGTATAGACCCCTTCTACTATAGCTCCTTGTAGCGAAAGTCATGGTCGAATGGTGTAGCTGGACACTGAGAAACTTCTTCTCTTGAACTACAGCTCCTGCATTCCATCACAGACTTGTATATAGTATTTCGAAGAAAAATCCTGGAGCGCAAATCTGTGAGGACGAAGTAACGTAAACCCGTGATCTACTTGGAGGATATGAAATTTCAGGAATACGTTTGTCACAACTTGAAACTGCCATCAAGAAGTATGCTGCTTAGCTGTTGCAAATGGAAAGTGTGAAGAATGTCGTGAGTACTCAGTTACGGGCTGGGAATCCAAATGCTACATGTCCAATGTTCTGAGTTCAGAAAGTGAAAAAAAAAATCCATCGTCAGGATTCGGAGTCAGTAATATATGACAGATACACTTGAACATGAATCAGGAAAATTTAAAGGGAATGATGGCAGAATATTCAACTGCTTTAAGGCATTTTATCATTTTACTGCAGGCGGGAGTGCTGTATGTTGTCTAGGCGCTCCAGTCCGGAGCCGCGCTGCTGCTACGATCGCAGGTTCAAATCCTGCCTCGGGCATGGGTGTGTGTGATGTCCTTAGGTTAGTTAGGTTTAAGTAGTTCTAAGTTCTAGGGGACTGATGACCACAGCAGTTGAGTCCCATAGTGCTCAGAGCCATTTGAACCATTTTTGTTGTATGTTGTAAAGTAGTTACAAGTAACCATGTAGAGGAAGTACTGTTAATGCTTAGTACCTGTTGTTGTGCTGAATGTGGACGGGTTGTGGTGCATAAAACTACACAGCATGATGTCTGTCAGAATGCAAAATTTATTTGGCACTTGCGCTCCACTGATAACATATGCACATGGAAATTAAGATGGTGGCGTGGTGTCGGCGTTCTGGAAATCCTCCCACGGCACGGCCTTGTTCTTGTAGATGTCTGCGATGACTTTCGCCGAAGCCTTCTGCGTCCTGGGTCTTTCTGGATCGTCGTAGTCCACGGAGTGCAGTCCGAACTTCAGTCTGTGGAAAAGTGCTGCGCCTTATGCAGTGCTTATTGCGTACCTCAACTAAAAACATGGTAGCGAATCACGGACTTTAAAAGTTGTAACCATCCAACAACAGCGGGTTACACATGTTGGGAATTACTCACAGAACAGAAAATCAGTTTGGGAACAAACTGGAGGAGAAGATGTAATTACTGCCAGAATGAAAATTATATGGAGCTAGATGGGAGAAGTAGCGAGGTGAAAGTGTGATAGGTGGACGACAGAGGTTCTGTGCGGGATTCTATATCTACTTCATCTACATCTACATTTACGTCTATACCGTCCACTGTAATTAGTCTGGTCATATCTTCGTTGCCCCTGCGCAAATGATATGTAGGCGTTTGTAGTGTATTCCTAGATTCGTCACCTATGCTATTACTTGAAACTTTTTGGCTTTTTCAGGATAGCGGCTTCTATATACAAGCGCCTTAGCTTCTTCAGCATCACTTTCTTGTATACATTCAGCACCCTCTGTTAGTCTTATTTGGCACAAGTCCCATACACCTGATCAGTATTTTAGGATGGGTGGGGCAAGTGTTAGAAACCAGCCTCCTTAGTAGACTCACTGCGTTTTCCCGCTGCCCAGAGCGAACGAACTGAAGTTTACCCCCTGCTTTACCTACAATAGAGCCTATGCAAAAAAAGGTTCAAATGGCTCTGAGCACTATGAGACTTAACTTCTGAGGTCATCAGTCCACTAGAACTTAGAACTGCTTAAACCTAACTAACCTAAGGACATCACACACATCTATGCCCGAGGCAGGATTCGAACCTGCGACCGTAGCGGTCGCGCGGTTCCAGACTGTAGCGCCTAGAACCGCTCGGCCACCACGGCTGGCGAGCCTATGCAACCATTCTATTTCATGTCCTACAAATTATTACACGCAAGTGTTTGTATAAGTTGACTGCTTCCAAATGAAGGTCAATAATATACAGCTATAGATCTCCGCACCGCTTTGAAATTTTATCAAAATCTATCCTATTATTTGTGCAGCCTCTTTTTTCAGATAGCGCTTAACTAAAGATAACTGAAGACATGAGAAAATACAAAAACAAGTGGGGACCTGACAAGGAAAAATAACTACAAAGTTGATCCAGCAAGTAAGCACCGTTTCGAAATTTATAAAAGATTAACAGTTTGTTTTCATTTTTATTTCATTACGAAACAATCTATACACCTTTTACTGCTTTTCGACATATTCACCGTGCGAATTAAGGTGCGAGCGCTATCTTGGCAGCAATCGCTACCTACCCGCTTTGCAGAATTCGGGCGCCTAGGGCGTGAATCAGATTTGGACATTTACCTGGACATCATCATCACTTCCAAAGTGCTGGCTGGCAATAAATTTCTTGAGATGAGAAAAGAAATGGAAGTCGGACAGAGCTAAGTCCGGACTGTAAAGAAGACGACTGAATTGTTCCCAGCGAGAGGAATCAACCAGCTTCATCGTTACGAGGTGCGTATACGAATTGTCATGCCCGAACACAGTACCACAAATCGGTAAGATGTCCATCTCCTCTGTTCTACCACGCGCCATAATTTTTTCAGTGCCTCACAGTTAGCTGCAGTGGTGATTGTTGCGCCTCGTTCCATCCAGTCCACTAATGAAATTCCTTGACTGTCCCAAAACACGGTGCACATGATTTTTCTTGAAGAAAGACTTGGCTTTGCTCTCTTGGTTTTCGGGGAACCGGTATACCGCCATTCCAGTGGCTGCCATTTCGTTTCCGGTGTCGTGACAAATTCCTGTCTCATCAACTGTGTCAATCCGTTTCAAAAAATCATTTCCGTTTGTCGCGCAACGCTGCAAAAACTCCAAGGCTGCTCCGTTACCTTTTTGAACGTCAGTTTTCGCTACCCATCGCAAACACAAATTTTTGTAGTGTAAGTCACAGTGACATGTAATAAACCAGTGAAATGTTTTGAAGATGCATTGACAAATCAGAATTCTTAACCGTTATGTTGCAACGAACTTGCTTGTCGATGCAACGAGCCAGTTCTTCGGTAATCAACGATGGGCATCCCACTGCGTCCCGCATCGTGGATATTCTTGGTTCTTGCGTTAAATATCCTGACGAAAACTCGCACTATACCTTCACCTCTCACGTGCTTTTCGTGAGTTTGACGTATAACAGATAAATGTTACAAGATCAAACTTTCTGGCATTCAGAAACTTGATAATGCTTCTCATTTCACAGCTGACGGGCCGATCCTTTATTTCAAGCTTGATCACTGACCAATAATGATTTCAGGCGTTATCATAATGAAATAAAATACGAGGGTTGTCCAGAAAGTAAGTTCCGATCGGTCGCTAAATGGAAACCACAGTGAAAATCAGAAACACTTTATTTCCAAGAGTTAGCTACACTCTCCAGGTACTTCTCTACATAGTCGCCGCTCCGACTTAGACATTTGTCGGAGCTTAATACCAAATGTCCGACACCGTCGTCATAGAAGGCAGTCGCGTGTGCTTTCCGATAATTCTCTACACTTGTCTACAGCGCGTAGCCTGCGCCTAAGAGTTGTCTTCGTATCCAGCGTTTCGTGTGAACAGAGACGATACTCAGAACGAGCCAATTAGGGCTGTGTTGTGAGTGATCTAACAGTTCCCACCGGAAAGGCTGCAGGAGCGTCTTCACTGCCCCTGCACAGTGCGGCTGACAATCGCCATGAAGAAGGAAGTGCGTGGCAGTTGTGTTAGGCGGGCTGCATTCATTAAGGCGAAGCCTCTCAGCAGGCTCTCCTACTAGGCGGGAGACATCGTTGTTCTAGGCACCTTCACTCGCTTACTGTGCGCTCACAACTGAAAAGAGCGTCTTGATGCGATCGACGGTCATACTGGAGACGCTACCCAACACATCTGTGCGAAGCTTCATCGGGTTTTCACTGTGGTGTCCATTTCGCGACCTATCGGAAGTTATTTTCTGGACAACCCGCGTTGCTAAGCTACTTCGTTATCAAGTTCAAGGATGTAAATGCCCATTTGCGACAAACGTGAAGTCAGATGGGCGGGAGACATGCGCAAACACTACTTACTTTCTGGATCAGCTCTGTATCTGGCAGGATCATAGTTGCGTATCGCCGCCAATCGTAATTCACAGAAATTTTCTAGCTGTGGACGTTAAACGGGTCATGGTGTATGTAGGTAGTGCAACACAGAATAGTCATTGATTTCGGAGAAAAATTGCGGTAATACACACGACAGGGGAAAAAAATCGCAACACCAAACAATAATTAATGTAGAGTAATGAAATTTAGGGAATACACTATTTAGGTAATATATGTAAGTGATTAATAGAGCAAGCTCACAGGTTAATGTAAGGGCGAGATATGACACAGCAAATGTAAAATGCTGGCACAGTGAAAAGCTCTGTAGATGCCAGAATGTTGAATGTTAGCCAGCAAACGTGCATGCACTGTGTTGTACAGGTGCCGAATGTCAGTTAGTGCGATGTATTTCCATGCCTGTTGCATTCGGTCAGTCAATACACGGACTGTTAATGCTGTTTGTGGATGATGCTGGAGTTCTTGTCTGTTGAAATCACACGTGTGCTCGATTGGAGACAGGTATGGTGATCGAGCAGGCCAAGGAAACATGTTGACACTCTGTAGATGGGTTACAACAACGGTATGTGAACGAGCGTTATCCTGCTGGAAAACACGCCCGGTAATCCTATTCATGAATGGCAGCACAACAGGGCGAATCAGCAGACTGATCTACAGATTTGTTGTTAGTGTGTGGGATAGTGCTCCTGCTGTCATACGAAATCGCACCCCAGACCAAAACTCCAGGTGCAGGTCCGCTGTGTGTAGCATGCAAACAGGATGGTTGCAGGCACTCGACTGGCTCTCTCTAACCAACACACGGTTATCACTGCCACTGAGGTAGAGACAGCTTTCATCATAAAACACAACAGACCTCCACCCTGCCCTCCACTGACCTTTCACTTGACACCACTCAAGTCGAAAATGACGGTGGTTTGGTGTCAGTGGTAAGCACGCTATAGCGCGTCTGGCTCGGAACTGTCCTTCAAGTAATCGATTCACAATAGGTCGTTGTGTCACTGTGATACCAACTGCCAATCAAATTGCTGCTGCAGATGCGGTACGATGCGCCAGAACCATACGCCGAAAACGATTGTCTTCCCATTCGGTAGCGCCACTTGACCGTCCGGGTCCCAGTCTTCTTGCGACCGTACAGTTTCTTGACCACCGCTGCCAGCAATCGTGTACAGTGGCTACTTTCCTGCCAAGTCTTTCTATAGTATCGCAGAACGAACATACATATTTTCGTCACCCTATTAAACAACCTCGTTCAAAATCAGTAAGGTATTAATAATGGCGTCTTTGTCGCCTTAAAGGCAACCTTGAATAACATGAACTCACTACATCCAATCTCAAAGGTAAATAACGCTCACGACCGTTACAGCAAACCTGATTTGCGTTCTCAAGCTGGCGCTGCTAACACCACTCTTATGAGACTTTCGTGAAATCTGAACAGACATCATCTTTCAGTTGTAGGAACGATCTCAACAGTTAATAAGAGATTAAGAAATGTTTCGTAAATCTGACAGAAATACGAGAACGAATATTATGGACATCAGTGCAAGAGCTTTTTGCTGAGGTGCTCCTATAAGTTGCAGTTGGAAACAGGTAGTGCAGTGACACTAACAGTGGAATGATCGTGAGACAGTGCACTGGTATTAGTGTATCCATCACATCTGGCAAGCGGAAATAAAGGTGATAATTTCAGGAAAATTTTACAGTGCACATTTCAGTGCTACACAGAAATCTAAATAGACAAACTGTTGCACTTATCTGCTATGGGGTTTCATCTAGCTCTGCATTCTTAGATCATTATTATCGACAATACTCACGAGTAGCCATATATCCATTCCAGGTTATCGATGAGACTCCAGTGCGTGTAGCCAATCATTGGAACACCATCCTCGTTGATGGCGCGCAAGATAGCTGACACGTAGCCCTGCAACAAACAAGAGCGTCATTATGAGGTCACAAAGAATCAGTGTCTACATCACAAGTATGTTATGGATGGATGTCATTCATTTTGTTCCAGCTGTCGTGCAGTATGGATATCCGAGCGACTAGTGGAACACTGATAAAACATGTCTGGATATTACCAGAACTTACAACACTCCGAAAGTTTTTCGTTCAACGGTTCCCATCAACATTCGTCATTGTGTACTTAAACGCTCAAACTATTTAATTTGGACACTGAGGGCATAGTTATGGAGAACTGGACCGTGATTGATACAAGCCCTCAGGTATATTTGGTAGTTACCTGAAGACGAAATAGCTCCCCCTCATGAGTGATCTCACTGCTGAGGTACAAAATCAAATGCTTGATGGAGGATCAGTGGTTGGAAATGTGGGACAAGAAGCGGCAATCAGTGAAGTCAATTATCCGGCCGAGGCATAGCTGCTCCTAGTCACTGACATGTGACGAAAACTGTCTGTTTCGCTGCCCTTTGATAGTTGGGTACCATTCTTAATGTGAGACACAGATGATGTATAAACAGCAATAAGATCCATCTTGAAAGAGCATTGTTTGTGGTTGAGAGGGTAATTAATTTTTTGTCTGGCGACCCGCCCTCTGATTCTGTTAGACGATTACTTTCTACATTTTTCTTTGTCTAATCGACTGTGTTTTGTGATATTGGCAAAAAAATATTTAATATGTTTTTCAGTGTGGGATCAATTTTGAACATTATTTTGTGGAGCTTTCGTCTTGAAACATTTCTCTTGCTGTTCTCCTCCTTTTTCTTTTTCTTTTCGTCATTTGACAAATTCGACATTTCGGACCAATTCATTTTCTTCTGGTTTTCATCCCTATCCGCTATTATTTCATTCTCATAGTTTGAAACTTTCTTCTCATTTGTGGCCATGTTGTTCCGGTTCTGTGTCTAATGGAGTTCTGGAAAATTAAGCCAATCTCGGTGTTTGATTTGAACGTCACCCTGTTGAAAAATTTCTGTTTCCTGTATTTCCCTTTTTTCCAAATCCTTCTGAAAGCCTCGGATACAGAGTACTTTTATTCTCTCGTTCACAAGAAACTGTATTATCTATTGTGTCAGTCTCCCGTGATCTGTTCTAAGGACGCATCCTTTTCCTGACAGTGTGCAAAACCCTCACTATCGTGGCACTCAGTTCTCGGTTTGCCTGTATTCTTTAGTTAACGTCCTCTGTTCTTCGAGGTCCCATCTTTCTCCTGAGAATCCTTCGTTCCACAAGATCTAGCTTCCTAAGGAGTCCTCTTCTTCCAAGGGTAAATCTTTCTCCTATGCACAAGCCTCAGGGTCATTCCCTCTCTGGTAACATCTTAATTTTGTGTTTATCGATATAGTCTTCTTCTTATGCTTAATTATCGCCCTTTTTAATAGTTTCAAGTTGTTACCAAACAATATTGACTAAATTTTTGTGTGTCTTAAGCCCAAAGAACCATTCAAATTGACAGACTATATTAACTACCTCAAAAAAAAAGACGGCCCTACGTCTGTAATAAATAATGCCATACAGAGGAGCCTTAAACAATGATTGGCTAGCAGGTTATTTCCTATAAACACGGCGCCACTATTCAGTTTACTGTAGTTTCTAGCACATGTTACCGATACCTGTACAGTCATTTAGAAAGTGGCAGACAGAAAAAAGTAACAGAATATGGCATAAAGTCACCCGAAATATTAACGTTTTCCGTTTTATTTCATAGCATATTAAACTATGTAGTCTCATCTGCTTCCATTTCTTATGGAAGCTGCTGATCATCCCAAAGATTCTCTGAGATCATACGTAACTTATATATTTCCTTGAAATACGTCAATTCTATGCAAATAATTTATCTTTTTCGTACTACACATTTGCTAGCTATATCTAATACTTTGCATTTGCAACTATCTCCTGCGTTCATAGTTTATGTATCACACGTACTTGCTCTACACAGCGTAGTCCTGCAGCGTCATATAAAATCCATGTTAAGTGTATTCGGTTCGCATATGGACTTTTTTGTCAGCAATCTTCTGACTGGTTTGATGCGGCTTGCAACGAATCCCTGGCCAGTTTCAACGGTTCCATTTCAGAGTAGAAATTACAACCAGCGTCCTCAGTTATTTGCTGGATGTATTCTAATATCTGTCTTCTTCTACAGTTTTTACCCATTGTATCCATTGACAAACACTTAAGAATTAAATTTTGGATTGAATTTACCGTTTTAAAAATATATCGTTGCAGAATCACATTGTATGAACTTGAAATATCTTATTTATGAGATTTTATTCTACCTTTACTGCGCAACTTCTCAAAAGAATCAATTTCTCGCTTACCATTGGTTACAACAGAGGTCTTCGTATTTTATCGTTTTCATTCTTTATCAGATTTACATTTCAAAAGACCGCAACCTCTGGGATCTCTAGTTCCTCAGAAAATACATAACTGAACGACGTAACAGAACAATACCTACAGAAAGTTGTATTAGTGATTTCCAAGCTCTACAATGTCCCACTGTTGTCTGTAAATGACAGTTTTATCATTTATGGGTCTGTCTTTATATTTCCTGCGTGTCCATTCAATCTCTGTTCTTGTTGCTAGACATTTTTGGGCCTGAATATTCTGGTTTTTAACATTTTCAGCATTTATTCTCCTTCTGTATGCATAACTTTCGTTTCTCTTACACTATGTGATCAAAAGTGTCTGTACACCCCCAAAAACATACGTTTTTCATATTAGGTGCATTGTGCTGCCACCTACTACCAGGTACACCGTGTCAGCGACCTCTGTAGTCATTAGACATAGTGACACAGCAAAATGGGGCGCTCCGCGAAACTCGCGGACTTCGAACGTGGTCAGGTGATTCGGTGTCACTTGTGTCATATGTCTGAACGCGAGATTTCCACACTCCTAGACATCCATAGGTCCACTGTTTCCAATGGGATAGTGAAGTGGAAAGTTTGAAGAGACACGTACAGCACAAAAGTGTACAGGCCGACCTCGTCTGTTGGCTGACAGAGACCGCCGACAGTTGAAGAGGGTCGTAATGTGTAATAGGCAGACGTCTATACAAACCATCGCAAAGGAATTCCAAACTGCATCAGAGTCCACTGTAAGTAATATGACAGTCAGGCGAGAGGTGAGAAAACTTGGATTTCATCGTCTAGCGGTTGCTCATAAGCCACACATCGCGCCGGTAAATGCCAAACGTAGCCTGCTTTGCTATAAAGAGCGTAAACATTGGACGATCGAACAGAGCAAAAACTTTGTGTGGAGTGACAACTCACGGTACACAGTTTGGCGATCCGCTGGCAGGATGTGGATATGGCGAATTCCCGGTGAACGTCATCTGCCAGCTTGTGTAGTGCCAACAGTAAAATTCGGAGGCGGTGGTGTTATGGTGTGGTTGTGCTTTTCGTGGAGGGGCCTTGCGTCCCTTGTTGTTTTGCGTGACTCTATCACAGCACGGGCCTACACTGATGTTTAAGCACCTTCTTGCTTCCCACTGTTGAAGAGCAATTCGGAGATGGCGACTGCATCTTTCAACACGATCGAGCACCTCTTTATAATGCACGGCCTGTGGCGGAGTGGTTACACGACAATAGCGTCCCTGCAATGGACTGGCCTGCACAGAGTCCTGACCTGAATCTTATAGAACACATGTAGAATATTTTGGAGCACCGAACGTGTCAGGCTTCACCGACTGACATCGATATCTCTCCTCAGTGCAGCACTCCGTGAAAAATGGGCTGCCATTCCGCAAGAAACCTTCCAGCACGTGACTGAACGTATGGATGCCTGAGAGAGTGTAAGCTGTCATCGAGGTGGACCAACGCCATATTGAATTCCAGCATTACCGATGGAGGGAGCGACGAACTTGTAACTCATTTCCAGCCAGGTGTCCGGATACTTTTGATCACATAGTGTACATCGATTTTCATTCCATAAGCATCCCGGAATGCTGTATTTTTCCCATGATGGCTTCGAGCTCTTGTTCATTCTTCACTGAGGAGATCATGTTGTCTTCAGATATACAACATCAAACTAACTAACTTTCAGTTGTTATCCCTTTGTACTTTATTATCAACTGCTTATCTTATATCATAAACACATTCTGAAAGGAGTAGGAAATAGGCTTGAGGTTTGTCTTACACCTTTTCCCAGTTCTACTAAACTGCTATCTTGCGCCTTCATTCTGACAACTGCCTTTTGTTCTAAGCACAGGGAACTACTCGTAGTAAGTCTTCTGTCTTTCTAATCCAATCTAATTTTCCTCATAATGTTTACAAGTTTCTCCCGTTCCATGTCTTCAAAATCAGTCAATAGCTTTATAAAACACAAAGAGAGCCTTCTCGTTCTCAGCAGGTACAGAGGGTGGCCACGAATGAGGAAACTCCACAAGCAAAACACATTATAGTGCCTAATACGGTGTAGGAATCCCGTTTGAATTTAAAACACCTTCCAGTCGTCTCAGAATGGAGAATTATAGGTCATGTACTGTTTGCAAATGAAACCCTGTAAAATAGTGGCAAATTCAGATAACGATGATGGATCTGGATATATATTATGCACCATTGTCTCCGAACTAGACCATAAAAGCTCAATAATAGTGAGACCTGGTGACTATTGTGGCCAGGGGAGATTTCTCATCATGCTTACAACACCAGTCCTGGACGATGCGTACAGCGGCCCTTTCGCCTTGAAACACAGCAGCACAATCAGGGCAATCGCTGTACTGTGGAATGGACCTGATCAGCCAAATTGGTCACATTCCTTGGCAGTAATGCTACCTTGCAGAGTAACCACGGGGCCCATCGAATACCACATTAATCATCTCCGAACCTCTGCCATGTTTCTCTATTTGGGCCTAAATTCTTCCAGATATTGAAAACAGTATGAAACAACACTCACCCGACTAAACGATTTTCTTGCCTTGTTCAACAATCCAGTTTTAATGGCTTCGGCACGACAGTTTCCAATGGTAGGCATTTCCATCACTGATGGCTGGTTTTAGAATTCCAACACGCTCTGCATTTCCCCGCCTGTGGAGCTGTCTTCGTGTTGTTTCGATGATGAGAGGGTTCGCGAAAGCAACATTTAGCTCTGCAGTGAATTTCGCAGCTGTCGTCCTCTTTATTTTTCGTCGCATCCCTTTTCAGTGACCATCAGTCACTATCGCTTAACATACACTTTCGACCACGTTGTGATTGAGCGGACGACGTTGTTTCGTCCTATGATATTTACGATATTGCAGTGTCTGTGTTATTCCGAATTACAATGTAAAGTTTTCCCGCTTTCCCTATATAAATCTTCGATTCGGTGTGTTGAATCACCAAAGACATTGATCCCTTGGTTACTGAAGATCCCAGGATTCGTGCACAAACAATTTCCCCACGTTCGATTTCACTTAGCTACGACATAACGCACTAACAACTACACAGGACGCTGTTCTGACCAAGACTGACTCTCTCGATGTATTCAGGGCGCTGCACATGTGACTCACGTGGCGGAATACAGCAGGGCAATCTGCAGGTCAGGCCAGCATCTCTGCTTACGTTCAGGCATGTCTTTTTCGCGGTGTTTCCATATTTTCTCCCATTCTCGGTTTCTCATCTAGGTCTATGTCAATCCCATCGCATCTCTTGTCGCTCTCTTTCTCCTCAAGAAAAGCCAAGGTAGGCTACATGGTTCAGAGACTATATTCTCCATTCTTCCTTTCCTTTGCCATTGGTGATATACTGTTATTTGTGCTATGGGTACCATATTTCCAAATCCTTTCTTTCATTTGAGTGTGATCATTACTGTTACCAAGAACTTCTCCTTGGCCCATTCACCTGCGCCAGATTTACTTTCATAGCATTATTACTTATTTTAGTAATTCATATAGGGATTCAAGTGCTGCACACAACAAATAAATGTCAGTGGTCGGGACATGATTCTCCGTGGTACCGTGTCTGTCTTAGATGTTTCGTTGACAACTGTCCTTCTCACTTCTTACATTCTTTTGTTTGTCAGAGCTGCCTAGTCTGAAACTGACGTCGAAAATAGGACGAGAATGTTGACTGACTCCTGTGGATAGCATGCTCACTCACCCTGAGGTAGTGGACGCGGCCGGTGTCGTTGAGCACGCCAGGAGGGTCCACCCAGCCGTTCTCCGTGACGAAGATGGGGTAACCGGGGTATGACTTGTGTACCCAGTTAAGGAGCTTCCGGAGTCCCCATGGAACGTCCTGAAACAAAGGAGGCACCGCTCACTCACAGAGCCTTTATAGAGACGACAAACGAATTACTCCGGAAAGAAGGTTTTTTTTATTTATTTAATTATTTACTTGCTTAGCCTGATCTGATTAGGGCCATCTGGCCCCTCTTAAATAGGACCGGGGATTGACATATACAGTACCTATTTACATAATTGTTACCTAAGAAATAACTATTTTAATATGACAAATAGTATTAAAATCATTTGAGTGCCTGAAGTGGCAGAGTGAGTAAATTATACTATGAAATAATAAAGTTAATACTGACAGTATTTGCACTACTTCAGTTGCAGCCACTAACAGTGCTAATAATAGTAATAACAATAATATTAATAATGACATTAATAACAATAATGGTAGTGTTAGATATAAGAAGAATTTGTGGGTGTGCAAAATAGATATTGACTGATATAGCAAGGTCTGGGAAAAGGAAATGAAAAAAGACTGCATCGGTTAGGAATACTGGGAAATGAGGAACATCACGTTAAAAAGATGGATGTATAAGAGTAATGCGTGCACACAGGGACAGTGGCAACCCTTATTGCCCCTTCAGTAGATATGTCATTCAGTGTCTTCTGAACCTGGAGACGTTATTTAGTTCTCTAATATAATGCCGGGAGTCATTCCTTCCTCCTGCTGACAAGGAATTCAAGAAGGAGGCTGAACGATGGAGCGGCACAGAAAGTATTTTGCTCTGATCGGAACACGTGATTCTGTCGTGTTCTTCAGGCAAGAGCGTCAAGCTCGAGAAGATAGGCAAAGGAAAGCATTCACTGATAAGACAGTAAAGAAGACAGAGGATATGTAAATCTCCTCGACTGTCTGCACGCAGCCAGGAAAGCTGTGCAAATGTTGGTCTAAACTGAACAAATAGTGGAGCATCACAGTTTAATGAGCATAACCTATTCCAGGCGCCTTTGTCTTTCCTAAGAAAGACATGGCAGGATAATATCAATAATGGGAAGTATAATTTTTTATACAAGTTTCTTCTTCAGGTCATGAGGGAAGAGCTTTTTACATTTTTGTAGGGCATAGAGAGATGCTGATGCCTTCTAGCACGTTGCAGTTACGTGTTGAGTCCAATTTAGGTTTTCATCTATTATTATTTTTAGACTCTTGGCTGAAGGAAAGAAGATGATATTTTCCCCATTTAGTGTTAAAAATGGTAGGGATTCCAGATGCTTTGGGCTAATGAGCCTATAATTACCAACCAGTATCGATTGGTTTTTGCATGGGCTAAGTTTCAACTCTATAGGCGGGGCAAATTTTGATGGTTCACACAGGTTAGGGTTGAGATTCTCGATATCTGTCTTCAGGTTTATTGGTTTTGCACTTAGATACAACTGGAGGTCACCAATGTACAGGTGGTATTTGCAGTAGGACAAAACTGATGACAAATTATTTATGTACAATGAAAAGAGTGTAGGACCTAATACCGAGCCCTGGGGAACGCCTCATACTGCCTACTTCCATTGTGACTTTATAGGGCCGGACATGACGTATTTCTGGTGAGTCGTCAGGTGTGAACGAAACCATTACACCGCACTTAGCGACAAATTCCGGCTGTTGAGTTTAGCAAGTAAAATATCCTAGTCTACAGCGTCAGGATTTGCTGAACACTAAGAAGCACATGATAGTTGCCTCCTCTGCATTCATGGCAACATTTACATCATCTGTTACCTTCATTAGGCTAAGACATATGCTATGCTGCGATGCTTATGGAAGCGTGATAGTTATTCGTCTAGTACTTTGTTTGTAGTTAGGTAGTTTCTTGGCTGGTCGTGGATTATACAAAGAGATCCAGCTACACCTACCTATGTCCTTTGTGCAACCTCTACAGAAAAAATGAAGAGGACTTTTTTGTAGGAAACCAATGAAGTCAAATTTTGTACTGGGATACATTTTCGCTAGAGACCCGTATGTTCGAATTATTCAGGAAAATCATTTTTCTTGAATAACTCGAAAACCGCGGATTCCAGCGAAAACGTACCTCATGACAAAATTTACTTACATAAAATTTCCTGCAGAATAGTCCTGTTCATTTTTCCTGTAGGACTAATGGTCTACTCATAGCGGAAGAGAGAATAAGAGAAGCTCGTGAGTGGGTGGTTTTTGAAGCTGAATCATCGTGGAAAGCCCATGTTCAGGACCTCGTTAGAAGACATAATGCTGCCATTTTTACTATTAGAACAGTATCTGAAATACTTGATAGTTCGATACGAAAAGTAGTCTACTCTGCTCATTTTCATTCCCTTATGACGTATGATATTATGTTTTGGGATAGCTCTTTCCATTCTGAATTTTTGACTCAGGAACGAGCGGTTCGGGCAATAAGAGGTGTAAGTTCGGGAACCTCTTGTCTATCCCTGTTCATTAGTCTCGGTATTCTGACACTGACCTCTCATATATAATGTTGTTTCTTGTTAACAATATCAACCTATTCCTAAAAATTAGCTTCTTGATTGCACCTCCTTCATTCTTCTACAGAAAGACGATTTTTAATAAGTTACCACAAAAATTCAAAAATCTTAGCAGTAATCCACGCATTTTCAACTCGAAAGTGAAAAGCTTACTCATGAGTCACTCCTGCTCTGATAAAGAGTTCCTAGAAAAATTAAGCTAATTCCTGTGTTACATTATTGACTGCGTTTATATAAACTTATAGCTTATTGTCTTTTTAGGATTAATAAATGTTTTGTTTTATGTTTTATTATATCTACATCTACACCTACTTCTCGCAGATAGATACTCCTCAAGTCATCGTTGCTATCACTTCTTCGAATGAAGCAATTGTATAACGATTGAATTCACGATATTCAGTGATTTATGGCACTGTACGACAAGTTCGTTCATTTGGATAGATGCGTATGGGGTCTGCAGACGGCATAATGAATTGCTAAAGTTGGTAGCCCTACAATAAAATAAAACAATATTTTAAAGCACACGGCTGTTGGTGAATTTTATTGACGCTGACAATTACATGACGTTCTCCTTTTATGTGGGAGAAAGGAATAGAAAACATCATTCAGTCTATTTGTCAGTTGCAAGTTCAGATGAAATAATCCGTTTAAGGAGCAGTATGTAGTGAGCTACGTTTTTTTTTTTTTTCTGGAAAATTCTCGCGAGTTCGTCATGAAAATAATGTCATGGACGGACGTCCCAGATGCAAATATATGTGTAGTGTGATTTACTTTGTTTGGGGATTTCTTTGCAGATATGTCTATGAGAGTGTGATTACTGTTCGTATGACGAGTAGGAACAAGGTGAAGTAGCGACACATTTGAAGAAATTTCATACTGGATAGATTACTGTACAGAAAATTTACGTTTGTCACCAAGCATTATCTTTATAATGGAAACGCCAACTTCTTGGGTTGCGAGAAACCCGGGGCTACGGTACTCACTGAGATCCAGTAGTTGGTATTGTAGCCTTCAATGGTGGAGGTGACGACACCGGCGTCATATGTCTTGGAAGGCACCACGCCGCTGCTTCCAGAAGTTACCAGAGATGTCGTGTAGTGGTTGAGTCCGAAGAAGTCGGATGTACCTGTGGAAAATAGAGGTATGCAGTTGATTATAGGTCTCCAGCAGGTAGGGAGGACTTAACTTTTCAGTGACATACCTTATAAGATCAGGCAGGCTGTCATAGAGTGAAACACGTGACAGCGAGAATATCTTGTCCTGCTAGGACTAGGGATGGATGATATTTAAAACAACTAAACTGCCTGACAAAAATGGTGAAGCACTCAGAAGGGTAGGCGGAAATGGAATGGAAGTTCACGGGCTGAGAGGATGTATGATGGCCGGCCGCTGTAGCCGAGCGGTTCTAGGCGCTTCAGCTACGTCCGCAGGTTAGAATTCTGCCTTGGGCATGGATGTGTGTGATGTCCTTAGCTTATTTAGCTTTAAGTAGTTCTAGGGGACTGATGATCTCAGATGTTAAGTCCCATAGTGCTCAGAGCCATTTGAACATTTGATATATGATGTTATTTCAGTGATTACAGACTCGAGTGAAATTTACTAAGCGCTCTTATCAATCTCTGGCGCGAATGCATACGCTAAATGGGTTGGAAATGCTGCATACAACAGGTCTATCCTCATCTGAGGCAAACTGCCATGACTGCTGTAACCGGTCCTTGATATTCTGGACACTGACATTGGACAGCCATGACGTCCGAGCTGGTCTCTCACTTGTTCCGTTGGGGAAAATTCTGATGGTCTTGCTGGCCACGTGATTATTTCAACTTCAAGCAGGGAGTTCACAGACACCTGACACATGTGGACGATTTTTGTGCTGTTTAGAAGTGGTACCGTGACATTGTCACCTGAATAGCACGATCTAAGGACGCAGGATGTCCTTGATGTACTGTCGTGACATCAGAGTGCCATCAGTCATGACCAGATGTGACCAGGGTCATAGCTGATGGCTCCCCACACCGCGACTCTCCAAAATATTGGAAGAATGCGGCCTCTTCTGGGGTCACCACCATCCTCGCCAACGATAGTCAGCCGGAGTGACGCACAACCACATTTCATTGCTAATACAATGTGACACCATTCATCAGCAGTCCACGCTTCCTTGTCAAGGCACCTCTCCAAACGCAGCCGTTTGTGTTGGGGTGCTAACAGCAGCCTACACATGCGACGGTAACTCCCTACTCCAGCTGCTGTTAATCTCCAACCAGTGGTCTGGCATGACAAAGAATGTTACAGGGCGGGGGTGTAGGGGCTACGATGTGTTTGGGGCACAACACGGTGACCCTACCTAGTGGTGGTCAGACGCGGTCATGCCCTCAAATATCCGGTCACTGTCACATCCGAATGCCCCACAAATCCGGATACTGCACTAGTCGACCAGCTGGCCAAATGTAGACTCAAAATGAGAACGCTACCAAACTCTGTCATGTGGTGACAAACGTGTCTCACACGAGTATGCGGCAGTTATGTATCCTTCACAGTGATCAGTCAAGATCTGGCGCAGTTCACGTCCATTATATACCCTACCAGACATGGTAACAACAGCAAAAGCGAACCACACTAAGGCACTCTGGTGGTCGTTTTACCTGTCACAGAGATTCTCAACTCTAATGATTTACAAACCACCGATGATGTATGCATATAGGAACTTCTACTGACATCCGATCATGTCCTCAGGCTACTTCACCTTTTTGTCAAGCAGTGCAATTAATAATCTTTGGGAACTTATTATATAGTTGGAGCAGGAACGTTGTAAACTAGTACTCAAAATTAATTGTTTAGATCATCCGTAGCTGCGACACTTTTTGTTTTATGCCATGTGATAGTTATACTGCTAACATCTGCAATGATTCTTTCTAAGTTTCTTCTGCAATGCTGTTTCTCTTGTAGGTAACAATATCTATCACTCCCCTTCTGCAAGTGTCTTTTGGTAAGGTTGACATGTGAAAAATGCTAGTATTCTACAGGACGTGCTAGAGTAGACAGAAGGCTTGAGAAGTATCCTGTGTCTCTGTGCGTCGCCTACTCACCCTTGATGAGGAGAATCTCGGACAAGGAGAACGATGGCAGGCGAGACCTGGTGCGCCCCTCTTGCTTGCTGTTGGCTGCCACGCGCTGGCGCACCAGCTTGGGGAAGTCGCCCAGCAGCGAGAAGATGGGATTCGCCCAGAGCCCGATCTGTGAGCAAGGCATTGCGTTATTGGAAAGTCTACAAAATTAGTGACAGGACAACAAGAGACTGGACACGGAAGCAAACACAGACAGTTTATGCTGGCACCGCTGACCTCAAACTGCAGCTGACGTTCCGAAGCGTCGGCGTCCTCCGCGCTGTTGGTCAGCGGCTCGTACCAGCCTCCGTCCAGCGTGACGCCAACCTTGCCTGAAACCACAATCTAGATCACTGGCTGCCACTACAGTACTACCGTTTTGTTACGTTGTGACTTTCATGGCCACAAATAAGAGTCGTTGCTAGGTTTTTAAATACACAATCTAATCTAATTGCCTCGGGACTGTTTGCTTTAATTGGAGTACATTCCATTATTTTCTTCTTCTCTCTTCTATTTTTCTTAAAAAGGACAGACTCCATAGCCACTCGCTTTATGTACCAAGACTTCTTTATACCTTGTGCTGTGAAGAGGCACTTTTTCGGAGTCAGGAGGTGGAGGCCAGCAGTTTGAACACACTTCAGCTGATTTGTTGGGCTGCTTGGATGTGCTTCAGCTGTCTTCGAAAAAACGAGTGTCCTCCAGACAGCAAAGCTACGTCGTACATTTGTTGTCCATCAAAAGTTAGAAAGTGGCTGAAGTGTTGGGCAGTCAAAGTAGCATAGCTGTAAAGGCGTAGACGCATTCAGGAATTACGAAGGCAGTCTTTTCCCAGCCAACGTCAATGTGACAGTAAGCTGTGCATGTCAATAGCTGAAAAATACTTCGCCTTGAAACATCCCCATAGAAAAATTAATGGTGACTGTGCTGATAAACCTCTTACGTTATTTGATTTTCAAACAGCTGAGCAAAACTGTACGTACTCAGACGATTCCCTCTTTACTTATTCTGATCAACACTAAACTGACACACAATATTTTTAGCGCAACGCAATCTAACTTTCAATAATCCCTACAAAAGAATGGCCCTGACTAACAATAACCTATACCTTTCATGAATCACTTACCTCACAAAAATCTTCGTTACTCAAACTACTGCAATACAGCGTGCGCCAATTCTGCCAGCTGAATAAAAGATTCTTACTACTGAAGGCACTAACTACTGCTAGCCATTTTTAGCAAATGAAAGATTTTTATAGAGAACAAACAATGTATTTACCGTAATAATGTTCAAAAGTCATCATATATATATATATATATATATATATATATATATATATATATATATATATATATATATATAATCAGTTCATCATATCCAGTATTACAAATTTACTCTTTCTGATGGACACACGTCCAGATCGTCCGCTCTCATAATTCTGCCGTCTCTCTCCCCACATCCACCACTGCTGGCGTCTCACCTCCAACTGCGCAACGCTACGCGCTGTTCACATCCAACTTCCCAACACTACAATAGCGAATATTCCAACAATGCAAACCAGCGACAGACTGCACACAGCACAGCCAGTGATTTCATACAGAGCGCTACATCTACATCTACATCCATACTCCGCAAGCCACCTGACGGTGTGTGGCGGAGGGTACCCTGAGTACCTCTATCGGTTCTCCCTTCTATTCCAGTATCGTATTGTTCGTGGGAAGAAGGATTGTCGGTATGCTTCTGTGTGGGCTCTAATCTCTCTGATTTTATCCTCATGGTCTCTTCGCGAGATATACGTAGGAGGGAGCAATATACTGCTTGACTCTTCGGTGAAGGTATGTTCTCGAAACTTTAACAAAAGCCCGTACCGAGCTACTGAGCGTCTCTCCTGCAGAGATAATCTATCATTTCCGTAACGCTTTCGCGATTACTAAATGATCCTGTAACAAAGCGCGCTGCTCTCCGTTGGGTCTTCTCTATCTCTTCTATCAACCCTATCTGGTACGGATCCCACACTGTTGAGCAGTATTCAAGCAGTGCGCGAACAAGAGTACTGTAACCTACTTCCTTTGTTTTCGGATTGCATTTGCTTAGGATTCTTCCAATGAAACTCAGTCTGGCATCTGCTTCACCGACGATCAACTTTATGTGATCATTCCATTTTAAATCACTCCTAATGCGTACTCCCAGATAATTTATGGAATTAACTGCTTCCAGTTGCTGACCTGCTATTTTGTAGCTAAATGATTTGGGATATATATTTCTATGTATTCGATGCACTTTACACTTGTCTACATTGAGATTGAATTGCCATTCCCTGCACCATGCGTCAATTCGCTGCAGATCCTCCTGCATTTCAGTACAATTTTCCATTGTTACAACCTCTCGATATACCACAGCATCATCCGCAAAAAGCCTCAGTGATTTCCGATGTCATCCACAAGGTCATTTGCGTATATTGTAATTAGCAACGGTCCTATGACACTCCCCTGCGGCACACCTGAAATCACTCTCACTTCGGAAGATTTCTCTCCATTGAGAATGACATGCTGCGTTCTGTTTTTTTGGAACTCTTCAATCCAATCACACAATTGGTCTTATAGTCCATATGCTCTTACTTTGTTCATTAAACGACTGTGGGGAACTGTATCGAACGCCTTGCGGAAGTCAAGAAACACGGCATCTACCTGTGAACCCGTGTCTATGGACCTTTGAGTCTCGTGGAGCTCGGTTTCACACGACCGTCTTTTTCGAAACCCGTGCTGATTCCTACAGAGTAGATTTCTAGTCTCCAGAAAAGTCATTATACTCGAAAACAATACGTGTTCCAAAATTCTACAACTGATCGACGTTCGAGATATAGGTCTATAGTTCTGCACATCTGTTCGACGTCCCTTCTTGAAAACGGGGATGACCTGTGCCCTATTCCAATCCTTTGGAACGCTACGCTCTTCTAGAGACCTACGGTACACCGTTGCAAGAAGGGGGGCAAGTTCCTTCGCGTACTCTGTGTAAAATCGAACTGGTATCCCATCAGGTACAGCTTTACTGTATGATTAAATGATGATGGCGACCTCTTGGGTAAAATATTCCGGAGGTAAAATAGTCCCCCATTCGGATCTCCGGGCGGGGACTACTCAAGAGGACGTCGTTATAAGGAGAAAGAAAACTGGCATTCTACGGATCGGAGCGTGGAATGTCAGATCCCTTAATCGGGCAGGTAGGTTAGAAAATTTAAAAAGGGAAATGGATAGGTTAAAGTTAGATATAGTGGGAATTAGTGAAGTTCGGTGGCAGGAGGAACAAGACTTTTGGTCAGGTGATTACAGGGTTATAAATACAAAATCAAATAGGGGTAATGCAGGAGTAGGTTTAATAATGAATAAAAAAATAGGAGTGCGGGTTAGCTACTACAAACAGCATAGTGAACGCATTATGGTGGCCAAGATAGATACGAAGCCTATGCCTACTACAGTAGTACAAGTTAATATGCCAACTAGCTCTGCAGACGATGAAGAAATTGATGAAATGTATGACGAGATAAAAGAAATTATTCAGGTAGTGAAGGGAGACGAAAATTTAATAGTCATCGGTGACTGGAATTCGTCAGTAGGAAAAGGGAGAGAAGCAAACATAGTAGGTGAATATGAATTGGGGGGAAGAAATGAAAGAGGAAGCCGCCTTGTAGAATTTTGCACAGAGCATAACTTAATCATAGCTAACACTTGGTTCAAGAATCATAAAAGAAGGCTGTATACCTGGAAGAATCCTGGAGATACTAAAAGGTATCAGATAGATTATATAATGGTAAGACAGAGATTTAGGAACCAGGTTTTAAATTGTAAGACATTTCCAGGGGCAGATGTGGATTCTGACCACAATCTATTGGTTATGAACTGCAGATTGAAACTGAAGAAATTGCAAAAAGGTGGGAATTTAAGGAGATGGGACCTGGATAAACTGAAAGAACCAGAGGCTGTAGAGAGTTTGAGGGAGAGCATAAGGGAACAATTGACAGGAATGTGGGAAAGAAACACAGTAGAAGAAGAATGGGTAGCTCTGAGGGATGAAGTAGTGAAGGCAGCAGACGATCAAGTAGGTAAAAAGACGAGGGCTAATAGAAATCCTTGGGTAACAGAAGAAATATTGAATTTAATTGATGAAAGGAGAAAATATAAAAATGCAGCAAATGAAGCAGGCAAAAGGGAATACAAACGTCTCAAAAATGAGATCGACAGGAAGTGCAAAATGGCTGAGCAGGGATGGCTAGAGGACAAATGTAAGGATGTAGAGGCTTGTCTCACTAGGGGTAAGATAGATACTGCCTACAGGAAAATTAAAGAGACCTTTGGAGAAAAGAGAACCACTTGTATGAATATCAAGAGCTCAGATGGCAACCCAGTTCTAAGCAAAGAAGGGAAGGCAGAAAGGTGGAAGGAGTATATAGAGGGTTTATACAAGGGCGATGTACATGAGGACAATATTATGGAAATGGAAGAGGATGTAGATGAAGACGAAATGGGAGATAAGATACTGCGTGAAGAGTTTGACAGAGCACTGAAAGACCTGAGTCGAAACAAGGCCCCGGGAGTAGACAACATTCCATTAGAACTACTGATGGCCTTGGGAGAGCCAGTCATGACAAAACTCTACCATCTGGTGAGCAAGACGTATGAGACAGCCGAAATACCCTCAGACTTCAAGAAGAATATAATAATTCCAATCCCAAAGAAAGCAGGTGTTAACAGATGTGAGAATTACCGAACTATCAGTTTAATAAGCCACAGCTGCAAAATGCTAACACGAATTCTTTACAGACGAATGGAAAAACTGGTAGTAGCCGACCTCGGGGAAGATCAGTTTGGATTCCGTAGAAATGTTGGAACACGTGAGGCCGTAATGACCCTACGACTTACCTTAGACAATAGGTTAAGGAAAGACAAACCTACGTTTCTAACATTTGTAGACTTAGAGAAAGCTTTTGACAATGTTAACTGGAATACTTTCTTTCAAATTCTGAAGGTGGCAGGGGTAAAATACAAGGAGCGAAAGGCTATTTACAATTTTTACAGAAACCAGATGGCAGTTATAAGGGTCGAGGGGCATGAAAGGGAAGCAGTGGTTGGGAAGGGAGTGAGACAGGGTTGAAGCCTCTCCCCGATATTATTCAATCTGTATATTGAGCAAGCAGTAAAGGAGACAAAAGAAAAATTCGGAGTAGGTATTAAAAATCGTGGAGAAGAAGTAAAAACTTTGAGGTTCGCCGATGACATTGTAATTCTGTCAGAGACAGCAAAGGACTTGGAAGAGCAGTTGAACGGAATGGACAGTGTCTTGAAAGGAGGATATAAGATGAACATCAACAAAAGCAAAACGAGGATAATGGAATGTAGTCAAATTAAATCGGGTGATGCTGAGGGTATTAGATTAGGAAATGAGACACTTAAAGTAGTAAAGGAGTTTTGCTATTTGGGGAGTAAAATAACTGATGATGGTCGAAGTAGAGAGGATATAAAATGTAGACTGGCAATGGCAAAGAAATCGTTTCTGAAGAAGAGAAATTTGTTAACATCGAGTATAGATTTAAGTGTCAGGAAGTCGTTTCTGAAAGTATTTGTATGGAGTGTAGCCATGTATGGAAGTGAAACATGGACGATAACTAGTTTGGACAAGAAGAGAATAGAAGCTTTCGAAATGTGGTGCTGCAGAAGAATGCTGAAGATAAGGTGGGTAGATCACGTAACTAATGAGGAGGTATTGAATAGGATTGGGGAGAAGAGAAGTTTGTGGCACAACTTGACCAGAAGAAGGGATCGGTTGGTAGGACATGTTTTGAGGCATCAAGGGATCACCAATTTAGCATTGGAGGGCAGCGTGGAGGGTAAAAATCGTAGAGGGAGACCAAGAGATCAATACACTAAGCAGATTCAGAAGGATGTAGGTTGCAGTAGGTACTGGAAGATGAAGAAGCTTGCACAGGATAGAGTAGCATGGAGAGCTGCATCAAACCAGTCTCAGGACTGAAGACCACAACAACAGCAACAATCCCATCTGGTCCAGCGGCCTTTCCCCTTTGGAGCGATTTTGTTTTTCTATCCGTCTGTCATCTATTTCGATATCTACCATTTTGTCATCTGTGCGACAATCTAGAGAAGGAAGCGCTACGTGGCGTTACCAACATAAAAACCTAAACAGCCTACTTACAGCCTCTTTCAAGCAGTCAGGGGTGGTCATCAATGTGTGGCAATAGATAGCCAACTTCCTTGGTAACTTTGTTCGGTCTTCAGGACTCGAACCACTAACGCCCTGTGCAGTCCTAGTCAAAGCACACTTTTGCGAAACTTATTATGTAATGCCATCTGTTGTGTCTGGCGACTCGAGCGAATCCTTCCAGCCATTTTGTTGTGTCCTGGCCAGCAGGTCCAGAGAGCATTGGTAGACACCTGATGTGCATCTGACTCACTGCTGGCTTGGAATCCATTGGTCTCTTGAATGTATGGACCACGAGATGATGTAATGCTTGTATTCCACTTGCTCTGTCACCAACGGTTTATGAATTGCTAATTGAAACCACGGTGATGTAGATGTTTTGAAGTATGCAACGTCTCCACTACACAGTAGCAAGCTGTAACCAGACTCAAGTCCAGATCGGAAAGCGGGCTCGTCAACGAGATATAACACTTAGCACTGATGCACGTTTATTACTAATGCCAATTTACAGGTAGATCAGAACTAAACTTCTCGATGGAGAGTGCAGCTATTTATACAAACATTGAAAATAGCGTAATAGTGGTATTTATACGAAATATTGACTACTCTGTAACATACAAATATTAGAAACGTAAGATATTTCAAGAACTTTTAAGAAATGATGAATACTAAATATAAAATGTTTGCTGATGGTCGGGTTCTAATTGGCAACACACAGCACGCCATCGACTGGTGCTGACCAGCGCAGCACACTGAGTGCACTAAAGCTCCCTTACTATCTCTGACAGAATTACACTGTCACCAGCTGACCTTAAAATTATCGTGAACTAAAAGCCAGTACTTCAAATACCTAATTAACTTCCTGAACTTGCCCAATGCATAGCTTCCATAACATGGGACATACAACCGTGTTTACTCCTGTCTCAGTTAATTAATTTTCGAAAGCACCTAATTTTAATTATTTTTTCATGGTCCAGTTGTTGTAGTTTACCTCTGAGCGCACTGAACGTATCTTTCACGTATAACACAGACCGAAGGATTTTCGTATGTACATTAACGTGGACATTTTCATTTCTATGATTTACGAATCTCCACCGTCTCTTTCCACCTTAAAGTACTTCTCTAACTAAGAATGTTGGAAGATGTTGAGTTATGTAAGAGAAGCCAGTAGCAGTCAGTGGCTGTCGGGCTCACCCCGCTGCTTGAAGCGGAAGCTCAGGTCGTAGAGTCGGTAGACGCGCGCATGCGCCACCAGGATCGTCTTGGCCATCAGGTAGTCAGCAATGCCCGAGGAGTTGGCACCAGGAGCGGATGACGCTCCCGAGTAGCCCTTGGAGAACATGTTGGGCTCGTTGAAGGTCAGCCACAGTTTCACCTGTGGACGAAAGAACATCATTCGATCCAGTTCCGCATTATAGTTTGCCTAAATATGTATACACTACTGGCCATTAAAATTGCTACACCAAGGAGAAATGCAGATGATAAACGGGTATTCATTGGACAAATATATTATACTAGAACTGACATGTGATTACATTTTCACGAAATTTGGGTGCATAGATCCTGAGAAATCAGTATCCAGAACAACCACCTCTGGCCGTAATAACGGCCTTGATACCCCTGGGCATTGAGTCAAACAGAGCTTGGATGGCGTGTACAGGTACAGCTGCCCATGAAGCTTCAACACGATACCACAGTTCATCAAGAGTAGTGACTGGCGTATTGTGACGAGCCCCACCATTGACCAGACGTTTTCAATTGGTGAGAGATCTGGAGAATGTGCTGGCCAGGGCAGCAGTCGAATATTTTCTGTATCCAGAAGGCCCGTACAGGACCTGCAACATGCAGTCGTACATTATCCTGCTGAAATGCAGAGTTTCGCAGGTATCGAATGAAGGGCAGAGCCACGGGTCGTAACATATCTGATATGTAACTTCAGCTGTTCAAAGTGCCGTCAATGCGAACAACAGGTGACCGAGACGTGTAACCAATGGCACCCCATACCATCACGCCGGGTGATACGCCAGTATGGCGATGACGAATACACGCTTCCAATGTGCGTTCACCGCGATGTCGCCAAACACGGATGCGACCATCATGATGCTGTAAACAGAACCTGGATTCATCCGAAAAAGTGACGTTTTGCCATTCGTGTACCCAGGTTCTTCGTTGAGTACACCATCGCAGGGGCTCCTGTCTGTGACGTAGCGTCAAGGTTAACCGCAGCCATGGTCTCCGAGCTGATAGTCAATGCTCTTGCATACGTCATCGAACTGTTCGTGCAGATGGTTGTTGTCTTGCAAACGTCCCCATCTGTCGACTCAGGGATCGAGACGTGGCTGCACGATCCCTTACAGCCATGCTGATAAGATCCTGCCATCTCGACTGATAGTGATACAAGGCCGTTGGGATCCAGTACGGCGTTCCGTATTACCCTCCTGAAACCACCGATTCCATATTCTGCTAACAGTCATTGGATCTCGACCAACGCGAGCAACAATGTCGCGATACGATAAACCGCAATCGAGATAGGCTACAATCCGACCTTTATCAAAGTCGGAAACGTGATGGTACGCATTTCTCCTCCTTACACGAGGCATCACAACAACGTTTCACCAGGCAATGCCGGTCAACTGCTGTTTGTGTATGAGAAATCGGTTGGAAACTTTCCTCATGTCAGCACTTTGTAGGTGACGCCACCGGCACCAAGTTTGTGTGAATGCTCTGAAAAGCTAATCATTTGCATATCACAGCATCATCTTCCTGTCGGTTAAATTTCGCGTATGTAGCACGTCATCTTCGTTGTGTAGCAATTTTAATGGTCAGTAGTTGCCTAAAAAATATATACGAATTTGCCACTGACTGACCGGACTTGATTCCAGGCTTCCATGTAGATCTGTGGCTCCCAACCTTTCTCAGACGATGACTCCTGAGTGCAATAACCCCCCCTCCATCTTCTCCAGTATTAGCAGCTAACTAAACTTCAGAATTAAAAAGAATTTACTTTGAACGCTTTCATTTTTAAAGTGATGAACCATAAACGATACTTAGTTTAACGATATTTAGTTTTTGTAGGTGGTTTATCACTCTCAAACTAATGATTCAATGAGACATTGCAGCATATTTCTAACAGCCTTCTTTTACATAATAATGAAACAATTCTCAGTGGATAGTGAGTACTACCTACAACTACGCCTCAGGAGAGAAAGCTAATTACCTACATTGAGGGTAGACGCTTGTTACAGGACTTCCCTTCTCTACACCATTACTGTTCCTAGCGACGCTTTCTTCACCCACACCCTTCATCCACATCTAAAAACAACCAAGTTAAAACGTGAGCACTATACCTCGTAAATCTCTTTGACTCCTTTCATCTGAAACGACAGAAATTGGAAGACTTCAGCATTCCACTCTTTTGTTGGATTTAATGACGCCCAATAATAATAATAATAATAATAATAATAATGTGTAGGTTCTACAGCAGTGTAATAGCCATAATAGTGTAGTAGATACGTACTGTTGTGTTGTACAGTCAATTTATTCGTTTATTATTGCGATGTGACTATTGAAGCAATTTCATTTCTGTTTCAGGAACCACCTACTACTCCGAAAACATATTTTCGAGAGACACCTAAGCGTATGTAATGTGCGAACGATGATACTCATACATTCGTTTCACGACGGTAACCTCCATCTCATTGTGTCTTATGTTAATGCTAGTATTTGGAAAAAAAAGTAATTATTGATAATTTATATGATCAGCTTTGCAGCCGTACAAAATAGTGATAATAGTAATGATCTTTTAAAAATAGGTTTGTTTAGCAACAAGCACAATTCAACCCCTTTATTTCTATCCTTCAGAAAAATTACATTTAACCCCTTCAGAGTGTAATTACCCCTAGATTGGAAAGCACTGACATAGAGAGACCTCAACACAGAACGGAACGGATAGATACTAAAGAACCTCCCAAGGCAGTGTTGTAGGAGCATTACTGTTTACAACATACAGGGGTCAAAATATGTTCTCACTGTTTGTAGTTCAACAATTTCGAAACAAAATGACTTAGTTACTCACCTCACGTAACGTACCTACTGCATTCGTTGTGCAGCTGAAAACTCGCATCGCGCATGTGCTTGCGATAACGTGGCACGCCGGACCAGTACCGTGAAAGACGATAGAGTAGGTATCATGGGCTGAGTAGGTTGTCATTAGTGGAATTCAAGGTTGTATTAAACTGGTACTGGAAGTAAGATATTCCGGGGCTATATTCGCGATAAGTTCGAAGCCAGTGAAACTATTAAAGAAATGCAGAGGGCAAAAACCGTGACAACTCAAGCGTCCATTGCTGTGATATTGTAAGGTTTCGTCCGATTACCGTAGAAATCTGTGAACCAGGGATAATGTGAAAGTGTGGTA